>NC_091117.1:179060187-179700187 GCF_040183065.1 Periplaneta americana
AAAAACCAGTCTCACAGATGTGCAAATCCTCGCATGTATATACAAAATCATTATACAATACTGGAATCCCTATTGTGGCAGCCCCATTATATACATCAAGTTCTCTGCTATTATTCCACTCAATAACACCACAAAAACCGTGACAGTGCTACAATTATAAATTTTCCAATTATATGTTAACATTTCCTCAATTCGTCAAAACCTCTAGAGTAATAGTCAGTGCATCTGACCGCGACACCTCGTGGCCAGAGTTTCAATCCCGGCTGACGCAAGATGGTTCAGTTTTTTTCAGGATTTCCTTCTCAACCAAACATGAGTAAGTGCTGGGTATCTATCAGTGCTGGACCACGGACTCCTTTCACCAGCATTATTACCTTCATTACATTCATATGCTATATATAAACTGAGATGTTGGTATAGTGTCGTAAAATAACCCACTATTCAATTGTCCTCAGTTGGTCAGGCAGCTGTGTGTCTTGTACCTTATAACAATTATTATGTAAACCTACAACACAAAGATACTCTGAAACTTCCATTGGTTTAGCACACATTTGGCAATGATTTCGCAACACCAGTCATCATAATCAATCATAATTCAACACTACAAATTTTAAAGAATAAATAATACAGTTCCACGTCTCATAATGTTTGTTAATTCTCATAAGAAGCACAAGGGAAGGATGCCGGTACTTTGAGACTGCCATAACATAAGTCTGCCATTAAATCTAAATAATTGTTCAACAGTCCAGACCCTATTCCAGCTGTCCAAATGTTAATATCAAGTACTCGCACATTATTCAACACTACAATTGAGAAGCAACCCTGCCAAGAATGTAGGAAAAATTTACCAACACTTGAGATGACACTACCGTCCTATAACCATCAATGTGAAGCAGATTATAATGTAAATTCTGTACATAAAAGTACTGTCAGAGGTGTGTAAGTCGCAGCTAGAATCTATCAATAATAAATGCGAGTCCAAACCCCTATTGCAACTGTCCAAGAATCAGGACGAAGTCCACAATTACTTTTCAAAGGAACACAAGAAGGATCATGAGAACGCAGTAAATCTTGCGACCAATTTGCAAAATATTCATACAACACTACAGTCATTCTGAGAGCTCTGTAACTAGCAATCTAAAGTTCTTCACTTAGTACAGAAAATAACTAAATAAATAAATAAATAAACAACACACAACAAACAAACAAACAAATAAACAAACAAACAAAGAAACAAACAAACACACATACATGCAAATGAAAACACAAACATAAAACAAAACAAATAAACAAAAACAAACAAATAAATAAATAAACAACAAACAAAGAAATAAACGCAACAAACAATAAACTATCAAACAAACACACACAGACACAAACAAGCAAACAAACAAAAAACAAAGAAACAAGTAATTGAATAAAAATAAATAAATAAATAAATAAATAAATAAGTAAATTAATAAATAAATAAATAAATAAATAAATAAATAAATAAATAAATAAATAAATTCAATAAAAACCACTCTCACAGCTGCGTAAGTCCTCGCATGAATATACGTAATCATTATGCAATACTGGAATCCCTATTGCGGCAGCTCAATTCTCTTCATCAAGTTCTCAACTATTATTCTAAACAACAACACCACCACAAAAACCACGAGAGTGCTACAATTATAAATTGTTCAATGATATGTTAATATTTCCTCAATTCGTCGAAATCTCTGGAGTAATAGTCAGCGCATCTTTCCGCGACACCATGTGGCCCAAGTTTCAATCCCGGTTGGAGCAAGAAGGTTCAGGTTTTTTCAGGTTTTTTTTCCCAACCAAATATTAGCAAAAAGCAAAAGAAATGTCTCTGTCACAATTCTATGAATCCTGCCATCAATTTCGAACATTAACACGCAGGACTAGACTCACTATTGCAGCTGTACAACTCTCTGTATCAAGTCAACAGTAGTAATTGAAAACAACAACATCCCAAAAATCATCAGATTGTTACAAATCTAATTATTTCAATTTGTTATCTTTACTCTTACACCTGTGTGGCTAATACAGTTCCAAGTTTCATATAAAGCTTGTTAATTTTCATATCAAGCATAAGGAAAGGATGCCGGTACTTTTAGACTGCCATAACATCAGTCTGCCATTAAATCTAAATAATTATTCAACAGTGCAGACTCTATTCCAGCTGTTCAAATGTTAGTATCAAGTACTCACACATTACTGAACACCACAACAGAAGCAACCCTGCCATGGAATTAGGAAAAATGTACCAAAACTTGAGACGACATTACTGCCCTATATCCATCAATGTAAAGCAGATTATAATGTAAATTCTGTACACATAAGTACTGTCAGAGGTGTGTAAGTCGCAGCTAGAATCTAGCAATAACAAATACAAGTCCCGACCCCCATTGCAACTGTCCAAGAAACAGGACGAAGTCCACAATTACTTTTCAAAGCAACACAAGAAGGATCATGAGAATGCAGTAAATCTTGCAACCAATTTGCAAAATATTCATACAAACACTACAGTCATTCTGACAGCTCTGTAACTAGCAATCTAAAGTTATTCACTTAGTACAGAAAAAAAAATGAAAAAATTAAAAAATAAATAAATAAATAAATAAATATACAGCACACAACAAGCGAACAAACAAAGAGACAAACAAACATACATACATACATACAAATGAAGAACACACAAACAAAAAACAAAACAAACAAAAAACAAACAAACAAACAAATAAATAAACAACAAACAAACAAACAAACAAACAAACAAATAAACAGAACAAACATATAAACAAAGTAACAAACATCAAACAAACAAGCACAAACACACACACAAACAAGCGAACAAACAAAAAAGAAGAAACAAATAATTAAATAAAAATAAATAAATAAAAAGAAATAAATAGATATATAAATAAATAAATAAATAAATAAATAAAAACCTCTCTCACAGTTGTGTAAGTCCTCACATGAATATACGTAATCATTATGCAATACTGGAATCCCTATTGCGGCAGCAAGTTCTCAGCTATTATTTTAAACAACAACACCATCACAAATACTATGAGAGTGTTACAATTATAATTTTTTCAATGATATGTTAACATTTCCTCAATTCATCGAAATCTCTGGAGTAATATCAGTGCATCTGACCGCGACATCAAGTGGCCCGAGTTTAAATCCCGGTTGGGGCAAGACAGTTCAGGTTTTTTCAGGGTTTTGTTCTCAACCAAACATTAACAAAAAGCAAAAGAAAAGTCTCTGTCACAATTCTATGCTAGCAAATGCTGGGTAACTATCAGTGCTGGACCACGGACTCATTTCACCAGCATTATTAACTTAATTTCATTCATATGCTATATATAGGTGAGATGTTGGTACAGTGTCGTAAAATAACGAACGAAAAATAGGTCTTAAACACGTCAGTCGGTGATGTAGCTTTGTGTCTTTTATTTCATGTCAATTATTATGTAGAACTACAACACAAAATACTCTGAAACTTCCATAGGTTTAGCATTGATTTGCCAATGATTACACAGCAACAGTCACAGCAATCAATCATTAGTAAACACTACAAAACATAAAGGATACATGGCAATGTAGTCGATCTTATTACAAATTTTGAAAATTTTTATCGAATAGCTGAGTCAAAATTTCTGCCCTATTACCATCACTCTAAAGATATTTCAAGAGTAAAACTATTAAACAAAAATACTCTCAGACTAGTCTAAGTCCCACCACAAATTTAGCAATCATTATGCAATACAAGAGCCCTATTACAGATGTCCAAGGAACAGGGTGAAGTTGACAATAATTACTATCCAAAAAACAGCTACAGCAACAGCAACAGCAGCAGCAGCAGCAGCAGCAGCAGCAGCAGCAACAACAACAACAACAACAACAACAACAACAACAACAACAACAACAACAACAAGCACGGTAATGCAGTAAATCTTCCTACGAATTTCGATAATATTTATCCAGGTGTTCAGTTCTCATTACTGCCCTATAACTAACACAGTAAATCCATTTATTATGTAAAAGAACGTATCAAATGCGTTTTTACGATGGTATGATTCCAGGCATGAATTTAGAAAATCGCTATGCAAGATTACATTTATATTATTTTAATGTACCGAAGTACATATGATATTTCCATGCAGATATTCTGCGTCATCATACAATGAAAGAGTAATGGAACGGAGAAAAATTCTCTCCGGCGCCGGGATTTGAACCTGGGTTTTCAGCTCTACGTGCTGATGCTTTATCCACTAAGCCACACTGGATACCCACCCCGGCGTCAGACAGAATCGTCTCAGTTTAAGTTCCAACTCTTGGGTTCCCTCTAGTGGCCGCCCTCTGCACTACGTCATAGATGTCTATGAACGTAGAACTGAAGTCCACACATGTGCTGAGGTGCACTCGTTATGAGTGACTAGTTGGCCGGGATCCGACGGAATAAGTGCCGTCTTAAATCACTAAGTGATTTACGCATATCATATATATTATTTTAATGTACTGTACCGAAGTACATATGATATTTCCATGCAGATATTTTGCGTCATCATACGATGAAAGAGTAATGGAATGGAGAAAACCCGGGTTCAAATCCCGATGCCAGAGAGAATTTTTCTCCGTTCCATTACTCTTTCATCGTAAGATTACATTTCCTATTCCAACTATCCAAGTATCTATATGATTTCGCCAAACAACATCTCCCGAATCATAACAGTTCTACATTTCTTAATGTTCAATCTCTAAATATTTCTGCAAAATGTAAGTCGGTGAGGCACATCTTCCATAAGTCTTGTATTTTAAATCAATTATTATGTAACAGAACAAGACAAACATCCTCTGAGACTTCCCTAACCCCCTTGGTATGAATTTGGCAATAATCATTCAACAGTAGAGAATCTATTGAATCTGCCTAGCAATCACTGTGAAGTAATCTATCATTATTAAAGAAGTGCTACACAACAATTAAACAATCTCTTTTTATAAATTATCCAACACTTCAGTCGTCATTACTCCACTACAACCATCACTGTAAAGCCTTTAAAATTTTAAACTATTAAACAAAAGCTCTCTCATAAATCTATAAAGACCAGCAAGAATTTAGCAAACCAGTCGTCAAATATTAATCTAAACGAAATTATCCCAAAAACTATGGCAGTGCCAAAAATTTCAGTTTTTCCAATTTATTATCATTTCTGTTAAAGCTCAGTCGGTAAGTCACAATTTTGTCTTTACATTTTTCCAGTTTGCATGTAGAGCAAAAGACAAAGGTATTTTCACTCTGCCATAAATCATGGCATGAAATAGAAATAATTATTCAACACTACACTCAGTATTCCGGCTGCACAAGTGTCAGTATGAATTAATCAAACAATACTGAACACCAGAACTCATACACCAGCATAGAAATTTAATATTTCTCGCTATAAATTTTTGAAATATTTATCCAACAGTTGACACGTCATTACTGCCACATAACCATTAGTGTAAAGCAAACTATAATGTACAATCTTAAAAAAAAAAGGAAAAGAAAATCTAATACCGTTACAATTCTAAATGACGCAGCATCTATTTCGCAAGGATTATGCAAGACAACAATTCCTATTGCAACTCTCCAAGTATAAGAATCAAGTCCTAAATTAGTTTTCAAAACACCAGGACCACAACAAGCATGACAATCTAACAATTCTTCCTAAGAAACTGTGAAATATTTAACAAAACAGTCAGTCCACATTACTATCCAGCAATTATCAGATTCAAGTCATTTATTGTGTAATTGCACTAGACAAGTCTCTGTCACAATTCTATAAATCCCGCCATCAATTTCGAACTTCATTATGCAGGACAAAACTCTCTATTGCAGCTGTACAACACTCTGTATCTATTCGACAACACTAATTCAAAACAACAAGAACCCAAAATCATCAGATTGTTACAATTCAAATTATTTCAATTTGTTAACTTTAGTCTTACATCTCTGTGAATAATACAGTTCCAAGTCACATAATGTTTCTTAATATTCATATGAAGCACAAGAAAAGGATATCGGTACTTCAAGACTGCCATAACATCTGCACATTACATCTAAATAATTAATGAACAGTACAGACACTATTCCAGTTCTCCAAATGTCAGTAACAAGTACTCGCACATTATTCAACACTACAACTCAGAAGCAATCCTGGCATGGATTTAAGAAACATTTACCCAAGACTTGAGACGACATTACTTTCCTATAACCATCAGTGTAAAGAAGATTATAATGTAAATTCTGTACTCAAAGTACTGTCATTGATGTGTATGTCTCAGCTATAATGTAGTAATAATAAATGCAAGACCGCGACTCCTATTGCAACTGTCGAAGAATCAGGATGAAGTCCACAATAACTATTCAAAACAACACAACAGATAAGAATGCAGTAAATCTTGCGACCAATTTGCAAAATATTCATCCAACAGTTCAATCGTTTTTACAGCCCTATGGCTAGTAATATAAAGTTATCCCCAAAATACAAAAAAAATGTAAATAAGTAAACAAAACACAAACAAAAAAAAAACAAATAAATAGAGAAACGAAGGATAAACATACATACAAACAAACACACAAACAAACAAACAAACACAGAAACAAACAAACACAGAAACAAACAAACACAGAAACAAACAAACACAGAAACAAACAAACACAGAAACAAACAAACAAACAAACACAGAAACAAACACAAAAACAAACACACAAACACAAAAACAAACACACAAGAAAACAAAAAAAAAAAAAACAAACAAACAAATACATAAAGAGCACTCTCACAGTTATGCAAGTCCTCGGAAGAATATACAAATTCATTATGCAATATTTCAATCCCTACTGCGGCAGCGCAAATATCTAATTCCTGTTCTCAGCTGTTTTTTTTTAACAACACCACAATAATCATGGAGTTCTACAATTATAAATTTTCCAATATTATGTTGACATTTCCTCAAGTCATCGAAACCTGTGGAATATTTGTCAGTGCATCTGACCACGACATGAGGTGGCCCAGGTTCCAATCCTGGTCAGGGCAAAATGTTTCAGGTTTTTTTCAGTGTTCCTCTCAACCAAACATAAGCAAATGCTGGGTAACTATCAGTGCTGCACCGTGGACTCATTCCACCAGCATTATTACTTTCATTTCATTCATATGCTAAATAAACTGAGATGTTGGCACAGTGTCGTAAAATAACCCAATACGTAAGTCGGTCATGCAGCTCTGTGTCTTATATTTTATGTAAATTATTATGTAAAACTACAACACAAAAATACTCTGAAACTTCCATAGGTTTAGCATTAATTAGGCAATGATTCCGCAACAGCAGTTATCATAATCAGTCATTATTCAACACTACAAAACTTAAATAATACCTACATAGGAATGTAATCGATCTTGTTACAAATTTCGAAAACATTTATCGAGTAGCTCAGTCGAAATTTATGCCCTATAACCATCAGTGTAAAAACATTTCAAAAGGAAAATTATTAAACAAAAAAAATGTCAGACTTGTCTAAGTCCCACCAACAATTTAGCAAACATTATGCAAGACCAGAGTGCTATTGTACCTCTCCAAGTAATAGAAGGAAGTCGACAATTATTGTTCAAAACAACAACACCACAACAAGGACGGTAATCCAGTAAATCTTTCTACGAATTTCAAAAAGATTTATTGAGGTGATCAGTCCCCATTAATGTCCTACAACTAACATAGTAAACTCATTTATTATGTAAAAGCACTTATCAAATGCACTCTTACAATGGTGTATTCCTCGGCATGAATTTAGGAATTGAGTATGGAAAATTAGATTTCCTATTCCAACTATCCAAGTATCTGTATGATTTCGCCAAACAACATCACCGAAAAGCATGAGACATTTGCATTCATACATTTTTTAAACTCAAGATATTTCTCGCAAGATGTCAATCATTAAGGCAGTTGTTCCGTTATGTCTTGTAATTTAAGTCAATTATTATGTAAGAGAACGAGACAAACGTCCTCTGAGACTTCCATAACACCCTGGCATGAATTTGGTAATGATCATTCAGCAGTAGAGACTCTATTGTATCTGCTTAGCTATCACTATGAAGTAATCTATCATTATTGAATAAGTACTATACAACACTTAAGCAATTCATGGGAATGTAATAAATCATGTTATAAAATTGCAAATTAATTTATCAACGCACCAGTCGTCGTTACTCCACTATAACCATCACTGTAAAGTCTTTTAAAATTTAAAACCATTAAACAAACATTCTCTCAGAGATCAATAACGACCAGCAAAAATTTAGCAAACAAGTCATCATCTATTAATATAATAAGGAGAAGTGCGCACAAATGTGCATTAGTTTTGGGCTCTGCTGTATTGCAGCAGCGATTTTCTCTTTAAACACTCACTGAAATGTTATCTTGCACATGGTCTGTCACACAGTTTACACACGCAACTGAACTGGACGGACACATCCTAACACTCATCCACAACATAGTAGCTCAAAATGTCATAACGATAGATGACTCGGTACAGAAATCAAAGGAAGTCACTCAAACTAGAGGACTTCTTCAGGGGGACCCTTTGAGCCCTCTTCTATTCAACGTGATGACAGCAGACATAATTCAGATATGTCGCCCAGCAATAAAAATGTATATCTACGCCGATGACATGGTGCTTGGGTCAACGGATAGGGAAGAGCTACAAGAGTCAATACACAACCTCGCATCATGGGCCAGCAAAAATGGTTTCGACATCAACCTATCAAAAACTGTGCAGATGGTATTCAGAAAGGGTGGTCGACAGGCTGAAAGTGATCACATCCAACTCCAGAACAATGCTCTTCAAATCACAAATGCCTACAAATATCTTGGAGGAACACTCCAAACAACAGCAAGATCCTTTAGAATACACACAAAAGAAAGAGCAGCAGCAGCAATAATAGCTATCCATGACATACAGAATATCACACAACTGTCGCTTGAAACAGCCATGAAATTGTTTGAAGCAAAAGTGCTCCCCATCTTAACATATGGAATACATATCACATAGACCATCTAAACGCTTTAGAAAAAGTGAAAGCAAGATCCCTAAAAGCCGCAATAGGGATCTCAAAATTCGCACCATCAAGACTAGCATATGAGTTAGCACGCAAAACGTTCCTTGTAGAAGATCTACGTACCAAGTTTCTACTACCAGCTACCAAACAAGAAGCTGCACTGAAAGAGGAAAGACAACAGAAGAGAAATGAAGTATCGAACGACTTCTACGCGATGACCGATCGGAGCTGGACTGGACCAAACAACAAGATCCGCAGTGCAGTGACAAGACTGTCAGTGCATGGGTATCACCACAACTATTAATATAAACAATACTATCCCAAAAATACTGTAGCGCTAAAATTCCAGTTTTACCAATTGAAAAATATTTTTCTTACATCTCGGTCAGTAATTCACATATTTTTTTTTATTATTTTATCAGTTTACATGTACATCATCATCATCATCATCATCATCATCATCATCATCATCAATGGCACGACAGCCCTTCATGGGCCCTGGCCTTCTTCAGAAGTTTTCGCTATTCCTCCCTATCAAATGCCAAACTTCTCCAATTTCTAACACCCAAAGTCTTGATGTCGTCCATCACACAGTCTTCCCATCTCAATCTCGGTCTCCCAACCTTCCTTCTTTCCATCAGAATAAATTTAAAAACTCTCTTCACAACTCTATCATCTTGCATTCTCACAACATGCCCGGCCCAATCCAATCTTCTTATTTTTATGAATTTAACAATGTCCGGCTCATTATATAATCTGTACAGTTCGAAATTACATCTTCTTCTCCATGTTCCGTTTTCTCTAACTGGTCCAAAGATTTGCCTAAGAATCTTTCTTTCAAATGTACATAATAATGTCGCATCTGACTTCGACAATGGCCAAGTCTCAGATGCGTAAGATAGTACAGACCTTATAAGAGTTTCATACATCATAATTTTTGTACTCCTAAATATAATTTGAGATTTCATATGTCTTCTAAGACCATAAAAGCATCTATTGGCAGATAATATTCGTTTTTTTATTTCAGAACTAACATTATTTTTGTTGTTAATTTCAGACCCAAGATAGATAAAACTATGGACAGTTTCAAATTTAAAAGAGCCTATTTCCAGGTAAGGGGGTCCATTTATATTAGCTCTCGTGACTGGCATATACTTTGTTTTTCTTCATTAATTTGTAAATGCATCCTTCTTGCTGCCTTTTCCAGCTTAATAAATGCCTCTTTCATTGCTACCTGACTTCTGCCTATGATATCTAAGTCGTCAGCGTAAGCCAGCACCTGAATCGACTTATAGAAAATAGTTCCCCTAGTATTAATACGTGAATCCCTCAAGACTTTCTCCAGTGCTATATTAAAAAGGAGACAAGCTAATGAATCTCCTTGTCGGACGCCACACCTAGTAGAAACAGGGTTAGACATCATATTTTGAATTTTAACTATGCACTTGGTATTTGTCATCATAGCTTTCACCAGAGAGATCAATTTTTTAGGGATCCTTAATTCCTCCATTGCAGCATAGTCTTTCTCTATTTATGGTGTCATAGGCTGTTCGAAAGTCGACAAAAAGATGGTGGGTCTCGATTCCAAACTCGTTGCGCTTTTCAAGTAACTGTCATATTGTAAAAATTGATCATTAGTGGATCTACCCGGACGGAATCCACACTGATAATCACCAATAGCGTCCTCTACAAATGGGACAAATCTATCAAATAAAATATTGGAAAAGATTTTATATGCAGTACACAACAGGCTAATTCCTCTATAATTTGAGCATACCATAGTATCCCCCTTCTTATGTATGGGGCAAATAACACTTAAATTCCATTCCTCAGGTATAGTTTCTTCTGTCCATATCCTAATCATCAATTGATGCAAGTGTTTAATAAACTCTGAGCCTGCATGCTTCACCAACTCAGCTTGAATAAGATCCAAACCGGGTGCCTTATTATTTTTTAGTTTTTCTACCGCCCATTCCACTTCACTGATTGTAGGTCCTATTACCTCTATATCATGTGCTTCAGAAGATTCCACATCATTCCCTCCATCCATATTACCAAAGTTTTCAACGTTCCATAACTCATCAAAATGTTGAGCCCATCTTTCAAGTATTAATTTGTCATCACCTAACAGAACACACCTTTTATCCTTACACATTGTCGTTCTGGGTTGGAAATCTTTCCGCATGTTATTTAATTTTTTGAAGAAGGCTCTGGTCTCGTTCATATCCCTTAACTGTTCCAGTTCTACCAGTCTTGCCTGAGCAAATTCTCGTTTCTTCTTTTTATGCACTTTCTTTTCTTCTCTTCTGGCTTCATGATATTCTTCTACTGCCCTTCTAGTATGATTCTTTTGCAGCATTTTCTTGTAAGCTTTATTTTTTTCCATTGTCATCAGTTCACACTCCTCATCAAACCAGTTGTTATATTCTGAGCTACCCACCCTTCCTAGGGCCATATCTGCAGCATTAGTTACTACCTCCTTTAAGTCCTTCCAGATCTCACCAACCCTCTCACTGTTAGAAAGGTCTGTCAAGTGTTTATCAATAATACTTCTATATCTAGTTGCATTCTCCGAGATCTTCAATCCATCCAAATCAAACTTCCTAATCCAGTTAACTTACGTATGTTCGATATACGACTTCTGATTTTAGCTATAATTAAATAGTGATCAGAGTCAATATTGGCACCACGATAACTCCTGATTTCCATTAAATTAGATCCATGCCTCGCATCAATAACGAGGTGGTCAATTTGATTAAAAGTGTTTCCATCAGGAGATTTCCACGTCATTTTATGGATGTCCTTATGCTCAAAAATTGTACTTCCAACTATCATATTTCTTGAAGAGGCAAAATTAATCAGTCTGATTCCATTATCGTTCGATTCGCTGTGCAAACTATTACTTCAAATAACTTATCTATATAGATCTTCTCTACCAATTTTTGTTTACATGTACAGCACAAGACAAATGTACTCTCACACTGCCATAAATCATGGCATGAAATAGCAATAATTATACAACACTACAATCCCTATTCCAACTGTACAAGTGTCAGAATGAATTAACCAAATATTATTCAACACTAGAACTCATATGCCAGGATAGAAATGTACATAATAATACTGGCTATGAATTTTGGAAACATTTGTCCAACACCTGTCACGTCATTACTGTCACATAACCATCAGTGTAAAGCAAATTATAATGTACAATCTTAAAAAAAAAAAAAAAAAAAAAAGTTAAGTGTCATTAGAGTACTAAAAGTTCCAGCATCAAATACTCAAGCATATCCAAGACCACAATTCCTATTACAAAAGTCAAACTGTAAAAATTCAAGTCTTCAATTAGTTTTCAAAACAACAGGACCACAACAAGCTTGACAATCTAACAATTCTTCCTAAGGAATTGGGAAATATTTAACAACAC
This sequence comes from Periplaneta americana, assembly GCF_040183065.1. Lineage (NCBI taxonomy): Eukaryota > Metazoa > Arthropoda > Insecta > Blattodea > Blattidae > Periplaneta > Periplaneta americana. Next base: position 179,072,725 of record NC_091117.1, read on the forward strand.
AGTCGGTTGACATTCCTATCCTGCAATTATAAGGTTCAAGTCATTTCTTATGTAAAAGCACAAGAAAAGTCACTGTCACAATTCTATAAATCCCGCCATCAATTTCGAACATCATTATGCAGAACTAGACTCACTAATGCAGTTGTACAACTCTCTGCATCAAGTCAACAACAGTAATTCAAAAGAACAACACCCCAAAAAGCATCAGTTTGTTACAATTCTAATTATTTCTATTTGCTAACTTTACTCTTACAGCTTTGTGTGTAATACAGTTCCAAGTCTCATAATGTTTGTTAATTTTCATATAAAGCACAAGAAAGGATACCGGTACTTTGAGACTGCCATAATATCTGCCATTAAATCTAAATACTTATTCAACAGTACAGACCCTATTCTAGCTGTCCAAATGTCAGTATCAAGTACTCGCATATTATTTCACACTATGAACAACTCAGAAGCAAGCATGGCAATGTAATAAATCCTGCAATGGATTTAGGAAACCTTTACCCAAGACTTGAGACGACATCAGTGTAAAGTAGATTATAATGTAAATTCTGTAAACAAAAGTACTGTCAGAGAAGTATAAGTTCCAGCTAAAATCTACCAATAATAAATGCAAGACCCGACCCCTATTGCAACTGTCCAAGTATCAAAATGACGCCAACGATTACTATTCAAAACAACACAACAAAGATCATGAGAATGCAGTAAACCTTGCGACGAATTTGCAAGATATTCATCCAACAGTTTAGTCGTTATCACAGCTCTATAACTAGCAATCTAAAGTTATTCCCTAAGCACAAAATATAAGTAAATAAATAAATAAAATAAATAAATAAATAAATAAATAAATGAACATTAAGCAACAAACAACAAAGAAATAAACATACAAATAAACAAACAAACAAACAAATATACAAATAAACCAAAAGACAAACGAATGAACACACAATCAAACAAACATACAAACAAAAAACAAAACACATAACGAAAAAACAAAACATATACACAAATAACACAAAAAATACAAAACAAACAAACACAAAACAGAAAAACAAACAAACAAACACAAAACAGAAAAACAAACAAATAAATAAATAAATAAATAAATAAATAAATAAATAAAGACCACTCTCACTGTTGTGTATGTCCTCGCATGGATATACAAAATTACTATGCAATACTGCAATTCCTACTGAGGCAGCCCAATTATCTATATCATGTTTTCAGCTATTATTCTAAACAGCAACACCACAAAAACCATGAGAATGCTACAATATTATAAATTTTCCTATGTTATGTTAACATTTCCTCAAGTCGTCAAAACATTTGGAGTAATGGTCAGCGCATCTGACCATGACACCAGGTGGCCAAAGTTTCAAACCCTGTTTGGGCAAAATGGTTCATGTGTTTTCATGGTTTCCTCTCAATCAAATATGAGCAAATGCTGGCTAACTATCTGTGCCAGACCACGGACTCATTTCACCGGCATTATTACCAACACTTCGTTCATACACTATATATAAACTGAGATGTTGGTACAGTGTCGTAAAATAACTCCCATAAAAAAGATCCTCAACACGTCAGTCAGTCATGCAGCTCTGTGTCTTGTATTTCATGTCAATTATTATGAAAAACTACAACGCAAAAATACTCTGAAACTTCCATATGTTTAGCAATAATTTGCCAATGATTACGCAACAACAATCACCGTACTCAATCATTATTCAAGACTTCAAAACTTAAAGACTGCATAGGAATCTAAGCAATCTTGATACAAATTTCGAAAATTTTTATCCAATAGCTCAGTCTAAATTTCTGCAATATTACCATCAATGTAAAGACTTTCCAAAAATAAAAGTTTTAAACAAAAATACTGTCAGACTTGTCTAAGTCCCACGACGAATTTAGCAATAATTATGCAACACCAGAGACCTATTGCACCTGTCCAAGTAACAGAATGAAGTCGACAATTATTGTTCAAAACAACAACACCACAACAAGCACGGTAATGCAGTAAATATTTCTACCAATTTCAAAAATATTTATCGAGGTGTTCAGTCCCCATTTATGTCCTACAACTAACACAGTGAACTCATTTATTATGTAAAAGCACTTATCAAATGCACTCTTACAATGGTATGGTTCCAGGCATGAATTTATAAAATCACTATACAAAATTAGATTTCCTATTCCAACTATCCGAGTATCTATATCATTTCTCCAAGGAACACCACCAAAAATCATGAGAGTTCTACATTTGTAAATTGTCAAATCCTAAATATTTCTGCAAAATGTCAGTCGGTAAGGCAGCTCTTCTGGTATGTCTTGTAATTTAAGTCAATTATTTGCAACAGAACAAGATAAACATCCTCTGAGACTTCCATAACCCCCAGGCATGAATTTGACAACGATCATTCAACAGTAGAGACTCTATTGAATCTCCCTAGTGAAGTAGTCTATCATTATTGAATAAGTACCTACTGCAACATTTAAACAACGCATGGAATGTAATAAATCTTGTTATGAATGTGCAGAATAATTTTCCAACACTTCAGTCGTCATTACTCCACTATAACCATCACTGTAAAGCCTTTTAAAATTTAAAACCAATAAACAAAAGTTCTTTCAGAACTCAATAAAGAACAGCAAGAACTCAGCAAACAAATCGACAACTATTAATCTAAACACTGTCCCAAAAACTATGGCAGTGCTACAATTCCAATTTTTCCAATTTCAAAACATATATGCAAGAACATAGTCGGTAATGCAGCTCTAGGTACAGTTTTTAAGTCAGTCATTATGTAAAATGACAACACAAAAGTGCTCTAAGCCTGCATAAGAATTGCCATGAAATTGGCAGTAATTAATCAACAGTACAGCCCCTAATGCAGGTGCCCAAATATCAATGTAAAGAATGAACCAAATATTATCTTATGACTATTATATATTATCTAATCTTACGACTATCGCATCTTAATTAATCTTACAGCTATTGCATCTTACATAATCTTACAACTATCGCATCTTAATTAATCTTACAGCTATTGCATCTTACGTAATCTTACGACTATCGAATCTTAATTAATCTTACAGCTATTGCATCTTACGTAATCTTACGACTATCGCATCTTAATTAATCTTACAGCTATTGCATCTTATGTAATCTTACGACTATCGCATCTTAATTAATCTTACAGCTATTGCATCTTACGTAATCTTATGACTATCGCAGATATTGAAATAAAATCAAAATAAATATACCTTCTCTTACCTATTCAACACTGCAACGAGCATTGGAATCCCTATAAATGTCCAGAATATTTAGCAAGAATTCACACGTCGTTACTGCACTTTAGCAGTCACATTAAAGCCAATAATATTTATCGTCAGACTGTAATTGTCACACTTCTATAAGACCTGTCATAACTTTAGCAAATCATTATGCAAGATTGCAACCCTATTACATCTGTCCAAAAATAGATATTGTCTTCAAACAACAACACCTCAACAAGCATCGGAGTGCTACAATTCCAGTTTTTCCAATTTCTAAACATTTCTGTTACAGCTCAGTCGGTATTTCACATGTACGTCTTTTCATGTCTATTAGTTTTCATGCAAAGCACAACACAAAGATACTTTCACACTGCCACATGTCTTTTCACGAAATAGCAAATTATCATTCAACAATACAGTTCCTATTCCAGCTGTCCAACACTCTACATCAAATAGTCAAACCATATTCCACACTACAACCTATTAGGCCTGCCAAGCAGGGAAATAGCAATAAATCTTGCTAGGAATTTAGGAAAGATTTATCCAACAGGTGAGACGTCATAACTGCTCTATAACCATCAGTGTAAACCAAATTGTAATATAAATTATAAAAAAATAAAAAAAGTACTCACACTCACCAATGTAGAGGTCCCAGCATCAATTTCCTCCTCCAAGGCTTCTGTGTGTGCTGCCATGAATTTGGCAGTAATTATTCAGCAGTAGAGTTCCTACTGCTGCCGTCGATACATTATTCAACACTACAATAACCATGCACAACACTACAACAACCGCGCGAAATAATGTTCCCATGAATTTTCTAACATTTATCTAACTTTTCGGACATCATTACTGCCATATAACCATCGCCTTAAAGCAATTTATATTATACAGTCTTTAAAAAGAAAGGGCTGTCACACTTGTATACCGGGGTCCAACACCGAAAGTTACCCAGCAAATGCTGAGTAACTTTCGGTGTTGGACCCCGGAATCATTTCACCGGCATTATCACCTTCATCTCATTCAGACGCTAAATAACCTAAGCTGTTGATAAAGCGTCGTAAAATAACCTACTAAAATAAAAAAATAAACACTTGTATAAGTCGCACAATAAATTTACAATCATTATGCAAGACCGGAGTCCCTACCTACTAGAGCTACCGAAGCATCACAATGAAGTCTTCAGTTGCTATTCAAAACAACACGATCATAAGAAGCATTACGGTCTAATAAATTTTATTATGAGCCTAGAAAATAAAAATCCGAGACTTCTGTTCTGTTGCTATTACTGCATTCAGTTATTACCATAAAGTCTATTAATCTGTAAAATGCAAAATAATAACAACAAAAATTCTGTAAGAGTTATAAGTTATAAGTCCGGACTTCAATTTAACAATTATTATAATTCACCAGAAACTCTACAGCAGCTGTACGAAACCTATATCGAGTCGTCAATAAATACGCAAAACAATAAGTCTGCAAGAAGCATCTCAGTGTTAATATTCTGACTAAAATTTTGTAAACGATTACTGTACAAAACAGCTCAATCGATAACGCAGTCCTATAGGTATTAGTCTAAAGTCTATTTTAAAGTAAATGCGCAAGTCCAAATACTGTCGATGTTGAATTAGTCCCTCGTCAATTTAGCAATAATTATGCTGCAGAATCCCTGTTGCAGCGTCCAAGTGTCAGTATGAAGTGGTGAATCATTTTTCATAGAAACAAGACCACATTATGACCGGGAAAATAATAATCCCAGAGTTCAGTTGCTATTACTGCCTTTTATTATTAGTGCAAAGTCAACTAAGGTTTCTAAGAATAAAAATTTTCAGTGTTTTATAATAGCGGCATGAATTTAACCATCATTATGGCTCAGCAGAGACCCTACAGCAGCTATACAATTGTCCCTAGCAAGTCGCCAATTAATATTCCAAATAAACAACACCACAAGAAAGACGTGGGTTCTACAATTCTGATCTAAAATGCTACAATTATGCAATAGATCATTGGATAATACAGCTCCTTAAGTATTAGGCTAAAGTCAATTTTAGTGGCAAAGCTTAAAATGAAAGTACTGTCAATGTTCTGTAATTCCTGTTAATAATTCACCAGTAGCGGCCCGCAGTTACAAAGGTTGGCAGTTCTGCATAAAAAATAGTGTATTTAGCAAAGGCATGCTGTTTATTGCATCTAAATCGGATAACGCATGTAATTACAGCCCCTTCTCGAAGTTGACTGTGCACCCGAAATTGTACTCCAACCATCTGTGTGCTACACCTCTCCCACCTGGTACAACTAGTCACGTAGTGGAGATGTGCCCCACGTGCTTTTCTAGTTTTTTTTTTTTTTAAGTCAAATTAACTAAATCCTTCACTCCGATGTCTGTCCATGTATTTTCTCCTCTAAACAGAATACACGGTTGGGGCAGAAAGCGTTTTCATGAAGCGCAGCAAAAAAACAGACAGTTTCCATTACACATTTCGGTATTAAAATCACTAGTAGGCTACATTATTTCCTCGACTTTTTCCAGAAATTTCAATATTTAAAGTTTGTGTAGGACGTCCTAATTTCTTGAGTTAACATGCAATTTCTCTTTTAATTTCGAAATGGGTTGGTCGATTAGGTTTTCATTTCATTCATTTTTAATATAAAATATTTCCTTAGACACACTGACTAATCACATCACACCACCCACAGTACTATAACACACTGGATAAAAAAAGGTAAAGGTATCCCCGTAACATGCCATGAAGGCACTTGGGGGGCATGGAGGTAGAGCCCCATGCTTTCCATAACCTCGGCACTAGAATGAGGTGGTATGGTCGGCACCACGCTCTGACTGCCTTTTACCCCCGGGAAAGACCCGGTACTCACTTTTATAGGAGGCTGAGTGAACCTCGGGGCCGTTCTGAAAGTTTGGCAACGAGAAAAAATCCTGTCACCACCTGGGATCGAACCCCGGACCTTCCAATCCGTAGCCAGCTGCTCTACCAACTGAGCTACCAGCTGGAACTGTAATGATATTCAGTAAGTCCAGAAGCCTAACGCAGGTCATAAAAAGATGAGGGTGTTGGCGGTTCTTTTGTATATTCAGAGAGAGCTGCTTTGGTTGCAGCTCTAATGCAGTCTTATGGGACAATGAAGAAAACCAGTTTTCTGCTGCCGACTACCCTACATTGAGCTCCAGGAGCTGCCGATCACAGATCCGAAAAGTACACTACAGCTAAAATTCTCGAGCAGTTCAAGGCTCCTACAGACAGTAAAATCTCGAATCGAAGGAGAATGAATTGCAAAATAAATGAAACAATGAACTAGATTACATAAAAGCACGTTTAACATTTTTATTTTTTCAGGTACATTTAAATGGCGGTTCTGCAGTTCTTATTGTAGAGCCGCCCCTGGAATTCACCAATCATTATTCAATTGTACAGAACCTTGAGCACAAGTCAAGTGTTCATATGAAGTCCTTAATTCTTTCTCAAAATAACAACACCACAAGAAGTCTGGGAATCTAGTAAATCTTCAGCTTGCAAAATATTTATCCAAGGGTTCAGTTTTTATTACTACTTTTAACCTCAGTGTATAGACAAAACAAAAATTCTATCACAGTTGTAGAACTTCAGGCTTGAATTTAACAATATTTATGGAACATCAGAATCACTACAGTGACTGTACAAGTATCTGTATTAAGTAGTCACTTAATACTCAAAACAAAGAGATCGTAAAAAGCATGCGAATGCTCCAATTCTAATTAAAAATTTATCAACAATTATGCAACTGTCAGTGGAAATGCAGTCCTCTAAGTATTGGTCTAAAATAAATTTTAAACTAAAAGCACGAGTCACAATACTGTTAATGTCGTATACGTTTTCCCATGAATTTACCAATCTTTATGTAACTGTAGAATCCCTGCTGCACTTGTCCAAATGTCAGTATGAATAAAATTCTTCAATTATATTCCAAAATAATCAAGCCACAGGAAACATGGGAATCCGAAAAATGTCAGTGTAAGTTTTGAAAATAAAATCCCAGGATTTCGGTTACCATTACTGTCTATAGTTATTAACGTAAAGTGAATTAATATGCAGAAAAGAAAAAAAAACAAATAAACAGAAAAAAAATTATCAGAAATACGTAAATCCAAGCACGAAAATAAAAATGATTGATCAACAAAAAAAATACAGCATCTGTAGTCTACACGTGTCTGTATCGAGTCGTCAGTTCAAATTCAAAACAAGAAGACCAGACGAAGCATGTTAGTGCTAAAATTAACTGAAGAATATTACTGGAGAATCTTCTAATTGTATTGCAAATATTCATAAACAAAATAAGTATGTAACTTTTGTATTGAGTAAGGCTGGTTAGTGGAAGAGAGAGCCTTATGGTCTTAACTCTGCCAACGAATATAAACACTTTGCTTCTAATAAAAATTGTAAACAAAAATTTCCAAACAATTATGAAAGACCGCTATGCAGAGCATTATCAGTCCTGTATACATACATCCTGGTATTAATTTAGAAATTATTATACAAAAACAGGTACCCAATTCCAGTTGTTCAATTCTCTGTATGTACTCAGTAAGTGTAAGCAAGCATTGGAATCTAATAGATCTAGCTATGAAATTGGAAAAATATTCTATATTTTAGTTCCCATTCCCGCCCTACAGGAAGGAGTGGAAATTCGTTTCTCGTGTAACGCTCTATATAAAAGCACTATCAATCTTGTATAAAGCATGGCTTAATTTATTCCACATTAATTCCACACTAGACTTCTCATTGCAGCCATCCAAGTGTGAGAATAAAGTCGTCAATTACTTTCAAAAGTAAAACCACCTAACAAAGCACTTCTGACCTACAATTCTACTGTATATTTTGCTTTTCAATTGCTAACTGTTATGAATAAGATCAGTCGGTAATGCAGTTTATTAATTGCAGTTCAAGTCATTTGTTATATAAGATCAGCAGGAAAAAGCACTGTAAGTGTTGTATTAGTCCTGGCAAGACTTTAGCAATCACTATACAGAACTAGAATCCATATTTCAACTGTCCAAGTGTCACTAATATGCCTTTAAAGATTTTCAACATCACTACACCTAAATAGACACGAGAATGTAATAAATCTTGCATTAAATTTGGGGAATATTTATACTAGAATCAAGTCGACAATCCTGATCAGTAGGTAGGAGCGTAAAGTAAGTTATCATCAAAAATCAATAACCCAAAAATCAGTCAGTGCTGTACAACTCTTAGTATGATTTTAGAAATCATTATACAAGACAAGAGACACTACTGCAACTTTTGAATTATCTATACGTAGAAGTCAGACACTATTCAACACCAGTACACTTCGGCAAATATAGGAATCTAACAAATCTTGCTATGAATTTAGGAAAAAATTTAATTTACTTTTCAGTTGTCAGTCCCTCCCAATAGCATTGAGTGTAAAGTCATTTGTCAAGCTAAATTACTTAAAAAATCATTCTCAGTCTTGTATAAATATTGGCTTAAATTTTGAAACATATATGTAACAGTAGAGACCTACTGCATCTGTCCAAGTATGAGTATGAAGTCCTGAATTAATTTTCAAAGCAACAACATAAAAAAAAAACTTGGGGCATATAATTATAAAATTTCCTGACTGTAAATAATTATACACAGCTCAGTCGGTAATGCAGCTTTACGAGTTTTGAATTAAGGGGACTGGGAAAGCTCTATACGGTACCAACAATGCTAAATTTATCAAATTAAGTTATCTTTTTCTCTGGATCTATTTCAACTACGGCAATAAAAATTTTACAGTATAAAACTTGCACTTTCATACACGCTTTGATACTGGGGTTTTGCAATAACTACCCAATTTCATGAGTTTTATTTGTTTTTATAAGTGGCTATTTTCTTGTATAAAAATTTGTATTAATATTCTAATAACTTTCTTTCTGTATAATACATTTTTAAATGGTTGTGGTAAAGTATGTAACGTACATTAGAAAATAAATGCTGAAAATTTGAGCCTTCTATGTCCAATATTTACAAAAAAAGTAAAAATAATTTTCTGACAAATAATAAATAATGATGAAAAATTAAGAAAAGTAAGTTTTTGTGCTTTTATGTTTATATTCATTTTTAAAACTTTTACTTTCATTTATTTTAAATTATGCTAGAGAAAAAAATGTGCAAAATATTGCAGAATGCTCCCTGTGGTTATAAAGGCGAACCCTGTCCTAATGCAGAGCCTTTGCCTTTTTAAGATAGTGTCCCATTTCAACCGTAATTCGCTCCAGAAGTGGGAATTCATGCTTACAGTTTCATGGGGGGATTCAAACCCACTCCATGTCACTGGTAAGAAGCTAACACTTCAAGAGAGAACTACAGTCAAACTCAGGCACTTCTACATAAGCCACAAGTAATCTACCGAAGTCAATTGTAATCTAATAAAACTTGGTACATAAATTTGGGAAAAAATTTAATTTACATTTCAGTTCGCATTCTTAGCAAAAAGATTGAGTCTAAAGTAATTACTCAATTAAAATTACTTCCAAAAATCACTGTCAGTCTCGTACAATTATTTGCTTAAATTTTGAAATATATTTGTAATAGTAGAGAACTTAGTGCATCTGTCCAAGTATGAATATGAAGTCCTGAATTAATTTTCAAAGCAATAACAACAACATAAAAACCCTTGAGGCATATAATTATAAACTTATCTACCTGTATACAATTATACACAGCTCAGTCTGTAATGCAGCTTTAAGCGTTGTTGATTAAGTGGACAGGGAAAGGTCTATAGCGGCAATGTTAAATTTATTGAATTAAGGTATCTTTTTCTCTGGATCTATTTCAACTATGGCAATAAAAATTTTACAGCTTAAAACTGGAGCTTTCATACATACTATGAAACTGGGGTTTTGTAATAACTACCTTATTTCAAGAGATTCATTTGTTTTTATAAATATCTATTTTTTATATATAAAATTGTATTAATATTCTATTAACTTTCTTCCTGTTTCATATATTTTAAAATGGTTTTGTTAAAGTATGTAAAGCAAATTAGTAAATTAGTGCTGAAAATTTGAGCCTTCTATGACCAATATTTACAGGAAACAAATGATGAAAAATCAAGAAAAGTAGGATTTTGGCTTTTATTTTTGTATTTATATTTAAATATTTTAATTTCATATGTTCTATATTGAAATAAGAAGAAGTTGCAAAATATTGCAGAGTGCTGCCTGTGGCAATAAAGGCAAATCCGTCCTAATCCAGAGCCTTCGTCTTTCTAAGGTAGTGTCCCATTTCAACCATAGTTCGCTCCAGATGTGGTTAGTCATGCTTACCATTCAATGGGGGGATTCAAACCCACTCCATATCACTGGTTAGAAGCTAACCCTTCAAAAGCGAACTAGAGCCAAACTCAGGCATGTCTACATAAACCACAAGTAATCTACCGAAGTCTATTGTAATCTAATAAAGCTTGGTAAAAATTTATAAAAGAATATAATTTACTTTTCAGTTCACATTCCTTCGCAATGAAATTGAGTGTAAAATAATTCAAGTAAAATTTCTTAAAAAATATCTGTCATTCTCATATAAAACTTGGCTTAATTCTTAAATATCTATGTACGCAATATTAGAGTCGTTACAGCAGCTGTCTGAATAAGAGTATGAAATCGTAAATTATTTGCAAAAGCAACAACACCTAAAAGAAAAGCACGAGAAGGCGACAATTCCATATTCATCTAATTGTTAATATTTATACACGAGCACAGTTAATAAAAACCCTTCATAACTTGAAGATTAAGACACTTTTTATGTGAATTCAGCAAAAAAGGAAACCACTGGCAGTGTTGTATAAGTCTTGGCATGAAGTTACCAACAACTATACAGGACTAGAGTCTCTATTACAACTCTCAATGTTTCAGTATGAACTCATCAAAGATTATTCATCACCACTAAACCAATAAATCATGAGAAGATATCAAGTGCTTCGAATTAGGACCTTATTTACACTAAAATTAAGTCGTCATACATGCCCTGTAAATATGGACATAAAGTGGGTTATCATAAAAAAAAAAAACCAATAACGCAAATGACTGTCTGTGTTGTGTGTGTCCTGGCATGAATTTATAAATTATTATGAATGACAAGAGACCCTATTGCAACCCTCCAATTTTTTATAGGCAGATGTCAAGCACTATTGTACACCAGTACACTAAAGCAAATATCTATATCTATCAAATCTTATAAGAAAATTGGATAATAATCTAACCCTACACTACATCTCTTTTTCTTGTGTTCCATGTAAAAAAAAAATTGATTATGAAAGACCACTAAGCAAAGCATACTATTCTTGTATACATTCAGGTATTAATGTAGAAATCATTGTACAAAAACAGGAAGCCAGTTCGAACTGTCAAATTTTCTGAATGAAGTCATCTAACTTTATTCTACACCAGTAAGCATAAGAAAGCATGCAAATCTAATAGTTTTAGTTGTCATTTCTGCCTTTTAAAAAGGAGTGGAAATTAATGTCTCATGTACCGGTAAACATCTTCAAAAACCTAATGTCAATATTGTATAATGTCTGGCTTTATTTATTCCACATTAATGCAACACTAGACTCCTTATTGCCGCTGCTGTGCAAGTGTGATAATAAAGTCGTTAATCACTTTCCAAAGAAAAAGCACCTAGCAAAGCATTTCTGAGTTACAGTTCTAAACTTTTATCAATTGCAATTCATTATGAATGAGCTCAGTCGGTAATGCAGCTTTATGGGTTGTAGATCAAGTCATGTTTTATGTAAAATCTAAAGAGAAAGGCACTGCCCGTGTTGTATAAGTCCTGACAAGAAAAGAACATTCACTAAACAGAACTAGAATCCTTATTGGAGCTGTCAATGTGACACTAAGATGTCAACAAAGATTTCTCAACAGCACTATGCCTACACTTACATAGACATGAGAATGTAAGAAAACTTGCATCAAAATTTGGATATTATTTATACTACAATGAAGTCGTCATTCCTGCTCTGTAAGTGGGAAAGTGAAATAAGTTATTATCAAAAATCAACAAGTTAAGAATTGTCAATCCTGTGGAAGTCATGGCATGGATTCATCAATTTTTATGCAAGACAAGATCCTAACTGTTGAAGTTTACCAAATGCCAGTATGAAGTCTTGAAATACAGTACCGTATTATTGAATACCAGTCAAGGTAAGCAAGCATGAAATCTCTCAGATTTTGCTATGAAGTTGGAAAAAATTATTCTACATTTCAGTTGTCATTCCTAGGCTAAAGGAGTGTAAATTCATTTCTCATATATAGCTCTTTAAAAAGTGCTGTCAATATTGTATGAAGCCCGGCTTAGTTTTTCCACTTTAATGCAACACTAGAGCCTTTATTCCGCCTGTCCAACTATGAGAATAAACTCGTCAATTACGGTACTTTCCAAAGCAAAAACACCTAACAAAGGATTTCAGATATTTTTTTTTTGTTTTTCACAATTGTAAACATTTGTGAAATAGTTCAGTCGGTAATGCAGCTTTATTGGATGTTGAATAACTCATATTTTAGGTAAAATCAGAAAACAAAAGCACTGTAAATGTTGTATAAGCTCTGGCAGGAAATTAGCAATCACTATAAGAACTAGAAACCCTATTGAAATCACTGTAATGCCGTCAAAGATTTTTGAACACCACTACACTTATATAGGCCTACACATGAGACTGTAATAAATCTTGCATGGAATTCGGAAAATATTTATACTATACTCAAATTATCATTCGTGGCCTGTAAATATGAGCATAAAATAAGTCATTATGACAAACCAATAAGCTAAATATCTGTCAGTTTTGTGTAAGTCCTGGCAAGAATTTAGTAGGTAATCATATTGGAAGACTAGAACCCTATATTAGTTTACCAAGTGCCAGTAAATATTTGTCAAAATTTGCTCAACACCACTTCAACTAACAAGCATTGTAATGTGATTAGCTCTGCTTTCAATTTTGAGAAATTTATCCTACCCCTCAGATGTAATTCCTATGATATAAGAAGAACCGTTATGTAACTGATTATGAAGAACAAACAGCAAAAGCACTGTCAATCTTGTATTAGACCTGGCATGAAATTAGCAATTCCTATGCAAATCTAGAATCCCTATGCAACTGTCCATTTACCTATATAAAGTCGCCAAACATTATTCAACACCAGTCTACTCAAACAAGCATGGGAATCTAAAGAATCTGGTAAAAAAATTTGGATAACAATTTTATCCTACACTACATCTCTCTTCCTGCTTTCTACGTATCAGTAGAAGATATTTATTATGAATGACCACTAAGCAGAGCACTACTAGCCTTTTATACATCCTGGTATTAATCATTATACAGAAACAGGAACCCAGTTCCTGTTATACAGGAACCCAGTTCCTGTTATCTAGTTCTCTGTATGAAGTCGTCAAACTTTATTGAAAACTAGTAAACGTAAGCAAGACTGGGAATCTAATGGATCTTGCTATGAAATTGAAAAAAAAAATTAATCCACATTTCAGCTATCATTCCTACCCTATAGGAATGAGTGTAAATTCATTTCTTGTGTAAAAAGCACTGTCAAATTTGTATAAAGCTTGGTTTAGTTTCTTCCACTTTAATGCATCAGTAGTGCACTTATTGCAGCTGCGCAAATGTGAGAGTAAAGTCGTCAATTATTTTCAAATGCAGAAACGCCTAACAAGGCACTTCTCAACCACAATTCTATTTTTTTTAATTGCAAAATTCTATGTATGATCTCAGTCGGTAATGCAGATTTATGAGTTGTAGTTCACGTCATTTTCAATATAATAAATTTAATATGAGTGGAAAAAGGCACTGTCAATGTTGTATAAGTCCTGGCAAGAATTTATCATTCATTATACAAAACTAGAATGCCTATTGCAGATGTCCATGTGTCACTATGATGATGTCAAAGATTTTTCAACACCACTTCACCTATACGCACATGAGAATGTAATAAATCTTGCATTGGGTTTAGAGATCATATATACTAAACTCAAGTCGTCATTCCTGCCCTTTAAGGATGAGCGTAAATTAAGTTAATGTGAAAAATCGCCGCGCTAAACAACTCTTAAGTGTTGTATAAGTTCTGGCATGAATTTATTAACCACTACGCAAGACTAGACGCCTATTGCAGTTTACTAGTTGTCACTATCAAGTCTTCAAACATTGATCAACACCACTTAAGCTAACAAGCATTGCAATGTGATAAGCTCTATTTTCAATTTGGAGAAAATTATCTTATTTGCCGGATGTACTTCCTACCCTGTAAGAATAACTGTTATGTAATTTACTATGAAAAGCAAGTAGCAAAAATCACTGTCAGTCTTGTATCAGACCTGGCATGCATGTAGCAGCTCATAAGCAAGTTCAGAATCCTTATTTCAGCTGTCCAATTTTCTATGTGAAGTCGTCAAGCATTATTAAACAACAGTAAGTGTAAGCAAGCATGCGAATCTAGATCATCCTTTGATATTGGAAAAAAATATTCTACATTTCAGTTGTCATTCCCGGCCTGGACAAAGGAGAGCAAATTAATTTCTTATGTATAGGTCTTTAAAAAAGGAGTGTCAATGTTATATAAAGCCTAGCTTAATTTCTTTCACATTAATGCAACACTAGTCTTTACTGCAGCTGTGCAAGTGTGAGAATAAAGTCGTCAACTAATTTCCAAAACGAAAACACCAAATGAATCATGTCAGACCTACAATTCCATTTTTTTTCCAATTGTAAACATTTATGAAATATATCAGTCGGTAAAGCAGTTTTATGGGTTCGTACAGTTGTCAAAAGAAAAAGTGGTTGCTCTCTAAAAGCAAAATTCCCTTCGGGTATCTTCTCTACAATACAGAGACAGGCGATGTTACATGTTGCTGGACCACATTGCCTAATATCTACAGTTATTATTAAAGTATTCTGTGTGTTTCCTTATAGCATAATGGTAGTGTTCCAGCCTGGTATTTGTGAGGTCCTGCATTCGAATACAACTTAGTGCTTTTTATGTCCTTTTTTTGTTCTGTTTTTAACAGAGAGAGAGAGAGAGAGAAAATATATATAATTACTCGTCTCTTTTATGATTATTTCGGTAAATAACATCAGGTTGATGAATATATTATGCCATGACTTTATCATTATTTATTATGACATCATGGCTGCTAATGGAAAGAAAAAAGATTTTATTGTCAAAAAATATCTTTCGTGGCATAACGAAACACACTTACTGGCGTCGATTAAGCGTTCAAAAAACAAAACAAAATGCCATGATTAAATATTTAGTCTATTTTCCCCACATCTTGATCACATCTTTGCAGTTGAGTGGGCATGGAATCGGCTAGTCTTTCCAAATAGCGACTGCTCTCAGCCATGACATTCCCGGCATTCTGGACATACATACATAAGTGTTCTGCCCATGGGCAGGCCTTTCACTGCAAACCCAGCATTCTCCAAACTTCCCTATTTTCTGCCTTCCTCTTAGTCTCTGCATATGATCCACATATCTTAATGTCGTCTATTATTTTATATCTTCTTCTGCCCCAAACTCTTCCCCATTCACCATTCCTTCCAGTGCACCCTTCAGTAGACAGTTTCTTCTCAACCAGTGACCCAACCAATTCCTTTTTCTCTTTCTAATCAGTTTCAGCATAATTTTTTCTTCACCCAGTTCTTCCAACACAACTTCATTTTTTATTCTGTCTGTCCACCTAACACGCTCCATTCTTCTCCATATCCATATTTCAAATGCTTCTATTCGTTTCTCTTCATTTCGTCGTAATAACCATTTTTCTTCCCCATACAATGCCACACTCCACACAAAGCACTTCATTAGTCTCTTCCAGAGGTCCGCAGAAGATGATCCTTTTTCTATTAAAAGTTTCGTTTGCTCATGTTTGCAGTTTTTCTTGGGAAGGATAAATGTGGTAACTTCCCATTGCTTTCCGCACACCACTGCCTCTTGCATCTTAATAGATCCCAGGGCGCCCAAGCATGGAGGTGAGGAGAGTGGATTTGACTAATTGGGCCCTCTAAACTTCTCCGCAAGGATTAAATATTAGTTCTATCAGGATTTTTAACCTGATCAGAGACCAAGAAATCCCAATTACTTTGCCCCCCCCCCCGAATCCTGGATGAGCTTCTACAAATCATCAGAAAATCTTGGAGCAGGATTGGGCCAATTTTTCTGCAAATGTTTCTATACTTGTGCCCTCGTAGCTCAGTCGGAAGAACGTAGAAATTTAGATGTCAATGTCTCGGGTTCAATTCCTCGTCACTCTTTTTAATTTTATTGCGTTTGAAGTTAGTATAATGCAGTAATATAAAAAGAAAAAACTAACAGCAGTATTATGTAACTGTATTGTTCCAAACCTAATATTAAATTTATGTTATTTATATCGCTAAAAATGATAACAGAATTTAAATGGTAACTTGAATATTATTTACATTGCTAAACAGTGATATCAGAATACAAATGATAACTTGTATATTATTTATATCGCCATGAACCAAAGTGAACTTACAAAATATTCGCTGTTCATGAGTGCGGCCACTTTTTTTTTTTTTTTTTTTTTTTTTTGATAGCTGTACATTAAGTCATATTTTAAGTAAAAGCAGCAAACAAACACACAGTCAGTGTTGTGTAACTCCTGGCAATAAATTAACAATCACTATACAGAACTAGAATTCCTATCGCATCTGTCCATGTGTCACTATAATGTCGTGAAAAATTTTTCAACACCACTACACCTATACACACATGATAATGTAACAAATCTTGCATCGAATTTGGAGAATACTTATACTACACACAAGTTGTCATTCCTGCCCTGTAAATATCAGCCTAAAAAAAGTTATGAAAAATCAATGAGTTACATAACTGTCAGTGTTGTGTAAGTTCTAGCATGAATTTAGTAATCATAATGCAAGATTACAGTTTACCAAGTGACAGAACGAAGTCATCAAACATTCCTCAACTGCACTTAGCCAACAACCATTGCAATGTGATTAGCTCTCCTTTCAATTTGGAGAAATTTATCCTACTCCTCAGATGTAATTTCTACCCTATAAGAAGAACTGTAATGTAATTTATTATGAAAAACAATTAGCAAAAGCACTGTCAGAATTGTATCAGACCTGGTAAGATTCAACAATTCATATGCATCTCTACATGCCCTATTGCGGATGTCCAACAATCTATATGATGTCGTCAAACATTATGCAACACCAGTACACTTAGGCAAGCAAGGTTATACAATAAATCTTGCAAATAATGTGTATAATAATTTGATCCGACACTACAAGTACTTTTCCTGCCTTCTATGTATCAGCACAAGAAATTTATTATGAAAGACAGAAGAGCAGAACACTATCAGACTTGTATACATCCCGGTATTAATTTAGAAACGTTGCGTTTCACTGAAACAGCTAAACGAAATTCCTAGGAGTCTGCCCATCTCCACCTTCAACAGATTTGAGATCCTTGGTGAATCTGATGAATATAATGAAGAAAGAAGTAAGAATAATGGAAGCAGAGAAGAAAGAAACAAGAAGAATGATAGCAAAGAAGCAAGAAGAAAGAAGAATGAAAGCAGAACTTTAGTTGAGGTTAAGTCCGTCAGTGAAAGTGTAAGTGTTAGGCCAAATATGCAACTAAAAACACTTAAACCACATAAAGTTTCTGTAATAGGTGACAGCCATGCAAGAGGATGTGCCTCGGGATTATCTGTGAATCTCAGAAACACGGATTATGATGTCTACGGCATTGTTAAGCCAGGTGTGGGTCTAGAAGAAATAACTCGCTCAGCGAAAGAAGACCTAAAGTGTTTCACGAAACAAGATGTTATTGTTGTGTGGGGTGGCACAAATGATGTAGGGCGAAACAATACCGACAAGAGTCAACGACACCTGCAATCCTTTGTTGAAAACAACAAGCAGACGAACATCATCATCATAAATGCTCCCCATAGATATGACCTTGACATGACATCCTGCGTAAATAGTGAAGTAGTGTCATTCAACCGTTGGCTGAAGAAAAGGATGAAGATCTTTAGCCACGTCAATGTATTAGATCTCAATGTACAAAGTGAACACTTCACAAAACATGGACTCCATATGAACTACAAGGGAAAAAGAAGAATCAGCAAGGGCTATATCTGCTGCCATTGAAGGAACCTTTAGGAAGGAGTCTCATGCAACACCTCTTCAATGGAAGTCCGACTCGATGGTAGATAATGAAGAAAATCGATGCCTCCAAGAAAGTCTTCAGAGCCCGGAAGCGGCAACTAGATCCTCGGCTCGACTTGTGAAGATGCCTGCCCATCTACGTGATTTTTTATACCAGGGCCACTCACGGAGATTGGAACCAAAGACCTAAATAGTGCATGTAAACTTAGCTCTTTCTCATTTGCTGATAAAAAGACTTCTTATAATGCTAACAAAATGGCCTCTGTCACATTAATGCATCAAAATTTTCAGTGCATTAGAAATAAGCTGTATCAATTAGAAATTATCATAAACCATGATTTAAAGAAGTTAGATATCTTATGCTGTACAGAGCACTGGCTAAACACAAAGGAAATAACATACTGTCATATTCCAGATTTCAACCTTTCAAGTTACTTCTGTCGGGACACTTACAAAAATGGAGGAACAGCTATTTTTGTGAGACAACATTTATCACATATAGAAAAAAAGAATACGTATTATCTAAACCGAGACAAAGTATTCGAACATGCTGTGACTGAAATTAGCGGTCAGGATTATAATTTAACTGTAGTGTGTGTCTATAGGTCCCCAGATGGCTGTATAAAAACCTTTTTAGAAAAGTTTGAACTTCTTTTAAATCACCTAAAAAGCAAAAAGAAACAATTAATTTTGTGCGGTGACTTCAACATAGATTTTTTAAATAATGATGCTACCATAACAGAATTCAGATCGCTAATTCGATCATATAATCTGATAGAAACAATAGACACTCCAACTAGAATAGCCTCTAATTCTAAAACATGCCTAGACCAAATAATTATTGACCATGATTCTTATCCATTCTCAGTAGGAAATATTGATATGGGTATCGCAGACCACAATGCTGTATTCTTAAATATTTATGCATTTGAAAACTCTAAACCAAATAGCATTAAGCCAATTAGGTATAAAAAATCTTTTAATGATGAAAACGTTGAATATTTTAAACGTTTGCTAAGCAAAGAAAATTGGATTGAAGTAACCAACTTAACAGATGTGGATGCGAAAACAAACGAATTTATAAACTCAATAACTCATTATTTTGATGTTGCTTTTCCACTAAAAAAATGTACACTTACAAATAAGCAGTTCAACAATTAAAAAAATTGATAACGAAGGGGATTGTAATTTCTTGTAGGAGGAAAAAGGAGTTATATAAATTGTGCCAAATTACAAATAGCCTAGATCTTAAATTACATTATAAACGATATACCAGCATATTAAAGAAAGTTATACATGCAGCTAAACTGAAATTCAATGGAGAATTCATTATGAAAGCACAGACAGAGGTAAAGCTATATGGGAAGTTGTAAAGAAAGAAACTTGTAAAAATACCAAAGTCTCAAATCAAGACTTTTCAATAATACATAATGGTCAAACAATTCAAAATTCCTTCGAAATAGCTGAAATTTTTAATAAATTTTTTGCAAATGTAGCAGACAATCCTAATAACCAGGTAACAGGTAGTCAGGAAACAACCTTACATGGAACAGGAAATGTAAACACCATATTTCTATCTCCCGTGACTGCAGATGAAATTCTCGATATAATAAAAAAACTGAAAAATAATCTTTCCTGTGGACCTGATGACATTCCGGATGGTATTGTAAAGAAATGTGCCTTACTACTAGTAGCTCCACTCGTAAACATCTGCAATTCATCTTTAATTAGTGGTAAATTTCCTGAACAATTCAAACTCGCAAAAGTATGTCCTATATTTAAGAAGGGAGATAAACAAAATATTAACAACTATAGGCCGATATCTCTATTATCTACATTCTCCAAAATCCTTGAAAAAGTTATGTATAATAGATTAGTTCGGTTTTTAGATTGCAATGGTGCACTATCTAATGCTCAATTTGGATTTCAAAAAGGCAAAGGAATTAATAACGCCATATTCACTTTCACGGAATTTATTCTAAATTCAAAAGACAACAAGAATCAAACAGTTGGGCTATTCCTGGACCTGAGCAAAGCATTTGACACAGTTGACCACATGATACTGATCCAGAAACTACAATGGTTTGGCATAAGGGGGTTAGCTAAAAGTTGGTTTGTTTCTTACCTAAGTGCAAGGTAACAATTTGTTGAAATAGGCTCAATAAAATCATATCCCACTATCATGAAAAGCGGGGTGCCCCAGGGTTCCATACTTGGCCCAATTCTATTTCTTCTGTATATAAACGACCTTCCCTCAAGGATAACACAAGCTAAAACCGTTCTCTTTGCAGATGACACCAATATTGTTTTCAATGCTCTTGATAAAAATAATTTACAGGAGAAAATGAACGAAACCTCAAGACAACTAGAACAGTGGTTAGCTAGCAATAGACTAAAACTGAATGTCAGTAAAACCGTTTGTATGTATTTGAGTCAGAAACAACTACATGACTCCATTGAAATATTACTTAATAATACTGGAATAAAGGACGTCGATTGTATAAAATTTTTAGGGATATGGATTGATTCCAACCTCACGTGGGAAAGTCATATTCAATTCTTAACTGATAAACTAAGTCGTTTGTGTTATGCTTTCCGTGTCCTAACCAATATAACTCCCAAGGAACTACTTAGAGCGGTTTACTTTGGCTATGTTCACTCTGTATTATCATATGGGATAATTATCTGGGGGTCGTCATCAAAACTTGCACAAGTGTTTAGACTGCAAAAGAGAATATTGAAAATTATAAAGAAAGTACGTATTCGCTCAGATAGTAAAAAAATATTCAAAGAGTTTGATATTTTGCCCCTACCTTGTATTTACATTCTTGAAACAGTCTGTTTCATCCACCAAAATTATGATAGTTTTAAAATAAACTCTGATTATCACAACTACAGCACAAGAACATGCAATAATTTACATTTTAATCATCATAGGTTATCCAAAAGTCTCAATAGCTTATCACATACAGGGATAAGACTTTACAACAAACTCCCTGTTGAAACTAAAGCCCTCAACTATGCTAGATTTAAAAAGCCAGTGAAACATATTTTACTTTTCTACATGCCTTTTACTGTCAATGAGTATCTTAGTTTAGCACTCCAAATTTAGCTTACAGTAGTTAGTATCTCCTTTTGTGTTTACTGCTCTTCTTTTCTATCTGATTCATGTCTGGGGTGAGACTGCCAAAGAAGATAAGGAAAACAAGAACCTTGTACAAGTAATGGTCTGAAGAAAACTGTGGAGAATTGACTTCATTACTGAATGTGTTGATTGTATATTATTTGTATATTATTGTAGACATCTTGTATGTCGGAATAACATGTATGTAACCGCATATTTATTATGTATTCACTCTGACGATGCCATGAAATCATTGTATTTCCTAAGGCTAATAAATATCAATCCATCCATCCATCCATCCATCCATCCATCCATCCATCCATCCATCCATCCATCCATCCATCCATCCATCCATCCATCCATCCATCCATCCATCTATCTATCTATCTATCTATCTATCTATCTATCTATCTATCTATCTATCTATCTATCTATCTATTATCTAAAAAAAAAAAGGAACCAAGTTCCAGCTGTCCTTATTCTCTGTATGAAGTCGTCAAATTTTATTGAACACCAATAAGCATAAGCAAGCATGCGAATCTAATAGATTTTGCTATGAAATTGGAGAAAAAATATTCTACATTTCAGGTATCATTCCCGACCTGTAGGAAGGAGTGGAAATTCATTTCTATTTCAACACACTTTAGAAAAGCACTGTCAATGTTTGTTTTTAGAAAAGCCCAACTCAGTTTTTTCCACTTTAATGCATCAGTAATGTCCATATTGCAGCTGTGCAAATGTGAGAATAAAGTCGTCAATTATTTTCCGAAGCAAAAACACCTAACAAAACATTTCTCACCTACAATTCTATTTCAATTAATTTGAAAATTCTATGTATAGTATAGTAGTATAGTATAGTATTTATTAGCTGTCGTTATAGCAAAAGCTAATGACATTGTCAAATTACACATGTGAAATTATAGTGCAAAAATGAAAATTATTCTATTACAACACTAAACATAAAACAAAATGATCACAAATACTCCTTAGAGTTTACAATTGAGAGTCAAGATTATCAAAATTAGGCTAATATCTAGATGAAAATTGTAACACACTGATCACAGATATTGATTTGATTAACAATTTATGAGAATTTCCTAATATATTACAGAATAATAATACAATTCAGAGAAAGAAACCTAAAAAATATCAACAGCTTGCTTTTCTGATTCAAAATATTCTTGTACAGAATAGAATGGGTTTCTAAGAAGCCACGTTTTCACTTTGACTTTGAATATGTCAAGTGACACTTCCTGTGCTTCCTGTGGAAACATGTTGAACATCCTACAGCCCAACATGTTAGGACTACTTTTAACTTTGGATAGTCTGCAAAATGGTATGTCCAGTTTTTCTTTATTCCGAGTATTATACTCATGTTTATCCATCCTACTGGTGAAGCCATAAAGATTTTTCTTGATGTAAAGAAGGAGTTCCAGAATATATTCATTAACAACTGTTAAGATGGACTCCTGTATGAACAGTGGTTTACAATGTGCTTTGCTTGGTTCTTGTGTGATAATTCTTATTGCTTTCTTCTGAATGAGCAGGACTTCAATAAGTTTATTGCTGTTTCCCCACACCAGGATTCCATACTTCAATATGCTATGAAAAAAAGCAAAATAAACACTTCTTAGGTACTGCCCGGGTATTTTATCTCTAATTCCTCTTAAGAGATACAGGACTCTGGACAGTCTCCGAGAGATGTATTCAATGTGGCAATCCCAGGTTAGTTTTGTATCAAGATGGATACCAAGTAACTTTACTGCCTTTTCTTCAGACCCTTCTTCTTTTTTCAATGACAAAATTAATTTTTGAGTCTTCTCCTCGTTTAAAATTAACTTATTTGCTCTGAACCATTCTGCTGCTTCCACAACTGTATTTGAGGTTAGCTGACGCAGTTCTGCTGCACTAGTCGAACATGTTATAAAAGAAGTGTCATCTGCATATAATGTTGATTTGGCCATAGTGTTATAACTTAAATCATTTACAATAATTAGGAATAAGAAAGGTCCTAAGATGGAACCCTGTGGGACACCATGTTGCACTTCTCCTTCAAAAGACCTGATCCCTTGAATTTCTACTATTTGTTTTCTGCCAGACAGATATGATGAGAGGAGATCCAACTCCCTTCCATTTATACCATAGTATTGTAGCTTAAGTCTTAAAATGTCATGTGAAACGCAGTCAAAAGCTTTTGTTAGGTCGCATAACGTAATCTCAGAGTACATTTTATCTTCAAAACCATTGTATGCTGATTCCAGCAGTGATAAGATAGCATCAACTGTTGTTCTACCTTTACGAAAACCAAACTGCGTATGACACAATAAGTCATTTCCTTCAAAATAGTTTGCCAATTGAGTCTTCATTACACATTCTAACACTTTTCCGAAAATAGGAATAATAGATACCGGCCTATAACTACTTGGATTCTCTTTCTCACCTTTCTTGTATATTGGGCAAATCCTCGAGTATTTTTGACTATTTGGAAATATCCCCATTTCCAGACAATCGTTGATGCACACTGTCAATGGATATACGATATAATTAATCACTTGCTTCAGGAAATTATTGGATATTCCATAAATATCTTTGCTGTTTGATGCTTTCATTTTGTTCACAATATTAACTATATCCTCACATGACGTATACTGCCATTTGAAACCTATCTCTGGCACTTGCACAGGTGTGCTTGTTAGAAGAACTTCTGCTGTTATATGTGAAGAAATGATCTCTGAAATGATATGCTCCACAGATTCAAGAAAATACCTGTTCATTTCATTGGGTTCAATTGGTATATTTTGATTTTTGACACCTTTGTTACAGCTTATCAAGTTCCATGCAGCTCTACATTTGTTGTTGGATGATTCAATGAAAATAGCATTTCTCTGTTTTTTTGTTTTTATTAATGAATCTTTGTAAGTTTTCCTTGCTTTTTTATATTCAACTCTGTCTTCTTCCTTCCCAGAAAATTTATATATGGACGACAGTAGTATCATCCTATTTTTCATATGTTCCAGTTCCTTTGTAAACCATTTGCTTTTGTCGTGTCGTACTTCTGTTCTTTTAATCTTCATCACTTCTTCCGGAAAATAAAAGTTAAAAAGGTCAATAAAAATATGAAAAAAACCATCAAATAAATCACCGCCTCTGCAATTTCTATAGTGAGATTCTAAACTGGCAATCCAATCTTTGTCCTTCACTTCCCTAACGAAAAACTCAATACCTTTTTGAGAGAATACTCTTCTATAAATATAACTGTTTGAGATATTTTGATCTTGGTTGTCAGGCAGATTAAGTTTCCACAGGATTGCCACATGATCAGATAACCCGGGTTCTACTATTTCTACTTCAAATTTAGAGTTTATATTAGTTATAATATTGTCTAAGCATGCAGCTTCTCTTGTTGGACTAAAAACTGTACAGTAGCATCCATAGGATCTCAGCACATTAAGCAAATCTCTAGAATTTTTAGTGTTCAATCTTATATCTATGTTAATATCACCACCTATTATTATATTATATCCTAACCACTGACAAGACAGAATTTGTAAGCAGTGCTCAATGCATTCAAGAAAGATTTTAAAATCACTGTCAGGTGTTCTATATATTGAAATAACTACTAATCTATATGTAGGTAACACTACTGCAGTTACCTCAAAATGTTTTTCATGACATATGTTTCCTAAATCTATGATATTAAAATCAATATCTGTTCTAAGAAACAAACAAACACCACCATGTAATGAATTAACTCTACAATATTTGTTAGCAAGTTTGTAACTGTCCATATGCACAAGTTCAATTTCATCTCTTGACATCCAATGCTCACAAACACTTAACACATCAATGCATTTAGAAATCAAATATACCTCCATCTCTTCCGTCTTTTTCTTGAAACTTTGTACATTATATTGTAAGACATTTAAACTCTTACCAAGATTATCACTTTTCACTATTTCACCATTGAAATTTCCTCCGAGTCACTCAGAGGAAACTTCTGTTTGTAAGTCTGTTGTGTCTTCAATCCGACCAGGTCTAAGTCTGCCAAAGAACTCCGTCACCAGGCAACCATGTGGCCACATTTCTTCCCGGAAAATATTCTGGAAATCCTTCTCTTCTACTTCCACATGAATGTTAAGCCAAATATGCAACTAAAAACACTTAAACCACATAAAGTTTCTGTAATAGGTGACAGCCATGCAAGAGGATGTGCCTCGGGATTATCTGTGAATCTCAGAAACACTGATTATGATGTCTACGGCATTGTTAAGCCAGGTGTGGGTCTAGAAGAAATAACTCGCTCAGCGAAAGAAGACCTAAAGTGTTTCACGAAACAAGATGTTATTGTTGTGTGGGGTGGCACAAATGATGTAGGGCGAAACAATACCGACAAGAGTCAACAACACCTGCAATCCTTTGTTGAAAACAACAAGCAGACGAACATCATCATCATAACTGCTCCCCATAGATATGACCTTGACACGACATCCTGCGTAAATAGTGAAGTAGTGTCATTCAACCGTAAGCTGAAGAAAAGGATGAAGATCTTTAGCCACGTCAATGTATTAGATCTCAATGTACAAAGTGAACACTTCACAAAACATGGACTCCATATGAACTACAAGGGAAAAAGAAGAATCAGCAAGGGCTATATCTGCTGCCATTGAAGGAACCTTTAGGAAGGAGTCTCATGCAACACCTCTTCAATGGAAGTCCGACTCGATGGTAGATAATGAAGAAAATCGATGCCTCCAAGAAAGTCTTCAGAGCCCGGAAGCGGCAACTAGATCCTCGGCTCGACTTGTGAAGATGCCTGCCCATCTACGTGATTTTTTATACCAGGGCCACTCACGGAGATTGGAACCAAAGACCTAAATAGTGCATGTAAACTTAGCTCTTTCTCATTTGCTGATAAAAAGACTTCTTATAATGCTAACAAAATGGCCTCTGTCACATTAATGCATCAAAATTTTCAGTGCATTAGAAATAAGCTGTATCAATTAGAAATTATCATAAACCATGATTTAAAGAAGTTAGATTTCTTATGATGTACAGAGCACTGGCTAAACACAAAGGAAATAACATACTGTCATATTCCAGATTTCAACCTTTCAAGTTACTTCTGTCGGGACACTTACAAAAATGGAGGAACAGCTATTTTTGTGAGACAACATTTATCACATATAGAAAAAAAGAATACGTATTATCTAAACCAAGACAAAGTATTCGAACATGCTGTGACTGAAATTAGCGGTCAGGATTATAATTTAACTGTAGTGTGTGTCTATAGGTCCCCAGATGGCTGTATAAAAACCTTTTTAGAAAAGTTTGAACTTCTTTTAAATCATCTAAAAAGCAAAAAGAAACAATTAATTTTGTGCGGTGACTTCAACATAGATTTTTTAAATAATGATGCTACCATAACAGAATTCAGATCGCTAATTCGATCATATAATCTGATAGAAACAATAGACACTCCAACTAGAATAGCCTCTAATTCTAAAACATGCCTAGACCAAATAATTATTGACCATGATTCTTATCCATTCTCAGTAGGAAATATTGATATGGGTATCGCAGACCACAATGCTGTATTCTTAAATATTTATGCATTTGAAAACCCTAAACCAAATAGCATTAAGCCAATTAGGTATAAAAGATCTTTTAATGATGAAAACGTTGAATATTTTAAACGTTTGCTAAGCAAAGAAAATTGGATTGAAGTAACCAACTTAACAGATGTGGATGCGAAAACAAACGAATTTATAAACTTAATAACTCATTATTTTGATGTTGCTTTTCCACTAAAAAAATGTACACTTACAAATAAGCAGTTCAACAATTCAAAAAATTGGATAACGAAGGGGATTGTAACTTCTTGTAGGAGGAAAAAGGAGTTATATAAATTGTGCCAAATTACAAATAGCCTACATCTTAAATTACATTATAAACGATATACCAGCATATTAAAGAAAGTTATACATGCAGCTAAACTGAAATTCAATGGAGAATTCATTATGAAAGCACAGAACAGAAGTAAAGCTATATGGGAAGTTGTAAAGAAAGAAACTTGTAAAAATACCAAAGTCTCAAATCAAGACTTTTCAATAATACATAATAGTCAAACAATTCAAAATTCCTTCGAAAAAGCTGAAATTTTTAATAATTTTTTTGCAAATGTAGCAGACAATCCTAATAACCAGGTAACAGGTAGTCAGGAAACAACCTTACATGGAACAGGAAATGTAAACACCATATTTCTATCTCCCGTGACTGCAGACGAAATTCTCGATATAATAAAAAAACTAAAAAATAATCTTTCCTGTGGACCTGATGATATTCCGGATGGTATTGTAAAGAAATGTGCCATACTACTA
The DNA here is from genome assembly GCF_040183065.1 of Periplaneta americana. Lineage (NCBI taxonomy): Eukaryota > Metazoa > Arthropoda > Insecta > Blattodea > Blattidae > Periplaneta > Periplaneta americana. Next base: position 179,100,718 of record NC_091117.1, read on the forward strand.
GTAGCTCCACTCGTAAACATCTGCAATTCATCTTTAATTAGTGGTAAATTTCCTGAACAATTCAAACTCGCAAAAGTATGTCCTATATTTAAGAAGGGAGATAAACAAAATATTAACAACTATAGGCCGATATCTCTATTATCTACATTCTCCAAAATCCTCGAAAAAGTTATGTATAATAGATTAGTTCGGTTTTTAGATTGCAATGGTGCACTATCTAATGCTCAATTTGGATTTCAAAAAGGCAAAGGAATTAATAACGCCATATTCACTTTCACGGAATTTATTCTAAATTCAAAAGACAACAAGAATCAAACAGTTGGGCTATTCCTGGACCTGAGCAAAGCATTTGACACAGTTGACCACATGATACTGATCCAGAAACTACAATGGTTTGGCATAAGCGGGTTAGCTAAAAGTTGGTTACTTTCTTACCTAAGTGCAAGGCAACAATTTGTTGAAATAGGCTCAATAAAATCATATCCCACTATCATGAAAAGCGGGGTGCCCCAGGGTTCCATACTTGGCCCAATTCTATTTCTTCTGTATATAAACGACCTTCCCTCAAGGATAACACAAGCTAAAACCGTTCTCTTTGCAGATGACACCAATATTGTTTTCAATGCTCTTGATAAAAATAATTTACAGGAGAAAATAAATGAAACCTCAAGACAACTAGAACAGTGGTTAGCTAGCAATAGACTAAAACTGAATGTCAGTAAAACCGTTTGTATGTATTTGAGTCAGAAACAACTACATGACTCCATTGAAATATTACTTAATAATACTGGAATAAAGGACGTCGATTGTATAAAATTTTTAGGGATATGGATTGATTCCAACCTCACGTGGGAAAGTCATATTCAATTCTTAACTGATAAACTAAGTCGTTTGTGTTATGCTTTCCGTGTCCTAACCAATATAACTCCCAAGGAACTACTTAGAGCGGTTTACTTTGGCTATGTTCACTCTGTATTATCATATGGGATAATTATCTGGGGGTCGTCATCAAAACTTGCACAAGTGTTTAGACTGCAAAAGAGAATATTGAAAATTATAAAGAAAGTACCTATTCGCTCGGATAGTAAAAAAATATTCAAAGAGTTTGATATTTTGCCCCTACCTTGTATTTACATTCTTGAAACAGTCTGTTTCATCCACCAAAATTATGATAGTTTTAAAATAAACTCTGATTATCACAACTACAGCACAAGAACGTGCAATAATTTACATTTTAATCATCATAGGTTATCCAAAAGTCTCAATAGCTTATCACATACAGGGATAAAACTTTACAACAAACTCCCTGTTGAAACTAAAGCCCACAACTATGCTAGATTTAAAAAGTCAGTGAAACATATTTTACTTTTCCACATGCCTTTTACTGTCAATGAGTATCTTAGTTTAGCACTCCAAATTTAGCTTACAGTAGTTAGTATCTCCTTTTGTGTTTACTGCTCTTCTTTTCTATCTGATTCATGTCTGGGGTGAGACTGCCCAAGAAGATAAGGAAACCAAGAACCTTGTACAAGTAATGGTCTGAAGAAAACTGTGGAGAATTGACTTCATTACTGAATGTGTTGATTGTATAATATTTGTATATTATTGTAGACATCTTGTATGTCGGAATAACATGTATGTAACCGCATATTTATTATGTATTCACTCTGACGATGCCATGAAATCATTGTATTTCCTAAGGCTAATATCCATCCATCCATCCATCCATCCATCCATCCATCCATCCACCCATCCATCCATCCATCTATTATCCAAAAAAAAAGGAACCAAGTTCCAGCTGTCCCTATTCTCTGTATGAAGTCGTCAAATTTTATTGAACACCAATAAGCATAAGCAAGCATGCGAATTTAATAGATTTTGCTATGAAATTGGAGAAAAAATATTCTACATTTCAGGTATCATTCCCGAACTGTAGGAAGGAGTGGAAATTCATTTCTATTTCAACACACTTTAGAAAAGCACTGTCAATGTTTGTTTTATAAAGCCCAACTCAGTTTTTTCCACTTTAATGCATCAGTAATGTCCATATTGCAGCTGTGCAAATGTGAGAATAAAGTCGTCAATTATTTTCCGAAGCAAAAACACCTAACAAAACATTTCTCACCTACAATTCTATTTCAATTAATTTGAAAATTCTATGTATAAGTTCAGTCGCAAATAAAGCTTTATGACTTGTAGATGAAGTCATTTTTATGTAAAATCACCAAAATAAAAAGGCACTGTCAGTGTTGTGTAAGTCCTGGCAAGAATTTAGCAATCACTATATAGAACTACAATCCCTATTGCAGCTGCCCATGTTCACTAACTTGTCGTCAAAGATTTTTCAACACCACTTCATCTATACAGACATTAGAATGCAATAAGTCCTGCATCAAATTTGGAAAATATTTATACTACACTCTAGTGGTCATTCCTGCCCTGTAAGTAGGAACGTAAAGTAAGTTATTATCGAAAATCAGTAAGATAAAAACTATCAGTACTGTGCAAGTGTGAGAATAATGTCGTCAATTACTTTCCATAAGAAATTAAAAAACAAGCTATGGTGAACCTGGTCAAGATGGAAGCCTCACAAAGAACAAGCTGGATGCCCCCAGCATGTTCTAATGAACGGTCGAAAAACTCAACTAACATCAATAACTACAATCAGCAATACAGCATCTTGAAAACAGAAAATGATCAAAATGAAATAAAAGAATTGCTAAACTTTCAAACCCACTACATTTCATCCCAATCCCAGCAAAATACAGAAAATTTCTCAGCTCTTTACTGGACTGCCAGCAGCAAAACGAATTGATTTATCACTTGAATTCTTAAGGTTTATAGTCCAATTTGGTGATCTGTATCTTATTAATGTTTCATTTTGTGTTTGTGTTCGTTTTACCATATTTTAATGTTCATTACGTAATAATACCATTTATAATGAATTAAATTCCATATAAAGAGCCATACTTATGTCACAACAATAACAACAACTTTCCAAAGCAAACACACCTAACAAAGCATTTCTGACTTACAATTCTAATTTTTTCAATTGCAAATTTTTATGAACGAGCTCAGTCGGTAATGCAGCTTCATGAATTGTAGATCAAGTCATTTTTATGTAAAATCAGCAGAAAAAGGCACAGCAGCGTTATATAAGCCCTGGCAAGCATTTAGCAATCACTATACAGAAATACAATCCCTATTGCAGCTGTCCATGCGTCACTAATATTTAGTCACGGATTTTTCAGCATCATTTCAACTCTATATACATGCGATTGCAATAAGTCTTGTATAAAATTTGGAGAATAATTATAGTACACTCAAGTCTGCATTCCTGCTCCGTAAGCAGGAGCATAGAGTAATTCATTATCAAAAATCAATAAATAAAAACTGTCAGTGATGTACATGAATTGGCACGAATTTGTCAATCATTATGAAAGATAAGATCCTAACTATTTCAATTTACCAAGTATCAGTATGAAGTCTTCAAACAATATTGAACACCAGTCAAAGAAATCAAGCATGGGAATCTAATATATTTTGCTATGAAACTGAAAAAAAAAAAAAAATTATCCTACATTTCAGTTGTCATTCCTGCTCTATAGGAAAGTCTGTGAATTCATTTTTTCATGCATAGCTCTTTGGAAAAGCAATGCGAATGTTATATAAAGCCTGGCTTAATTCTTTCCACTTCAATGCAACACTAGAGGCCTTATTGCAGCTGTCCAACTATAAGAATAAAGTAGTCAATTACTTTCCAAAGCAAAAACACCTAACTTTCAGACCTAAAAAAATTTATGAAATAACTTAGTTGGTAAAACAGTTTTATGGGTTCTAGATTAAGTCACATTTTATGTAAAATCAGCAAACAAATGAACTGTCAGTGTCGTATAAGTCCTGACAAGAAATTAGCAATTATTATATAGGACTAGAACCCATATTCCAGCTGTCCATGTGTCACTATGTTGTCGTCAAAGATTTTTCAATACCACTACTACACCTATACACACATGAGACTGTAAAAGTTAATGCATGCAATTTGGAGAATATTTATGCTACAATCAAGTTGTCATTCCTGCCCTGCAAATACGAGCCTAATATGAGTTTTTTTTTTTTTTATGAAAAACCAACAACCGGTACCTAAATAACTGTCAGTGTTGTGGATGTCCTGGTATGAATTTAGCAATCCTTATGAAAGACTAGACTCCCTTTGCAGTTTACCAATTGTCAGTATGAAGTTGTCAAACATTACTCAACACCACTTAACCCATCAAGCATTGCAATGTGATTAGCTCTACTTTCAAATCAGAGAAAATTTTCCTACTCATCAGATGTAATCCCTACCCTATAAGAAGAACTGTAATGTAATTTAATATGAAAAACAATTAGCAAAAGCACTGGCAATCTTGTATCAGATCTGGCATGAATTTAGCAATTCATATGAATGTCTAGAATCCGGATTATTATTGAACACCAGTACACTTAAGCAAGCATAGAAATCTAATAAATCTTGTAACGATTTTGGAAAACATATTTTCACCACACGTTCTAGCGATTTTCCTACCCTCTAACTATCAATATAAGCAATTCATTACGAAACACCACTTAGCAAAGCATTATCAGTCTTGTATGCAACAAGGCATTAATCTAGAAATCATTCTATAGAAATAGAAACCCTGTTGCAGCTGTCCACGTCTCTGCATGAAGTCCCTAAACATTATTCAACACCAGTAAATGTACACAAACATGAGACTATTACATCTCTCTACGAATTTCAAAATAATTAATCTACACTTCAGTTGTCATTTTAACGCTTCAGTACTGTATGACTGTAGAGTCATTTCTTATTTTAAACTATTTAAGAAAGCACGTCAGAGCAGTATAAAACCTGGCTTAAATTTTTGAAAATTTTTCCAACACTAATGTCCTTAAAGAATCTGTCCAACTATGAGAATAAAGTCATCAATTACTTTTCAAGACAAAAATACCTGAAAAAGGCATGAAAGAACTACAATTCTAAATTCTTTCTAATTATAAACATTTATGCAAGAGCTAAGTCGGTAATGCAGCTTCATGAATTGTAGATTTTGTCACTTTGTATTTAAAATGTGCAAACAAAAGCACTCTCAGTGTTGTATAAGTCCTGATAAAAAATTAGCAATGATTATATAGAACTAGAATTCCAATTCCATCTGTCCATGTGCCACTATGATGTCGTTAAATAATTTTCAACACCACTACACATATGTAGATATGATAATGTAATAATTCTTGAAATAAATTTGTAGAATATTTATACCACATTCCTGCCCAGTAAGTTGGAGTGAAAACTTAGTTTATTATAAAAAATCAACAAGCTAAAAACTGTCAGTGCTGTACAAGTCCTGCCATGAATTTTGCAATCATTATACAAGGTAAGATCCTAACTACTTATTGCAGTTTGTCAAGTGTCAGTATCAAATCGTCAAACATTCTTGAACAACAGTCAAGGTAAGCAAGCATGGGAATCTATTACATTTTGCTATGAATTTGGAAAAAATTATTCTACATTTCATTCTAATTCCCGGCCTATAGGAAGGAGTTTAAATTCATTTCTCATGTATAACTCTTTAAATAAGTACTGTCATTGTTGTATAAAGTCCAGCTTAGATTTTTCCACATTAATGCAACACTAGAGTCCTTATTGCAGCTGTCCAACTATGCGAATAAAGTCGTCAATTACTCTCCAAAGCAAAAACACCTAACCATGCATATTTTCAGACCTAAAATTCTATGTTTTTCACAATTGTATGTATGTATGTATGTATGTATTTATTCACACAGAAAATTAGTAAATAACCGATTTCTGTGGTAAGTAATTACACTCATTAATGGCTATTAATACTAAACACAATTAATACAAATACAATTAATAATAAATTAATAATAATACTAATAATAACAATTAAAACTGATAATAATAATAATAATAATAATAATAATAATAATAATAATAATAATAATGGTGATGATGATGATAACAACAACAACAACAACAATAATAACAATAATAATAATAATAATAATAATAATAATAATAATAATAATAATAATAACAACAATAACAACAACAATAACAACAACAATAAGAATAAGAACAAGAGCAAGGAGCATCCTAAATTAAATCAAGCACGATCACTTAAAATAAAATTTAAAGTAAATCTAATTTGTATTTTAACCCTAAGCTTCGAACTAAAACCTTCGAGTATGATATGTTCATATATGCACAAGTAGCTTTCAGCACTACACTCATTTCGCTGTTAACTCACTCACTGCACTGGAACTGCGACACATTTCACTGATACTATCTTGTTTCACTAACACTTCAAAACATTTCACTGTTCAAATACTTTGCACTACCACTATAAATTATAAAACTTCACAGACACAAACATACTTTACTTACACAACACACTTCACTGACAAAATACATTTCGCACTTCACTGACACAACACACTTCACTCATGCAATACTTTAAATAACAAAACATCAATTACCGGTACACCCTTTAAATAGTGTATATAATATATTATGTACAGTCTATTAGAAGACTACTTAAGCATATTTTTAAAATACATTTACAATTGTAAACATTTATGAACTAGCTCAGTTGGAAAAGCAGTTCTAGATTAAGTAATATTTTATGTAAAATCAGCAATCAAAGTAACTGTCAGTGTGTTCTTGTGAACTCTCTACCCGTGCTCAAGGAGGTACATTACACATTAAATGAGAAAGATCTCTTCTAACGAAATAGAGTTAGGAAATGATCCCAGGATGGAGGCAGCATTCCCTCGCTGAACCGCTATTCCAATGCGTTGACGAAGGAAATTCATACATCTAGGATCGCCGGTATGGGACAGTAGGCGTGTACCAATTTGGGTCGGTAGATCTTTAGCGTCTCTACACCACAGACCAAAGGTCTCAATTGCAAAAGCGACGAAGATGTAATTTGATGTTAAATGTTCATATTTGCGTCGTTTAGCATGATAAGCGGATTCAGCAGCAGATCCGGCACAATTGACAGAAGATTTTAAATGGGAAAGGGCTAATGTATCTACACATGTAAAATCCCAGATGAGTGATTTACCTTTGGACCAAGGAATTAATGTCAGGTCGTTTACCATCCGACCGGCTAATACCAGTGTCAGTGTTGTTTAAGTCCTGGCAAGAAATTGGCAACCACTATTCAGGACTAGAATCCCTATTCCAACTGTGAATGTGTCACTATGATGTCGTCAAAGATTTTCAACATCACTACACCTATACACACATGAGAATGTAATAAATCTTGGTGCAATTTGAAGAATATTTATACTATACTCAAGTTGTCACTCCTGCCCTGTAAATATGAAACTAATATGAGTTTTTTTTTTAATGAAAAACCAACTACCTAAATAAGTGTCAGTGTTGTGGATGTCCTGGCATGAAGTTAGCAATCCTTATGAAAGACTAGACTCCTTTTGCAGTTAACCAAGTGTCAGTATGAAGTCGTTAAACATTGCTGAACACTACTTAATCTATCAAGCATTGCAATGTGATTAGTTCTACTTTCAAATAGGAGAAAATTTTCCTACTCGCCAGATGTAATCCCTACCCTATAAGAAGAACTGTAATGTAATTTAATATGAAAAACAATTAGCAAAAGCACTGTCAGTCTTGTATCAGACCTGGCATGAATTTAGCAATTCATATGAAAGCCTGGGATCCTTATTATTATTATTATTATTATTATTATTATTATTATTATTATTATTATTATTATTATTATTATTATTATTATTATTATTGAACACCAGTGCACTTAAGCAAGCCTGCAAATTTTGTAACGAATTTGGAAAACAATTTTCTCCACCGGTTCAAGAGATTTTCCTGCTCTTTAAGTATGATTGTAAGTAATTCATCATGAAACACCCCTTAGAAAAGCACTATCTGTCTTGTATGCATCACGGTATTGATCTAGAAATCATTCTACAGAAATAGAATCCCTGTCCCAGCAGTCCAAGTCTCTGCATCAAGTCTCTAAACGTTATTCAACACCAGTAAATGTAAACAAGCATGGGAATCTAATAGTTCTTTCTATGAATTTAAAAAAAAAAAAAAAAAAAAAGAAAGAAACATTAATCTACACTTCAGTTGTCATTCCAGCACTGTCAATATGACTGTAATGTAAAACTACTTAATAAAACACTTCGGTGTTGTCTAAACCTTGGCTTAAATTCTGAAAATTTTTCCAACAGTACAGTCCTTATTGAAAGTGTCTAATTATGGGAATAAAGTCATCAAAAACTTTTCCAGGAAGAAACACCTAAACTACAATTCTAAATTCTATCCAATTTAAGAGCTAAGTCGGTAATTCACCTTCATAAATTGTATTTTTTTATTTTTTATTTTGTATGTAACATACACTTAGCAGCAAAAAGAATGGGCCGGCCGACAATTTTAAGTTCTAGAGACATAACATTGCACATGCTCGTCTCGTCAAAGCCGTAGTTCACTAGATAACACATAATTAAACCATTTAAATTTGCTGTATTTTGTTTAAGAGTCTAAAATATGTAATAAAATCGAATGGCAGGTTGATTCTAGATACATCAGAGCCCTTGAAGAGTGAAATAATAATAAAATTAATAAATACAAAATTAACCGAAGCGAATATGAACAGGAAAACCATGTATTATGCTGAAATGATATTAACAGTCACAGTAGCGTAAGTCGTTACGACATTGGTCTATTGAACAAGTTGATAGTAGTAGCTCAAAGATTCGAATCTTCCCTAATCTTCTTTTTTTAATTACTAATTTGCCATCATATGTGCCTCGCAAACCTATAATTATGTGGCGGTATCTCTTAGAATATGCCCAAACTCTAATAAATAATAAACCTCCCTCTCTCTTTCAAGCAATACTGCTATTTGTTAATACAACATTCTGTCTTGTCATTATGTTTGAAGATGGCACAGAAACAATAACTCATTGCCCTGGTTCGCATAGGTTATTCTGCGTATGCTACTCTCAAACAGGACTTCGATTGGAGAAATGTCATTTTCTCCGACGAGGTAATTGTCTCCAATAGCAACTATAGTACTGCCCTTGTTTATTGTCTGAATGGCCACTGATACGATGAACGCTTCGTGAAACGAATTATTAACAAGTCGGATTGCGTGAGAGTTGCGTGTTGGGGGTTGATGTCATATGATGGGGCAGGACTTCTGGAACACATCCATGAGCGGTTTATGGCAGAAGTCTACGAAAACATTTTGGCAAATGTAATGATCCCTTCTGCTCGAAAACGATATCCAGAAGGAACACTTTTCTTCCAGCAGGATAATCATCCGATACACACCGCCAACCTGATTCTAAGATGGTTTACGAGGAGGCGTGATGTCGACCCAGTCGACTGGCCTCCAAATTCACCAGATATGAATCCGATTCAAAATTTGTGGGCTGCAGTCGAAAGGATCCTACGCTCTAATTGGGCAGAATAACCACCCGTTCAGACACCTGAGGAATTGTGGGACAGAATTCTAGATGCGCGGGAGGAGATGGCCAAGAATTTAGACCTATTCCATAATCTTGTGGACTCCATACCGCGCAGAATGAGGGAAGTTGTTGACGTAGGTGGTTCTTGGACGAGATACTAGTCCCCACCACAGGCCTTGTTTTGTTAATATATGGAAAAATTGTTTGTTTTTGTTAATTTAATTATCTATTTGTGTTTGATATGCGTCCGGTTTTTTAGGATGTGAAATAAGCATTTTTGTTTATATAGGCCAGGTCTCACCTATTAATAGCCCACAGGTGATGGGCAATAATATTTTTAGAAGGCAGGCATAACGAAGTTTGTTAACAAATGCCATTTCACATTTAAACTAATGAATTAAGTAAAAGTTAAAATAAAAAAATAATAATTTTACCGTACCGGGGGGAACTCACAATCTCTGGTACGAATGTCAGACTTCTTATCACTGGGCCACACACTGCTTGTAATGTTTACTACGTTATAGATGGAAGACTTTCAATACCACAGCAATGCCTTGCAGTGGGTTACGTTTACATGAGTGAACCGCGCGTTAGAACTTAGAATTTCTTTCGACCAAGAGTCGGCCCATTCTTTTTGCCACTAAGTGTACATGTAAAACCGGGAACTTAATGAATACTGGGAATTTTGTATAAAACCAGGCTTAAATTTTGCAGATTTACGCAACACTAGTGTCATTTGTGCACAAGATCAACTATGAGAATGAAGCAGTGAATGAGTTTCTAAGTAACAACATAAAAATAGCATGGAACACATACAATTCTACATTTTTTCCTATTATAGAAATTTATGCTTGAGTTCTGCCGGTAATGCAGCTTTATGAGTTGTAGATTAAGTAATTTTTAATGTAAAATCAGCAAACAAAACATTCTCAGTGTTATATAAGTCCTTGCATAAATTTAGTAACCACTATGTAGGACTTGAGTACTTATTACAGCCCTCCATTTGTCGGTAGGAACTCGTCAAAGATTATACAACACCACTACACCTCCAAAACCATGAGACTGTAACAAATCTTGAATTGAATTTGGAAAATTTTTATACTACGCTTCATACATCATTCCTACGCTATAAGTATGAACATAAGTTAATTCTTTATGGAAAATCAATAATTAAGAAGTCTGTCAGTCTTGTATAAGTCCTCGCATGAATTTAGTAATCATTATGCCTGACTAAAAGAGAGGAAGGTAGACGGATATCCTATAATAACATACCGGTAACAATTGGAAGGAACAATTTTGAAAGAGTACAGAGCTTTAAATACCTATCTCGGGAGTGTGATTACTGATAATAATATGGTATTGATAGAGGTTAAAGGAAGATTACAGGCGGGAAACAGATGCTATTTGGCCTTACTTCCTTTTTTACGATCTAGGGATCTCTCAAGAAATGGGAAAAAGAAAATATATAGAACAATAATCAGGCCAGTGATTATATATGCCTCCGAAACATGGTCTTTACTAATAAATGAGGAAAGGAAAATTGCGGCAAGGGAAAGGAAAATTCTGAGAAGAATATATAGGCCCAAAATGGAGAACAGAAAATTAGAACTAACAAGGAACTATACGAGATATATGGTGAACCGCATACAATGGGTGTAATTAGAAGAGCAAGGTTGAAATGGCCCACTCATGTTGAAAGAAGTGAAGAGGGATCTTTACTGAAAAAGATTTATAGAGAGAAGCCGGATGGTAGAAGATGTGTTGGGAGACCTAGGAAGAAAGGCATTTAAGAAGATATAAAGCAGATGGGTATAAGGGCATGGAGAAGAAGAACTTAGGACAGAAGAGAATGTACTTCTATTGCTAGGCAAGCTCTGTTCCTTCAATAAGGAACGTAATCGCCATGGAGTAAGTAAGTAAGTATGCATGACTAGAAACTCTATGGCAGCTGTAAAATTAACTATATGAAGTCGTGAAATATTACTTTTTTTTTTTTTTTTTAAGAAAACTTTAAACATAAACAAACAAAACCACGGGCGTACATACATCCTACATATTGTAAATTTTATTAGTAACAACAATGTAATTTATTCGTCACAACAATAATTCCTTTCTACAATTCGCCTTAAACGCTCTCGTCAACAATTGGATTTTCACTCAACACAGTATTCGTTATAGCAATATTTAACATGTCCAAGTCTGTATACCTCAACAGTAGTGGTAATGTTTATATGTCCTTTCTGAATCGATTTTGCTTCTACACCCTCTTTCTTGTTGCTCTCTTTGACTGACTGACTGTTTATGTTTCCCTTGAATACAATTGACATTTAAGGTGGCGTATTTGCGTAATATTACCATCGAATGGAAAATACAGAAAGCTGTAAACATAAACAAACAAGACCGTGGACGTACATACATCCTACACATCTAACATGTCCAAGTCAGTAATACCCTCGACAGTGGTGGTATTGTTTATATTCCCCTTCTGAGTCGATGTCCCTTCAGCACCCTCTTTCTTGTTGCTCTCTTTGGTACATCCATATATAGCATATGGATGTGGTCTTGTTGGACTATTCTTCATTTTACTACTCGGATTTACATGTGGCGAGTTTTTATCTGTGGCTGCATTACTGGGCCCCGTGTCTCGACTACGCAAACATGGGTCCCTTGAATTTTCCTGTTAACCTATTGAACACCAATACACTTAAGCAAACATTCGAATCTAATAAGCTTGCTATGAATTTGGGAAAAAATTTATTTTACAATTCAGTTGTCATTCCTGCTCTATAGAATTGAGGGTAAAGCCATTTCTATGGTAAAATTACTTTAAAAAATCACTCTCAGTCTTGTATAAAACTTGGCTTAAATCTTGCAAATTTATGCAACACTAGAGTCCTTTTAGAACCTGTAAAACTATGAGCAAGAAGTCGTGAATGACTTTTCAAGGCAACAACACCAAAACAAGCACAGGTCTACAATTCTACAATTTTCTCTATTTGAAAATATTTATGCATGAGCTCACATCGTGAGGCAGCTTTGAGACTTCATGAATAAGTCACTTCTTATGTGAAATGGGCAACTGTCAATGTTGTATAGTTCCTGGCATGAATGTAGCAATTATTATGCAAGACAAGAGACAATATTCGACTGTTCAGTTATCTGTAGGAGGTTGTGAAGTAATATTGAACACTAGTACACTTAAGCAAACATTGGAATCTAATAAATTTTGCTATCAATTTGGGGAAAATTTTCTTCTACACTTCAATCCTCATTCCTGCCCTATACAATTGAGTACGAATCAATCATCATGTAAAATTACTTAAATAATTAATGCCAGTCATGTATAAACTTTGGCTAATTTTTTTTTTTTTTTTTTTTTTTCATTTATACAAAACTCATTGCGACTATCCAAGTATGAGTATGAAGTCGTGAATTAAATTTCCAAGGCAACAACACCACAAAAAGCCCGGGAGGCCTACAATTCTAAAATTTTCTACTTGTAAATATTCATGCATCACCTCAGTCGGTAATGCATCTTCATGAGTTGTAGATTAAGTCACTTCTTATGTTAAATATGCAAACAAAAGCTCTGTCAGTGTATTATAAGTCCTGTCATGAATTTAGCAACCACTCTGCAGACCTAGATTTCCTATTGGAGCTGTCCATGTGTCAGTATGAAATCACAAAAGATTATTCAACCACTACACCTATATAAACATGACAATCAGGGGCGGCCCGTCCTTATGTGCTACAGTGCTACAGCACAATGATAATTTTTGCTCAAATAATGTATTTGCAATACCATAGTATTTGATCTGCCATTTGACAATTTCCCGTGGTTATGTTTACGACGCGTTATAGAGTGTTTAGTCTTGGCTCTTTGCTCTTTGGTGCCTCAGGCGGTACGTTGTGCTACTCAAAACTCTACATGAGAATGTAGACAACTAATGCGCATGTGCAAAGCTGAAATCACTGCTCTGATTGGCTATTTTTACGCGGGGAAGTGCTGTAGTCAGCTTCAGCACAACACAGCTTGAAGATTACAAAAGTGAAGCGTAATGAAAGAATGCTTGTTTGTGGAAGAGCTCGGAACTATGTACAATGTGTTTGGTAATTCAAGTGTCCGACCGCTGCTGCCATCTACCTGGTTTTTGAGATTCCTCCTGAATCAGTCAGTCTAGAAAATTGAAGCCAAGGAATTATGTGACAGTATAATTCAGGAAAGTACTTATCGTTTCAGCCTTTAACCTACCTAGACGCAACAAAATTGTTAAACAGCAAATTTTTTGACAATTTTTCCCATAATTTTCCTGAACGTGAACTTGAAGTTGCTGTCAACAGCTATACTGTACTGAACAAAAGAGTGTTAAAGACACAACTTAGAGTTCTATATGGAAGACCCGACTTCCGAAATATAGACGGAGCTGTTCAATTGTTACAATACATAACATAGCCTCCAGCAATTCACAAGATCCATTCTGTGAAGTAACGAAGTTGTTAAATATTTTGGTTACAAAACCAATGACCACTGCTGAGCCAGAAAGATGTTTTTCTTTCTTTAAACGCATAAAAACGTTTTTAAGAAACACTATGTCCCAGGATCGCCTCACTGCTCTTGCAATACTGTCAATAGAAAAGAGTACGATGTCCAAGATGGAGGGGCATAACACCAGGGTAATTGACAAGTTCTGCAGTAGGAAGGAACGTCGTATGGACTTCATATTTCGTCACTAGGCGAGTCTCAAATTAAGATAAATACATATAAGTGTATACAGTAGGCCGATATAGAGATTGTAGCACACTCATTATTTTGACCACCAGCCGCTACTGATGACAATATAATATATCTTGCATGGGGTTTGGAAAATATTTATACTACATTTCATACATCAATCCTGCTCTATAAGTATGAGCATAAGGTAATTCATTATGGAAAATAATTGATCAAACTCTCTGTCAGTGTTGTAAACGTCCTGGCATGAATTTAGCAATCATTATGCAAGACTATAATCCATATTGCAGTTCCCCAATTATCTGCATACAATCGTGAAACACTATTGAACACCAGTACACTTAAGCAAATATTGGAATCTAATAAATCATTTATTCTACACTTCAATTATCATAGCTGCCCTATAGGGTTGAGTGCAAATCAGTTCTCATGTAAATCTACTTAAAAAGTCTCTGGCAGTGTTATATAGTAACTGGCTTAAATTTGGCAAATTAATGCAACACTAGACCCTTAGTGCAGAAGACCAAGTATGAATATAAAGTAGTGAATTACTTTTCCAAGCAACAACAGAAAAAAAAAAAAAAAACATTGGGACATATTCCAGAAATTTATGCCTGAGCTCAGTCGGTAATGCAGCTTTGTGAGTAGTGGATTAAGTTTTTTTTTTTCTTTAAATCAGCAAAAAAAAAAAAAAACACTGTCAGTGTTGTGTAAGTACTGTCATATATTTAGCAATCACAATGCATGACTCGAGTCCTTATTGGAACTGCTAATGTGTCAATATGAAGTCGTCAAAAATTATTCAATACCACTACATCTATACAAATATGAGAATATAACAAATCTTGCACGGAATTTGGAAAATATTTATACTACATTCCACACATAATTCCTTCTCTATTCCTATGAGCAAAACAGATGAGGGTAAATTGTAATAATAAAAATAAATTGAGAGTAAATGATATAGAAATACAAGAAGTGGATACTTCTCTATACATGGGAAGTGTGGTTACAAAAACAGGTGGAGTGGAAGAAGATGTGAAAAGACGTATTCAGCTAGCAAATGGAGCATTTGTACAGCTATATCCCATATGGCGGAATAACAACATCTCATTGAAGACAAAGCTCAGACTGTTTAACACAAATGTAAAATCAGTCCTCCTCTATGGTTGTGAAACATGGAAAATTACGGATGTAATAAATAAAAAGATACAGACGTTCGTCAACAGATGTCTGAGACGTATTCTAAATATAAGATGGCCGGAAATAATAGCAAATGAAGAACTGTGGAGAAGAACTAACCAATCACAAATATGTTACCAAATAAAACAAAGAAAATGGAATTGGATAGGCCACACGCTGAGAAAGCCAGATGGAGCTATTGAGAAGACTGCAATTGATTGGAATCCACAAGGAGTAAGGAAGAGAGGATGGCCTAGAAAAACATGGAAACGATCAATAGAGGAGGAAGTAGAGAGCTGTGGGAAAAGCTGGAAAGAGGTGAAACGGATGGCTGGCGACAGAGTACGCTGGAGGAACTTTACTGCTGCCTATGTTCCACCTAGGAACAACAGGATACAAGAAGACAAGAAGATTCCTATGAGCAAAATGTAATTTATAATGGAAAATCACTAATCAAACTTTCTGTCAGTGCTGTATAAATCCTGGCATCAATTTATCAATCATTATATGAGACTAGAATCCCTATTGCAACTATCAAATTATCTATACGAAGTCGTGAAACACTATTGAACACCAGTACACATAAGCAAATACTGGAATCTAATAAATCTTGCTATGAATTTCGTAAAAAAATTATTCTGAAATTCCTGCTCTATAGGATATAAAGTATAAAGTCATTTCTCTGACAAAATCACTTAAAAAATTACTGTCAGTCTTGTATAAACCGTGGCCTAAATTTTGAAACTTTATGCACCACTGCAGCCCTTATTTCAGCTGTCAAAGGATGAGTATGAAGTTGTGAATTACTTTTCAATGCGACAAAAAAAGAAAAAAAAATCGCAAGAGGATACAATTTAAACTTTTCTACTTGTAGATATTTATGCACGAGTTCAGTTATGCTTGAAGACTTGAGGAATAAGTCACTTTCTATGTGAAACAAGCAAACAAATGCACTCACTTTTGTATATTTCTGGTAATAATTTACCAACCACTATGCAGGACTAGAGTTCTTATTGCAGCTGTCTGTATGTCAGTATGAAAAGTCGTAAAAAATTATTCCAAATCACTACACCTATACAAACACGAGAATTTAAGAAATCTGATATGAAATTTGGAAAATATTTACACTACACTACGTATATTATTCCTGCTTTATAAGTATGAGGATAAAATAATTCATTATGGAAAATCACGAATCAAACTCTTTGTCAGTGTTGTATTAGTCCTGGCATGAATTTAGCAATCATTACACAAGACTATAACACCTATCGTAGCTCTTCAATTAACTGTAGGAAGTCGTGAACCACTGTTGAACAACAGTACACTTAAGTAAATATTAGAATATAATAAATCTGGATATAAATTCCGGGAAAATGTTTATTCTACAATTACATTGTCATTCCTGCACTGTACGATTGAGTATAAAGTAATTTCTCATGTGAAATTATTTAAAAAATCTTTGTCAATCTTGTATAGGCTAAATCATAACTTAAATTTTCCATATTTATGTAACACTATAGTCCTTATTGCAGATGTCCAAGCACGAGTATGAAGTTGTGAATTACTTTTCAAAGCTACTATACCAAAGAAAGCACGTGAGACCTACAATTCTAAATTTTTCTACTTATAAATATTTATGCATGAGCTCGGTTGATAATACAGTTTTATAGCTTGTAGATTCAGTCAATTTTTATGTGAAATCAGGAAACAAAAACACTATCAGTGTTGTATAAATACGGCATAAATTTAGCAACAATTATGCATGGCTAGAATCCCTATGGCATCTGCCCATGTGTCACTATGAAGTTGTGGAAGATTATTCAACACCACTACACCTATTCAAACATGAGAATGTACTTAATCTTGCATGGAATTTTGAAAAAAATTACACTACACGAAGTCATCATTCCTGCTCTGTAAGTAGTAGCGTAAAGTAAGAAATTATGAAAAATCACTAACCTAAATGACTGGCAGTGTGTATACATCCTGTTAGGTATTTAGCTATCATTATGCAATACAAGACCCTAATGCACCTCTTCTATTATCTGTTAACAGTCGCCAACATTAATGGTCATGGTACATATAAGCTAAGTAACCATTGGAATCTATAAATTTGGAAAGAAAAATATTCTACAATTCAGTAGCCATTCCTTATCTGACCCTAATGCACCTCTTCTATTATCTGTTAACAGTCGCCAACATTAATGGTCATGGTACATATAAGCTAAGTAACCACTGGAATCTATAAATTTGGAAAGAAAAATATTCTACAATTCAGTAGCCATTCCTTATCTGTAGGAATCAGTGTAAAGTCATTTCCCATGTCAAACTATTTAAAAAAAAAAAACACTATCAGTATTGTATAAAATCTGCCTTCATTTTTGCAAATTTGTGCAACACTAGAGTCCTCATTGCAGCTGTCATGGTCCTTTTAAGGGTGAAATCCGCAGAGAAGATAAAAATTTTGTAATTTTAAATGGAAATAAAATAAAATTTACTAATGTAAAAGATCCTCATAATTTAGAATGGGGAAATTAAAATCTCCATTATGTAGTGAATCTACGAGTGTGAAGTCGTGAATTACTTTTCAAAGCAACAACATCAAAAAATAGCATGGAAGACCTACAATTCTAAATTTTTCTGCTTGTAAATATTTATGGATCAGCTCCGTTGGTAATGCAGCTTTATGAGTTGTAAATTAAATCAATTTTTATGTAATATCAGTAATCAAAGCACTTTCAGTGTAGTATACAGTAAGTCCTGAAATAAATTTAGAAAACATTATGCAAGACTACAGTCCCTATAGCAGTTGTCCAGTGACATGTATAAAGTTGTCAAAATTATTGTACAACAGTAAACGTAAGCAAGCTTGGGAATCTAATAAATCCTGCAATGAATTTGAAAAAAAAAAAAAAAAAAAAAACTATCCTACATTTCAATTGTCATACCTGCTCTTTAAGTATAAATGTAAAGTAATTTATTAAGGAAAACCATTAGCAAAAAGTACTGCCAGTTTTCTATAAACGCTTTCATGTATTTAACAATCATTGTGCAAGACTAGACATCCTATTGCAGTTTATCAAGTGTCAGTTTGAAGTCGTCAAACACCACTTAACCCTTTGCGGTCGGATTATATATCGCAGTCAGTCTGCGCGAAAAATGTGTCGGATGTTTCCTGCCATGGGACTGCAACGTGGATATTGCAGGGGCGGATGTCACCCGAGATGGGACACGGATTTAAATATCTCAATCACTTTGTGCGAGAAATGTGTCAGATGCTGCCCGCCATGGGATGCAACGTGGATATTACAGTGGTGGATGTCATCCGAAATGGGACTCAAAAGGGTTAACCTGCCATGCATTGCAATTTAAACATTCTTACTTCAGATTTGCAAAAAATTATACTACTTTTCAGTTGTCATTCCTCCCCTCTAAGTATGATTGAAAAGTAATTTATTATGAAAAACCATCAGCAAAAGCACTGTCAGTCATGTATGAGACCCGACATGAATTTAGCAATTATCATACAAGGATAGAGTCCCTATTTCAGCTGTCTGGTTGTCTATATGAAGTCATCAAACATTATTACACACCAGTAAATTTAAACAAGCATGGGAATATAATAATTCTTACAAAGAACTTCAAAGAAATTTTATGCAATATTTCAGTTGCATTTTCTGTTCTATCACTAGGGGTATAAAATAATTTATAATGCAAAACTATTATCCTAAGCACTGTCAGTCTCGTACAACTCCTCACATTAATTTAGAAATCAATATACAAGAAAAGATTCCCTGTTGCAGCTCTTCAATTATATGTATGAAGTCGTGAAACATTATTCAACACCAGTACACCTAAACAATAATTGAAATATACTAAACCATGTTATGAGTTTGAAAAAAATGTATTCTACACTTCACTTGCCATTCCTGCCCTATAGGCTTTAGTGTAAAGTCAGTGCTCATGTAAAACTAGATACTTAAAGAATCACTGGCAGTGTGTACACACTCTGGCTTAAATTTTGAAAATTTGTGCAACATTGGAATCCTTTGCTCACCTGACCAGGTATGAGTATGAAGTGGCGAATTACATTTCACAGCAACCACACAAAGAAAAGCATGTGAGACATACAATTCTAAATTCTTTCCTACTGTATAAATTTATGCACTAGCTCAGTCGGTAATGCAGCTTTACAAGTTGTAGATTAAGACATTTTATTCCCGTGGTGCTACAGCCCGTGAAGGGCCTAGACCGACCAGCTGGGTGCTGACCTCACGCCCACATGCCGAAGCAGAGGTGAACGATCATCCAACCAGAATGTGGAGGTATCGTGTGGTTAGCACGATGATCCCCCCAGCCATTATAGCTGGTATTCGCAACCGGATTTTGCTACCTATCGTAGCTCCCCAAGTGCATCACGATGCTGGGTGGGCACCAGTCCCATACACTGGCCGAAATTTCATGAGAAAATTTCTTCCCCCATGAGGACTCGAACCAGTGCGCATTCCGTAACGTGAGTCCTAGGCGGGATGCCCTAGACTGCAACGCCACGTCGCGGGACAAGACATTTTATTACCTATGTAAAATAAACAAACCAAATACTGTCAGTGTTGTATAAGTCCTGGCATGAATTTAGCAATCATTATGCAAGACTAGAAACCCTATTGCAACTGTCCAATTATCAGTGTCGAGAAACACTATTCAACACCAGTACACTTAAGCAAACATTGATATCCAATAAATCTTGCTATGAATTTGGGAAAATATGTATTCTACACTTCACTTCTCTTTCCTGCTCTATAGGCTTGAGTGTAAAGTAATTTCTCCGGTAAAATTATTTAAAAAAATTACTCTCAGTCTTGTATAAAACCTGACTTACATTTTGCAAATTTATGCAACATTAAGGGTCTTTATTTCAGCTGTCCAAATATGAGTACCTATCAAGTCGTGAATTTCTTTTCAAAGCAACAACAACATAAAGAACATGGCAGGCCAACAATTCTAATTGTTTTCCAAATCTAAATATTTATGCATGAGCTCAGTCAGTAATGGAGCTTTGAGTTGTAGACTAACTCACTTTTCTTATAAGATCAGGACACAAAATAATACTCAGTGCTCTATTGGACCTGCATGAAATTAGTAGGACTAGAGTCCTAGTGCTCATATATCAGTATGAAGTCGTCAAAGATCATTCAACACTACTAGACCTATACAAACTTGAGAAAGTGAAAAATATTTCCATTGGTTTTGGAAAATATTTGTACTATATTTAAGTCTTCATTCCTGCCTGCTGTAAGTATGATAGTCAAGTAAATCACTATGCTAAATAACGGTCAGAGTTGTGCAAGTCCTGGCACAAATTTGGCACAATTATTATGCAAGACAAGAGCCCCTATTGCAACTCTTCAATTATCTGTCGTCAAATATTAATGAACATCAGTACGCTTGAATATTGTACGAAATGGAAATATAAAAATTGGAGATTTATCCTTCGAAGAGGTGGAAAAATTCAAATATCTTGGAGCAACAGTAACAAATATAAATGACACTCGGGAGGAAATTAAACGCAGAATAAATATGGGAAATGTGTGTTATTATTCGGTTGAGAAGCTCTTATCATCCAGTCTGCTGTCCAAAAATCTGAAAGTTAGAATTTATAAAACAGTTATATTACCGGTTCTTCTGTATGGTTGTGAAACTTGGACTCTCACTCTGAGAGAGGAACATAGGTTCAGGGTGTTTGAGAATAAGGTGCTAAGGAAAATATTTGGGGCTAAGCGGGATGAAGTTACAGGAGAATGGAGAAAGTTACACAACACAGAACTGCACGCATTGTATTCTTCACCTGACATAATTAGGAACATAAAATCGAGACGTTTGAGATGGGCAGGGCATGTAGCACGTATGGGCGAATCCAGAAATGCATATAGAGTGTTAGTTGGGAGACCGAAGGAAAAAGACCTTTAGGGAGGCCGAGACGTAGATGGGAGGATAATATTAAAATGGATTTGAGGGAGGTGGGGTATGATGATAGAGACTGGATTAATCTTGCACAGGATAGGGACCGCTGGCGGGCTTATGTGAGGGCGGCAATGAACCTTCGGGTTCCTTAAAAGCCATTTGTAATGGGAGGATAATATTAAAATGGATTTGAGGGAGGTGGGATATGATGATAGAGAGTGGATTAATCCTGCACATGATAGGGACCGATGGCGGGCTTATGTGAGGGCGGCAATGAACCAGCAGGTTCCTTAAAAGCCATTTGTAAGTAAGTAAGTACGCTTAACTGATCACAGGTAAGTAATGAATATAGCAATGAATTTCGAAAAAATTGATCTAACTGTTCAGTTGACTTGCTGTCAGTGCTGTATAAACGCGGACTTAATTCTTGCAAAATTTGTGCAACACCACATTTCTTACTGCCATCGTCGCAGTATGAGTATAAAGTCGTGAATTACTTTTCAAAGCAACAACACCAAAAAAAAAAAAAAAAAAAAAAAAAAAAAAAAAAAAAAAAAAAAAAAAGGATGGGAGGCTTACAATTCCAAATTTTTCTATTTGTAAATATTTATGCATGACCTCTTTTGGTAATGCAGCTTTATTTCTTCTACTATAAGATACTTTTAATGTGAAATCAGCAATCAAAATCACTGTCAGTTTGTATAAGACCTGGCATGAATTTAGCAACCACTATACAAGACTAGAGTCCTTATTGCAGCTGTCCATGTGTCAATATGAAGTCGTCAACGATTATTCAACAACACCTATACAAACATGAGAACGTATTAAATCTGGCATGGAATTTGAATAATACTTGTACTACACTAAAGTCGTCATTCCTGCCCAGTAAGTAAGAGCGTAAAATAAGTTACGGTATTATGAAAAGTCACTAAGCAATATGACTGTCAGTGTTTTATAAGTCCTGCCATATATTTAGCAATTATTATACAAGACAAGAAACCCTATTGCAAATCTTCAATTATCTGTAAGAAGTCGTGAACACCAGCATACTCAAGCAAATATTGGATTCTAATAAATCTTGCTAAGGATTTGGAAGAAAATTTATTCTACACTACACTTGTCATTCCTGACCAATAGAACACATCCTACTTCAATGTAATAACACCAACAATAAACAGTAGGAAATAATTGACAACCACTCGTTACATGAAATTCTCACCAATCGACACCTCTGGAAAATTGCTTATTTGATTTACAGTGGACATCATGTAATCAGCTTATAGTTGGACACACGTATTAACAAGTAAGAAGTAAGTTGTCATTCCTGTCATACAGAATTGAATGCAAAGTCATTATTAAAAAATTACTTAAAAATCACAGTCAGTCTTCTAAAATCCTGGCTTAAATTATGCAACACTGGAGTCCACGTTGCAGCTGTCTAAGTGTGAGTATGAAGTCAAGAATTACTATTGAAAGTAACAACACCAAAAAAGAAAAAGAAGCATGGAAAACATACAATTCAACATTCTTTCCTATTGTAGAAATTTAGCTCAGTCGGTAATGCAGCTTTATGAGTTGTTGATTGTCATTTTTTATGTAAAATCTGCAAACAAATCACTGTCAGTGTTGTATAAGTCCTGCCTTGAATTTAGCAATCCCTATTGCAGCTGTCCATGTGTCAGTATGAAGTCGTCAAAGATTATTCAACAACACTACACATATGCAAACATGAGAATGTAATAAATCTTGCATGGAATTTGGAAAATATTTATGCTACATTTAAGTTGCCATTCCTGCCCTTTAAGCATGAACATAAAGTAAGTTATTATGAAAAATTACTGACCTAAATCAAAGTCAGTGTTGTATAAGTCCTGGCTTGTATTTAGCAATTATTATCCAACAGACCCAATTGCAAATCTTTCTGCTCTATAGGAATGACTGGGGAACTGCTAGTGTTGTATAGACTCTGCCCTAATTTTTGCAATGCTAGAGTCCTTTCTGCTCCTATCCAAACACGAGTATGAAGAAGTGAGTAACTTTTCAAAGCAACAACACAAAAAAAAAAAAAGGGAGGCATACAATTATATGGGAGAGTCGGGTAGTATCAGACATCAGGTAGTATCGGACAGTGCATTTCTTTCATCTACCACCATATGGTAGTACCTGAATGACATGGTTACGTTTCTCTATGCGACATCACAGAAACGTAACCATGTCAATCAGGTACTATCATTGTATGGTAGATGAAAGAAACTCACTGTCCGATATTAGCCGATGTCCGATACTACCCTACTCTCCCCTAAATAAAGTTACTGATTAAATTTCCAACTCCTTCACTGTGTTAATATTTAGGATTTACCTTAGCTGACTAGTTTCGAACTCTTGTGCTTCATTGTGGAGATCCTATGCTATCTTTGTGTAGATCGTGCACTATCTAAGAAGATAGCACAGGATCTCCACTAGGCTTTGGACAATGAAGCACAAGACTTCGAAACTGGTCAGCTAAGGTAAATCTTAAATATTAATACAGTAAAGAAGTTGGAAATTTAATCAGTGATATATAAGTGTTAAAAGTGTATATAGAAAAATAAAAATTATGAATGCTTTCCTATTGTAGATATTTATGCTAGAGCTCAGTCGGTAATGCAGCTTTATGAGTTGTAGATTGGGTCTTTCTTTATGTAAAATCAGCAAACAAAACACTGTCAGTGTTGTACAAGTATTGGCATCAATTTAGCAACCACTATCTAGGATTTGAGTCCATACTACAGCTGTCCATGTGTCAGTATGAAGTCGACAAAGAATATTCAATACCACTACACCTACACAAACATGAGAATGTAAGAAATCTTGAATGGAGTTTCTAAAATATGTATACTATATTCCATACATCATTCCTGATCTATAGATATGAGCATAAAGTAATTCATTTTGGAAAATCACTAATTAAAATCTCTGTCAGTGTTGTATAAGTCCTGGCATGAATTTAGCAACCATAATGCAGGACTAGAGTCCCTATTGCAGCTGTCCATGTGTAAGTATGAAGTAGCCAAAGATTATTCATCACCACTACGCCTATGCAAACATGAGAAAGTAATAAATCTTGCATGCAATTTGGAAAATATTTATACTAAGCAGCTGTCTAAGTATCAGGATCAAGCAGGGATGCAGTCGTCCCAGAGCAAGCCAGGGTGCCTCACCGGTACTTTCTTCTGTAACCTGGTAGCACCCTACTTCTTTATTTTTACTTTTTAAAATAATAATTATCTCACTGGCACCTTATTAAACTTTGTATTAATTGAAATTATGGAAACTTCGCGAAACGCCCTGTACAATTTTGCTTACATCTGCACCACTGGTATCAAGCAGTCAACTTTTATTCAAAAAGCAAGAGCACATGAAGCATGGGAATGTAATTAATCTTAGTACGAATTTTGAAAAAATTTAACAACGCGCAACGGTTCAGTTGATAATACATCTGTTTATGTACAGTCGGTGATTCAGGAGAAGAAAAGTGTGGAGTGAGGAAAAGGGGTGTTTAATAAATAACATTAGGACAACACGTGCAATATTTGTACTACTAGTAAGTGGGAACTTTATTTCCATTTACTAGTAGTACAAGTATTGCACTATTGTCGTGGCATTCTCTATGAACTACAGTACCTTTTTTCCTCACTCTGCGCTCGTCTTCTCCCGAGTCACCGACAGTATTAGCATCAAGTCATTTATCATCTAAAACTTAAAAAGAAAGTAGGACCTACTGACATGAAGTCAGCAATTTATATTATTATTGTAGTTCTTGTCGTCTTTCTTATCATTGTTCTTTTGTGATTATCATGCTCTATGTTGTGATTATTGTGATGCTTGTTAACTTTGACATTGTGCTTATGTTTTCTCTATCATAGTTCTTGTAGTATTTGTCATTGTCTTTATTTTTTAATAGTCACGACAAAAATGGGAGTTCACTGAAAATATGCATGCACCGCCGAATTTAGTCCTGCATGGCTATGTTTATAATATATCTCATACAATACAATTCCCGGATAAACTGACTCATGGATACCAATTATAACTGAAATCCATATAACAGATTATGAAAAATTGCTTCACACAAATAGGTGGCATTAGGGGAGCTTAATTGTGTGTTTCTGTAAAAATCTAGAAATAGTTGTTTGGCAGCATAACAATACATTTTCTTTTTCTGTTCTTTCTATAATGGAAAACTGAAAACAATTTACTTTTAAATAACAGTCACTTGTATCACTTGTAACTAATTCAACAGTTCATAGTATAAATACTCGTCAAAAAATTACTTTATCGGCAAGTCTATCGTACTATCAAAAAGAAGTGAGTTATATGGCAGTAACAATGTTTAATAGCCTTCCTATAAAAAATCAAACTTTAAACTTCTGTAGCCTATACCCGGAGATTCACGTCTAATGACCCGCACTTTAGGAATCAATTCTACAGGTCTTTTTGGCATAAAATGTCATATGAACACGTCATACAGCTGATTGAATCCTACGAATGGGTGCTCGACCCTGAACTCATTTCATCGGCATTATCACCTAAGATGTTGCTACAGCGTGGTAAAATAACCCACCCACTAATCCTACGAATGTAGCAGTAGTCTTGAGTAGAACTAAGAGTTATGCACTTAAAATACACAGAAATATTAATTCAAACTACTGTACTACGGTAATCACAAAATAAACATATCTCAGTTTGGAACACAAAATAAACATACCACAGTTTGGAACACAAAATAAATATACCTCAGTTTGGAAACAGATGTTTCTCCTTCCATTTCGATGAACTTGGCTGAACGCATGTGAATGGCGTGCATGTAGCATTCCGTACCTTGGTATGGCTGTACCTGAAAAGCAAGCTGAAAATCACCTGACCTATCTTCCCCTTTTCCTCCGTACTTCACGTCAATGTGCAACCCTCCATTTAGTTTACTTTCCTATGTTTCTATTATGACGCAACTCCAAAGCCTGATTTACACTATTACGTTCGGATTTTTACAAATAATTTTCAAACTAATAATAATCGAACCCATGTCCATATGACATTTTATCCTGAATACGACCTATAGAACTGATTCCTAATGCGACCTATAGAACTGATTCCTAACGAGTTGGTATATTTCAACTAGACTGCGACTATGAATTACGACTTTGTAGTACCATTACGATTTCTTGACATGTTTCTATCGTAATCTGTGAAGCTATGTACGAATGTCGTTGAATGTAAATAAATACGAAACAATACTATACAATACAATGATACTAATATTTCAAAGAGTAACACTTTACCAAATCCAGTCCAGGTGACGACAGAGCTTCATTCTGTAAAAATAAACAGAACAATGTACTATTAAAACACCACATTCAACAATAAAACATCACAGACATGTTAAAAGATACAAACAATAAGGGACTGATACTACAAAAGAGAAGATGGAGAAGATACGAGATATTGCAAATATTAGGGATCTACATGCAAAATACACATTTAGACACTCTTTGTCAAGTTGACTCTTAATATCCACAGCACTTCATATCCTATCAAGGTGTGAATGTGGAATATGGACCAAACCACATCCTCTTTGGCCACTGATATGGATGCGCCCATTGTGCAATTTTAAAGTTTTGACATAGGCGATAAATGGCCAGAAAATTTTTGTAGTTCTCTCCTTCAGACACAGTTCTAACACCCACTCTAATCCACGACAAGGAACCCTGCAGCTCCAATTCTTTCTTGGTTTATTCGGACACTATTCCCATACACTCCTTACTTTGCTACCTCATATATTTAAATGATCTTACAAAGAAAGATAACCCGTTTGGTTGTAATGAACTCCAGAAAAGTGTAATCAAATTTGAGGCATTGACAATCGCTTTTTAATGACCTACTCCAAAGTAATTACCCTGATTTTAAGTGCCCATACTAGCAACAGATGCGTCACACAATCCACTAGGAGCCACCTCGTTACAAAAATAAGAAATAGGTTATTATCATCTCATGCCATATACATCCAGAGATCTCCCACAGTAAAAATATATATAAATAGGCCTATAATGTAGAAATAGCCTGAAAGTTTTGTGGTGCTTATTACTTTATATACACACAATTGTTACACAAATTTATCTACACAACAGATAAGCTTAAGGGGAGAGGATGGTATTTTTGATGAAAAATGACTAAATTTAAAAAAAAAAAAAAAAAAAAAAAAGTATTTAAAACACTCTGTGATATGTGTGGATCGCCATTTTTAAACTTCCTGCATTATGGATTTTTAAATCATTCGCCCACTTTTATTGTTGTTTCCGGTAAATTAAATTTTCAAAAAATGTTTTTTTCTTTAAAATACCCTTTGATATGTGTGGAATGTATTGCATAAAATTTTGTGGATATTTGTGCCCTTATCGAATATTGAGACGTCATTTTTAAACTTCCTGCGCTATGGATTTTTAAATCACACGCCCGCTTTTATCGGTTTCCAGTAACTTCACTTTTTTGCTACATTGCCAGACAAAATGGATATAATTTCTGAACTATTAAAGATACATGCATGAAATTTAGAACACACATTCTTTAGACTATTAGGAAACTTCTCTCTATAACAGAATTTTGTTAATTGATTTCATTTTAAAAATACGTCAGTTTGTTTGCAAGAAAGGAAATCAGAAAATTGTTACTAAATTTTAATTGTTTATTTTACAAATGTAGGGACTAATATCAAAATTCTGTTACAGACAGTTTGTAGAACATACTTTTGCAAATACACTGCAAAAACTGTTTGAATCTATCTTTAAAAACGGTTTAGATATATCGGTTTTAGTACAATCCTGCATTGGGTATATATATATATTTTTTTTTTTTCAAATTTGGGTCCCCAAATAATTTTTTTTTTTTCAAAATATTTTTATTTGGTTGAGTTGTCACAGCTATGACCTCTCTACATACAAAAAATTAATAATTTACACCAAATAGGAAAAAAGTTTTAAAAAATACCATCCTCTCCCCTTAAGTACCGATAGAAACTATAAGCTTGTTAAAATGCACAAAGGTCCTTAAACTCCCTTAATGATACACATTGTAGTTTTTGTAGAAATATTTAGTAATATATTTTGCACAAAAATTAAGAGCTACATTTTCTTAATGTGAAATAACAACGAATTTATACTTTTTGTGCGAGATAACACCACAGTTTTAAATTGAAATTTAACACCGGCATTTTTGTTCACGGCGAAACAGAATCCCTACTCATACCAAAAGTCAGGGAGATATGAGTGAAGGTATTGACATATCTGATAGGCTACAAACACGAGGGAGAGTCAAAAAAGTAACCTTAATAATTATTATTTTATTAATTAAATATGTACAGTAAGTCTACAAACACTTCATCACTTTTCGACATAGTATAACAGGGACATTTGCATTGGACGTAGTGGGGACTATGTTGAAAAGTGATAAAGTGTTTGTAGTCTTATTGTACATATTCAATTAATAAAAAAATTATTAAGGTTATTTTTTGACTCTCCTTCGTATATTGATGTGCAAATTTTGTACTATGACTGTACACTGGAAGAAATGTAGTGCCCAAACATTTTTTGAAGAATAAAGAAAAACATGTACTTCCATGAACATCTCAAAATTAATTTCTTTACATCACCATTATTTTCTTCCTACAATCTCAAAGATGATCAGGTATAATATGAATGCACAAAGACTCCTGACACTCTAGACACCCAGGCAATTTTTCTTCCTCAAGAAAAATTTACTGAGAGCTGATCCCAGGAATCGAACCAGGACACCAAAACCTTTGATAATTTACTGTTTTATTATTAGAATTTCATACCTTCACCTACTAAAACAGCGTTATAAATAATGATTTACGAAAGTATTAAGTATGTGATTTTCAACATATGACAGAATTTTACTGGGGGTGCGATCCTACATGAAACTTAGTTCAACACCCGTAGACTAAATTAGAATCTTTTGACAAAAAAGTTGCTATTTCAGATTGGAGTTAAAATACACAGTAATACATAAGAGATCATATAGATGTCAGTCTGAAAGACACCTCAAAACAGAGGTCTGCAAACTGGTTATCATGCCGATGAGAGTTGTGACGGTATTGAATATAACTCGCTAAACACAGGGAGCATCAAAGAGAAAAGAGGGGCATTTATCTATCAATAATGGTGTACAAAAATTTAGGGTTCTTCAGATTTCACTAAACTGTTTATAATTTACCTACATACTCTGAGTATTTAAGTTTAAAATTTATATTCTTCCATTTTATCTTAATTTTTACTGTGTCAAAAACATTAGTGAGATTATAATAATTGGCTAATATTCCTCTATTACCAAGTATGTTTTCGTCTTTTTAAGGTATAATAATAATAATAATAATAATAATAATAATAATAATAATAATAATAATAATAATAATAATAATAATTATAATTATAATTATAATTATTATTATTATTATTATTATTATTTTACAATTTTAATTTAAAAAATGTTCCCAAAAGGAAACATAGCTACTATCTTGGCAGCAAATAAAGAAAAGTGATAGATACTTTGCTTTCAGAAGTATTATTTTAAATAAATATAAATCCAACGATTGCATTGTGTTTTCAAATGTGTCAGTCTGTAAATTCGCTTCTTCCACGTAACTGACTCATTTATTCCTTAACAAGAGAACAGGTTCAAAACTTTCCTGGTGAAATGCGGGAATTATCGTGTGCTTACTGTTATTACTCACTACATTCTATGCTGCCCTTCGGTTTTAACTTACAACATTTGCCAAAGTAAAAAAAAAATTAATAAGAGTGAAAAAAAATCTCAGTTTGAGAATATTCCCAAAAACATCCAGAATATTCTCAAATCCCTTCCCCTAGGAATATACCCATGTCCCAACACTATGTAGCTCGCAGGTGTTTCATAGAGGTTTAGTCAGTTATAACAAATATTCCGAAAGTACAAAGAAGTAACATTCTCGTAAGACATTGTAATACTCACAGCACTGTCCGTCCAGGCATCTGTGCGGATCATCTGGGACACGGCAGCCTTGCGTCGAAAGGCTGCAGCACGCGACACTGAACGTCCAAGTCTAATTTGTCTAAGTCCTGGGTTCTGAAATTTGTGACAGTCTACGAGAGGTTAGTTTAAGTTTTCATATGTCTTGCGTATATGAATCTGTGATATATTGGATTAGGTTAGGTTAGGTTAGTTTAGGTTTCCTTTCATATATGAATCTGCGACTTATTAGGCTAGTTGAGTTTAGTCTTTGGTATGTCTTGTACATGCTAAATGAAGTGAAATGTCCTTTTGGCAATCATTCTGAAGTGTTGTTATTTAGTCAACTGTCCGAAGAAAGCTTTCAACCTCGTAAGTGAGACCAATAAGATATCACTTACGAGGCAACTAAATAAAGGGTAGAATGGCCAATTCTACCTCTTTATTCTTTCGAAATCCAACTTCTGATATCGTTTTAAGTCAATTGACGTCCTGTATGAATTCTTCACATTTCAAAGTACGTTCTCTCTCAAAAGTAGTCAATTCTTCCACTGTTTTCGTCAAAAAAGTCCTTCAGTGTCGCGTAGTATAGAAACCCCGTCCAGATTCTACACGAGTTGATTCCGCGGTTCTGAGAAGAAAACAAAAAATAGATGCACTGTACTTGGACTGTAACAACACATACTCCTATAGTACATAGATGTAATACTCTAGAAAGGCACTGCAATACTCACCGGTCTTCTACGGAGGTATTCTTCTGCGGAGCATCTGGGCCACGGCAGCCTGACATCCAGGTGGTTGATTCTCCAATTCTTCCTTAGAAGCAACAAAACAAAACGGGTGCAATGTAGTTGATCAGTTACATCAAGACTTTCAGTAGTATACAGAAGTAAATTCTGGTAAGACACTGCAATACTCACAGGTATTCTTCTCCGGAGATATTCTTCTGTGGAGATATTCTTCTTTCTTCTGTGGTGGTATTCTTCTTTCTTCTGCGCTGGTATTCTTCTTTCTTCTGCGCTGGTATTCTTCTTTCTTCTGCGCTGGTATTCTTCTTTCTTCTATGGAGGTATTCTTCTTTCTTCTGCGGAGATCTGGGGCATGGCAGCCTGACGTTCAAGTGATTCTGCAGTTGTTCCTTAGAGACAACAAAACAAAACGGGTGCAATGTAATTGACCAGTTACATAAAGAATTTCAGTAGCACACAGAAGTAAATTCTGATAAGACACTGCAATACTTACAGCTTTGTTAGTTATGGTGCAGAACTCCATCAATTACAGCATTGGATCGACTTAACGCATCTGCACAGTGTTGGGCAGGTATTCTTCCTGCAGAGATATTCTTCTTTCTTCTGCGGAGATATTCTTCTTTCTTCTGCGGTGATATTCTTCTTTCTTCTGCGCTGGTATTCTTCTTTCTTCTACGGAGATATTCTTCTTTCTTCTGCGGAGATCTGGGGCATGGCAGCCTGACGTTCAAGTGATTCTGCAGTTCTTCCTTAGAGACAACAAAACAATATAATTGACCAGTTACATAAAGAATTTCAGTAGTACACAGAAGTAAATTCTGGTAAGACACTGCAATACTTACAGCTTTGTTAGTTACGGTGCAGAACTCCATCAATTACAGTCATAGCATTGGGTCGACGTGACGCATCTGCATAGCTTTGGGCAGGTATTCTTCCTGCGTATGTATTCTTCTTTCTTCTGCGGAGATATTCTTCTTTCTTCTGCGCTGGTATTCTTCTTTCTTCTGCGCTGGTATTCTTCTTTCTTCTGCGCTGGTATTCTTCTTTCTTCTGCGGAGTATCTGGGGCATGGCAGCCTGACGTTCAAGTGATTCTGCAGTTCTTCCTTAGAGACAACAAAACAAAACGGGTGCAATGTAATTGATCAGTTACATCAAGAATTTCAGTAGTACACAGAAGTAAATTCTGGTAAGACACTGCAATACTTACAGCTTTGTTAGTTACGGTGCAGAACTCCATCAATTACAGTCATAGCATTGGGTCGACGTGACGCATCTGCATAGCTTTGGGCAGGTATTCTTCCTGCGGATGTATTCTTCTTTCTTCTGCGGAGATATTCTTCTTTCTTCTGCGCTGGTATTCTTCTTTCTTCTGCGGAGGTATTCTTCTTTCTTCTGCGGAGTATCTCGGGCATGGCAGCCTGACGTTCAAGTGATTCTGCAGTTCTTCCTTAGAGACAACAAAACAAAACGGGTGCAATGTAATTGACCAGTTACATCAAGAATTTCAGTAGTACACAGAAGTAAATTCTGGTAAGACACTGCAATACTTACAGCTTTGTTAGTTATGATGCAGAACTCCATCAATTACAGCCACAGCTCTGGGTCAATGTGACGCATCTGCACAGCATTGGGCAAGGCAGTCAGATTCTTGTACGGAGCATCTGGGGCAGGTTGACGTCCAGGGACTTTTCTATAGCACTCGACACTGAAACTTCCAACTTGTATTTGTGAGAGTTTCGGCATTAAGTCTGTATATATTTATTTACACTGCAAATGACCAAATACCCGCTGGCAGTAGTAACTTCATATTACGGTATATTTATTAATATTATTCTATGTTCTAATAGAACATATTCATGATTACTCTTATAAAATCTTTGAAACGTAATTTTTTCGCAGCCATCCGATTTTTAACAAATTTTAACTCGTTTAATTTTTCTATAATAAAATTTTTTTGTGTCCTTATTACTCTTATATAATAATTAGTTTGACCTGGATTTCTCGAATCGCAACGGGACCAAAAAAAAAAATAGTTCGACTTACAGAAATGTTGAGTTATTGAAATTTCATTGGAAAATTACAAAATAACGTACTGTATGCCCTTCAAAGATTATCTGTACATGCAGAATTATGTTTTACAAGATAAGTACTGAACTGCTGCAATTCCCCGGACATCAGGGTGAGGGTGGTTAGCTCCTCTTCATCTGCTTCACCTCCGACACTGCAGCATCTTCCCTGGACATCAGGGTGAGGAAAAATATACATACATACATACATACATACATACATACATACATACATACATACATACATACATACATACATACATACATCCTCTTCATCCTCTTCGTCCTCTTCATCCTCTTCATCCTCTTCACCTCCGACACTGCAGCATCTTCCACAGTACAGTACTTATCATTCAGCAAGACAAACCAGTACTGAAAACTAAACTACTATCGTCAAAGCAAATATCTGTTCATCTCAGGCACTACAGAATTCTAGATATTGGGATCAAAATTTTGCTTCCAGATAACGAATTTACCTACATCCGATCGAATTTTCTAGGTTCCGACCACATTGCGTGTACTTCACGCAATAATAATCGAGAAGTCGAACTCTGTTCTTTGTTTCCTGCATTTGATTTTAAAATCATGATCGTTTCTATCATTATTATTAATTGTCATTATTGAGTGTAATTAGTTACCAATGCCACCGGGTATTTACGCATTTGCAGTGTGAATAAATACGTACACAGCTTACACCACACCACATTTACACCACATTCACACCACACTTACATCACACCACATTTACACCACATTCACACCACACTTACATCACACCACATTTACACCACACTTACACCACACTCACACCACACCACATTTACACCACACTCACACACACCACACTCACACTACACACCACACTCACATCACACATTTACACCACACTCACACCACACTTACATCACACCAGATTTACACTACACTTACACCACACTCACACCACACACCACACTCACATCACACCGCATTTACACCACACTTACACCACACTCACACCACACTTACATCACACCACATTTACACCACACTCACACCACACCCACACCACACCACATTTACACCATACATACATACATACATACATACATACATACATACATGAATTCTTTACATTTCAAACAAACTTCCCTTTGAAAATTAGACCATTTTCCAACTTTTTTCTTAAAAAAAACTTCAGTGTCGCTACGGAAAACCCCGTCCAGGTTGTATAAGGTCTCTGATTTAAGCCGTTCATTTTTGGTTAGGCAGCCTAAATATCAGTCAAGACATGTGGGAGGTATTTAATGGTTTCGCAGGCGGAATCAAGATAACTTACACTGACATCGTCATGTGAATGTTACGAATTTTATTTTTCCCGTGATATTTTTATGTTAAACATGTGCAGTCAATCTGTTATGTTAATTGTTTATTTTCTTTCGGCTTTCCAACGGTTCTTATGTCGCGTATTTCATTGGATAATGTTTCATCGATTCATTTGCTCTTCTCATATTACTTTTTATTACGTATGTTATCTGCAATCCCTCAAATTAATTTTTTTTTGCGTTCGGAATAAATAACGCACATAATAAAGAACAGACAAAATTTATGCATTTACTTAAACATATTTTGATTGTCATTTCTAGCAACACAACCATGAGAACGTCACAACCTAGATAGATAATGAGGAACATTGGACTCAGACTATGTCATACCGATATATAAGATATATGAGATCAATGACAACCCGCATGGAGCTAGATCATATCGGTGTATACTGATTACTGGAATATTTTGTATTCAATTAATCTAACGCCATCATTCACTTTGCTGTCACGAGTTTCAGAGCTTCGAACCGTGAATGATTACGAAGGCAGGATTCAAGTTTTTATAGCGGCTGCTGTGGAACATTTTGGTTCATAATACGAGGGTGGGCCGGAAAGTAACGCACAGGAATTTTTTGTGGCAAAGCAATTTTTAGGAGTATAGCCGCTTGCGCACTACTGATTCCACTTCTTCATCCGAACCGAACCGTTGGCCTCCTAGGAATTTCTTCATTGGTCCGAAGTGATGAAAGATGGTGCGGGGTCTGGACTGTAGGGTGGATGATTACCGCCTCAATGCCTCTGACACTGGGTGGTGTTGCAGCGGTCACTGGTCGGCCGGAACGTGCTTCGTCGGCGGTCTTCGAAGAACCTGCACCACTTGGAGATGTTGCTACGGTCCAGACAATCAAGCGCCATACACCTCCAATATTCCCCTGTGGACTTCACTCGAATTCTTCGTTTTTCTCAAAACTTTGAAGGCCTAAAAATCTACTGAAAAGAAATTGTTGTGCGTTGCTTTCCGAGCTACCTCGTATGTTTCATCGCTTACATATTTCGGTTTTGAAGTAGTGGTAACTAGAACCTTCTAGAATCACTGCTATCGGACTGCGATACCAAGAAAGAGTACGAAAATAAAAAACCGGTGATCGAACCCTCACATGCAGTCGAATTATTCGTAGAACACATTACTGTAGCTGAGAGTCATTAACTACCTTCAGAGATCCGCATATTTCAAATTAATGCTTCTTTGCTCAAAAGCGCCCTATAAACCGATGCATTAATTATTCAACACGTTTATATCTAACTATTATTACAGCTGTTTTCAATAATTATTGAAACTATTCTTGTACGGAGCATCTGGAGTACGGTAGACTGACGCCCAGGGGCTTTTCTATAGCACGCGATACTGAACTTCCAACTTGAATTTTTTTAATTTCCATGGCACACCGTAAGACAAAGAAAATGCTAAGGCTCGAGAAACTAATTGGAGATCGGCAGACTTTGGAAGCACTCGCATAAAGCTGCATTCATACTAGAAAGTTATGTTTTCCTTCGATCCTTTATGCACCAAGAGTGCGTGTAATATACCCATAAAGAAGTACCCGACCTACATTGTTCTCATGGCTGAAGTGCTAGTGTACCGATTGTAAGGTCTCAGAGTCGAGTCCTGCCTCAAGCTTAATTTTATTTTTTGTTTAACAAAACGCTTTAGCATCCCGGTTACTGTCTTTTTTATATTTAAATCATTTGAGTTGTGGCATTGATGTGCACACACAAAAACGAAAGATAAACTTTTAATTTTTTTTTTTTTTTTCCATCTAATACCAATGAAAATAAATAATTAAGGAACAAATCCCAACAAAAATAAATGGTCTTATATGAAATAAAACATCAAAAACACACTTCTAATGTAGAGTATGTGACCCGCCAGGCCGAATTACTCGCCTGAAATGACATCAAATGTCGGTAGTGTATCCCAGGCTTCTTGGATTTGAGCCACAAGGCATCCTTTGTCCTCCGTTGATTTCCAGGCCACTACGATTCCATTTTTTTCTTCACCTCTGGCCGTACATTTTCAATGGGATTGGAATCGAGTGAGCAGGGAGACAGTTTCCACATTTTCGTAAAAAAAGGCTTCACTGTTGCGTGCTATAGAAAGCATCGTCCAGCTGATTCTGCTGTTCTACCTAAGGGGCAACAAAACAAATCGGGTGCATTGTAGCCGGTTATAACAAATTTTCAACACTACAAAGAAGTAACATTCCAGTCAGACACTCATAGCATGATACCTTATTTTATTTCAAGGAGTGCAGTTCGGTGGTCCCTTTGAATACCCACTTAAAGATTTATGACTTCCTACACAAACAACTCTGACAATTCCGTCCTGTCCCCTCGCCCCAACATTGCACAGTTGCCACAATCCTGGTGAAAGTATGCAGTGAAACTGACGGGATTCTTGGAATTCGGAAAAGATGCGACAACTCTGCCTCCACGTGGATTTGGCGGGAGCCTGTCAATTCTTCTGAACGAAGGTTGTGATTGATTACTGACAGGAGAAGACAAGATTTCCGTCACAGTAAGGAAGACATTTATTTATGACAACCAATTAGTAAGGGGCAGTAGAAGGTCTGTCGGCAAAGTCCTTTCTATGAAACTGCACTCCATGAAATAAAATAAGGTACAGTCAGTGACACAGTTCATCTGCCCTGGAAAGAATGCGGAGTTGGGGTATATAGTAGCTTCGCACTAGTAGTGGATGGAGTGGATGGAGAGAAAGTTGAAATACAATGTAGCATGCATTATAAAAACACTGATTTACCAATTCCGCGCCACGTTACTATGGAGTACACTACACATGAAAGTTATATTGCTACGTCTTAACTTTGAATATATATTTACACCAGCAATTCTATTAAGCATAATTTTACCTTCGTCTTCCAAGTACAAATGAAGAGATAGAAATGTCTTTTTGGAGAAAATAGAAAGGGGATTAACCAGAGGGTATTCACACCAAAAGTACCGTTAGCCAGCCGCTTGCTCCAAAGTTAGCCTTACACCCCTCTAAACAACACTCCTAACTTTCCCAAGGTTAAGGGCAGGTGAGCTGTGTCATCGACAGTATACAGAACTCCACCAGTTACAGCCGCAGCCCTGGTTCCACGCATAGGCGGAGAGAGAACCGTTTCCTTGGGGGGGGGGGGCAAAGCAAAACCATAAAATCCCTATATAACGGGATTATGGGGGACATCATTTATCTCCTCCCCCGCTATAGATTGACCTTGGTACAGTATATCGGAATATGATCATTTAATAAAGGTATTGTAAAATAAAATAAAATTGTAACAAAATATACAGACAATTTTACTTTTTTTTCTCTTGTGCGGAGGAGGGACCCGAAGGCTTGCACTGCAGCCTGAGGCTTATTGTGCTTACCACTCCTATTCTGTGAATGATTGGGTAGCCGAACGGCCGCGCTCTTGTGCAAGTACAGCACGCCGCACCGTGAACTTTACCTGGGCTATTGTACGGATTATGATATGTGAATTAATGATGGCGAAATGAGTCCGAAGTCCAACATCGAAAATTACCCAACAATTCTGCTTCAATTGGTTGAGGAAAAACCCCAACCAAGTAACTTGTCCCAACCAGGATTTGAACCTGGGCCCGCTCGTTTCATGGCCAGACGTGCTGAGCATTACTCCACAGCGGTGGACCAATTTTACATTTACTTTACACGTTAATTAAAAAAAAACATCATATGAAATGTGAATTCTAATTATTTTATTTAATCTCGTCTTTAAGTTTACACATTATACTGAGATCACTTTTCTTTTTTCTGCATTGTTGAGCAATATGTTATTCATATTTCTCCAAGTGGCTGCTTGAACATATGCACGTCAGTACAGGCTGTTACAAACGAAACAGCCTACAGTGCTTCCATTCCTCAAATGAGGTAGGGTGCAGAGGGGTAAATCAGATAGCGGGCTATACGGATAATGTTAAGGTTTTTCGCATGCTCTGTGTCTACCGACGACGCCATACTGTTGTTTTTAACTTCACAGGAATGAAAGAGTGTTGTTAACGTTTGTGGTTAATTTGGTGAGAATTCTCCTATCCTGAGACAAGCAACACGAATTATTCTAACGGACGGTAAGTAACAAACATCTCTAGTATATGCAGCATGTAATATTGTGGTCAGTGAACGGTAAGCTTTATTTGTCTTCAAATACTAAATATTATATCGCTTTTATCTGTGATGGTGTCCATGGTATGTAACAGTCCGTCAGACTGGATGGTGAAGCTATCTCTTACATTGTCCAGTAAGTAGGTTCTCCTTGGTTATAGATAACGTACGGGGCTATTTGGATATATTTTCGTGGGGCTATACAGATAATAAATATATTTTTTGTCTCGTGCATAATTACTAAAAGTTACTTTCAATTAACGAATGAATATTTGTGACATTTCTCCAGCATTTCTAGGAACATCATGCATCAGGAAAAGTTCTTCTGATTGTAGATGGTCATTCATTCCATGTAGCACTTTCTGCTCTTGAATATTGCTAGAACAATGACATGGAAATCCTTTGTCTTCCCTCACACACAACGCATATTTTGCAGCCCCTCGATCGTTGTGTTTTCAAGTCACTCAAAGCTAATATTATCATTGTGAAGCAACATCACGGCTACACAGGAATCTACGATCTAATACAACTAAGCTCCAATTCTATTCATTGTTTAATGAAGCTTGGAAGGCAACTGCATCTGGCAATAAATGGGTTTTCCTGTACATAAAGTTTCCTCTTCAGATCTCAAGCAATTCAGGACTTTCCATTTTGCAATTTCTGAGACATATAGGCCTTCCACTACTGCCACTACCGAAGACATACAAACGAAGAAGTAGTTTAGCCTGAAGAACAGCCTAGTACTCCGCAACCTCCTGTGCGAATCGCTTCTGAAAATCTTAGAGAGGTTCTTCCTAGCCCTCAAAAGAAAAGAACCCAAAAATCTTCTCGAGCTAAACGAACAGCCTATCACAGCACGTCACCAGATAATGTAGCAGCTGTTAAGACAAAGAAAGAGGTTCAATTAAAGGACAAAGAAACTCGACTTCAATTCAGTGATAGGCCTTAGGACAATGTCAAAGAAAGTAGAAGAAAAAATAAAAAAGCTAAAAGAGAATAATGATTATAAATGTGTGTTTTGCATGATGAATTACTAAGTTACTTCAAGTCATCAACTCTGAAAGGTGAATGGATTCGCTCCCAGAAATGTAAGATATGGTTTCATGAAAAGTGCGTGGGAGCACAAGGAAGAAAACAATTCATTTGTGGTAAATGCTTATAAAATAATCATGTAATTAATAAATTTGTTTCAATGCATGAAAATACCAACATTACAGAGCATTTTCATTGCTATCCATATTACCTCGCAGCAGTATCCAATTAGCCCCTCTTAATTTTATCATTTGCAATTGGTCGGGTAATTCGAATAGCTTAATTTCAGTGTCAATAATAATTTCTCTTTAGTGAAATTAATTCCACAGTACGACAAAATAATGTACTATTTGTATGTTTACTTGTTTTCTCTGTACAAGATCAAGCTTTTTCTGAGTTTGAAAATTTTTGTTAACCTATCCTAATTACTCCTCTATACCCTATAGAAATTCTTATACATTCAGAAATTTTTAATAAATATTATAATCAATTCAAGCACAGAAACTTAATCATAAACAAAAGCAAGAAAAATCTTTTCAATTCAATATTTTCTAACGTTAACAGAAAAAAAAAAGAGTTCGGCCAAGTTTGGGGGGCACTGCCCCCATGCTCCCCCATAACTCCGCCTATGGATCCTCTTGATGCACTGGTACAGTGTTAGGCATCTGGGGCGTACAGAGAC
Source organism: Periplaneta americana (assembly GCF_040183065.1). Classification (NCBI taxonomy): domain Eukaryota; kingdom Metazoa; phylum Arthropoda; class Insecta; order Blattodea; family Blattidae; genus Periplaneta; species Periplaneta americana. The sequence continues at coordinate 179,141,172 of NC_091117.1, forward strand.
TTTTCTACAGAACACGACACTGAAACTTCCAACTTGCATTTTTCTTACTTCTGATGTACGGAAATTTCTGATAAGTTAGGTGAGGTTAGTTTAGGCTTTTGGTGTGTCTTGCCAAATACATTATACAATAGTCCCTACACCAGGAACGGCAATAGGCGTGCGTATGAGCAATTAGCACATAGGAGTCAGTATTGGCACAGTCTAGTATATACAGTCGCGAAGCTCAATACGTAGTAAATATGCAAGCATTAGATTGTTGCTCACCACTATATCGCCTCATTACAGGCAATGCAAAATAGAACCGTCACAGTCTATTGTTTCTAGCACCCTCAAAACTCAAGCTTCGTGACCGTATATAGTAGACTGTGGTATTGGTCCGTTACTCATTCGTATAATACGCGCTCCAGTGATACCAAGCGCACACCACGAGGGAAAAAACTACTAAAGCACGGGTGTACATGGAAGGAAAGAAGCGTAAATCTTCAAACCGTTTTAACCCCGACTGGATGGTGACATTTCTTTTTAGGAATACAAACTGGGGAAATGCCCCATGTATAATATGCAATAAGCACGTGATGTGCAGAAAACATAATTTAAAACAAAACTATGTAAATTTGCAGGCTATGTACTGTCTTTGGTATACCTGGTAAGGTTTATCTTGTCTCAGTAGCAATAAAACCAAGTCCCTTCAAACGAATGTGGAGATTATAGGAGGGTTTAAATTTTCAGGATTCCTTTCAAAATCTTGTTCTTGTACAGGCTACCGGAACTCAGTTTCTTGAAAGTCAAGCTCAGTGACGTAACTACACGGTACAAAGAGAGATATTTTGTTATTTTATTTTGTGCTACAGAATGTATCAACTAGTCCCTTCCGCCACTGGATGGATAGACGGCATCGCTCCACTGTCCCATCGCCATAACAATACAGACGAAGTAAGACTCTCTCTCTTTTCACAGTAAGACAAGATACATCACACAGACTTTAGTACATATGCTTGTGAAGAGTTCTTCTCTACAGTTAAGCACATGAAGGCAAGACTGAGAGCAAACGTAGAGGATACAAAATTAAAAGCCGTTTTGCGGCTGCAGCATTAAAATATCTTAATTCGGATATTGCGAAAATAAATTAAGAAACAAAGAAAGCCCATTCTTCCAGAAATTAGTTCTGAAGATACACAGGGCTTGTTGTTATCGCCTCCTGTTCGAAGAGACAAAAGACATTGTTTTGTAATGAAGTATGTATGTTTTAAGTGTCCATTGAATTATAAGTCAGTACGACCCCTGACAAAATCGAAACGGAAAGAGAAATGTTCACTAATTATTTTAATGAAAGAAATTTGTTATTTTTAATTCTATTGTTTTCGTACATTTAGACTTAACTAAAGTGCAATGGGATCCGGACAACTCGTCCCCGAAAATCCGTCCCACAACTAACTCGGTCCCAAAACAAATTCGTTCCCGGACAATTTGGTAACTTAACAAATAATAATAATAATAATAATAATAATAATAATAATAATAATAATAATAATAATAATAATAATAATAATAATAATAATAATAATTAAAGCCCGGATTTCTAAGCAAAATGCATATTGTTTTCCACACTTTTAAAGGTAAGCAAAAAGGTTACACTTCGTAAGACCGCCTAGATAAGCAGTTTTAAGGGGAGAGAATGTTTTTTTTAACTTTTTTCCTATTTGGTGTAAAATATCAATATTTTGTATGTAGAGAGCTTATACCTGTAGCAACTCAACCAAATATAAATATTAAAAAAAAATTATTTGAGGGTCCAAATTTGAAAAAAATGTACCCAATGCAGGATTGTACTAAAACCGATATATCTAAACCGTTTTTAAAGATAGATTCAAACAGTTTTTTGCATTGTATTTGGAAACGCATGTTCTACAAACTGCCTGTAACAGAATTTTGATATTAGTCGCTACGTTTGTAAAATAAACAATTAAAATTTAATAACAATTTTCTGATTTCCTTTCTTGCAAACCAACGGACATATTTTTAAAATGAAATCAACTAACAAAATTCTGTTACAGAGAAAAGTTTCCTAATAGTCTAAAGAATGTGTGTTCTAAATTTCATGCATGTATCTTTATTAGTTCAGAAATTATATCCATTTTTGTCTGGCAATGTAGCAAATAAAGTGAAGTTCTGGAAACCGATAAAAGGGGGCGTGTGATTTAAAAATCCATAGCGTAGGAAGTTTAAAAATGACGTCTCAACATCTGATAAGGGTACAAATACCCACCAAATGTTATGCATAACATAACGCAGGAAGTTTAAAAATGACGACTCAACATCCGATAAGGGCACAAATACCCACAAAATGTTATGCTATGCATTCCATGCATATCACAGAGTATTTTAAAGATTTTTTTTTAATTTACTCATTTTTTTCACTAAAAAATAACATCCTTTCCCCTTAACTATGTTTGTTAGTGCTTATAAATGCTTATTTCGAAGGAAAACGTTTTTGCTTACTTATTTTACGATTTTTAATTAAAACAGCATATTTTACCCAAAACTGTAATTTTAAAAGTACATATTTCACTCCTAGCCGTTATCATTGATTCCCTTTCTTTTAATTGGCCAATAAAAAATTAACGACTGGAAGGTCCGGGGTTCGATCCCAGGTGGTGACAGGATTTTTTCTCGTTGCCAAACTTTCAGAACGGCCCCGAGGTTCACTCAGCCTCCTATAAAATTGAGTACCGGGTCCTTCCCGGGGGTAAAAGGCGATCAGAGCGTGATGCCGACCACACCACCTCATTCTAGTGCCGAGGTCATAGAAAGCATGGGGCTCTACCTCCATGCCCCCCAAGTGCCTTCATGGCATGTTACGGGGATACCTTTACCTTTACCTTTTAATAAAAAATTAACTTCAGTCGAATGCGTAAGGAAGCAAAATATCCGGAATTTTAAAGCAGCTGGAAGCTCGAAATAATTCCTTGGAACATTCACTTTCTCTGATACACGAAATTTCGGTAACATTATCTTCAGAAACACATGGGGTTGCAAAAATTACGTTCAACAAACTCAGTCAGGTATTACAGAAGAATTCCGGTTATAAAACACTGTGTCAAATTCCTAAAAAGCTTTTTGGTGAAGAATCAGATATTGAAGAGGAATTCACAGAAAAAGAAGAAGAAGAAGAAGAAGAAGAAGAAGAAAAGGAGAAGAAGAAGAACTGTGGTGCTTTTCACATGCGCCTGTGACGTCATTTTCACTTTACAAATCATTCTTTACTGACAAACGCAGGAGCTTTACACAGGAAAATCTCAGGATGACCTTCCTTGTATACTGCAACAGCCTTCAGTAAGGTAAGAGTTCTACGAAACAAATAATTTATCATCATATTTCAGTGTATTTGTTTTTGCTTATTTTCGCCATTTTTCGTGCTTATTTGCTTGCTTATTTTACTGCTTGATTGTGCTTAGAAATCCGGGCTTTAATAATAATAATAATAATAATAATAATAATAATAATAATAATAATTTAATCTGGCAGAGCTAAGGCCAGTAGGCCTGCTCTTCCGCCCAGCCAGACTCTAAGTCTAATTGAATACAATTGGTTACATCGTCCAGGCCTCATATTTGGTCCGGATATGTAGCAGCAATGCCATTGTTGAATGTTGTAGATAAACAAGTCAATTTAGATATTGAGGGGGAAGTTTAAAACCAGCGTTCATTGTATTTTTCACCCTCTCCTTCATCCCTATCCTCCTTTGAAATTTCAAATGCCACTCCTATCGGTATCGCCAAGATAATTTGTATAAACAAAAGCCGCCCTAAATAAGGGTTCGATAGATCGGCCTACTAATCAATTCATAAAGAATAATAAGTAAACAAAACAATTTTGTGACACTTGGAAAGAAAAAAAAAACATTAAGATAAGAAAACGTAGGAAATCATTTACAATAAAAATTTTGTTAGGTACAAATGATTACTAATTATAGCTAAGGATGGTTTTAACACGTGAGATCCTATGGCATCAATCGTTGCATCAGAAATTTTATATTGTTTAAGTTGATTTAAAGCTTCACGTGGGATCGTGCCACGGGCACCGAACATGAGCCCAAAAACTGTCCAATGTGTGATGTGGTATTGTGCTCCGAGATGCTGTCAACAAGGCTCATAGATGACTTGTTTTTCACGACACACCTCTTGTGGCTGTTGCTCATGCATCTCGAAATGGATTGTGGGATCAAGAATGACACCCTTATCCTTCTGCCGATGAATTATGATATCAGCACGTCTAGTAGAGCCATCAGAAGAGACGCAACCAACCTCCTCATAAACCTCTGATGGATTGAAGATGCGATGAGAGAACAAACCGTATTATGTCTGTTGATTTGGAGCAATTCTCCATGATGGCAGAAACCCTAGACGTGAGGAAGCGTTTCTTGCTCGTCGCATCTTCTGCAACGGGTTGAGTCAAGAGTTCTACCAGGGAGAGTACGTACAGGTATTGTATTACAGTTCATCTTAATGGCTTGCGTCCACTGACTGCTCGAAAGTCCCTTTTTGGTTGAGATCCACGAATTACCTTTCTTCCAGTGTGAATAGAAAACAACTCCCAAACCTTTACTTTTCAATTTGCTCCATTGATGAAAAGAATCTTCACGCAATGCTTTTCTTAGTTTTTGAGAAGAAATACGTTCAGAGCAATCGAAGGTAATTGGAATTATCGCCCATCTGCTGTCCACGTTTCCCTAGCAAGCAAGTATTTATTTATTGTGTGCAATAGTTTGGCATATTGTGAATTGAGTGTTGTGTTGATTTCTGAAATTATGGTTCTCACAACGCCGATAAGGAAGCCACTTCCTGGCGATCATCATAATCGCCGGCGATGGTCGCCGTAAACAAACAGTATAATCACAACTCTAATTATTACAATAACTCATATCTGACCGTGAACCACTGATGGCACGCGATACATAAAGTATTTCAAGTAAAAGAACTATATGTCTATGATCGGGACGGTTGATAATCGCGATTACGCCTAGTGACTGTAGTCTGTCACTAATACAACAACTTCATACGTATAAAATATGCCGACGTTAGACAGCTGGCGCGACAAGCGGCTAGCAAGTTATAGGTTTGCAGAGTACATAAACACATCAGAGAAATGGTCTTCAGTAATTCATTTGATATGTTTTATGCTATACAGTGGCGCAGACAGAATTTCGCTCTCGAGGGGGGAGGGATTGAATTTGTTTTCAAAAACTGACTATAATACATACGGCAATAAAATTTTAATGCGTCATTACATATAATTACAGTCTGAATGAAACAGAACTTCTCATTGGACTAAATATTTCCCCAACTAAAGCAAATTGTGATACATTTGCTGCTGCGTCCACACGGACCAGGGGCGCACCCACAAATATGGTTTGGGAGGGGGGTGTAAAATCGTGTCAAAGAGCAACATTATAGCTTTTCATCCAGGGGTTGCCAGTCCAAATAATAAGAAATTATTGGTACGATATTTCATTCAACAAACAATATACCGTAATAGTATTAAAAATCTGCTCTAAAATACGATAATTTCGAGTCAATTATTAGATTATAATAAAATAGTTTTGTGTGTGTGTGTTTTTTTATCGTTGATCACACAGGTCTATGTCTATGACAAGAGCTCCATGAGTTTCATTAACATTTAACTTAGGAAATAAATTGATAAGGACATTGATTGCCTGCGATTACATTAAAAATGACGAGTAATTGTTATAGGTCAATGATTCGAAATTGAGGAAGCGGTTCCTTTGCGACGCGGTGCAGGTGTGAATTGATCTCTGCAAACCTGTATGTCGTAATCTTTAACTCAGTTTGAATTTAATAGTTATTGTAAGCGGTGACAAGAAATAATTAAAACACCGTATATGCTTACTTAGACGACGGTGCTGGTAGCTGGTAATATTTAAAATTAGCCTATATTTTGATAGGTTTTAGATTTCTTTGAAAAAATATTGCCTAAAAATAGCATGCCAATATTTCGAGTAGGGCAAAATGTTAAAATTAGGGCTAAATAAAATTGCAAGCACCCTAATTCGATACTTTCCCCCTAATCTGTTAATCATGAACCAACACGATTCTCTTGTCTCGATGGCGGTAACAGCTGCAGCATCCACACGTATGGTACGCTTTTTTCACTTCCCCTCTCCCCGACTACATGGCTTCTCTTCATAGCAACATCGAGGAGGATATTATTAATAATGTACACTAGTACAAATTAATAAAAAAAAAATAGAAAAATATTTGAATAAGAGAAAAATATAAATAACAGTGACAGAAACAGTGAATGGGCTTCACCAGCATCCCAGTGTGCTAGGCTAGGTAGTGGTAATGAACATTTCTTGTAACTTCAAAAAAGTAGAGTTACGTGACAAACAAAAATCTATATCCCTCGTCATCTGTTGTAGGGTCAAGTAGGGATATTTAATACAAGAAATCAATCTTTTCCTGTAATGTTTCAATCAAAGCATATGCAAATTTAAAAAAAAAAATAAGTCCTGTACTACTTTAGACATATATGAAGGATCTGGAATTAAATATTTTTTATATGTAATAATGGATAAAATTAAAATAAATAAGTGTATTATAAGAGCCTTCTGTGTGAGCTATTTTGATACATCTAGAGCAGGCCTGGACAAGGTTTGCGCTCCCCGAGCCGGCTCACAGCTCATGAACGGAATGCAGATATTATAGCTGCGCTCTGTATAAGGGTGGACTGGAAGAAGGGGGTGATCTCGTACAAAATAAACACAAAAGGAAATACTATTACGAGTGCTTATGAAATGAATTCCCTTTCAGTGTTTGCAAAACTATCTTGGACTATTATTAATTAATAAAGAAATATTTATTTTACAGAAGTAATAGAAATTCTATAGCTACTTAAATGTACAATATCATTTTGTTATATTTTTATTTATCAGTACATCAAAACGGGGTTTTATGCTGTTGGCAGCTGAAAGGAACAGTAGCCTACTGATCGTAATGAAACATCAGTTACAGATGTTCGATATTACAGATGTTATTAAAGTTGATTATAGAAAACAGTTGCTCACAAATATAAATGTTGAGCCAAACATAGCAATCATTTTCACAGCCAGCCTGTGTAGTCGTGGATATTATCGCTAATGTTTAGTCTTGTAAAACTCAACCAGGCTAGTAGTATTATTCAAACGATCTTTAGCCCTTAGGTCACATTGAAGATCAATAAGTTCGAGCTGTAAATCATTAAATGGTAAATGTTATGTTCCGTCTTTTAGATTCCTCCATATTGTACTGTAGCAGTAGGTAAGCAACGTGAAATAGTTACTAAGAATAGGCCTACACACTGCACTCCACTAGATAACTGAGTGGTCGTTTCCCTTTCCTCTACCTATACCAAATCTATGTCATTCTGACGTAGGCCTATCTTCCTCTCCATTTCGGCGAACGGTAAACACCGCTCTCCCGCTCCGAAGGAGCGCGCGCACTCGTTGAGCGCTGTTTGTGCAGGCCTGATCTAGAGGGCTATTCTGATAGAGTGCTTTAAATATGGTCATAATATACGGAGCAATTAAGTAAGGGCATTGTGATAGTACATCCAACAACAGCAATAACAACCAAATTTCTTGGCTTATAAATCAATAATACGTTAAACTGGAAAAATCATATTAAAGAAATTACCCCCCCAAAACTATATTCAGCATGTCATACAATTAGATCTATGCAAGAGATAGTAAATAGCAGTACCGGTACCTTAAAAACAATATATTTTGCATACTTCCACTCGGTAATGAGTTTTGGAATAATATTCTGGGGAAATTCCACAGATAGTAACAGTATATTCCTACTAGAAAAAAGAATAATTAGAATAGTAGTATGTGCCAAATCTAGGGAATCGTTTAGGACTATTTTCAAAAAAACTACAAATAATGCTCATGGCTTGACAGTATACTTTTTCACTAATAATCTTCCTCGTATGTAATCGTGAAAATTTTGTAACTAATTCAACAGTTCATAGCATAAATAAGCGTCAAAAAATGATTTTCATACTCCATCGGCAAGTCTATCGTGTTATCAGAAAGGAGTGCGTTATATGGTAGTAAAAATTTTTAATAGCCTCCTTATGGTTATAAAAATGAAACTCAAAACAAGATTATTTAGGGCCAAATTAAAGAAGTACCTAATTTTTCACGCCATCTATTCTGTAAGTGAATTCATGACATACAACAACGCTTCATGGATATTCCTGCATTGCATTAAGTATATACTAAAAGTTTGTGTTGTACTAGTAGACTATATTGTAAAACTCTTCTGTATATATTTCAACTAGACTGTAACTATAATTAAGACTTTATATTAATATTAAGATTTTTTCTTTTTGTTTGACATGTTCCATATTCTAGCTGTGAAGCAATGTACGAATATCATGGAATATAGGCCCAAATAAATACAATACAATACAATACAATACAATACAATACAATACGAATACACATAGGGATGCTTAATATAATCTGTAAAAGTTTGGTTGAAATCACATTGAAATTAACTAACGAGGAGACAGCCCAATTTAATGTCAAGATTCGGATCGAGGAAATTTTGGGTGAAAGTAAGGCCAAATTTATAAGACACGTGTCTCGGCTTTTTTCCATATAGGCCTGGGTTCAAGAGAAAAAAAAAATTGGAAAGTTACGGGTCAAACGACTGTAGCGTAACTATTCATTACTGCAACGGAAAACAACCTAGCGGCGTGGCTCAGGCAGTAGAGTGCTGGTTATGAGTAGACGTAGTGTAGCAATGAATGGAGACCGAGTTCGAATCTCTTACAGTACTAAATTTTTTTTTTAATTTTTTTTTTAAATACACACATTCGTAGATTCCTAATGTTATATTATTTTGCAATGCTAACAAAAGTTAATGGTTTGTAGAATAAACTTCCATCTCATATTGCATCATATTACATTGCATTGACACAAAGAATTCCTTCAAATTATTCACATTACTTCCTATCAGTAATTAATTGTAAACATGGTATATTGACATTTTATATCTCGTGCGTAATGTTTACAGTGGTTTGACTGGTAATTTTTTTATTCTTTTTATCTATTGAACCTAGGCATATATGGATAAAAGCCAAGACGCGTGTCTTACGAATTTGGCCATACTTTCACCCAAAATTTTCCCGATCTGAATTTTGACATCATAGTGGGTCGGTCTCCTTGTGAGATTTAGCAACTTCTGTAATGAACTTTTTTCCCATAAAAATTTATAGAGTTTACTGAAACTTTAACATTTACTGCAAATGCTGGGGAATTGCTATATGTCCAAATAATTTTTTGTATGTAAGAAAATAGATTTTTTAAAACTTGTGATACAGTTTTATTGCTAAATAAAGCTAAAATACGTTTTAATATAATCATTACAGATTAGAACATATTAAGACACTGGAAAAGATTAAAAAACGGGCTCTCAAGTGTTGTCGGAAAAATTCACCATTAAAATGGGACACACTCACGGACAGGAGAACGCGAATTCGATTATGCGCACTGTTCAAAACATACAGAGGTGAGCCTGCCTGGAAAGAAATAAAAAATAGGTTGCAGCGCCAAATTACTCTTCAAGGAACGACCACTAATATAAATTGAGGGAAAGAAGACAGAGGACGGACACTGGAAAGTTTTCTTTTCTCAATCGTACTATCAGGGACTGGAATGCTTTATCTGCAGACTTACTAAAGGCTTTACCAACAACCAAAAATGTATTTAATAGAGGCTTAAGGATTTTACTAATAGACGGCAATTATACACAGTATTTAAAGGGTGTAAATTATATTTTGTTATTGAAGTGTTGTATCAGTGAAGAATTATGTTGTGTCAGTGAAGTGTGTTGTGTAAGTGAAACGTGATCCTGTCAGTGAAGCTTTATAGTTTATAGTGGCAGTGCAAAGTATTTGAACAGTGAAATGTTTTTTAAGTGTTAATGAAATCAGGATAGAATCAGTGAAATGTATCGTAGTTCCAGTGCAGTGAGTGAGTTGACAGCGAAATGAGTGTAATGTTGAAAGGTACTTGTGCAAATATGAACATATCATACTCGTGGGTTTTAGTTCGAACTTAGGTTTAAGATACAAATTAATTTATTTTAAATGTTATTTTAAGTGATCGTGCTTTATTTAATTTAGGATATTCCCTGTTATTATTATTATTATTATTATTATTATTATTATTATTATTATTATTATAAATTGTTAGTATTAATTATTAGTATTATTATTAATTGTATTTTTAATTAATAAGTTTATTATTGTCATTATTGAGTGTAATTAGTTACCACTGCCACCGGGTATATACCCATTGCAGTGTGAATAAATACATACATACATACATACATACATACATACATACTGTATTTTCCAAAATTGTGTTAAATTTTAGTAGTAAGAAGAATGACTATTAAGCTAAAATTGTTTGGTAAATAAGTAAAAATAAGTCGATATGTGTAAAGTTTTTAACTTACACTGTATTGTAGGTCCAGTGCCATGCCACCACGTCAATTGAAACATACCTCCAAGAACTGAGAAATTATGAAAGACCCCTGAAGAGGTAATACATTACTGTATTTTAGAAAATTTATCAACTTGGCCAATTCCTTTCATTGTAAACATAATATTATAATAGCCCTTCTAGCATATCATAATAGCCCTAACATGTGTGTCATAATAGCCCCTCTCATTTACACACTAATTACTGCTAGATTGTTCAACATTCATAGCTTTTCTTTAGAGGAAAATGAAACTAACATTATTCTGAGTAAAAGGAAATTTTTAAAATTATTCTAGCCTATCTCTATTCATTCAAAAGCAATAACAAAACTAACAAAGTAGGCCTATCACATCAAAGTTTTTCTCAAGAAACAAAACTGCGTTTTCTTTTAAAAAATGTATAAGGCTGATAATTACTTTTTTAAACTTTGTTCAATATTGAACCTTAAAGAACGTAAAATGTACTGCTATAATCGCAGCTTTAAACATTTTCAAACTGAGCATTTGATATATTTTAAATTCTGTATCAAATTAGCCCGACTTTTTTTATTGAATCATATTAGCCCTACTTGATCTTGACCCTACATGACTGCAGACCCGTAGTTTTTGAAAAACCAAACCGAACATTCCCCGTTTTTTTAAATGTTGGTATCTGTTTGGTAGTTACTTAAGACGAGCAATTTGTGTGGGAAAATGTGAATTAGAAAAAGAGAGATAAATTTAATTTCACTAACTTATATTACAAGTGAATACAATGTAACAGATCCTGCATATACTCAACCTAATTATGATGAGAGAAATCATACCCCTATTTGTCTAAATAATCTTCTCTACCCCGGTTCAATATTTTCTACTTTTAATCTCAAATATGGTTCAACATCGTACCGACTCCTACCCTTATTTTTCCTTGTAACTGAATCTCAAAATGCTTCCCCACAAAGATAGGCTATGTGGACAAAGGCAAATAGCAAATTTCCTCGTTGTCTAGTTTTGAAGTTATTTTTTGTGCGCAATTTCTTATGATCAGAAAAGAATAATCACCTAGAATTGATGTAGTGTACGTTTAAAAAACATTTTCAAAGAATCTTCACAAATCACAATGTTTGGCAAGTAAATACTTTAAACATTTCGGTATTTTATCACATTGCCTATTTGCGTCATTTTTTAAATAGTAATTTAAAATGTTTATAGCGAGGGCTACGGAGTTGCTGTCGAGGGTGCAAGTGGCCCGAGGTTTAAACATGAAATTTCGCCATTATTTTGTGGCGCATCGTAAATTAAAACTTTTTGTTAAGAGTTTTAAGTTAGAAATTCGCTTTGTGTTTGTATGTCATGTTCAGCGTGTTTTGTTTTGGTATCTAGGGACTGTGTATACTAGAAAAAAAAAGGAATACGTAGAATAAAAATTATCTGTTGAGGAAGGCCATGCATGATGCTATTATCAAATACCTTACTATAATAATACCGGACAGTTGTATACAATCAACATTGACGTGAGTGCGAAATATCGCGGACCTGACATCTGGCGAAGCGGCGTGGAATTACGTCCACAAATACAAATATTAACATAGCGAGAATCGGACTATTGTTTAAAACGTGAATTACTAATGTGGAATAATATACGAGACACTTAAGAAATGTTTAGTATTTAATGTAACATTATTTTATATCAAATTGTATATTATGAGAAATTTTGCATACTTCGTATTATTTTCCGTAATTAATTGTTGCTTATTTTTTCTTTGCTTTAGTGAGACAAAATTAATTTTGGCATTAAGAATGAATTTACAATATATAACGCTTTACCTCACGTTACAGAGTAACGTAGCATGAATTTATAGTTCAAAATTACAATTTATTTAATTATTAAATTGTATCCAAATCCTGTCGTTTACATTTATATACCCATTGCTGACAGCTGCAAAGATAAAATTGGTAGTAATGTGATACTTGTAATAAATTAGTGAAGACATGTGGATATTAATAAAGCTTAATTTGATAAAACTTTTAGAATTTTCAATACCGGTACCTTTTAACTTCTAGCTGGCCTAATAAAGAATTTTGTTGATTCACGTTTTATGATCCCTCGGAAATCGAAAGTACGATTTGGAGCAATTTATAATGCTGTAATTGTAGCAATTATAAACAGCACATAATATACACCCTGACATTTTAATACAAGCACAAATTAATAAAACTATTAACTATCCCAGCAACAATATAGACTACATTGCAGTTGATTACAGATTGTTTCGCGGGTTTCACCACACCGGTCGCTCAGGTAGTAGCACCAACGTCGTTCGCGCGCAGAACTATCCGGTATTGTTATAGTAAGGTAGGCCTATTTGCTATTATTTCTTTGTTGTTAAGTTACTAGTCTCTGAATTTAATAAACAATGTTCTGTTATGTTGGAAATGATGTCGGGATCTGCTGAAACCGATATTCCTTCTGGAGTTGTTATTACAGCCAAACAAGCTGAAGATTACCGACTAGAGTTTTCCTTTTAAATTTGTATATTTGTTTATTGATATATTATGTGAATTAATAATAGTAGTAGTGTTAATAATAATAATAATAATAATAATAATAATAATAATAATAATAATAATAATAATTTAATCAGCATAAATATAAAATTAAAATCATATCCATTAAATTATTATTATTATTATTATTATTATTATTGATGTACAAAATTAATTAAATAGTAAATTCGATTTACACCGACAACTCAAAATAAAATAAAAATTACTATAATACAGTAGGCCTATGTCTTGATGTATTTAGTTAACACTATATTATTATTATTATTATTATTATTATTATTATTATTATTACTATTATTATTATTGAATCGTTCGTTTAACTGAAATGTTTGAATTCTTTGTATTTATTATATTAAAAATTGAAAACAAAGCTACGACAGTTGTAACCTTAGCTGCAATGAAAGGATCAATTGCTCTCCTGAAGAATCACCTATATTCGAAATCAAACTAAGTTCAGTAGCATTCTTTACTTTTTTGTAACACTTATCTTTCTAAAAATAGGTATATTTCCACTAATCTAAAAAAAAATTATTTGCAGCTATGTACTTGTAAGAATTTCATTGTTAAAACAAAATTAATGGTTTTTCATAAACTTGTAAAAATTTCTATGGTTAAGTGAGAAAGTATAGGAACTAATCGACAAATCTTATTTCCAACACAAACAAGAAATTCAATTGAATGACTACAAAATTTACCGCCTGCAGAACATAGTTATTCAAAATTACCAACAATTACTAGATAATATTTTAATGCTATTCTAATATGGCAGATAAGTGCAATGGATTTAAGCCCCTCTTTGTTCCTTGTGGCAGCTCACGAATGGTGAGAAGATATAGGAAATTTTTAGATTTTTTTAAACATATCGTTGACTAACGCTGAACACTCTTTGAATTTCGCGCCACTATGTGGCAACAGAGCTCAGAAAGAGAGCAACAGGACGTTGCTTCCGGTTTAGTCGGTTCGTAACCTGGCTTTTAGTATAGCTCCACAGCGTGCTTCGAATCTCCGTAGAGCAGCGTTTCTCAAACGTTTTTGAAGTGGGGACCACTTTTTTAAGTCAGAACAGTTCCGCGGACCACCTTACTCTTGTTCCCTTCGAAAGCAAATTTATAATTTTTGTGGCATATTTTAGTACCAGTATTACCTATATTTTAAAATAGAATTAATAAATTAAAATTAATTTTATATTAGTATTAACTTATTAAGTTAATGTTAATAGAAGAAAATTAATTTCCGTTTTTTTTTAATTCAAGGCTGTTAGAGTTTGGATAATCTTTAACTTATTAATTAACAAAATAAATAAATGTTGATACTTACTACATTAATAATTCTACAGGTTTAATTTTTCCACTTGCGTGTTTCGTCTCTACGTGCCATTTCAATTTCGCGGGTTTCATACACTCGTTTGAAAACACTTTGTAACAAACAATGCACCAAGATTTTGGTTCACTCTCATTGCCACACCAAGTAAATCCAAGTTCCAAATAACTCTTGTAATATCTACGAAAGTATTTGTTCTATGAGCAGGATTAGATATTTCTTTAATGGCATAGAATCACTGATATTAATATCTTCACACATAGCTTCTGAACTATTAGCACTGCCTAAATGAAGCATATCATGACGTTCCTTTCTTTTCAAAGATTCAGATCGAAGCCAGTTTTCCATTATGTATAATGACACTATTTAACAGAGACATAGACAACTACTAGCGTGTACCACATAAGAAGGATTTCAAACAAGTAACTGCTAACTGGAAAGCGACGAATCAACAATGCACAGAATTTGTTATAAGTTACTTGTGATTGGCTACAAGAAATATAATTAGAAAAGTATTATAATTTGAATTTCTGGATCTGATTCGCCCGGATTTTAAAATAGGCTAAGTCTAAAATTTCTTATATCGTCATCTGGAAAAACAGAAATAAAAATAATTAATGCAGAAACAAGCCCGATTTTCAACAAGTAAACATGCAATTTGGCATGTTCTATTATCGGTGTGCGACGTACAGTACGTGACCATTTCAGTGTGCAGACTGGGTGTCGGCTAAACTACTACTAAGAAAGTCATAAATACATGATCTTCTGTTATGAATTCGGGTGGTCCCTGGCTGGGTTACAGGCGCGAGATATCCAGGGAAAAGATGGCGAGAAACACCACGTTAATAGTGTTTTAAATCCTTCTTTTGTTGCTGAGAGTAGAGTGGGAATTCGATAGACGTGTAGGGTAATCAATTTCATAAAATGTCAGTAGGCCTACTGGGAGAAAAACTGAAAGGCAATTGCCATGTGTCATTAGCCAAACTCCGAGATTTTCAGCTACAGTGTGATACGCAATTAATTTGAATTTTATTTTTTCTTCTGTATTTTTTTGAAGGACCACAAGGGCAGTAGACCTCGAGGAACACAGGTAGTCCGCGGACCATAGTTTGAGTAACGCTGGTAGAGAATCTTTTGTTTTATCCTTTCTTTTATTTTTTACAACTCCTTTTAGTGTAATATAGTCGAATAATTTTGCGTATGTTAATTCAGGTTACTTACAGATAATTACAAAATTGATGAAAATTTGTGGTTATAATTCCGGGAAATCAGGATATATTTTGTAACCAGAATTATGGTTTTTCTTCTTGTCTACAATTACTACGTTTAGGCCCTGATGATCACGGATTTAGATTAGTATAATAATCATATTCCCTGTAGCACAACTTGCAAATTAATTATTGCCAATTGTTTAGCCGTCAACGTATTATTTACTGAATGTTCCTTAGGCAATAGAAAGTAAAGCAGCAGGGATTAATAAAATAATTAACACAGCATTTTAATACCTTCACAGCATGCTTGACGTGAAGCAGTGGTTAAGCTACTTAACTTCTATGCAGACAGTTCGAGTTCGAATCTCCGTAGTGAATTTTTTGTTTTGCTCTTTCTTTTATTTTTTACAACTTCTTTTAGTGTAATACAGTCAAATAATTTTGCTTACGTTAATTCATATTACTTACAGATAATTACAAAATTGGTGAAAATTTGTGGTTATAATTCCAATCAGAATATATTTTGTCATCAGAATTATGGTTTTTCTTTTTATTTACAATTACTGAGTTTAGGCCCTGATGATTAAGAATTTAGATTATATAATAATCATATCCATGTAGCACAACTTGCAAATTAATTATTGCCAATTATTTAACCGTCAACTGTAAATTTTTCCAGCGAAAACAAGTAATAATATTAGTCAACTGATGGGTATTGTGCAACACAAAATATTAATAAATTGTAACTCGTAACTTGCAAACTTTTTCTATCAAAAATCACTAATAATATTAGTAAAATTACAGGATTATGCAACATAAAATGTTAGTAAATTGTAACTCGTAGGCTAATTTGTAAAATTTTTCTCTCAAAAAAACTAATAATATCAGTAAAATGATGGGCATTATGCAACATAAAATATTAATAAACTGTAACTCGTAACTTCCAAACTTTTCCTATCAAAAATCACTAATAATATTAGTAAAGTGATAGGTAAGTATGCAACATAAAATGTTAGTAAATTATAACTCGTAATTTGTAAAATTTTTCTCTCGAAAAAACTAATAATATTAGTAAACTTATGGGTATTATGCAACATAAAATATTAGTAAATTGTAACTCTTAATTTGTAAAATTTTTCTCTCGACAAAACTAATAATATTAGTAAAATGATGGGCATTATGCAACATAAAATATTAATAAATTGGAAATTTTTTTCTAACAAAAATCACTAATAATATTAGTAAAATGATAGGTATTATGCAACATAAAATGTTAGTAAATTGTAACTCGTAATTTGTAATTTTTTTCTAGTGAAAATCACTAATAATTGGTAAACTGATGGGTATTGTGCAACATAAAATATTAATAAATTGTAATTCGTAACTTGCAAACTTTTTCTATCAAAAACTACTAATAATATTAGTAAAATGATAGGTATTATGCAACAT
This sequence comes from Periplaneta americana, assembly GCF_040183065.1. Lineage (NCBI taxonomy): Eukaryota > Metazoa > Arthropoda > Insecta > Blattodea > Blattidae > Periplaneta > Periplaneta americana. The sequence goes on from NC_091117.1 coordinate 179,158,250, forward strand.
AAAATGTTAGTAAATTGTAACTCGTAATTTGTAATTTCTTCTAGTCCAAATCACTAATAATTGGTAATCTGATGGGTATTATGCAACATAAAATATTAGTAAATTGTTACACGTAATTTGTAAAATTTTTTTTATCGAAAATCACTATTAATATTAGTAAACTGATGGGTATTGTGCAACAAAAAATATTAGTAAATTGTAACTCGTAATTTGTAAGCTTTTTTTTTTTTTTTCGAAAACCACTAGGATAGAAGTCACCGGGTTGGGAGGCAAGGAGACCGACCTCGGCCGGTGATTGTCAAATTTGTAAGCTACCGCAAAAGAAGAGAAGTGTTCATTGATAAAAAAAATGTTACAAAAATTCAGATGTAACGTTGAGAGAAGATTTAACGCAATCCCGGCATGCACTACTGAAAGACTGCATCACGAGATATGGACTGACTAATGTCTGGACCACAGACGGCATTATTTTTGCTAAAATTGGAAATGTGAAACATAAGATCGTAAAAGCTTCTGATCTGTCGTAGTTAATATGCAAGCACTAATTCATAATATCATATACTACCACATTTTCTTAGTTCATAATTCAATTTTTAGTGGTAGACTTGCAATATTCACTATTACCACAGTCTACTATATACAGTCACGAAGCTTGAGTTTTGAGGGTGCTAGAAACAATAGACTCTGACGGTACTATTTTGCATTGCCTGTAATGAGGCGATATTAGCGATCCTAGTGGTGAGCCTGTAATGAGGCGATATTAGCGATCCTAGTGGTGAGCAACTATGTGATGTTTGCATATTTACTACGTATTGAGCTTAGCGACTGTATATACTAGACTGTGCTATTACTGTTATTTCATATCAATATTATTATTAATCTCTATCATTATTGCATTACTATTATTATAGATATATTAATTTGTCCTACAGAATTGATCTGTAATATTGACACTTAATATTTTAGGAGAAAAATTATGCATTAATATTACTTACTGGCTTTTAAGGAACCCGGAGGTTCATTGCCGCCCTCACATAAGCCCGCCATTGGTCCCTATCCTGAGCAAGATTAATCCAGTCTCTACCATCATATCCCACCTCCCTCAAATCCATTTTAATATTATCTTCCCATCTACGTCTCGGCCTCCACAAAGGTCTTTTCCCCCCTCTGGCCTCCCAACTAACACTCTATATGCATTTCTGGATTCGCCCATACGTGCTACATGCCCTGCCCATCTCAAACGTCTGGATTTAATGTTCCTAATTATGTCAGGTGAAGGAGGCAATGCATGCAGCTCTGCGTTGTGTAACTTTCTCCATTCTCCTGTAACTTCATCCCTCTTAGTCCCAAATATTTTCCCAAAAACCTTATTCTCAAAAACCCTCAATCTCTGTTCCTCTCTCAAAGTGAGAGTCCAAGTTTCACAACCATACAGAACAACCGGTAATATAACTATTTTATAAATTCTGACTTTCAGATTTTTTGAGGCAGATTAGATGACAAAAGCTTCTCAACCGAATAATAACAGGCATTTCCCATATTTATTCTGCGTTTAATTTCCTCCCGAGTGTCATTTATATTTGTTACTGTTGCTCCAAGATATTTGAATTTTTCCACCTCTTCGAAGGATAAATCTCCAACTTTTATAGTTCCATTTCGTACAATATTCTGATCACGCGACATAATCATATACTTACTTTTCGGGATTTACTTCCAACCCTATCTCTTTACTTGCTTCAAGTAGAATTTCCGCGTTTTCCCTAATCGTTTGTGGATTTTCTCCTAACATATTCACGTCATCCGTATTCATTAATTTAGTTTCTCTAAATTGTCAGTATTGACTGCATCGAGGTGAATGACTCGCTGTCTGCAGCCCTCACACAAACGACTCACTTTTCTGCATTCCCTTCCACAGTCACACCCCCATCCACCCCAGTCACTACCCACTATGTCAGTGACACAGTTCATTTGCCCTGGAAAGAATGCGGAGTTGGGGTAGTAGTTTCGCACTAATAGTGGATGGAGTGGATGGAGAGAAAGTTAGAAATACAATGTAGCATGCATTATAAAAACACTGATTTACCAATTCCGCGCCACGTTACTAGGGAGTATAGTAATTGCAAGTTATCTTGAACCTTCTGAACGGGGACAGAGGGGCAGAGGGAAGGAAGCGCGTAACGTGGGTGGAGCCAACTGAGTTGTTTGCGCATGCTCCGCATCATAATCTCTTGTCAAGAAACATAGAGCTATTTCCTTCACTGCGTACCAGTAGTGTTACCATGGAGCAGCAACCACAGGGTAGTAATTATGGTGAAATCACACCACCGCGGAGAAAAAGTAACGCTGTTATCCATAGCCGAGAAAGAGAAATTATCGCAAATATAATAAAATTATGCGTTGCGAGGAGGAAAAATTAAACAAATATTTGCTGGAACCTCTTGATAAGGAATATGAGAGAGCGGCTAAATACTCTGGCAAAAGTATTAGTTCCGTGAAGAGAATTAAAAATAATATTGAATAACAACCGAATGAACCTCACACTACTCCGGGAAAGAATAGGTATGTAATGTTAGAAATTATTGATATGATAGTTATGTACAATACTGTGTGTATTGAGAGCGACATAATGAATTACTGTTGCAAGTTATTATTTTCTTATAGTTCTACTAAACATATTATTTCATTCCAGAATTATACTTGTGTAAAGTTGAAGTGGACGACTTCGATCAACATGTTATTCGGGATACAATCGAAGAATTCTATCGTGTTCAGAAAGTAGTACCTACGATTAAGAAGATAATTCCGAATGGATGATGCCATTGACGAAATAATTAATTTTGGAACAAGCGATTATGGCAGCAATGCTAGGGATATGGATTGTGTATAATTGTAAATTAATGTAAACTCAAATAATAAGCCTGTAAAATATTGTTATAAGAATATGTACATATTAGCTGAAGGGGTAAGTCATGCAGGCCTATATAATGTACAGAAATAGCTGTAGTAACTCCTCCATTGCCGGTCCCCAGCCCGGATGAGAGAGGAGGAGTGTACATACGATTATATTTCAATACGTACTCATTACAGATTAATTAAAGCTTGCTACGAAACTATGTTCTCCTCTCAAAACCGGAGTATCCAGAGAAGATGATGTCTGTATTGAACCAAGTTCTTTTACAGTAGAGAGCCGTAAGGTAAAAGAACCAACGTTTTTTGAAAAGAGTCACGTTACCCGAGGGAGGGGCATCCTTGCCGTGTCGTTACGTTGATGAGTACGTGCCGAACCGAGCAGTTCCAAAGACAGACTTAGGGGATGTAAGGTTCAAGATAACTTGCAATTACAGTACACTACACAAGAAAGTTATATTGCTGCGTCTTAACTTTGAATATATACTTACACCAGCAATTCTATTAAACAAACGTTCACCTTCGTCTTCCAAGTACAAATGAAGAGAGAGAAATATTTTTTTTTTTTAGAAAATAGAAAGGGGATTAAGCAGAGGGTATTCACACCAAAAGTACCGTTAGCCAGCCGCTTTCTCCAAAGTTAGCCTCACACCCCTCTAAACAACACCCCTAACTTCCCCAAGGTTCAGGGCAGATGAGCTGTGTCATCGACAGTACCTGCACCTTCGACCAGTGCCCTGTTAAAATCGTCTTTCAGCTCGCATCCTAACACTTTAAAAGTAGCCCACATAAATTCGCAAAGCCTTCTCTGTCATTTCAATGAAGTTCAATCTATTTTCTCTCCTTTGTCTCTTCACGATATTCTTATCTCTGAAATGTGGTTGAAACCTTCCTTATCATCTTCTCTTGTAAGTTTAGATAATTACACCCTCTGTAGAAATGACCGAATCGGTAAACGCGGAGGTGGTGTTGCGATATATGTGCGATCGGTCTTACCGTTTAAAATTGTTCACCAGTCTTCGAATGAAGTCCTAGAACATCCTGAATATCTATTCATCGAAGTCTGTGCAAGCAACAAAAAGTTCCTCCTTGGAGTTGTATACAAACCCCCTAAATCAGGATTCTTAAGTGATCTTGAAACACCTTTGCTAATCTTATGCCCCATTATGACCATACTATTATTTTAGGCGATTGCAATACAAACTTATTAAATTCAATTAATTACGCTACAATTCAACTTAAGAACATGTTTGAGTCTTACAATATCCGCAGCTACCCACCACACCCAGGAATCGGAGACACTTCTTGACATTATTGCCACGACTAATCCTCAGCTAGTATTAATGAATGGACAACTACCAGCGCCGAGTACTTCAGCTCACGACATAATCTTTCTAGAATATTCCTTGTATTGACCAAAATATAAACCTCACATCACATCATACCGTGACTTGAAGCATATTGAGCATGATGAATTAATCAATGACGCACTTAGCCTATCTTGGACTGAAGTGTGGAGTTTACCAGACATTGACGACAAAATCGAAAAATTTAACTACCTAGTACTTCAGTTATACGATAAACACGTGCCCTTGAAAACCAGACGAGTTGGATTTGCGATACCATAAAATTACTCGTGACAGAGACACTGCTTATCGTATATATAGACGGAGCAAGGACGAATTAGATTTTAATAATTACAAAGTTTTAAGATATAAATGTAGAGGAACATGACAAAAATTTGGCATTTTCAGTTGTTTTCATGTGTTTAATATAGGTCCACTAATACTTAGTCTACTTATAGCTTTTAAGGAACCCGGAGGTTCATTGCCGCCCACATAAGCCCGCAACCGGTCCCTATCCTGAGCAAGATTAATCCAGTCTCTACCATCATATTCCACCTCCCTCAAATCCATTTTAATATTATCTTTCCATCTACGTCTCGTCCTCCCCAAAAATCTTTTTCCTTCCAGCCTCCCAACTAACACTCTATATGCATTTCTGGATTCGCCCATATACGTGTTACATCCCTGCCCATGTCAAACGTCTGAATTTAATGTTCCTAATTATGTCAGATGACGAATACAATGCGTGCAGTTCTGTGTTGTGTAACTTTCTCCATTCTCCTGTGACTTCATCCCTCTTAGCCCCAAATATTTTCCCCACGAACCTTACTCTCAAACACCCTTAATCTCATAGGCCTACTAATACATTACACAAATTCTCAATGTTTATAAAACAAATGGACACGCAAAGCGCATCCCTCTAAGTACACGCGAGCTATCTGTTGGTGCTAGTTCAGGATATCCCTATTCTAAAAGGCAGCTATCTCGACTTCCAAAGTAATAATAATAATAAAAAAACTTCAACAAAATATCAAGGTGATTCGAAATCGAAAACTACTAAAATCCTACTTTCGTCAACTGGGCCGTATCTCATCGCAGATCGTTGGACGCGACGCAGATTGGAGGTTGCTTCTGAAGCAAATTCAGGACGCACATCGCCACATACGTGTTCAATAATGGATATTTAGAGAAGGCCATGTAGAAATATTCAATCACCTACGAGTTGTGGCAGCAAAACAAATGACGAATTTTTTTAGCCTGTAACAGTTAAGCTTGCCATAAATGTCTCACGAAAATACGGGACACCTTTATTATCGACGTTTTTGTAAGGAAATTTAAGTTAGGAGTTACAGAAAAATGCAAGCCTATCAAGAAATTAACAAAGAGAGAACAATGTTTGTTCATGACAAATTATACGAGTATTTACGTCTTTTGGCAGTAGCCTACTTTGCACTTTCTCAACATTTATACAAATCAAAACAACAATGTCAACACTAATTCATGAAGCAAACTTCAGTTAGAAAAATGATAGAATTTTACATTACATATGAAATAAATTTTGATTAAATTTTAGGATTTTTGTGCGTCTCGACAAAAATTACGGGAACGACGGACACCTATGCCTAAAAAGGAAACTGTCATGTTTTTACGAGACATATGGTAAGCTTACAGTTTCTTTCCTTTATAATAGGAATGCTTAATACAGATACCGTCGTCTTCCTTCTCTTTTAGAATAAATAAATATCTTCAGTATCTTGGATTTATTGCTACACATTTTTCAGTACAGTCCTTGACCTGTGTTAACTATTTTCCATGACCATCTGTAGTAGATGAAGAAGATGAAACAAAACAAATGAGAATTGACCGCGATGTGCGCAGATAAAGAAACCACTTTCTGGAGATCATCATAATCGCCGGCGATGTGCGTCCGGCGGTGGTCGCCGTAAACAACTTCACTTATTACAATAATTCGTATCTGACCGTGAACTACTGATGGGACGCCATACATAAAGCATTTGAAGTATAAGAACTATAGGTCTGTGATCGGGACGTGGGCACACTAGAACCACGATCGCGATTAGGTTGATAATCGCGATTAGGCCTAGTGACTGTAGTCTATCACTAGTATATGAACTCCATACGTATAAAATATAGACAGCTGGCGTGGTAGTAGCGGCTAGCAAGTTATAGGTTTGCAGAGTACATAAACACATCAGAGAACTGGTTTTTGAGTAGTTTATTTGATGTTTTTTTTATCCTATATAGCAGTAGCGCAGCACGAGTTTCGTTCTTGAGAGCAGGGGCGTTGAAATTAAAAAAAAAAAAAACTGACTATAATATATACGGTAACAAAACTTTAATGTGTCATTAATTATAATTGCAGTTCGAATGAAACAGAACTTCTCGTTGGACTAAATAGGTCCCCAACTAAAGAAAACTGTAATACATTTTTATACCATTAAGTACGAGAAAAAATTCGTACCGGCACCGGGACTCGAACCCAGGACCTCTCAGCTGTGCGCGCTGAGTGCTCTCTAACCAACTGAGCTATGCCGGGACCCAATTCACGACGCCGGCCGAACTCCTCTCGTAGTTTCGTGTTACGGCCTTACTGCCTGCACTTGAGACGATACACGTCATATATGTACAGGAGCGCATATTACATGACTTTATGGCCATATTCAACAACAGTTGTGAATCGGGTCCCGGCATAGCTCAGTTGGTTAGAGAGCACTCAGCGCGCACAGCTGAGAGGTCCTGGGTTCGATTCCCGGTGCCGGTACGAATTTTTCTCGTACTTAATGGTATAAAAACAAACTGACTAGTCATACTAGTCGAACAAAAAATATAATGAGGTGGGCGAGACCTCATTCATATTTGATACATATGTAGGCCTAATACATTTGCTGCTGTGTCCACATGGACCAGGGGGCAAACCCAGAAATATGGTTTGGGGGGCTATTTAAAATCATGTCAAAGAGAAACATTATAGCTGTACATCCAGTCCACATGATAATTGTTGTTTGTACGATAATTTAATTCAACAAACGATATACCGTAATGGTTTAAAAAATCTTCCCTAAAATACGATAATTTAGAGTCAATTTTTTTGGTTATATTAAAATAGTTTTTTGTGTGTGTTGTCGCTGATCACACAGGTCTATGTCTGTGACAAGACCTCCATGAGGTTCATTAACATTTAACTTAGGAAACAAATTGATAATGACATTGATTGCCTGCGTTTACACATAAAAATGAGTAATTTTTATAGGGCAGTGATTCGAAATTGAGCAAGTGGTTCCTTTGCGACGTGGTGCAGGTGTGAATAGCAGTAATTGTCGTAATCTTTAACTCAGGTCGAATTTAGTGTTTCTTGCAAGCGGCGACAAGAAACAATTAAAACACTGTATATGCTTACCTAGACGGCGGTAGGGGTGGCCGGTAATATTTAGAATTATATTTTTATAGCTTTTAGATTTATTTAAAAAATATTGTCCAAAAAGTAGCCTAGAGATTATTATGTGACAATTTTGAAAATACAGAACTATCAGGATGATGTCTAAAGAAAGAAGTAACAATGTAGTCAGGAAATATAAACCCTGAAAACAACAGATATTGGAGGTGGAACATAAAAATTCTTAAAAGGGAGTCAGAGAAAGAGACAGGGTCAGAAACTCTAGTACACAAGACCAGCGAGGTGAAGGCAACATCATTCAGGAAATATCTAAATATCAGAAATAATGGAAAAATTATTTTGTGCGGATGAATCCCTCAAAATATACACGGCAGAATTTATCTTACAAACTGGCGGGTACTAGAGAGGTGAGACGACCCAGAAGTAGCGGTCAGTTTTAAGCTAGGAACAGGTCACTGGGCCTAATCATTGGCAGGAATAAGAAGAAGAAGAAGAAGAAGAAGCTGTGTATGGTATATTCGGGTATAACTTCTGATATGTTGCACATCTCAAAGCTACAATACTGATGGAGGTTCTCTGAAATACAGAGTGATTTATATAGAACTGACACATTTCTTTCATTAATTGTTTCAAAACGAATTGTGCTAGCGAAAACTTATTATACCTAAACTATAGAGGAATTTTGGGAGATTATTTACCTCTATAGCATTTTTACGTTGACACAAAATGTCGAAAACAGCTGCCAACAATAGGAATAAAACAAACATCTGCACATCTAGTGACAAGGAATCGAAACTCCAGAACATTCTGCTGTTGGTTTCAGACGTTCATTGTGGCCACCGAGATGTCCGTATTTAATAACGCCGGACAACATTTGCTATAGAGGTAAATAATCTCCCAAAATTCCTCTACATTTTAGGTATAATAAGTTGTCGCTAGCACAATTCGTTTTGAAACAATTAATGAAAGAAATGTGTCAGTTTTATATAAATCACTCTGTACAATAAATTAAATGAAATGAATGTTCCATGTCCAGCGGGACTCCGTGATTCAATAGTACGATTCAAGTCCATAGATTAATATAATGTAGCGCAAAAACAAACTACACACATCCAAGTCGTTTCAGGAAATGGATAAAAATCGTTAGTTTCCTGACGAAAACCAAACTCGGGTTCGAGAAGACAATCGGTTACACAATACAGGCTTTATTTCTAAGTATATACTTAATCTTTATTAATCGGTTGTTTCATTAGGTTGCATCAATTATAAGGTCATCTAGCGTCAATGACGTCGATAGCGAGATTGTATTTGGCGAGATGAATCCTGGGATTTGTCATGGGTTAAACTGATATTAACGTTGCAGTTGGGGAATATCTTACAACACATAGGCAGCTCAAAAGGGATTTTAACTCACGCCCGAGCGCAGTCTTGGAACGAGAGTTTTTTTTCGCTAATCCCCAGATCAAACCGGTGTTATTCCTATTTCTTTCTCTAAAATTTTCCAATGTAAGAAATTTCTCTTGCGGCCATTCATACTACCAAGTGTTGTCACCACGATGTAATTAGTAAGCAAAAGCCATACACAAAGGGCGATTTATAATATTAATAAGCTTCTGAGGTGGGAGCGCGCTACGCATCAGAAAGACCGCGTCCGGGCTAGAGGTATCAAGAAATAAAAGAAAACCCAGACTTAACCATGACAGTAATTAACTGAAAATTTGTCTTATTGTTATATAAAATTCTCCAAGTTTTACATCCAGTCATATCTCAATGTGAGAACCTTTTGTTGCTCTCAAAAAGTCCAAAAGATATTCCAATTCCCTCCAAGCGTTTTGCAATATTTGGGGCGTTATGCAGTCAATTGCTAACAAATTTTGGATTGGATGTTGTTAATACACAAAGTCCTTGATGAAATCCTAGGCGAAGAAATCCAAACGAGTCAGATCAGGAGACCTTGGTGGCCATGCTTTGGGTTCGCCTCTTCCAATCCAACGAGGAAAATTTATATGAAGAAAATTGGTGACATCAAGGTGATAATGTGGTCGAACATCGTCTTGTTGAAATGTTGATCCAAAAGCGATTTGGGCACAGCGAAATTTCCTAGCATACCAGGGTAACTGTGCCCAGTCTCCAAGAAGAAGAATGGACCAATAATTGCATCCGTGTCTCTTTTTTTACTTGGTTATTTAACGGCGCTGTATCAGCTTACGAGGTTATTTAGCGTCGATGGAATTGGTGATAGCGAGATATTTCCCGACATGAGGCTGAGAATTCGTTATAGAATATCCGACAATTGTTTTACGGCTAGGAAAATCTCGAAAAAAAATCAACCAGGTAATCAGCCCAAGCGAGAATAGAACCCACGCCCGAGCGCAACTCCCGATCGGCAGGCAAACGCCTTAGCCGACTGAGCTACGCCGGTGGTCCGTGTCTCTTTGGTGTTCTACTATACGAGGGTTCTCGGATCCTCATATGCGGCAGTTATGGCGGTTAACTTTACCGCTGAATACTACTTCCTCAAGATATGACGAGTTTTCGTCATAGCGTTGCAGAATTTCAATCGCAAAATTTTGTCTCTTCTATCATTCGGCTGAATGCGGTGAAGAAGCTGGAGCTTGTATGGACGCAATTTGAGTCGTTTATGAAGAACAGTTGATTTGGGAATCTGTAACTGATGACTAGCCTGCCTGATGGACTTCCTTGAGCTCCGGTTGAATGCAGTTCGTATACGATCGACCGTTTCTTCGGTTATTTTTTTCTTGGGATGTTTGCCTGTTTGTGGAATCAAGGATCCTATCTCTTTAAGAGTTCTATCAAATTGCAAAATTGATGGATCCACGCTGAATTCTAGACGAAATCGGCGTCGAACTCAACATTTAAATTCATAAGCCAAAGCACGTACTCGACTTTTTTGTGGTGTTAACATTTTACGTTCAATTATAATGATTAATAACTGTTAGCAATTCGTGACATAAATCGTAATGATAAATCGTATCTTTTTGTTTTCTTCAATTTTATTGCTTTGTTCTGTAGATTTCTAGTATTGTTGTTATAAAAATAAAATATTGGAGAGTTTCTACTTTCTGTTCCAAACATATAATAATAAAATATCCTTCTGTTACTTCAAATTTAACCTCTGAAACATTAGACACAATTATCAACAATATACCCCTACTAGAAACATCAACAACCAAATTTCTTAGTTTGCATATTACTAATATATTAATTGAAAAAATCATATTAAAGAAATATCCCCGAAACGTAGCTCAGCATGGTTCGCAATTAGGTCGTTACAACAATTTCTAAACAGCAGTATCTTAAAGACAATATCTGCAGTGCTTGGGAAAAGTGTCAGTTTCCACAAACCTTTTTTGATAATTTATTGACAACTTGCGGAACATCTCCTCGCTTGGAAAAAAATACATAAATATTTCTCCCATTACAATAATTCATACAGAAAAAAATCAAATCGACATAAACCAGTGTAAGTCGTCAATAAATTATCAAAAATGGTTGTGGAAACTGACTTATGTCACTTTTCCCAAGCACTGCAGATACATTTTGCCTATTTTGAGTCATTATGTTCTACGGAATAATATTTTGGGAAATTCTGGAGATCGTAAAAATACATGGCGATTCAGTGACTATGTTACAAACTTTTAGGGGTGATAGAGGAGACAATTCTGAACAGCTTTCATATAGAAGCATATGTTCAGGAACGTTCTGTTTGATAAATTACAAACCTAGATATGTTAGTCAGTGTAACCAGCCAGAATCGAACTCAAGGCCATCCTTTTGAAGTTTTTTTGCATACGACCGTTCCTGGAAACGTTAGTGATTTCTCATAAAGCTGTTGGCGTCGTAAATTATATTTTGACTGATTAAATTTTGCAACTTTCCATGCAACTTACTGATATGCATATAATTTATGGAGGAGCAAAAGGCAGTGGAAGGAAACGAGTTTCCTTATAATTTAATACTTAATTACTCGTATTATGTAGTTTCTTATTAGGTTACATTAACTTCCTCAGCCCTGGGGGAATATTTTGGGATTCAGAAATCTATGAAATTTTAATACAGTGTTGCTAATGGACTGTGTATTGATGAAAAAGTTTGGAAAAAATATTCAAGTAATAAAAGTAACTCAAAATTGATATATTCTATAGGAGATCTTGGGACTTAATGTATTGTAATTTAATTACATTAGCTCTGATTGAATATTCAGTTTTATTTTATAACTAGCCGTACCCGTGCGCTCTGCTGCACCTGTTAGAAATAAATATAAAGTAATTACATAATTAAAATAGGACGTTTGATCCAGGGAACAACTTTTACAACAGCGCAAGATAGTCTGCTTCGCTCATTACCCAATTTTTTTTGCAGTGCATGTATTGCATATATATTTTATGTATTTTAACACGATTCAATTGAGCATAGTTAAAATTTGAATTATAAAATAATGAATTGCTAAGCTAACGTACTATTACTGCATACTAAATCAATACACTCTCGTTGTTCGTTAATTCTCTGAGATTAAAATGAGTGTACATAAATATTATTTTAAGAAATACAGAAAACAAATGTACAAAATAGCCTATCAAATTTTCTGTGCATAAGAAGCTATTTTAATCTTACCTGTCCTCGATTTACTCAGACGTTACTGTAATAACATTATAACATTATGTCCATCTAGAGAAACTACACTTTCCAATGGTGAAATAATAATTAATTATACAAATCGGTTAATTTAGCTTCTGATATTCCTTCATACAAACACAGAAACATTCTCTGTAGGCTATGTTTAATAGCTTTCGATTGTTGATGTCCAAGGCCCCTGTTTCGGTTGTTGTTGTCCAAGGCCCCTTATACACGAAGTCATTTGTTCTTAATTCATTGCACCGTCTTAGATGGCATTATTTTAATTTTAAAACTCATTTATCTCATTAAATATCAGTCCCATCAAAATTTTGTAAAGAGTAAAACTTATCGGAAATCGTTTTTAAAGAAACTTTTGTTATGTAACATTTTTCACAAAAATCAATAATAAGCGAGATATTTCGATTTATTTAATTCAGGCCGCCTTATAACCCCCCTTTTAAATAAAGTATTTTGAATGTCATATAGCCTAAAATCTAAGTTACAACGAATTTAATTTATATTCCAATTTTCATATAAATCGGTTCAGCCATTATCGCGTGAAAAGGTAACAACCATACAGACAGACATACAAACAAAAATTTCAAAAATGCGATTTTTGGTTTCAGGGTGGTTAATTATATATGTTAGGACCAATTATTTTTGGAAAATCGAAAATTACCAGAAAAATTTCGGCTACAGATTTATTATTAGTATAGATATGTGATACTTAATAACAATTTCTACTTTAAAATCTAGAAGCCTGAAGTCTCCCATAGGAGAAACAATTTATATCTCAATTTTAATAATATGTACTAATTTTAAGGAACGTACCAGACATGCCATCAAACAAAACGTTTTATTTAACCCATTCAATATAATATTTATTTGATTTTTAACATTATCAACAATCCAGTGACTTCCCTACATGCATACTTTCCATCTCCTTATTTCCAGAAACAGCCATCTTGAAGCGTGTGTAGCTAGTATGTAAATTAATTAATTTGGTTGAATTCATATTTAGATGGCGCTACCGTCTCTTCTAAACATCCTCAACTAGTTCCAAGAAAATTTAAGACATTCTTCTTCAAACGGCGGAATTTAAAAAAAAAAAGTGATGTTTAATGTATCCCATAAGAGACGCTAGGACTTTTTATGCAATATAATATAGCAGGTATGCTCAAAATTGTAAAAGCCCCGATTACACGGATGATGCTGCACTGCATAACACACACAGTGTAGGGACTACATTGCAGCACCGCCCGTGGCATAGTTCTTACACTCTTACAAATACGGATAATAAACTGAATTTGAAAAAGGAAAGAGTATACACTGCAATATTCAGTTATTACATTATTTATTATATTTAATATAGTTATGATACAGGGACATCACTTTATTTTTACCAACATTTTTAACATTAACCTGGCTATACTCGGAAACGCTGTTGCTCCCTTCCATTACAGGAGTTTGATGTTACTAGTGCAATATGTAAACAAATCATTTTACTTGGTATAGGAGGAGAGAAAAGTAGTGTAACCATTTATGCTGTAGGGAAATACGATATTACGATTTTCAGTTTGATGATCACTTTTACGGAATTTATCAAAATACAGTAGGGTAGTAACATTTTTTTTTCAAAAACTCAACTTTTCAGGCGGCTATGTTCGTTATGTAATGTCTACTTTATTTAGCATATTAATTATTGATGTTAACATACAATATAGAGAGTGCACTTAAATTGAGGGGGTCATAAGTAAGTAAGGCTGTAAGTGCACTTAAGTTAATTTTGAGAAAATGGGATTTAAATATTTAAGCTTTCGTAAAATCGGTGAAATTTTTATTTATATTTTAATGTGTGATGCGATTAAAATATCCCTTTGCCACTAAAATTGTAGATACTTTTGCTTACACTGGATGCACTTAACTCATGTTATTACAAATGTCACTAAGCATTCCTTTGCTTCTAGCCACCTCAATTCAAAATAAGCTAATCTGAATTTTTAAACAAGTTGCTGAAAATGGTTGCAGTTCATTACAGTGCAGGCTTCAATTCTTTACGCATATTATTAAAAAAATTTTGAAGCATATTCTCTGAAATTGAATTTATCGTTTCTTGAATATAATTTTTTAGTACGATATTATTAATATAGGTTCTTTCTTCTATAGAAAACGCAACCACATTTATGAAACACACTATACACTGCAGTGTTTATTTCACTGCTTGAAGACTTCGAATGCAACAGCGGACGTAAGTTTGTGTGTCTGACGGGAGCAAGGACATTAGTGAAGGGGTGGGAGTAAAGTACATTCAGAAATGCAGGTACAATAAAAATGCAAGTTAAAATAAAATGATGTCCCTGTATAATAATGTCATAGATAATATCATTTTCATATTCCATCATATAGTCTACTTTGGGGTCTATTCAACGTCTGGATTCTTTTCTGCAAGTAATCGGAATCTATTTCCAACGAATTTACTGCAATGCGCTAAAGATGCTCATCTGTTAATCGGGACCTATGTTTGGATTTATCAACCTTCATTCTCGAAAATAATTGTTCACATACATATGTAGAGGCGAAGGTAGCTAACATAGTAGCAACGAATAAGCTCATCTTGTAATATTTAGTTTTGTTCATTTTTTAAATAATTCTATGCTTGTCAAGTCATATTCTCTGCATTTAGTTCTGAATTCTACGTTACTTAGTAAATCAATTAACTCGTCCTGGAACTCCACTCTCATGGATTATACTTAATTGATGAAAAGATTAACAAAAATACTAATATCACTCTCCATATGTCTAAAATCACTAAATCTATGTTCTGCGAATTCACATTTGAACTGTTGCAGTACAGAGACATAGTTAACTATATTTTGTTCAGGCACCATACATCTCTTTACAAGTTCACCATCCGTGAAGGGTTTTAGTGCCTTAGCTAATTCCCAACATACTACATAGGCTAACTTGCTCCAAAACATAGACTCTGAATTGTACGACTCTCTTCAGTGTTTGGCCTTTCATGAAGTGCTTTCAATTCTTGAAGCTGTAGTGCACGTTGAATCCCTGAAAAATTATTTTATCAAAATATCTATTTCTGCTGGAATGATATCACCACAATAATAATAATAATAATAATAATAATAATAATAATAATAATAATAATAATAATAATAATAATAATAATAATAATAATAATACAGTTGTTATATGAAAATAGGCTATATTACAGAAAACAGCTTCTCTGTCACTTCGGCATGTTCTGGGTAGCAGAGCCTATAATGTAGTTTTATGTTGCTCAGTAGTATTCCTGACAGTACCTTACAATATAGTAATCACTTTCCATTTTCACCGAACGTACAACAAAAATAGTCTTCCTCCCACACTGTACGGAATGATCGTTTGCTTACAGAAGGTTTTGACTGTGTCATTGTCCCGCACTGTTCGTGCGTTTACTAAGTACTTGAATTGCCTTCTGCAGCCATCCCTCGAGCTTCGAACGGGGAACAGCACGCTCTACATTCGGAGGTTGTGATTACAGAACGTAATCGCGAGTCAGAGAATGAGCATACCTGTAATATAGGCACATTTTTAATAGTTCCATTATTTTTATGATATATTGTAGATGTAACCTATTTTCAAATTAGTCCATTAGTAACCAGACTAAACGAGGGATATAATTTTAGTTTGAACTTTATTTACAAACATCAAACGTTTAATTGGACACCTATTCGCGAAGTAAGTCCGTCAGGTATCATTTGTGTAATATTCTACGCGCCTATTACACCTTAGCGAGAGCACGTCGGTACAACTCGCAACATATCTTTGCTCTTTAGCGGGAGCGGAATGATGAAACACTTAACATATTATTGGAAAAGTAATAATGAAGTCTGATAATCGTCATATATGCATTACATTCAAGATATTACTAATGGCTTAAGCAGCCACGTTGTACGCAATTCCAGGAATTCTATGAACCTCTGCTTTCTCTAATAATTCAAATTTGTTGCCTTCTTCTAAGATATCTAATATCTGACATATAATTTATACTATAAGTGAATAAATGATTGAATTAATATTAAAAAAGACGAATGAATGAATGAATGGAATGAATGACTGAATGAAAATGAATTTTACAAGTCAACGTCGCGGAGTAACAAACTGCTCAATAATATGTAGGTATACTTTTGGAATGTAAGCCGTTACACATTACAATATATTAATGCATTCATAACATTCAAGTTCTATTATGCCTACAACACAGGCAAAACATATCAACACTTTTAATTATGAATATTATAAAAAAGAGATAGGGTCTGCATCTACATGAACGATACTTAGCGAAACAACAACCGAGATCTGTAAATCCAGTCTCTATGGAGACAGAGAGAGAAAACGATGCATGGCAACAATAGCAATGCCGTTGCTGTGTTACATGCCTTTCCGATTACGACGTCAACATGTTTGGTCGGCTCAGAGTTGCGCTCCACCAAATAATGAACAACTCAACGGTGAGACGCTCATTAAGACCCGAGAGAGTGCTAATACACGGAGTGAGGACTGTGGGCGTGGTGGGCTTGGCGGCGGGAGCCTACTACGCCTACAGATCCTATTACATGGATGGCGACTCTCGGACGGATGAAATTCTCCAGACCCCTGTCAGGAACATATTTTTAAAGAGGAGCAAGAAGTTCTGCTCCATTAGAGAATTTCATCCGTATGACCCTTCGGAGGCTGAGATACAAACCCAAGACTATGAGGAGGAGGAGGAAACAACAACTAACGGCGAGGAACAACCGACCCCAAGACCACCTGAAGGCACCAAGAAACCGTCCTCGCCCCCTCCTCAACCACCCCAGCAGTGACGTTAAGGTATGTGCTTACGCATTCAACTTATATAATACTGGACTTCTGTCTCCATCTCATAGCAGTTCTGTACTCTGTTACTAGACCTGTGGCTCCCAGCTTTTTGAGTGTCACAGACATCAAAGTTTCATATTTCATTTTGACTGACCGCCTAAAATGTTTTGCATAATTTAGGCCCAAAAAACGTGTTCTACTCATATTTTTGCTTAATGTAGTGAAATAAGCATCCTTAATAAATCTGTAGCGAAATTAAATTTAAGTTTTAGCTTTTAAATATGAACTGAAATTGTATAGGTGAATACAAATGTAATGTATTTTACGTTGCATGACGTTTCCTGAGAAAAATGAAATTAGTTTTATATTTACCATAAGGTTTTTAATGTGATGGCTGTTATCACATTACAGCTATCGGTTCTAGGGTTCCTAACCCTCCCGTATTTCCCGGGATCTCCCGTATTTGCCCCTAATTTTTAACGGTTTCCCGGCTCCTGTATTTTTCTTCTCTTCGAGCACTTTACTCCCTTATTTTTGCACAATGTACGAATAAAAATCATTATTCTAAATATTTGATTTTGCCGTGAATGATGATTATTATAGATTTATTACTTTGTCATACAGAATAATAATTGTAATATTGAAAATTAATGTTTGAGGAGAAAAATTTGTTGACCACTGAGCTACGCCGAATTCAATCCACAGCACCGGTAAGCAAATTTTTCTCCTCAAACATTAGTTTTCAATATTACAGATATTATTCTATATGACAAATTAATAAATCTATAATATTCTCATAGCTAGCAGTGCATATGTCTGTACAAAATAGTCACTCAGCTGAGTACGTTCCTAGTACTGTATAATTTATTTAAATATACAGAAAAAAGAATGTAATTACAAACAAACAAGAAAAATAGAAATAAAATAATACAATCAATATAAAAAAGGAGATACAGTAGTACTAACAAAATCTGAGACCGAATGAGCAGCGCTCGTGTTCGGTCGCAGTTCAGATATAATATTAATAGGACTATAAGAGAATAAAAAATAAAATAAAATAGGAAATAAAATTAAAATTACAGTTACAGAAATTATATAATACAATATTAATATAAGAGAAATTCAGAAAATAAAAACATAATAAAAATAAATAAGTAAAATAAAATAGGAACTAAAATTTAAATTACAGCGGCAATGGAATTATATAATACTAGCCGTACCCGTGCGCTCCGCTGCACCTGTTAGAAATAAATATAAAGTAATTACATAATTAAAATAGAACGTTTGATCCAGGGAACAACTTTTACAACAGCGCAAGATAATCTGCTTCGCTCATTACCCAATTTTTTTTGCATTGCATTTATTGCATATATATTTTATGTATTTTAACACGATTCAATTGAGCATAGTTAAAATTTGAATTATAAAATAATGGATTGCTAAGCTAACGTACTATTACTGCATACTAAATCAATACACTCTCGTTGTTCGTTAATTCTGTATGTATGTATTTATTTACACTGCAAGTGGGCAAGCACCCGGTGGCAGTGGTATATACAATATTAACAATACACAATAAAATGATAACCAATACACAATAAAATTTACAAATACACAATACAATTTTACAACACATATACAATTTTAGACACAATACAATAAGAATATACAATACAATTTAACACAATAATAATAAAACATAAAATAAAATACCTAATTTTACAATACAACCTACATAATTATGTATAGGTCCTACATAAGTTTCAATAGTCTTTCACTTTACTCTCATCTCATTCCCTGTAGTGGCACTATGACGCATTTCACTGACACTTTAGCACACATTTCACTGACACTCTGTAACACATTTCACTGACACTATAGAACACATTTCATTGACGCTATAAATTATCACTGATCGGAACTGTTCACTGCACTGAAAAACCCTACCTTCACTGACTCACCTCGCTTCACTGATCCAACAGTTCAAATAAGTCAAATAATTACATCCTTATGCATACGTATAAACAGAACTACATTTAAACTAAATATTTCTAGTCTAAGGCCCTCTTACACGCTTTTTTTTTTAAATAATTTACAATTCAAACCAAGGAAGTAAACTCGTCAGCCTAGATAAATACATGTCACCTTAAAAAAATTAAATGTTGAATGTCACCTTAATTTTAATTTTCACTTTATATACAACTTTTTAAATTATTCTTGAATCTCCTTAAGGAAGAACAGCCCTCAAAGACCGCTGCAGGTAGGTTATTCCAATCATTTATAGTTCTCGAGATTAAAATGAGTGTACATAAATATTATTTTAAGAAATACAGAAAACGAATGTACAAAATAGCCTATCAAATTTTCTGTGCATAAGAAGCTATTTTAATCTTACCTGTCCTCGATTTACTCAGACGTTACTGTAATAACATTATAGCATTATGTCCATCTAGAGAAACTACACTTTCCAATGGCGAAATAATAATTAATTATACAATCGGTTAATTTAGCTTCTGATATTACTTCATACAAACACAGAAACATTCTCTGTAGGCTATGTTTAAAAGCTTTCGATTGTTGATGTCCAAGGGCCCTGTTTCGATTGTTGTTGTCCAAGGCCCCTTATAGACGAAGTCATTTGTTCTTAATTCATTGCACCGTCTTAGATGGCGTTATTTTAATTTTAAAACTCATTTATCTCATGAAATATCAGTCCTATCAAAATTTTGTAAAGAATAAAACTTACCGGAAATCATTTTTGAAGAAACTTTTGTTATGTAACATTTTTCACAAAAATCAATAATAAGCGAGATATTTCGATTTATTTAATTCAGGCCCCCTTATAACCCCCCTTTTAAATAAAGTATTTTGAATGCCATATAGCCTAAAATCTAAGTTACAACGAACTTAATTTATATTCCAATTTTCATATAAATCGGTTCAGCCATTATCGCGTGAAAAGGTAACAACCATACAGACAGACATACAAACAAAAATTTAAAAAATGCAATTTTCGGTTTCAGGGTGGTTAATTATATATGTTAGGACCAATTATTTTTGGAAAATCGAAAATTACCAGAAAAATTTCGGCTACAGATTTATTATTAGAATAGATAGTATTAACATAAGAGAAGAATAATATCGCACGTGAAAAGTAGGACTATATATATATATATATATATATATATATAAAATGGCAGTTGACATTGGACATATACGTTAACATATATGCCTAACATGGAGTCAGGCCATAAATGGAAACATTGAAGGAGGACAATTCGATCCGGTGCTGTGGATTGAATTCGGCGTAGCTCAGTGGTCAGAGCGCTTGGTACGTAGAACCAAGGACCCGGGTTCGATCCCCGGCGCCGGAGCAAATTTTTCTCCTCAAACATTAATTGTGAATGACGATTGTTTATATGATGAATTTCGTTGTTCAAGGGATGCATTAAAATGTGCAGGCTTTTTAGAAGGTAATGGGTTTTAGTGCCACCTGTTTAAAATCAAACAATATCAGTATTATAAATTTAGAAAACTGGCTAGTTTTGTTCTAAGCATACCAAGTAGTAATGCTCATACAAAGGGGGTGTTTTATCTCATGAACAGTAACACTGTATAACAAATTTTTACTTTTTTGTCTTGCTCCGAAATAAAAATAGGTAAATATTACTAATATCTGTGCCCTAAATGTGAATTTAAAATTGAAATTGTCCCATCACGTACCATTTTCAGGGGAAAGTGAATTGAATTATTTTTGAAAAAACTTCTTTTTTTTTTATTTTTCACTGCTACTGATAAAACTACAACACAATAGAGATTGAAAATGCCTCGTGATACTTGAAAAATATGTACTGGATACAAAAATGATGTTACATAGTTTAAAACACAAAAAACACAACAACAATAAAAATATTACATACGTATAATGAGAAGAATCTCAGAATTTGAACTTAACGTTTGAAAGAATTTTCTGGATGACTTCCGTTTATAACTAGAACTGGGACTGTCTTTTACAAGGAACCAACAATAGTCTGCAAACATGCTGGATGATGTTCTTCCTTTATATCGCCCTTCCATTTCAGATATGTCTTGATGAAATCTTTCCCCATGCTCGTTGCTTACCGCTCCAATGTTACGTGGACAGAAATCCAAATGAGAATTTAAAAGTGTATTTTGAAAGAAATCTTACATCCCATTTTTTCATATGCACTTAACATGGTTTCCACAAGTTCGATATAGTTCGCTGTTCCTAGAATTTCCAAGGAAGTTTGAGCAAACATCTTTGAAAGCGCGCCATGCCATTTTTTCTATAATGGAAAGCTTTTTCTCAAACAAATAGTCAGCCATAACTTTGTAAATTTCTGGACCGATGAAAATACCCTCTTTTAACCCTAGGATGCATGAGCTACTTTTCCTACATATTTACATAACATGGGTCCGTTGGACCCGTATGCTATTTAATGAGGAATTAGACATAAACTGGAATAATATTAATATATTATTTATTATAATTTTAATTTAGGAGTTTTAACTAAGTAACATGTGAATATACAAATATATATTATATTCATTTATTTCTACAAGAATATAATGTAGGTTCCTAAAGTTTTTTCTTTAGGCAAAGGAAGTAATATATTTTTATAACTAAGTAGGGAGTGAAAATAATTTATTGTTGCAACACAAACACATATATTTATTTATACAAGTTAATAATATAATGTATCCACGAGATAGAAGAAGAAGAAACAGTAAGGAATAACCACACAAGTACAGATATATCTTATCAGTCTTTACACTTACTACACACGACTGTATTATAGTAAAGTGAAGTAAATCCATGGCGCTATAGCCCATGAAGTGTGAAGACTGGTCAGCTGACTGCCGTCCTCACGTTCACATGCCGAAGCAGAGGTCGACGATCATCCAACCAGAATGGAGGTATCATGTGGTTAGCACAATGATCCTCCCAGCCTAACCGGATTTTCACTACCTATCGTGGCCACCGATCCCATACACAGACCGAAAATTTATCAGAAAAATTTTCCCCCCCTGAGGACCCGAACCAGCGCGCATTCCGTAATGCGAGTCCTAGGCAGGATGCCTTAGACCACGACGCCATGACGACTGTACAAACATTATTTGTACACATAGCAGATAGATTTGGTATTTCTATCTGCCACTGTAGGACATAGGAAACATCTCCACATTGCCACCATTGTTACTGCTACTTTGCACACTACTACCTAGGTTAGTGATGTACTTTTCCATGTCCACATAAATTGACTTACGCAGACAGGGATTGAACGATCTTCTAACAATGTATGGTTGGACCATTTTCACTGATATCTCTTTAATGAACAGTCTCCTCTGGTGTAAAAGTCCTTTTATGGTACATGGAGTGCTGGGTACAATACAGAATGAATGCACTTACGTCAAAAATGTTACGCCAAAGCTCCATGGGCCAGTGTTTGGTTTGCATTTTACAAGTATAATTGTGCACTTTCTGATCCATTACATCAACACCACCCTTAGTGCGACTGTAGAATTTTACAATCTCAGGTTTTCTTTTTTGGGTGATGTTCGTGAACAGCATTGTGATGGTACTTAGCAGAATAGCGCATTTGTTTTTCTTTGAGCAAAAACTAACTATTGCCATGTCCTTGTGAAAAATAAATACACTTTGGACACTGGTCGGTTTTGCATTGGATTTCATTCTTTTGCAATGTCTCTCTTGTTTTGTCCATGGTGATATTTCGGGCTGTACCAAGAACAAAGCGATTTAGAAACTTCACAATATTGAGAACCAAATCCTTCTGTGGCGGTTCTCCGGTTTTTTCCCCACTCTGTATACACAATCCCGTGAATTGCAGAACCAGTTTCTTCTTCACACATCCACATTATTTTGATCTCGTATTTCGCTGGCTTCTTTGTCAAATATTGTACAAAACTACAACGGCCTCTAAACGACACCAGCTGTTCATCTATTGTGACATTTGGTTGTGGGACCATTACTTTTCTGCACTGTTCCGTAAATATTTGCCACACGTAAGAAATAAGAACAAGTTTATCTGTTTGTAATCTAAACTTCCGTGTTCTCATACCATCGAACCTTAAAAATCTTCTCATACTTCAAAATGATTCACAGACATTGTAGCTCTATATCAGTGGTCTTCAGCACTCGCTGAAATGGGTAAAGGGTAAGCGGAGCAACGTTTTGTGCCCCGTCATGCAGCAGGAAGAGGTAGAGAGCATACCCACCAGCAGCTGTGAATACATCATAGTGCAGTGTCTCCTCCGCGGGTAAGGGACGCTAGCCTAAGGGTGCAATGTGCTGATGACCACTGCTGTGTATAATAGATTGAAAAATGTACCAAGAAAAAGTTCTTTTATTGGAATATCCCAAGATTTGTCTGCTCTCATGTGCAACAAAATTCCAAAAAAGCAATCATTACATATATTGATATTTCTTTCCATTTTATTTCCTTCAGTAAGTAAAACCTTTTTGCTTCTAAGTTGATATATCTCACAGTTTCATCCGAAATACTCTGTGAGATAAATAAATCCCAGGCACATCTGAGAGTAGCAGTTCTTATACCCCTTGAAGGACCTGATGCAAATCTTACACTGTTGTGGACAGGAGGTTTACTCTGAGCAGGAGTTTCTGTCCTCCATGTCATCCTACTAATGTGTTTTGATTGTCGACCTGGTGTGAAATAGACATTCAACTTTCATCTTCATTCTCACACCATCACTATCCAGTTCTGCAGAAGAAACTTCATCTTCATGCGGAGCATTGTCATCAATTGCAAGAGATATACAGTGAATAACAGAATTATTCGGACACTTAATATTCCAAATGTTTATGTGCATGTTACTAAACGTGTTTGCAAAAACGCAGAAATTACGCTTGCGGTTAGGTCAAATAAACCATTTTGCATCATATGGGCATAAAAAGAGCTTGCTAATGAAACGGTATGTTAACATATTTATATAAAAATAAAAAAATATACAATTTACTGCGTAACAAAAATATTCGGACAGTCGTGTTAGTCCTATTCTGTACACCCCTGTTGATCACTTACATTACAAAGTAGGTGGAAGTACCGAGTTTCAATAATGTGCGAGAGTACTTAGTCTTAATTGTGCTATCGTTTCAGCAAGACGGAACACAAAATGGGGCGTAAAGGTAAGCAAACAACATTTAATCAGAGGCAGTTAGTGATATTCCATCACGAAAAAGGGAAAACCATTCGAAACATTGCAGATTTGATTCAGATGAAGAGAAGTACAGTGTCTGATATAATTCTCAGATATAAAAATGGGGACAGAATAGAGCTGAGAAAGCAAAAGGTCTCCGAAAAGTCCTCACAGACAGGGAAGAATCTCTTATTATCAGACAGATTAAAAAGAACCCTCGTATAAGTGCCCCGAAGTTAGCTTCTGAAAATGAATCGGCTACGGGTAAAAAAGTGAATGCCCAAACAATTGAGGGCAATACATAAACGGGGCTACAACGGAAGAATAGCACGAAAAAAGCCTTATGTTTGTGAAAGGAACAGAAGTAAACGACTTCAGTTTCCTAAGGAATATGAAAATAAAGGTGAAGATAGGTGGGAAAAGGCTCTTTTTTCTGATGAGAGCAAATTCAATGTTTTTGGCAGCGATGGTAGACAAATGGTCTGGAGAAAGCTTAAAGAGGAAATGAAAATCAAGAATTTGCGAGCTACTGTTAATCAAGGTGGAGAAAATGTGTTGATATGGGGGTGCATGTCAGCTTCTGGAGTTGGTGAATTGGTGTTCATCGAGGATCTCATGAAGAAGGAAGACTATCTACACCTCCTGCAACACAATTTAGTGAAAAGTGCAGAAAAGTTTGGAATTGAAAAGGAATTTATGTTTTACCAGAACAACGATCCCAAGCATAACTCCTATATTGTACAAGAATTTCTGCTCTACAAATGCCCTAAAGTGCTTCATCCTCCTCCACAATCGCCGGATTTGAATCCTATTGAACATTTATGGAAAGAACTTGACAGGAGGGTTGGATCAAGGCCTATTTCTTCTAAAGAAGAGCTAAAAGCAAGACTTCAAGAAGAATGGGTGAAAATTCCTATAGAAATAACAAAAAAATTAGTACATAGCGTGCCACGCCGACTGAAAGAGGTTATTAAACAGAAGGGTGGTTCTACAATGTATTAATAATAACGAGCTGGAATAGTATTCTTTGTTTTCAAAAAGTGTCCGAATATTTTTGTTAGTATTAGAAATCAAATGTTTTCCTTTATGTTTTAATAATTAGAAGAAAATTAAGTTAATTGGAATTGTTGTGTTGAAAATGTTTATATGAAATGGGATACTTTTAGGGAAAAAATAATTAAAGCTTATTTTTATATATTTATATGTAAATATATGTCATTGAATTGTTAGTTGACGGATGTCCGAATATTTTAGTTACTCACTGTATATTCCTCATCGTCGTCCGAAATTTCAATTTCCAGCTGCTGCATTCTTGCCAATTCATGAAAATATGCTCTTGTAGTTCATAGGATTCTATTTAGAAGGCAGACGACAATAATTCTTACGGTAATAAAATAATTGAATGCAACGGGTCTATTGGACACATGTTATGCAAAAGTGTAGTATATATGAACACGAATAAAAACATATATAAAATAAAAGAATAAAATACGAAATGTGCTATAGGTGTATAAAGGAAGCAACAAGAGTAGCATACCTAGTGGGCAGAGTCACAACGTGAATTAGTTATTTAGATGATAATAATTATTAAATGGATCCATGTTATGCATCCTAGGGATTCCCTTCACTCAAACTGGTAAACGTTTCTTTTAATTACTGAAAACCACATCCTTGTTTGTTCATTGCGTAGACCTCACTTTGAACTGTTATGATATTTACTGAATAGAAGGGACCAATATGCATTATGGATTGAGCCCGAATTTATTTCATTTGGTAAATTTGGACTCAATCGATAATGCGTAACGTCCTGAGTGTTTTAAACCCACGTACGTATTAGATCTCGAGATATTTCAGTTGAAGTAAAAGGTGAACAGATTTTTCAATTGGAGGGTGCTTTAAAAAAAGAACCCTTGTCCAAAAGAATGAAAATTTGAAATATGAAGCATGTAGAGCGCGTATTATCACGGCCATCTACTGAGTTAGTTGTTAGAGGAAAAAAACATCACAGTCCTATGTTGTAGGAGTGGAAATTTTCAGTGTGAAAACCATTCCAGGATGATGGTAGCATTTACAAATATCCTATCATATCATCTTGAAACATTTATCCATCCACTTTTAAACTGTAGTAGACTGGCAGTATTGCTTTTTATGAACGCGACAGAATCCATCCAGAGAAAAATACTTTAGCATGTGAATTGTTGTATTATTATGGAGTCATCTTTAGGTGCAGAAGTAACCACATGGAAGACACGTAAGCAACTAAAGGAAAAGAAACAGGATATAATAGAAAAAGATAAAAGGAGAGGCATACTTCAGCCACAACAGATTATTTTTTCTTATAATAACCTTTGCCCATAGCTACTTACATTTATACATGTATTAACATGAGGCAATTTAAGTTACGATGAATTTCGTACTTGAAGTGTCAACAACACCTATGCCAGACAGTTTTTTGTTTCTCTTGAACATTTATGTTTTTGGACTATGGTTGTTGTTTTTTCAATAAATATTTTAATAAGTAGATTATATTGAATGGCTGCATCTACCTAATTAGTGTTACTTACCTCACTTTAAACGAATGATTTAATGACTTGAATTTAATACAGATTGTCATTTCTTTCCTTCACAGAACCGGCTACGACAAAAACCCGAATTAGACGAATTTCGTAAGTTGCATCCACCTAATTAATGTTACTTACCTGACTTTAACCGAGTGATTTAATGACTTGAATTTAATACAGATTGTCATTTATTTCCTTCACAGACCCAGATATGACTAAAAAAAAAAACACCCTACTTAGACGAATTTGGTAAGTTGCATCCACCTAATTAATGTTACTTACCTGACTTTAACCTAATGATTTAATGACTTGAATTTAATACAGATTGTCATTTATTTTCTTCACAGAACCAGATACGACTGAAAAAAAAACCGAACTTAGACGAATAACCAGATACGACTGAAAAAAAAAAACCCAACTCAGACGAATACGGTAAGTTCACATTTACCAATATTTATTTACTTATTTCCGGTGGCACATCCAGAAATATGGGGTTTGGGAAGGCATTTATAATCATTGTCACAGAGCAATATTAAAGCGGTATAACTGGATGTGGATGTATCGAAAAGAACAGACAGCGTCACTGATTGTGATTGGCTGTTGGCAATAGTTAGGACGAGTAGACACGCTCCAAATAAAATTTACAGAACTTCGAACATTATCCATAGTTTGAGCTTTTTAAAATAAAATAGGCTATGTTGTAAAAACCTGTTTAAAATGAAAATGGCGATTTTTTTCATATTTTTATAAATTAATTTTTATTTTATTTCATTATAAACAATGTTATTGAATTGCTCATGGTTGTATGTATTGTATTCTAATATGTAATTTTCAGTATCTAACTGAAATTATTTCAAATTTATATTATAGTACATCGACAGTCATTGCTTGTAAATGTGTTTTCCTTACTTACAAATAGCTTTTAAGGAACTCGGAGGTTCATTGCCGCCCTCACATAAGCCCGCCATCGGTCCCTATCCTGTGCAAGATTAATCCAGTCTCTATCATCATATCCCACCTCCCTCAAATCAATTTTAATATTAACCTCCCATCTACGTCTCGGCCTCCCCAAAGGTATTTTTCCTTCCGGCCTCCCAATTAACACTCTAAATGCATTTCTGGATTCGCCCATACGTACTACATGCCTGCCCATCTCAAACGTCTGGATTTAATATTCCTAATTACTGTATGTCAGGTGAAGAATTCAATGCGTGTAGTTCTGCGTTGTGTAAGTTCATGTATTCTCCGGTAACTTCATCCCTTTTAGCCCAAATATTTTCCTAAGAACCTTATTCTCAAACACCCTTAATCTCTGTTCCTCTCTCAAAGTGTGAGTCCAAGTTTCAGAACCACACAGAACAACCGGTAATATAATTATTTTATAAATTCTAATTTTAAGATTTTTTGATAGCAGACTAATGACAAAAGCTTCTCAAACGAATAATAACAGGCATTTCCCATATTTATTCTGAGTTTAATTTCCTCCCGAGTGTCATTTATATTTGTTACTGTTGCTCCAAGATATTTGAAATTTTCTACACCTTCGAAGGATAAATATCCAATTTTTATATTTTCATTTCTTACAATGTTCTGGTCACGAGACATAATCATATACTTAGTCTTTTAGGGATTTACTTCCAAACGTATCGCTTTACTTGCTTGAAGTAAAATATTTCCGTGCTTTCCCTAATCGTTCTTGGATTTTCTCCTAACATATTCACGTCATTCGCATATACAAGAAGCTGATGTAACCCGTTCAATTCCAATCCCTGTCTGTTATCCTGAACTTACCTAATGACATATTCTAGAGCAAAGTTAAAAAAAAAAGGTGACAGTGCATCTCCTTATTTTAGCCCGCAGTGAATTGGAAAAGAATCAGACTGAAGCTGGCCTATACGTACTCTGCTGTAAGTTTGACTGAGATACATTTTAATTAATCGAACTAGTTTCTTGGGAATACCGAATTCGATAAGAATGTTATATAAATTTCTCTCTTAACCGAGTCATATGGCTTTTTGAAATCTATGAATAATTAATGTACTATACCGTTATGCTCCTATTTTTTTCCAATATCTGTCGAATACGAAAAATCTTTTCAACAGTCGATCTATTAGGTACGCCTAAAACCGCACTGATGATCCCCAATAATTTCATCTACATATGGATTTAATCTTCTCAAAAGAATACAGGACAAAATTTTGTAGGGTGTCAACAAAAGTGATATCCCTCGAAAGTTACTACAGTTAATCTTGTTCCCCTTCTTAAAAATAGGTATAATTATGGACTGCTGCCATTGTTGTGGTACAATTTTCTTTTCCCAAGTAGCAAGTACAAGCTTATAAATTCGTTAGATAATGCGCTTTCACCCTCTTGTATTAATTCTGTTGGAATTTGATCGATACCTGGAGACTTGTAATTTTTAAGATTTTCTTTCGCAATTTCGACTTCAGAAAGTGTGGGTTCGGTATAAATGGCTCAGCAGTTTGTATTTGAATTTCGTCCCGATCATTTCTATTTGGCCTACGTGTTTTCCACAATGTCAACATTAAGAATTTTGTCTTGTAATGGAAGAGAGGCAAATTTCAATTTACTGTATAGCCTATGTTACCTTGTAGTGTCGTCAGTAACATATCTAAAGTTCATTAATTTTGGTGTACGTTTTTAACAAAATGGAGCAGGACTTTAAACCACCCTATGTTTTTTTTAAATAGGATGATTGTTTTATATTTTTACATTTTTCGTAAGTCTATAATCAATATACATAAATTGTTTATATTCCAAATGCAAAGTTCTTATTTAGGTCTACCATTCTACATTTGTTTTCAGCGGCACACCCAGAAATGTGGTTTGGGTTAGGGAAACTTCATAATCAGTGTCACAGAGGCAAATGAAAGTTGTAGAAATGAATCCTTAAGGAAAAGCGTTGATGGTTAGACAAGTACAGACAGCGTCACTGAATGTAATTGGCTGGTGGGAATGGAGAAGCTCGAAATAAGTCACAGAACATGAAACATTATGGAAATTTCTAGCTCTTAAAATAAATACGTTGTAGAAGTTTATCCACATAGTAACCCATATAAAATTTAATGTAAAAAAGCACACGTTTCAAAATATTAAAAACCCTTCTACTTCTACCTTCCTTTCTCATTGAGTTATAATTAACCACCCTGAAACCGAAAATCGCTTTTTTGAAATTTTTGTTTGTATGTCTGTCTGTCTGTCTGTCTGTTACCTTTTCACGCGATAATGGCTGAACGGATTTCGATGAAAATTGGAATAAAAATTAAGTCCATTGTAACTTAGATTTTAGGCTATATGGCATTCAAAATACATTATTTAAAAGGGGGGTTATAAGGGGGCCTGAATTAAATAAATCGAAATATCTCACTCATTATTGATTTTTGTGAAAAATGTTACAATAACAAAAGTTTCTTTAAAAATAATTTGCGATAAGTTTTATTCCTTGAAAAATTTTGATAGGACTGATATTTAATGAGATAAATGAGTTTTAAAATTAAAATAACTGCCATCAAATGCCGCGTAATGAATTAAAAAAACAAATGACTTCGTCTATAAAGAGCCTTGGACAGCAACAATCGAAAGCTAAGAAAGATAGCCTACAGATAATGTTTGTATGAAGTAATATCGGAAGCTGAATTAACCGATTTGTATAATTAATTATTATTTCACCATTGGAAAGTGTAGTTTCTCTAGATGGACATAATGCTATAATGTTATTACAGTAACTTCTGATATAATATAATATAATATAATATAATATAATATAATATAATATAATATAATATAATATAATATAATATAATATAATATAATATATAATATAATATATAATATAATATATAATATAATATAATATATAATATAATATAATATAATATAATATAATATAATATAATTTAATTTAATTTAATTTAAGTTATTTGAAGGGTTCACAACCATAGTGGGCCAAGCGACATTTACTGAATACGTAGAAAACAAGGGTTAAAATTAAGTTATTTCCATTATTCAATGGAAACCTATAACAAGTAAAATAAAATATACACATTAAATGTAAATGATGTCAATCTTCATTAAACTATGGTTGCATGTAATAAAAATTAAGAAACAGGTTAAAGGAATTGTCATTGCACCAAATGAGTGTGTCTGGACCAAAATTATCGCATTTTAATTATTTGGATGCAATTTAAATTAAGTCTCATATTAAACGATTTATCCTTCTATCAAACACGAATGTTCCCTTGATCAAATGTCTTATTTTAATTATGTAATTACGTACTTTATATTTATTTCTAACGGGTGCAGCGGAGCGCATGGGTACGGCTAGTAATAAATATTTCCGTGAATATCCCAAAAACCAAGAATAGATACCAGAATAATAAATTCAAAGTTGTCTATAAATACACAAATATAAAGTAAAGCAGCACTAAAAAAAAAAGTTTCAAAAAATTGGTGGTGGTGGTGGTGGTGGTGGTGGTGGTAGCGACGGCGACGACGAAAACTACGTTAATAACTACCACCCGTACTACTGAAATCCCGGACAGGGCAATTTTTGTCTTAGAAATTCGCCACTGGTTGTACTGCGATATCTCATGTGGGCATAAATGGTATTTGAGTCGTGATGGTCGTCCAGCACCAAGTCGACAAACGACTCCAAATGAAAAAATGCCGCACTGATGATAAGATATCGATGAAAGTACAAAAGACTTCCGTCTATATTTTATAGAGTTACGAAATTTTTGTATTATCGTTAGTCACAACTTTACACACCGGGACTCGATTTCAAATTTATACAAGTGTATCTTCTATGTCAATATATGACCATTACTTCCCTAATAGAACAAACTCCACTCTTTTAAATGTGTTTTACAGAATGAAAGATTGGTTAAATAATAAATTGTCCTAACATGATTCGAGAATTATTTTGAACTAGTTTGTTGACAATCGAGAAAATCTGAACTAGATTAAAGATCGAAATACCTATATTAATCAAGAGAGCAAAATTTCCAATCCAATTAAAGTTATATTTTCAGTTTAAACTATACAAGATTGAGATATTTTTGGTTTTTACTGGCTAATTTCAGTATTTCTGGTAAGTCTAATTTCTCTGTTCTGACTTTTGCAACTGCAAAGACAGAGCTGTGAAAACAAACACAAATATAAATCTTGGATTTCGAGTCAGCTGGGACTGAGATGTTTCAAATCAAGTCTGCAAATACAAAGTTTTCAATTCGAGTTAGTGATGACGAATGTTTGAATTCAATTTCAGCCAGCGGCGCAACACACGATAAACAGAGGCAAGCCACTTTTGAGAAGCGGCAGCGGATTGATAATAGCGAAGAAAAGCAGACGAATTAATAGCGAAGAAAAGCAGACGGATTAACAGCGAAGAAAAGCAGACGGATTAACAGCGAAGAAAAGCAGACGGATTAACAGCGAAGAAAAGCAGACGGATTAACAGCGAAGAAAAGCAGACGGATTAACAGCGAAGAAAAGCAGACGGATTAACAGTGAAAAAAAGCAGACAGTTAACAGTGAAGAAAAGCAGACAGATTAACAGTGAAGAAAAGCAGACAGATTAACAGTGAAGGAAAGCAGACAGATTAACAGTGAAGAAAAGCAGACAGATTAACATTGAAGAAAAGCAGACAGATTAACAGTGAAGAAAAGCAGACAGATTAACAGTGAAGAAAAGCAGACAGATTAACAGTGAAGAAAAGCAGACAGATTAACAGTGAAGAAAAGCAGACAGATTAACAGTGAAGAAAAGCAGACAGATTAACAGTGAAGAAAAGCAGACAGATTAACAGTGAAGAAAAGCAGACAGATTAACAGTGAAGAAAAGCAGACAGATTAACAGTGAAGAAAAGCACACAGATTAACAGTGAAGAAAAGCAGACAGATTAACAGTGAAGAAAAGCAGACAGATTAACAGTGAAGAAACGCAGACAGATTAACAGTGAAGAAAAGCAGACAGATTAACAGTGAAGAAAAGCAGACAGATTAACAGTGAAGAAAAGCAGACATTAACAGGGAAGAAAAGCAGACAGATTAACAGCGAAGAAAGCAGACAGATTAACAGTGAAGAAAAGCAGACAGATTAACAGTGAAGAAAAGCAGACAGATTAACAGTGAAGAAAAGCAGACAGATTAACAGTGAAGAAAAGCAGACAGATTAACAGTGAAGAAAAGCAGACAGATTAACAGTGAAGAAAAGCAGACAGATTAACAGTGAAGAAAAGCAGACAGATTAACAGTGAAGAAAAGCAGACAGATTAACAGTGAAGAAAAGTAAACAGATTAACAGTGAAGAAAAGCAGACAGATTAACAGTGAAGAAAAGCAGACAGATTAACAGTGAAGAAAAGCAGACAGATTAACAGTGAAGAAAAGCAGACAGATTAACAGTGAAGAAAAGCAGACAGATTAACAGGGAAGAAAAGCAGACAGATTAACAGCGAAGAAAGCAGACAGATTAACAGCGAAGAAAAGCAGACAGATTAACAGTGAAGAAAAGCAGACAGATTAACAGTGAAGAAAAGCAGACAGATTAACAGTGAAGAAAAGCAGACAGATTAACAGTGAAGAAAAGCAGACAGATTAACAGTGAAGAAAAGCAGACAGATTAACAGTGAAGAAAAGCAGACAGATTAACAGTGAAGAAAAGCACACAGATTAACAGTGAAGAAAAGCAGACAGATTAACAGTGAAGAAAAGCAGACAGATTAACAGTGAAGAAAAGCAGACAGATTAACAGTGAAGAAAAGCAGACAGATTAACAGTGAAGAAAAGCAGACAGATTAACAGTGAAGAAACGCAGACAGATTAACAGTGAAGAAAAGCAGACAGATTAACAGTGAAGAAAAGCAGACAGATTAACAGCGAAGAAAGCAGACAGATTAACAGCGAAGAAAAGCAGACAGATTAACAGTGAAGAAAAGCAGAGAGATTAACAGTGAAGAAAAGCAGACAGATTAACAGTGAAGAAAAGCAGGCAGATTAACAGTGAAGAAAAGCAGACAGATTAACAGTGAAGAAAAGCAGACAGATTAACAGTGAAGAAAAGCAGACAGATTAACAGTGAAGAAAAGCAGACAGATTAACAGTGAAGAAAAGCAGACAGATTAACAGTGAAGAAAAGCAGACAGATTAACAGTGAAGAAAAGCAGACAGATTAACAGTGAAGAAAAGCAGACAGATTAACAGTGAAGAAAAGCAGACAGATTAACAGTGAAGAAAAGCAGACAGATTAACAGTGAAGAAAAGCAGACAGATTAACAGTGAAGAAAAGCAGACAGATTAACAGGGAAGAAAAGCAGACAGATTAACAGCGAAGAAAGCAGACAGATTAACAGCGAAGAAAAGCAGACAGATTAACAGTGAAGAAAAGCAGACAGATTAACAGTGAAGAAAAGCAGACAGATTAACAGTGAAGAAACGCAGACAGATTAACAGTGAAGAAAAGCAGACAGATTAACAGTGAAGAAAAGCAGACAGATTAACAGTGAAGAAAAGCAGACATTAACAGGGAAGAAAAGCAGACAGATTAACAGCGAAGAAAGCAGACAGATTAACAGCGAAGAAAAGCAGACAGATTAACAGTGAAGAAAAGCAGACAGATTAACAGTGAAGAAAAGCAGACAGATTAACAGTGAAGAAAAGCAGACAGATTAACAGTGAAGAAAAGCAGACAGATTAACAGTGAAGAAAAGCAGACAGATTAACAGTGAAGAAAAGCAGACAGATTAACAGTGAAGAAAAGCAGACAGATTAACAGTGAAGAAAAGTAAACAGATTAACAGTGAAGAAAAGCAGACAGATTAACAGTGAAGAAAAGCAGACAGATTAACAGTGAAGAAAAGCAGACAGATTAACAGTGAAGAAAAGCAGACAGATTAACAGTGAAGAAAAGCAGACAGATTAACAGTGAAGAAAAGCAGACAGATTAACAGTGAAGAAAAGCAGACAGATTAACAGTGAAGAAAAGCAGACAGATTAACAGGGAAGAAAAGCAGACAGATTAACAGCGAAGAAAGCAGACAGATTAACAGCGAAGAAAAGCAGACAGATTAACAGTGAAGAAAAGCAGACAGATTAACAGTGAAGAAAAGCAGACAGATTAACAGTGAAGAAAAGCAGACAGATTAACAGTGAAGAAAAGCAGACAGATTAACAGTGAAGAAAAGCAGACAGATTAACAGTGAAGAAAAGCAGACAGATTAACAGTGAAGAAAAGCAGACAGATTAACAGTGAAGAAAAGCAGACAGATTAACAGTGAAGAAAAGCAGACAGATTAACAGTGAAGAAAAGCAGACAGATTAACAGTGAAGAAAAGCAGACAGATTAACAGTGAAGAAAAGCAGACAGATTAACAGTGAAGAAAAGCAGACAGATTAACAGTGAAGAAACGCAGACAGATTAACAGTGAAGAAAAGCAGACAGATTAACAGTGAAGAAAAGCAGACAGATTAACAGCGAAGAAAGCAGACAGATTAACAGCGAAGAAAAGCAGACAGATTAACAGTGAAGAAAAGCAGAGAGATTAACAGTGAAGAAAAGCAGACAGATTAACAGTGAAGAAAAGCAAGCAGATTAACAGTGAAGAAAAGCAGACAGATTAACAGTGAAGAAAAGCAGACAGATTAACAGTGAAGAAAAGCAGACAGATTAACAGTGAAGAAAAGCAGACAGATTAACAGTGAAGAAAAGCAGACAGATTAACAGTGAAGAAAAGCAGACAGATTAACAGTGAAGAAAAGTAGACAGATTAACAGTGAAGAAAAGCAGACAGATTAACAGTGAAGAAAAGCAGACAGATTAACAGTGAAGAAAAGCAGACAGATTAACAGTGAAGAAAAGCAGACAGATTAACAGTGAAGAAAAGCAGACAGATTAACAGTGAAGAAAAGCAGACAGATTAACAGCGAAGAAAGCAGACAGATTAACAGCGAAGAAAAGCAGACAGATTAACAGTGAAGAAAAGCAGAGAGATTAACAGTGAAGAAAAGCAGACAGATTAACAGTGAAGAAAAGCAGACAGATTAACAGTGAAGAAAAGCAGACAGATTAACAGTGAAGAAAAGCAGACAGATTAATAGTGAAGAAAAGCAGACAGATTAATAGTGAAGAAAAGCAGACAAATTAATAGTGAAGAAAAGCAGACCAGATTAATAGTGAAGAAAATCAGACCAGATTAATAGTGAAGAAAAGCAGACAGATTAATAGTGAAGAAAAGCTGACAGATTAATAGTGAAGGAAAGCAGACAGATTAATAGTGAAGAAAAGCAGACAGATTAATAGTGAAGAAAAGCAGACAGATTAATAGTGAAGAAAAGCAGACAGATTAATAGTGAAGAAAAGCAGACATATTAATAGTGAAGAAAAGCAGACATATTAATAGTGAAGAAAAGCAGACAGATTAATAGTGAAGAAAAGCAGACATATTAATAGTGAAGAAAAGCAGACAGATTAATAGTGAAGAAAAGAAGACAGATTAATAGTGAAGAAAAGCAGACAGATTAATAGTGAAGAAAAGCAGACAGATTAATAGTGAAGAAAAGCAGACAGATTAATTGTGAAGAAAAGCAGACAAATTAATAGTGAAGAAAAGCAGACAGATTAATAGTGAAGAAAAGCAGACAGATTAATAGTGGAGAAAAGCAAACAGATTAATAGTGAAGAAAAGGAAAGTTGTGAGGAGGCAGCGGAACAATTGTGAGGGGGCAGAGGAACAATTGTTAGGAAGCAGCGAAACAATTGTGATAAGGGGGCTGCGGAACAATTGTGATGAGGAGGCAGCGGAACAATTGTGATAAGGGGGCAGCGGAAAAATTGTGACAAGGGGGCAGCGGAACAATTGTGACGTGGAGCAGCGGAACGAGTGTGACAAGGAGGCAGCGGAACAATTATGAGAAAGAGGCGGCGGAACAGTTGTGAGAGGAGGCAAAGTCGTGAGAAGCAGGAAGGTTTGAATCGTAACGAGAAGCGGAGTAACAAGCGCATTAAATTAACTAGTAGCTAGCAAAATAGATGTTCTTTGTCAACTTATGTAATATTGAATGCTGAACTAAATTGCAGTCATCTGTATAAAGTACTTTAATTATTTTACATAATAAATTAGTGTTGTGTTGAAAGCTGCTTCTTGTTCCTCAATTTGAGCTCGAGTTAGAATTAGACAGCTGAAGGTCTTCTTTGACTTGGACACATCAGACATCCTTCAATCTATACTATAAATCTGTAGCATTAATTTTTCTGGTAATTTTCGCTTTTTCAAAAATAATTGGTTCTAACTTGTGTAATTATTCACCCTGAAACCGAAAATCGCTTTTTTGACATTTTTGTTTGTATGTGTGTCTGTCTCTGTCTGTTACCTTTTCACGCGATAATTGCTTAACCGATTTATATGAAAATTGGAATATACGTGGTACAGTCATTAAGTTCTAAGACTTCACGCCTGGAGGGTAGGCTCCCACAAGAATCTGGATGTATCGCAAGATGCCGCATAACACGGCATACATTTAAACAGAACCACATCCTCCCTCAAAATAGTCTCCGTTGGCCGTTATGCACGTTTGCCAACGTTGGTATAGCTGCTGGAAGCACCGTTGAAAGATGTTGGCAGGAAAGTCCCGTATGGCTTCTCTTGTGGCAGTCATGACCTCTTCGGAAGAATGAAATCTACGCCCACGTAGGGTTGCTTTCATGCGAGGAAAGAGAAAAAAATCGCATGGTGCGAGATCAGGTGAGTAGGGAGGGTGTGGAAGAACTGTCACCTGTTGTCTTGCAAGTTCCTCTTGGACAAGGACAGAGCGATGTGCAGGGGCGTTGTCATGTAGCAACAGCCAATTCTTTGTACGCCATAGCTCAGGTCGCTTACGGCGAATTGAATCTCGTAAACGGCCAAGGATCTCTTTGTAGCGGGTTTTGTTCACAGTTGCACCTTCTGGGATGAATTCCATGTGAACAATTCCATTTGAATCAAAAAACAGTTCAAGCATCACCTTGCCCTTTGACCTGTCTTGTCGCGGTTTTTTCTGTCGTGGTGATAACGGCGTTTTCCAGGTGGCGGATTGTCGTTTCAGTTGCGGATCATAAAGGAAATACCAAGTTTCGTCTCCAGTTATTATCCGGTTGAGAAACGTCGGATCATCGTCAGCACTACTGATGAGGTCACCACAAATCGTCATGCGATCATCACGTTGGTCTTGCGACAGGATTCGTGGCACACTGTGCTGGGTAACACGAGACATGTTCATCAGACAGAATTTTGTACCAAGTACCATGGCTGACCCCTACTGTTGCTGCGATATCGTCTACCGATTGGGAGCGGTTAGCACGCACCAACGTTGCAACTTCTTGGATCTTGCGTTCAGTTCGAATTATTTGTGGCCGACCAGTACGCACATCATCTTCCAAACTGTCTCTTCCTTGCAAAAAACGTCGGTGCCACCTAAACACAACACTGCGACTCACTGCGTCCTCACCGTAAACTTGCTGCATCATTTGAAACGTTTTGGCAGCAGTTTTGCCTAATTTCTGGCAGAACTTGATGTTTCCCCGTTGCTCGGGTTCCGACGTGCGCATTCAAATCGCCGTCACAACAAAGACCATAGTTCTGCTTACAGTGCATGCACTCAACTGTCTCTTGTTGGGTCGAGAGACTAACTGACAAGGTACCATACCTTGGCGCCACCTATGCGCTATAGTGCGCCACTATGCGCTCAGTATTAGAACTTAATGACTGTACCACGTAAATTAAGTTCGTTGTAGTTTAGATTTTAGGCTATATGGCATTCAAAATACTTTATTTAAACGGGAGGTTATTAGGGGGCTTGAATTAAATAAATCGAAATATCTCCCTTATTATTGATTATCATGAAAAATATTACAAAACGAAAGTTTCTTTAAAAATGATTTCCGGAAATTTCCATTCTAAGCAAATTTTTTATAGAACTAATATTTAATGAGATAAATGAGTTTTAAAATTAAAATAACAATGCCATCTAATGGCCTGTAATGAAATAAAAAGAAATGACTTCGTCTATAAGGGGCATTTGACAACTACAAACGGAAGCTATTAAATATAACCTACAGAGAACGTTTCTGTGTTTATATGAAGTAATCTCGGAAGCTAACTAACCAATGTCTATAATTATTATTTCACCATTGGAAAGTGTAGTTTCTCTAGATGGACATAATACTATAATGTTATTACAGTAATTTCTGAGTGAATCGAGGACAGATAAAATTAAAATAGCTTCTTATGCACAGAAAACTTGAGAGGGTATTCTGTTATTCGCTTCCTGTATTTCTTGAAATAATGTTTATGTACACATTTATTTTCATCTCAGAGAATTAACAAACAACGAGAGTGTATTGATTTAGTATGCGTACTATTACGTTAGCTTAGCATTCCATTATTTTATAATACAAATTTTAACTATGCTCAATTGAACCGTGTTAAAATACATAAAATGAATAAACTAGGCTATGCAATAACTGCAATGCAAAAAAAAAAAATCGGGTAATGAACCAGCTAGGCTATGCAATAACTGCAATGCAAAAAAAAAATTGGTAATGAGCCAAGCAGATTATTTTGCGCTGGTGTAAAATTTGTTCCTGAGATTCAAGAGCCCCCACAACAAATTAAAAACTTACTTATCGGAGTACATCCGTTATGAACACACTTTTTAAATAATATAATATATTATATAATCTATACTACTAGTAAATGTGTAACCGAAATTTTTCTGGTAATTTTCGCTTTTCGAAAAATAATTGGGTTAACATGTGTAATTATTCATCCTGAGATCGAAAATTGCTTGTTTGAAATTTTTGTTTGTCCGTCC
This sequence comes from Periplaneta americana, assembly GCF_040183065.1. Lineage (NCBI taxonomy): Eukaryota > Metazoa > Arthropoda > Insecta > Blattodea > Blattidae > Periplaneta > Periplaneta americana. The sequence continues at coordinate 179,198,037 of NC_091117.1, forward strand.
GTCCGTCCGTGTGGATGTTTGTTACCTTTTCACGCGATAATGGCTAAACGGATTTCGATGAAAATTGGAATATATATTAAGTTCGTTGTAACTTAGATTTTAGTCTATATGGCATTCAAAATACTTTATTTAAAAGGGTGTTATAAGGGGGCGCGAATTAAATATCGAAATATCTGGCTTATAATTGATTTTGTGAAAAATATTACATAACAAAAGTTTCTTTAAAATGATTTCCGATAAGTTTTATTCTAAGCAAAATTTTGATAGAGCTGATGTTTAAGAATATACAAGACTTTTAAAATAACAATACAATGCATTATCACCGCCGCCTCAGATTATAGCGTCGTTGTTCCTGCAATAACTCCTATGTGCAAAAAATATAATTTTTCAGTAGGAAGAAAAAACACATTTATTCATTCTATGGCAGTGGTTCATAGGTGATAGTGAATTCTTACATTTTCGAAAGAAAGAAATATATTTACATAGAAGATTTTATTATTTTCTGTATCACTATTTAAGTTATTTAATAGAGCGAAAATCTGAAAATCGATAAATATGTCACATAGGAGTTATTGCAGGAACAACGACGATGGCTGTAATGAAATTAAAACAAATGACTCCGTCTATTTAAGGCGGCGTTGATATTTATAAATATTAATTTACAGAGAATGTTTGTGTATTTGTCAGAGCCTTCTTCAGTTACAAGCCGGAGCATGTGTAGGTTTGGCAACGCTGAGTGGAGGCGGGCGGAGGCGAAATAAAGACATGACGTTTGACGTTTTAGTGCTTTGATTCGTTGTCACATGTACATTTTCGACATTAATTGAGACAAAACTAAGTGCAAATGATAAAGATTCAGTGTACTGATGTACGTAATTTATTACGTAATCCGAAATGGTATTTTATTTGCGTTTCAGAATACCGCGTAAGTACTTGCGTACAGCCACTTATAACTTAAAAAATTAAAAGTACACGTGTTTTTATTGATGGTACAAGGGAAAATAAATAAATACTTAAAGAAATGTTACTTGTACCAAAAATAAATAAGATAACGACGTACTCTCGCAGTACCCTATTCCAATCAATTAACCATTATGTGGGTAGTACATTGACAATGTTTTGCCGCTTTATGTTGTCCCACCTTTGACGTGAAAGGTCTAGATGTATACATTTTAATTTCATATGATTATAATTTATAATTTTAAATAGGCCAAGGTCAAGTATAAAGATCTATGAAAAAATGAAAAAACATACCTTCAACATAATACGTAACAAAACACATCATTATCTATTAAGCATGTGCCAATTAGCGTAAACTCAGTGAACTTTAAGTCCTCTAAATACGAAGTGAAAAGAAACATGTTTATAACTAATTTATTACAAAAGAAATAATATTAATAAACAAACCTTGAAAACCAACAAAGTGAGTGTATGCATCAACAATTAATATAGACAGTTCTGACGTATAGCAGTCATTCCGAATCTTCAACAAAACTGCAACATTTATGGGATCACAAAACAGCTGTTTACAATGAACTTGAAAATCAACGGCGTAACTTCATTGATATAGCCTATAGCAGGCGAGACCCAATAATTTGGCTAGAATTCTGATACATGACAAACCACAAGTAAGACTATAAAAATGTAGTTTACACAATATTTAATATTTAGAAGAATTGTCAATCAGTTTGTCATTAATAATAACCGTAAAAATTGCCAGAGACTGCAGCCATATTTTCATTTATTGTCTTGTTGTTATCGCCAACACGCACTTACTTTATAATACATCAACAATTAACGTTTGGAATTTCTTTGGCACTGCAATATTGTCAATTTAGCGACTTTGTCACTAGATCTGTCTACTTTTAACAATTTTCAGGGACAAAATCAATACCAACTTTTAATCCTGAACTGGCGTCGTGCATAAATGCGTATAACATAACTGGTAACGTGGTGTCAGTACTGTCAGTATGACTCCTGGACTTTCTCGCGCCGGTGCGGAATGGCGGACGATTCAAAATACGTGATTGTGTTGGTGTAAGTTGATGAATATACAAATAGTTTGTCAGATTTTAACGAGTTAAAGTGAAGTGTTCAAATTGTGTTAATACTTAGTGTTACTATTTTACATTTTATTATTGACCACTAATACTTATTTTCTTTGTGAATACTATATATATTTTTTCGTGTTTTGTGCGAGTGTTTCGTGTGATCTTGATCCTCAAGCATGGACACTACATTAGTTAATGAACAATTTGATTTACACACAGACTTACCACGCATCTCAATTCAGAATCAGAAATCCCTCTATCCAAGTGAAACTATAAATGAAGATATGGAAACCTCTCAAACTTCGAATAATGCAATAAATAATATTCAACGCATATCTGCAGAATCAACAATGAAACAATTGAAGGTGAGGAAAGAACCAAATGACAGCGATGATGATGAGCATTTACATCCCAAAAGACCATTACGCTTTTATTCAGCAAACAAAATAGCTAAATCAATGGTAAAAGCAAGCATACCCACTAACAATAAATTTCAAGTACTAGCCACTGCCTCCTCAATGGCGTCAAACTCTGATAGTATAGATGTAGTAAAAACAACAGAGACAAATTCACTAAATGTCAATTCAAATCCACAAATGTCTACAACGTCAAACTCTGTACAATCAAAAACAAAGAAACCTCCACCCATTGTTTTAACTACAAAACTACTCAATTTCTTCTCCGAAAATCAGAAATTCCGCACTAACCTACAGGGCTTGAATTGGCATAACGTTATGTGTAAAAGCATCAGTTATAATGAAATATTTACGGGACTATATTTTATAGCGTAATATTGGCTCCGACTTTGAACCAATCGGAGATTAGTCAAAGACATCATATTGTCTTGGTCTAGTACGGTGGCTTGGATAGACATTAGATTTCACTTCAAATATTACATCATCATCATCATCATCATCATCATCATCATCATCATCATCATCATCCCTATTTCAATTAATTCACTCATATTTGCCTTCACAATTAACTTTCTTTTTTCTTTAATGTTCCAAATATGACATTATATTGTACATATTTATTGTATTGTGGTCACTCAAATTCTTTGAGCTGACATCTTAAATAAATCTATACTAATAATAAATCTGTAGCCGAAATTTTTCTCGTAATTTTCGATTTTCCAAAAATAATTGGTCCTAACATATATAATTAACCACCCTGAAACCGAAAATCGCATTTTTGAAATTTTTGTTTGTATGTCTGTTACCTTTTCACGCGATAATGGCTGAACCGATTTATATAAAAATTGGAATATAAATTAAGTTCGTTGTAACTTAGATTTTAGGCTATATGGCATTCAAAATACTTTATTTAAAAGGGGGGTTGTAAGGGGGCCTGAATTAAATAAATCGAAATATCTCGCTTATTATTGATTTTTATGAAAAATGTTACTTAACGAAAGTTTCTTTAAAAATTATTTCCGATAAGTTTTATTCTTTACAAAATTTTGATAGGACTGATATTTAATGAAATAAATGAGTTTTAAAATTAAAATAACGCCATCTAAGACGGTGCAATGAATTAAGAACAAATAACTTCGTCTTTAAGGGGCCTTGGACAACAACAATCGAAACAGGGGCCTTGGACATCAACAATCGAAAGCTATTAAACATAGCCTACAGAGAATGTTTCTGTGTTTGTATGAAGTAATATCAGAAGCTAAATTAACCTATTTGTATAATAATTATTATTTCACCATTGGAAAGTATAGTTTCTCTAGATGGACATAATGCTATAATGTTATTACAGTAACGTCTGAGTAAATCGAGGACAGGTAAGATTAAAATAGCTTCTTATGCACAGAAAATTTGATAGGCTATTGTGCACATTCGTTTCATGTATTTCCTAAAATAATTTTTATGTATACATTCATTTTTATCTCAGAGAATTAACGAACAACGAGAGTGTATTGATTTAGTATGCAGTAATAGTACGTTAGCTTAGCAATCCATTATTTTATAATTCAAATTTTAACTATGCTCAATTGAATCGTGTTAAAATACATAAAATATATATGCAATAAATGCAATGCAAAAAAAAAATTGGGTAATGAGCGAAGCAGATTATCTTACGCTGTTGTAAAAGTTGTTCCCTGGATGAAACGTCCTATTTTAATTATGTAATTATTTTATATTTATTTCTAACAGGTGCAGCGGAGCGCACGGGTACGGCTAGTAAATAAATAAATAAATAAATAAATAAATAAATAAATAAATAAATAAAATTTACTAATAATGTCATGTTTTGCAGTTGTGATGTTAATATTATATGACTAATTACTAAAACACCATAATAATTTAATTTTTGAAACGGTACACAGTATCGCATTGTAAACAGTACTACATGCTGCTTACTGATGCTTGTCAATACAGCGGAGAAACGTCAGAAATAGGCTGGAAGCCACTCGCAAACTACATACCGTGGGAGGTTTAAAAATAGGAAAACATTATGGTTCTTTATCTTCCGTCTCCCTTTATCTTTCCGCCACCTATTGTCACCCGCGCGATCAAATTCATCCCGAGTCAAAAGTTTCTATGAACACAAAATAAAAAGAAATAAGAAAAAAACGAATAATACGAGGGAGGATTGGAAAGTAACGCACAACAATTTGTTTACGGAATACTATTTTGGTTAGGACGTTGAAAGTTGGCAGATAGTTAATTTGAATCTTGTGCTGCAGTCAACAATGGCTTGATCAGGTGTTACCCTGGCAGAATGAGTGATGACTACCAGGGGCGGCTTTCGAAGAGGGGCTGCGGGGCTGCAGAACCCCCAAACATTTGTGGCTCTTGTCTCGTTTTATGTTGTGAAATACATTTATTGTACAGTCTCTATTTAGCGGCTCGATTTTTTTTTTTAAATTTCGCTCTCAATGACATACACGCAATCGTTAGTGAAGTCACTTCCTCCCATGGTGCTGCCAGAGCGAAACCAGAGACAAGGCCTATAGGGTGAAGCCACTTCCTCCCCTGGAGCTGCCAGTCTCGTCTCGGATGCTTTGCGCGTTAGTTTTACCCCTCCTCCCTGCTGCCTCTGGCCGTGAATCCCAAAGACGTTTTATAGGTGAATCCAGAGTTTCCAGGCGCTGCAAAATTTGCAGCAGTTTGTCAGTAGCGCGCAGTTTTAAATACATTTTCTTTAATGCTGTGAGTATAACAATTGCAACAGTGTTTAATTCTGTACAATATTTACAGTCTATTCAGTTCAGTACCTTAACAATTCAGGAGAAATGTGAAATTAAGTGCCCATCAGTTGAATCTCACAATGGAAAGAGCCGCTAAACAAAATACAAAGGCTCGCATATTTTTTTCTGATTTATCCAGTATCCCTGCTTTCTTCTCTCGATCTCCACACAGTCTGTATTAGATTAATGTGTTTCAAAGACAATTCCATCAGCTGGGGCAACAAGATGGATTTAAAATAAGAACAGTAAATGTTGTTCATGAGAAGAAAATGTTTTCAAACCATAATGGAATCTGAAACATCTCACATCACAATAAATGAGACAAGCGCCCTGGTGCGTACTCTTGAATATCCTGAATTCAATTTCTGGCTCAGTTATTTTTGTCATTTATTGATGTGTGTGTGTATATATATATATATATATATATATATATATATATATATATATATAATTATACAACCAACTACAACATCGCCAGTTAGATATTTCTAAGGTTCAAATCTGGATATAAAAATTAAATTATGGTTTATTTAAAGGCACTCGCAACAGCAGGGGTTATATCAGCGTCGCCGGTGTGCCGGAATTTTGTCCGCAGGATTCTTTTAAATGCCATTAAATCTACTAACATGAGCCTGTCTCATTTAAACACAACTTACAAGATAAGGCGCATGGAACTAATCTTTAAATAAAGTAAGTTGCTTGGTTTATTTTTGTATGCAGCCCCCCTTAATTCAATACCCACGAGCCGCCACTGATGACTACTGAGTGAAGATGACGCGTTTGCTAGCATCGTCTACACTTGTGAAGAGGAGTGAAGTGTAGTCCGTTTTTTGTGGGTAAAACGTAAAAGTCCGAGTGAAATCAAAAGGGAAATGTTGTAGGTGTATGGTGCTGATTGCCTGGACAGTAGCAACATCTCCTGGTGATGCAGGTTCTTCGAAGAGGGCCGAGTAAGTCTTACTGACGAAGCATGTTCCGACTGACCAGTGACCACTGCAACACCATCTAATGCAGCGGTCTCAAGGTCAAAACTGCACTGGGCAAAGCGTCATTAGGCACTGCGAAACCGAAGGAACCCGATCGTAGAATGATGTAACTTTCAGAGCGCTGATTGTAACGCTTCTGTGATAAGACGTACACCCACACCACCTTTGATTCAGTCAGAACATATTAACGTATTATAATTCACATTAGGCATGTACATAATCCGTAATCGTGTGACACTGTGAGTGGTCTCTGCGTGAGGAAAATAAGAGTAAGCTTTCTGAATGGATGTTTTCCATATATGTGTATTCATTAATATTTGGGAATGATAAAATAACTTGGTTGTACATTGTAATATTCATGTTAAAGAGCCTCGAAACTAAAATTAAAAGCGTAAAATATTAAAAATGATGAAAGTTAATCAACTATACAAAATTATATAAATGAACACACACACACACACACACACACACACACACACACACACACACACACATATATATATATATATATATATATATATATATATATATATATATATATATATATACACACATATACTGTACATAACATAGAGGCCTACACATTATATTATGTAATATTATATTTATAAGAATGAAAAAGAAATAATGTCCTCCAATCTATTTGCATAAAATAAAATCGTAATTTTCCTACGATTAAATTTATTAAACGTTAGGAGCAACAGTTTCGGGATTCTCAACTTTCTTCCGTCCAAGAATGCTCTCTATGCATGGTGTCAGCTTTTGTAACGACATAAAACGCAGTGTGGAAACGAGTTTCATCGCTGTAATGCGGGATCTGTGTGGTGCCTTAATCACTTTTATTAGAGAGAAGAAACTTTCACACACGTAAGTGGAACCAAACATGGCTATGATTTTAATGACCGCTTTTCTTGAAAGGGGAAAATTATAGCGACCCAAAAGATTGTAAAACTCTAAGATTTGTATAGAGTGAAAGCTTTTTTTTTTTTTTCAAAAGGGTATTATATTGCATATCTATAACTTCAACTTTTAACTTTTCAGGAACTTCGAGTGCCTCAACCGAAAATAGAGTTGTAAACAATTCAAATCTAAGATGTTGCTGTTCTGTTAAACCAGATAACCCTTTAACGTTCCCGAGTTTCAACTGGGCTTCCCATAATGTGAGCCTCGTAATAAACGCTTTGATTTTATCATTCATGTCAGTTTTTAAGCTATCTTTCCCTTGTAGGCTTTTGACTAAGGCAATTCAGATGCGCAGTGATGTCACTAAGAGAGACTAAATCTTGTATGCATTCCTCATTAATAAGCTCTGGTACTAGGTTCTTAAAGACTGTCTAAAATTCCTTTATTTCAACCTTATTAATTCTACTCTTTGTAAACAAATACTATTTTTTCCAAACTTTCTCGTAATGCATAGTTTTCAGATTTCCTGGCCAGTTTAGACAGAGCCATTCCTCTACGGACGCTAACGGAAAGCAATGTGGTGAACGAGTCGATCTGTTCATATTACGCGGTGTTTAACGTCACTGGCACTAACATACCCGAACGCTTATCTAGTTGCCCTCCTGAGGGCAGTGTTATTCCGGAAGGAGCAAGGTCTGCCCGATCAGCTCATGTTTGAGACCGCTGATCTAATGTCAGAGGCACTGAGGCGGCAATCACCCACCCTACAGTCCAGGCTTCCTACCATCTGACTTTCACCTCTTCGGACCAATGAAGAGATTCCTAGGAGGCCAACGCTTGGTTTGGATGAAGAAGTGAAGTCAGTCTTGTGCAGGTGGCTATACGCCCACAAAACGGAGGTTTATTAACGAGATGTACTGAATCTGGTGTCACAATGGGAGAAATGTTTCGAGAGACTTGGTTCTTATGTCGAAAAATGAGTAAAATCTGTAGCTTTCTTGTGCATTATTTCGTTTTGCTTACCTATTAAATGTGTTGCCAAAAAAACGTTGTACATTACTTTTCGATCCTTCCTTGTAATTAATTTATCGGAATATATATATATATATATATATATATATATATATATATATTTTGTGACAGCCGCGTGAGATTCGATCTCACGACCAGCAGAAGGAAGTGCAAGGTCGGCCGTGACGGGCAGGTTGCGCGCGCGTCTGCTTCCTGGGGCATGTGCTGTGGGGAGAAAAGGGAAAGAGCGAGCGCGAAAGAGAGGAGAGGGGTCCGGATTCTTCGAGTGACGCTTGGAAATATCCAGAACTCGAACTTTCTCGTCTACGTCGCTGTGGGTATAAATTACGCACGCGAGTGAATTTGAGTCAGTCAGTCAGTCAGTCAGTGTTGTTACAGTCAGTGGATAGCAGCCAGTCTTGTGTAGCAGTGAAGCCAGCTTCGAGACCGAAGTTCGACTTGAGCTGTGTCCGTAACTGTGGAGCCGGAAGTCCTGAGTTCGAGTGCAGTGGACCGCAGTTGGAGGGACCTGAGTTCGAGTACAGTGGACTGTCTCTGAAGGTCTGTGGTTCGAGATACTGTGAACTTGAGTGACTGGGCTAGAAGAACTGTAAACTAAGAACTGACAGTTCTGATTTGTAAATAGTGCTTTGTGAACATTAGTAAAAATTGATGACAGTACATTGTTGTTCTCAATAATCCAAGTAAATTGTCATTGTCGTCTGTGGAGTGCAATAACGAATACTGTGTTGCTGTGTGGAGAGCAAATCCCATTGTTGAAGGGAGCAGAATTAAATTGTAGAAGGTGAAGAGTTATTGTTGGAAGAATAAACTACATTGTTGTTCAGTATAAAATTTACAATATACACTGGTGGCCATAATTATGGAAACTTTTTGTTTTTGTACTGAATTATTGTTCCGCGCCGTGGCGTCGCGGTCTAAGGCATCCCGCCTAGGACTCGCGTTACGGAATGCGCGCTGGTTCGAGTCCTCATGGGGGAAGAAATTTTCTCATGAAATTTCGGCCAGTGTATGGGACCGGTGCTCACCCAGCATCGTGATGCACTTGGAGAGTTACGATAGGTAGCGAAATCCGGTTGCGAATACCAGCTATAATGACTGGGGGGATCATCGTGCTAACCACACGATATCTCCATTCTGGTTGGATGATCGTCCACCTCTGCTTCGGCATGTGGACGTGAGGCCAGCAGTCGGCTGGTCGGTCTAGGCCCTTCACGGGCTGTAGCGCCACGGATTATTATTATTACTGAATTATTATAATATCTGTATTGTTTCACAGATTTATGCAATTGAAAATGTTATTCGTGACTGATTCGTTAATTATGGGGTTGTAATAAAGGTATTATATTGAATCCTGAATATTTTAACAATAAATAATCATTACTATGCGGAGAATTATGTCCTTTCGTGGAGCCATTGTGATAAAGTGATCAATAAAGTTTGTTGTAAAGCAATCAGGTGTTAACGAACGAATACTTAAGTCAAACTAATGATAGAAACACACTAATAATGTCCATATTTTATGCTAACAGTGCTCAACAATGCTTTTACTAATCAAGAATAATGTTGAAATCAACAATGGAACAGTTTTTATTATAGTAAATAATGGGAAATTATAATGAAATCTGAAAATAACATTTAGATCTTAAACTACAAGAACATAATTTCCCAAATAGTAATGATTATTTATTGTTAAAATATTCAGGATTTATATAATACCTTTATTGTAATCCCATAATTCACGAATCAGTCACGAATAACATTTTCAATTGTATAAATCTGTGAATCAATACGAATGTTATAATAATTCAGTACAAAAACAAAAAGTTTCCAAAATTATGGCCACCAGTGTGTGTGTGTGTGTGTGTGTGTGTGTGTGTGTATGTGTGTGTGTGTGTGTGTGTGTGTGTGTGTGTAGATATATAACTTTCCTTCAATAATGAAAAGAAAAGTAACGCTTCCACCACATCCGTGAACACAAAACTCTTGATCGCCAGACAATTCTGGATTATTATCAGCAGTAACATATCAATGGGCACTTTTTAACGCGTAATGAAAAAAAAATTGCTAATCGATATATTAAATTGAGAGCCAGACGAGAGCACTCTTCTCACTCCTGACAGCGTGCTGCACAGCTTAACGTCTATTTATTTGTCTATAGCTTAACCGCGACGACTTCGCAGCCTGCGGGAGCGGAGCGGGGCCTCTTCCCTTAATTGAATCTGCAGATGTCGTACTGATAGGCAGGAGGAAATTAACGCCTATAACCTCTCCCGCCACGAGGGAGGAAGTAAATCTAGATTCGCGTAGCAATCTGTCATCAATTTACTCTGCATAGCTGCAAGAGACAAGCAAGAGGTAAATAAAGGCTGTACCATCATCCAACCCTTTATTTCCCTTATACGCAATACAGAGAGAGTATCTTAATGATGAAATAAATCAATTTCAATAACGGAACGAAAATATAGCTCGTAGTGTCTTTGTATACAAACAAGGAATATATACCACACATTACAATTTGACTGATTTATCTGTATAAAGATAGAACAGTGTAAATTTCGTCTATGGTATGAGTGGCGGTTTGTAGATAAATCAGAAGGCAGTTCAGAATTACGATTACAACATGTTAAATTGTTTACCGTTAACATCCCAACATGTTCATTGAACATGTTAATGCTAATTTCATTTAACAGTTTGTCGACACTGTTAAACATGTTAAACTTGACTTTTTTTGCGTAGTCCACCATAAACAGTCTATGAGATTTTAATGTAGGTAATGTGAATATGTTAGGAGAAAATCCACAAACGATTAGGGAAAACGCGAAAATTCTTCTTGAAGCAAGTAAAACGATAGGGTTAGAAGTAAATCCCGAAAAGACTAAGTATATGATTATGTCTCGTGGCCAGAATATTGTACGAAATGGAACTATAAAAATTGGAGATTCATCCTTCGAAGAGGTGGAAAAATTCAAATATCTTGGAGCAACAGTAACAAATATAAATGACACTCGGGAGTAAATTAAACGCAGAATAAATATTGGAAATGCCTGTTATTATTCGGTTGAGAAGTTTTGTCATCTAGTCTGCTGTCAAAAAATCTGAAAGTTAGAATTTATAAATCAGTTATATTACTGGTTATTCTGTATGGCTCTGAAACTTGGACTCTCACTTTGAGAGAGGAAAAGAGATTAAGGGTATTTGAGAATAAGGTTCTTAGGAAAATATTTGGGGCTAAGAGGGATGAAGTTACAGGAGAATGGAGAAAGTTACACAACGCAGAGCTGCACGCATTGTATTCTTCACCTGACATAATTAGGAACATTAAATCCAGACGTTTGAGGTGGGCAGGACATGTAGCACGTATGGGCGAATTCAGAAATGCATATAGAGTGTTAGTTGGGAGGCCGGAGGGAAAAAGACCTTTGGGGAGGCCGAGACGTAGATGGGAGGATAATATTAAAATGGATTTGAGGGAGGTGGGATATGATGGTAGAGACTGGATTATTCTTGCTCACGATAGGGACCAATGGTGGGCTTATGTGAGGGCGGCAATGAACCTTCGGGTTCCTTAAAAGCCAGTAAGTAAGTAAGTAAGTAAGTAAGTAGGTAAGTGTGTTATTCTCAAACCTTGGACAATGGACTAAGATGATGATTTGACTTTTGTAATTGTCTTTATTGCTTGTCACAAGGCCTTGAAAAGGAAGGAAATGAGAATGTGGGTGTGGCAATATCTTAGTAAAAGACACTATGCAGAAGACACTCTAAACGAGCTTAAAGATGAAGATCGATTTGAATTCAAAAACTTGCTGAGAATGTCAGAACACGATTTTCATATAGTGCTGCAAAAATACTTCTTGTTACATCAAAGAAAGACACAATTTAAGAGGAGCCATTTCATTTCAATTAAAACAATTACAGCGTGATTGATTGACTATCATAGGACCTACGACATGATAGATGTTAAAGGAGCGGGTAATATCTTAGGCCTATAATTATTCTTTCCGAAGTTTTACGAACGTTAACATATATCACCAAATACGACTATTACTGACGTCAACCTAGCATTAACGTTTAGCGTACGACGAGAGAACAATTAAATTATAATAATTCCAGTTCTCTAAAACAGTCGGCCTTCTTTGTTTTGTCTCTGTATTCTTTTGGAGACACATCCCACAAATAATGCCATTCCATCAGTGCATTAATTTTATTCTAACGTATTTTCTTTCGTCCATTCCATTACCTCGAACAACTTAACCAATACCAAGGACCAATGATGGAGTATAATAATGATCAAGATACGTGCCACAAAATCGGAAGTTAGTTGTAGCTATGGAAACTGTACGAACTTTGCCGAACTGTACCCACGCTGTACGGGCAAATGAATTGACTTGATATGTTTTCCATTGCTGCTGGAAAACACGCCAACATGTTAAAAGTGTTAACTTCAACATACTCAGTCAACATGTTAAGTAAATTGAGACTTGAAATGTCCATATACATTTTAAATTCAATATAACATGTTGTTGTTAAATGTTTAATAGTGGAGACGAGTCTTTAGATGTCATAAAGGGGCATGGGATCATGGAGGTACAGCTTCGTGCATTCAAGATTTCGGCATTAGAATGAGGTGATTTTGTTAGCACCACGTTTCGACCGCCTTTTGGCACCAGGAAAGACCTGGTACTTAATTTGATGGGAGGATGAGTCAACCTCGGGGGAGTTCTGGAAGTTTGGCAACGAGAGAAATTCGCGATTGAGCCAGCACCCTTCCAGATGAGATACTTGGGCCAAAGGACCAACTTACAACTGTCAGAAGATATTTTGCGGCAGGAATGTGAGTGAAAGAAATTGTTGACTACAACCGAACAAAGAAAAAAATATAAATCAGAGTATATTTCTACTTTAAAAAATATACCTGCATATACTGTCTGTCCGAGTGGTTATGTCACAGGGCCATCGAAACAGGGCAAATCACGTACGATTATTTAGTCTTGACAGTCGCCGGCAATGTGCGCCTGGGTCAGGCGAGTCCATTAAGTTACGCCAAGGGATGTTCAGGTTAGTCTGTTGCCTGCAGTCAGAGCGATCGGATGTCACGCATGCGGTATAGTGTTGTGTTTCCAGTACAGTTAAGCTGTACTGCATTCCTTTACTGACCGCTCGCCCTTATCTCTACTCCAGAACTCTCCCCACTTCTCCTATTACTTCGCCTCTTTCGCGTCGCTGAGTTATCAGGACTAAATAATCGGTCTGCTTAACGGAGCCCTTTTCTTCAATTTTTAAAGCAGTTGTATAATATTACGTAAAAGTTCACTTTCAAACAGTAAATGTTATCACGGAATAGTTAAGGCAGTTCAGCCACAAACCTTTACAGATGGCAGGAGAAACGGCTGGGGGAATCCGAGGTGCGACATAACCACTCGGACGTAGATTGTACTTAAAAATACCCTACTTTTATTTCCACAGCCGCTCTATAACTCATTATAAAACAACAAATGCAGTAAACGTTTACGTGTACAGATAGTCTACTAAGTTGGGCAAAACGCGAGATATCCAATGTGTATGTGATTTCAACCCAGTTTCCCTTTAAATTCGCCGGAGTGATCGCAACGAAAGCCTACACCAGGGATGCAGAACTGGCGAGAGAGAGGTGGAAAGCATCGGGAAAGCGTTGGTTCCCCGTCCACAGTCCACCGGCGTTGAAAGAAGTATCTGTGGCCTGTACGGAATCACGTAAGACAGATACTGAATACAAAGTCCCTCCCCTACAAAGTCAATGACGCAGCGATGGAAGGAAGGGGTGAGCGACGTATCCGATGAGTGACGCAACGCCACAATTGTCGCCCAGTTCTCCAAGCCCGGCCTACACAGTCCAAGATAAGCAGTCTTGTAAGTTCAGTGCTTAAGAGACAAAGTCGGTTCGTCACAAAAAATAAACAAGACGGATTGACAACAGAACTTCGAGGAGAATCCAACAATCCTGGTCCATCTCATAGTGGTAGTGGTAATTGTGAAACATGTTACTGACACCAAACAAGGACACGTAAAAGTCAGTTGAATTTTATTTCATTTAACTAGATATGTTGTGTCAACGTTTTCATGTTTGTGTAGCTTACTTCCTGAGGCCATGATAATATTCAGACGTGTGTGTTCTTTAAGAGCCATTTTCATTAGGTGAACCACTGTTCAACAAACAGTAAGATTCGTATATTTTAGTCACTCTTTCAGTACATCCCATGGTTATATATTAATATTACTTAATATTAAAACTATTTCTTCAATGATCCGAAAGAAAAAAATACCGTCACTGCGCCCTACATATTTAGGATGTTATTTTGTACTTACTCATACATAGTCATGGAGCCTTTTCTCTGCTAGCAGACGATATGAATCCAATCAGCTATTTTGAGAGATGGAACCTAAAAAAAAAATAGATACCAATACAGTATGTTAAATGAAAACTCTTAAGAAAGATACAAGTAGCATATGAAGAGTCCACTGCAAGAATGATGGATGTCACTTTCTTGTCGAAAATGAACCAAGACTGTCAATGCATAGCTTAAGACATATAGAATGTACATAGAGAGTTATATGGCATTAACACTGATAGTCATTGTCCAGTAATGATCGGAAAATCACAGTTAAGCTTTGAGCGCTAAGCATTTCAAACTTTCAATCGCTTCTCCTGCAAAATGTATTCCAAATGACATCCATCATTCTTGCAGTGGACTCTTCATATGTGAGCTTTTGAACTTTTAACCTAACTGATGTGCATGATTTATTTTATTTTATTTAACTACCTAGCTAGCGAGTACAAATTAAAATTATAAAACGAAAATGTTTCTAGCCACTACCGTAAGAGCCAGGCTCGCGTACGGTGTGGTCTTAGCAAATAATACAACAAAATTTACAAGGACAGTTTACTAAATACAGTAATTCAAACCAATAAATAACACAGAAGAACAAAAAGAAAGAAGAAAGAGAAAAAGAGACAAACACCACATTTAATATAAACTGACAATCAGACAGAAGCCAGTGATCTATACTAATAATAAATCTGTAGCCGAAATTTTTCTGGTAATTTTCGATTTTCCAAAAATAATTGGTCCTAACATATATAATTAACCACCCTGAAACCGAAAATCGCTTTTTTGACATTTTTGTTTGTATGTCTGTCTGTCTGTCTGTCTGTCTGTTACCTTTTCACGCGATAATGGCTGAACGGATTTCGATGAAAATTGGAATATAAATTAAGTTCGTTGTAACTTAGATTTTAGGCTATATGGCATTCAAAATACATTATTAAAAGGGGGGTTATAAGGAGGCCTGAATTAAATAAATCTAAATATCTCGCTTATTACTGATTTTTGTGAAAAATGTTACATAACAAAAGTTTCTTTAAAAATAATTTTCGATACGTTTTATTCCTTGAAAAATTTTGATAGGACTGATATTTAATAAGATAAATAAGTTTTAAAATTAAAGTAACTGCCATCTAAGGCCGTGTAATGAATTAAAAAACAAATGACTTCGTCTATAAGGGGCCTTGGACAGCAACAATCGAAAACTATGAAAGATAGCCTACAGAGAATGTTTCTGTGTTTGTATGAAGTAATATCGGAAGCTAAATTAACCGATTTATATAATTAATTATTATTTCACCATTGGAAAGTGTAGTTTCTCTAGATGGACATAATGCTATAATGTTATTACAGTAACTTCTGATATAATATAATATAATATAATATAATATAATATAATAAAAATTAAGAAACAGGTTAAAGGAATTGTCATTGCACCAAATGAGTGTCTCTGGACCAAAATGATCGCATTTTAATTATTTTGATGCAATTTAAATTAAGTAACATATTAAACGATTTATCCTTCTATCAAACACGAATGTTCCCTGGATCAAATGTCCTATTTTAATTATGTAATTACTTTATATTTATTTCTAACGGGTGCAGCGGAGCGCACGGGTACGGCTAGTATTCAATAAAAACATGAATATAGTCGACAGAAATAAAGGGTAAAAAAATACATACATTTGATAATATTATATATCATGAATAATTTTATAGATTTCTTTTTTAAAAGCTTCATTTTAAAATATTTCAAATTTGGAAAATGGTTTGTAATTTTATTACAAAGTCTTGGGCCGAAACTAGCACCATGTTTAAGAGCTGCACTTGTATGACATTTAGGCTCAATTAATGGGAAAGTAGACATTTGTCTTCGAGTACGATATTTATGTCGATTAGATTTATGTTTTATTTGATTTCTGTGGTAGTAAGTTAGTAAACTATATTTATAAATTTCTTCAATAGTTAATACTTTAAAATCTGTATAAATTAAAAGTTGTTGGGTAATCCATATTTTTGGTTAGACAAATTTTTATTAATCTTCTGTGTAATAAAAATAATGGATTAAGTACAGATGATGCTACTCCACCCAAATTTGTTATACCATATTGTATTAATGATTGTAAAGCTAAAAATATTATTCTCAGTGCCTCCTTAGTGATAAAATTTCGAAGTATTACGAATTTATAAATTATTGTCTTTCTTATACTTGTACACATGAAATCGAATTGTTTATCCCAACGTAAATGCTCATCTATAATAATTCCTAAATATTTGACTTGTGTGGAAGGTTAGATGTGGGGAATTACAATAATTATTTAATTCATTACATGAAATATTATGTATTGCTAAGTGATAATCAGAAAGTGTGCCGCGGCATGTCACTATTATTTTGTATTTGGTTCTAAACACTTAGATTTAGAAGTCAACAAGCGACCAATTGCAATTTGCAGTTCACATAGCGTTACTTTAATTCCAGAACCTTGTAACTGGTTCGGATGTCGATTTTCACCTTTTGCGTGTTTTTAAAGCTTAGTTTAGAATACTAGTGCTAATACTGGGTTATTACGAAACCAATTAACTTCTCTCTCTGTGTATATACAGGGACATCATTTTATTTTTACTAACATTTTCAATATTAACCTGACTATAGGCCTACCTTTGGAATAACGATTGAAAACCGGAAACACTGTTTGTTTCCCCCTTCCACGACCGAAGTTTGACGACACTAGTGTAAAATACAATACAAATAACTTCACAAGGTATAGGAGGGAAGAAAAGTTGTGCATCCATTTACGTAAACTAGGAAATATTACGATTTTGAGTTTGATCATTTTCGTCGGGTTTTTTAAATAAAAATACAGTACTGTATTAACAGTAAGTATTTTTACTCACTAACTGAACTATCCAATAGGACGTATTTATTATGAAACTAGCCGTACCCGTGCGCTCCGCTGCACCCGTTAGAAATAAATATAAAGTAATTACATAATTAAAATAGGACATTTGATCCAGGGAACATTCGTGTTTGATAGAAGGATAAATCGTTTAATATGTTACTTAATTTAAATTGCATCCAAATAATTAAAATGCGATAATTTTGGTCCAGAGACCACTGATTGGTGCAATGACAATTCCTTTAACATGTTTCTAATTTTATTACATGCAACCATAGTTTAATGAACATTGACATCATTTAGATTTAATGTGTATACTTTATTTTACTTGTTATAAGTTTCCATTGAATTATGGTAATAACTTAATTCTACGTATTCAGTAAATGGCGTTTGCCCCACTAGGGTTCTGAACCCTTCAAATAACTTAAATTATATTATATAATATTACATTACATATATTATATTATATTATATTATATTATATTATATTATATATTATATTATATTATATTATATATTATATTATATTATATTATATTATATTATATTATATTATATTATATTATATTATATTATATTATATTATATTATATCAGAAGTTACTGCAATAACATTATAGCATTAAGTCCATCTAGGAAAACTACACTTTCCAATGGTGAAATAATAATTAATTATACAAATCGGTTAATTTAGCTTCCGATATTACTTCATACAAACACAGAAACATTCTCTGTAGGCTATCTTTCATAGATTTCGATTGTTGCTGTCCAAGACCCCTTATAGACGAAGTCATTTGTTTATTTCATTATACGGCCTTAGATGGCAGTTATTTTAATATTAAAACTCATTTATCTCATTAAATATCAGTCCTATCAAAATTTTTCCAGGAATAAAACTTATCGCAAATTATTGTTAAAGAAACTTTTGTTATGTAACATTTTTCAAAAAAATCAATAATAAGCGAGATATTTCGATTTATTTAATTCAGGACCCCTTATAACCCCCCTTTTAAATAACGTATATTGAATGCCATATAGCCTAAAATATAAGTTACAACGAACATAATTTATATTCCAATTTTCATCGAAATCCGTTCATCCATTATCGCGTGAAAAAGTAACAAACATACAGACAGACAGACATACAAACAAAAATGTCAAAAAAGCGATTTTCGGTTTCAGGGTGGTTAATTATATATGTTAGGACCAATTATTTTTGGAAAATCGAAAATTACCAGGAAAACTTCGGCTACAGATGTATTATTAGTATAGATGTTTACTATACTGTCTACAGCACATTAGCATACAATATTTACAGTGCATTTAAATTTTAAAAATAATCAAAATATGGATATTTAAACAAATTATTGAAAATGGTGGTCGTTCATTTCGATTCAGGCTTCAACTCTTTTGTCCATATTATCAAAAACGTTTTCAAGGATATCTTCTGAAATTGAATGCATGGTTTCTTGAAAGTAACTATTTAATTCTTCTATTGTTGTAGGATGTTTAGCAAACACAACTGTTTCACAGTAATCCCAAAGAAATAATGCAAAGCTCTCAAATCAAGCGACATGGGGGAGCCATAATCCTACGCCCGTTGAAATAATTCTGTACCTACTCTATAACAGTGTACGTTACGTACTGTCAATTCAATCTTCACTTCTGCCCGATCCGCAATGATAAATTTACTCAGATATGCTATCTACTGTCCGTCCATATGGTTATGTAGGAGGGGAAATCACGTGACAATTCCTTACTTAACGATGTTCTTTTATTTAAATTATTTTAAATAGTTGTACAGGGACATCATTTTATTTTTACTTGCATTTTTATTGTACCTGCATTTCTGAATGTACTTCACTCTCACCCCTTCACTAATGTCCTTGCTCCCGTCAGACACACAAACTTACGGCCGCTGTTGCATTCGAAGTCTTCAAGCAGTGAAGTAAACACTGCAGTGTATAGTGTGTTTCATAAATATGATTGCGTTTTCTATAGAATAAAGAACCTATATTAATAATATCGTACTAAAAAATTATATTCAAGAAACGATCAATTCAATTTCAGAGAACATGCTTCAAAATGTTTTTAATAATATGCGTACTGGATTGAAGCCTGCATTGTAATGAACGGCAACCATTTTCAGCAACTTGTTTAAAAATTCAGATTAGCTTATTTTGAATTGAGGTGGCTAGAAGCAAAGGAATGCTAGTGACATTTGTAATAACATGAGTTAAGTGCATCCAGTGTAAGCTAAAGTATCTAAAATTTTAGTGGCAAAGGGATATTTTAATCGCATCACACATTAAAATTTAAATACAAATTTCACCGATTTTACGAAAGCTTAAATATTTAAACCCCATTTTCTCAAAAGTAACTTAAGTGCACTTACAGCCCTTTACTTATAAGCCCCTCTTAAATGCACTCTCTATATTGTATGTTAACATCAATAATTAATATGCTAAATAAAGTAGACATTACATAACGAACATAGCCGCCTGAAAAGTTGAGTTTTTGAAAAAAAAAAAAATGTTACTACTCTACTGTTTTTGATAAATTCCGTAAAATTGATGATCAAACTGAAAATCGTAATATCGTATTTCCCTACAACATAAATGGATACACACTTTTCTCTCCTCCTATACCTAGTAAAATGATTTGTCTACATATTGCACTAGTAACATCAAACTCCTGTAATGGAAGGGGGCAACAGTGTTTCCGAGTATAGCCAGGTTAATGTTAAAAATGTTGGTAAAAATAAAGTGATGTCCCTGTATAATATTAGGTAGAAGTCCAATTCCTAACAGCAAATGTTTTCACAAAAGAGCTAAGATAGCTCAGCCATTAGCCTTTACAAAGGGGCCAGCAGAAACGGGTGGGGGAAACCGGGATGCGACGTAACTGAACGGACACACTGTACCTTGCGAAAATATGATTCAATATTGAATGAATGTTCTTTCTTCACAGAAAAATGTGACCATATTTCTGAAACATACCGTACTCACTCATTCTGTACTGTTTATTTTGACCGTACGACGACTTTGCGGCTTTGGTTGTATGTGGAATTTTGCTACTAGAAGGAGTGGGAGGGAAGTACATTAAAAAACTCAGGTACAATAAAAATTGAAGTAAAAATAAAATGATATCCCTGTACTTTCAAGTGAAAACCGGCATCTGAGCTAGTTACGAGTTTTGGAATTAAGCTAACGATAGACGATTCAATAAATCCGAAAACCTATAACATGAACAAGAGAAGACGTCTCCAAAAGCGTACTCGCGAGTATGCCCCTGAACGGAACCGAAGCCAGTACGTAATGAGCGCGCTCCGCCTCACCCATCCCCACCTGTATTGTACTCAATGTTTATGCGCAAACGAAGAGCAGTGGCGGACTGCCATTATCACTGTGTTGGTCGGCGTGTTCCACCTTTTCACAGTGTCTTCTAATCATGGACGTAGTACATTCAAGGATGAATAGGAAGAGAATTTTTTTTGAGTTAGTGGGGAGAATGTGAAATTCTTAATTTGGTCGAAAATTCTTAATGGTGTGTTAAAATTCAACATGCGACGACAATACTCGACTCTTCACAAAGAATATCATACAATTACAGGCATGTTGGACATGTGAAAATAATTTATTTTGGGGCTATCTGTATGACTGTGGTTATACATAATAATCAGTATATTACAATACGTTTACACTCAGTTCCGCATGACAAACATACAGTTTTTCGTTTAATTTTAGGTGAAATGCGTAGCCCTATAAATATTTTGATAAATATGAAACAAGAAAATACAAACACAAATCACACACGTGTCCTCAGTCTTAAACAAAAAAGCTTTTTGCTAGCTATAGTTTAGCTTGGAATATTGGAAAATCAATGAAGCCCTTTACACAAGCATCATTTGTAAATTCGTGCATACAGGACGTTACTAAAATACTGGTCCAAAACAAAGTCAAAGTTTAAGAAAATTAAATTGTTTCCAATTACAGTTCAGAGAAGGGATTTCAAGACTGTAAATGTAATTGAATCTGAAGTCGAAACCACATAGAACAGAAGAGGTTGAATTTGCAATGACTTGTGTCAATAGCAACAGATGGGGCGCCAGCTTCATAGTATGTCAAAATAATATACAAACGTATGATATTTCTTATTCTTTTGATGTTGTTATTTGTAAACATAAGCAGACCGTTGCCGCGATCCCCCACTGATCGCTTCCATCTGATGATGTAGGAGTCTCTTCCCCTTCTCTAGCCTTACAGCACCCTGTGTTCGGCGGGCAGCATCGAGAGCACGAATGACGATACGCTTTTTGGAGACCTCTGACCTATAGCATGAACAAGAGTCTCAGGTAACTGTAGTTCCTATTCCCCATTTTGATTTATACTGCCATTAATTTATTTATCTTAAAAAATTTTCAGAAAAATAGAGGAGAAACAAAGTATGTTTCAGAGAATACAAATATAATGGGACAAGAGGATTGGACGAAGATGCAATTAATCCAGTGCTTGATCCACTCACTTAAACATTATTGTACAAAGAACAGATGATACAGTAATTGAGAGCATATTCAAAGAATGAAGGACATCTGAATGGCAACGCTTGTCCTTAGACTACCAGGCTCGAGGAAAGAGAGATTCAGAAACAATGCAGATAAATTGGAAATGACGTGAAGCGAGATAGACCTCAGGGTGCCACTCTCAGCAAGATCGAAATAAACGAGAAGGGTATTTGTCATCTTGTTTGTGTAGAGAATACATATAACAATTAATATCAACATCTAGATTTTCACAGCAAGTAATGTACGATCCATTAATTCTATGCGTTGGTTGATAGAAGAACGATCTGCCTGTGCGGTAATGGTAGGCAAGTATTGTTTGTATTTAGTCAACTGTCCGAAGACAGATCTGAACCTCATAAATGATAACCAGGCTTCGAGACTTGGGACCCGATACAATAACTTTACTGTTGCATGTACTATGGTTGTTGACTCGCTGCAGATAGTGAAAGGTAGAGATGTGTTGAGGTAACAACGTTGCTATTAAGAATAGAGTACGGTAGTATGGGGAAACGCACACATATGGACATTCTGAAAGTAAATATACATTACACAATGACAATGTCAAAATAATGTGAAAAGCATTTATTCTCCTGTTTTATAAGCATTTTTGTTTAATTATACACAGTGTTAATGGTGGAAATAAACATGTAGCAATTTTAATTTCTTCATTTATCCTATTGGTCGTCTTTAGGAAGTGCAGTTACAGTACCGAATTGCCATGTACTACAAGATACATTTTCAGTGTTTCAAACGTAAATATTTTTCACTATCTGCCAAACACAGTTTGTACTGTGAAAAGCTGCGCTCTACGTCTCATGACGTGATAGGAGCAAAACGAAGAAACCTAACATCATTGCAATCTCTAAGAGACAATCCTTTATTCTCGGGTGACTCTATGTCCACTAATTTGCTGTTTATATTACACAATGTTCCGTATCCGTTATTTTTACAGAAAATTGATTTCCACTTCTGTTTTACACGTTCAGTAACCAGTGTACTTGGTGTTTCATAATTCTCTGTGTCATTTTCTCAACTAATTTCAGGGCTTACGGCATCTCTTGCTCTGACTTTTCTAACAGTGTAATAGTTTCAGACACAGTTTGAAAATAGGTTTGTATGAAAACCAAATTATTCATCAGAACCTTCAAATCCAGAGCGTTTTCCTTTGCGTATTTGTTGGCATTCATTCTACAGTGCCCCCACCCACTGTACGGTTCACCACTATACTCAGTACGCCGTTATGCGCATTTCCCACTGAACTGCTTTATTGGGTCCGAAGTCTCGAAGCCTTATGATAACAAGGCATCACTTATAAGGCAACTAAGCCAGGAGATAATAGGGTATGTTGGTCAGTTCTTTTCGCCCTAAAGTATTGTTATTTAGACGTTTTCTCCAAAATAATTGTGCGATCATATTCTATTCATTTCTAATTAAGACAAAATGAATTAAATAACGCAGAATATTAATAGCAAGTAAATAGACTATACATTTACCCCGTCATGTCATACAAATAAAAAATACGAGTAGAAATAATAAATACTAGTAATCTAGGGAATCTGGTTTTACCCCTACAAGGAATGTCAACGTTTAACATATAAACCCCATAAAAGTTTAATAAATTAGATTTAGTATCGAAGAAATTAGGAATTTTGATCTACTCTGCCACTAGCTCCATATAACACGACTCTGATATCGTTCACTATAAACAGTGATGGACGAACGTTTTTGTATGAAACTTGTCTGAAACTGATGCCATGACACTCGATGCATATCAGGGAATTCTCTAGTCAGAAATTAGCAAAGGAGCTATCAGTGACAGACTTCTCTAACCACAAACCCTTGGACTAGTTGTGGCAGCTCCTTTTTTGTGACAATTCTTTCTCATACTGATCAAATTAAACTTAAAATAACGTGAATGTCTAAAACTGATATTTTAATTGTGAATAAATTTGAATTTGAATTTAATATTTACGTGTATGGAACCAATTGATTGATAGGTTAGGGATGAAATGAAAGCTGAAAAAATTTGAATACTCCATTTTACAGTTATATTTTTCCCTTTAATTTTTTATGTTATCAAATATAATATAACTTAACTTTAGTTAATATATTTACACACGTGTGCTTCATTGCAAAATATGTAATAAAAAAGTTCCAAACATAACCACTGAAAGCCCATTCCTCTACTGATACTATTGGACTCTGTTACAATGAATTGTACTCCAACTTTCATTAAATGTTTTAACGTAGTAATTAAAATGAAACAGACTCAAATTAATTAATTAACCATTAGTGAAAATATTTACTGATCTCCGGGTAATGCTGTTTACGGGATTTTTGCCTTACTTGCGTACTAATTGTCAAACATTATATACTATGATCTGGGCCAGGCCTGCAAAACCCGTAAGTAGGGGAAATATGACGTCAGCCTCACTCCACTTCTATTAGGGATGATCGACTTCTGCGTAGAGTTGTTTACATTCTTTGCGCGTGAAAGGTCCATCAGTGGCGACACTGTAATTTTCAAAAAGGATTGTAATAAAGTCATTGCATTTATACTGCGTTATATCGTTTCAAGGTTTAGAATTATGCTAGATTTTCTGTCGGTAGTTTCTTTGGGATTTCTTTGCACCTAGCCTGCTTTAGATTTTCGAAAACATTCCTCCTATCATCACCTATGGAAACATAAATTTGTAGCATTTAAGTGATGAACCTTGAAAGTCACTATTAATTTCAATTCAAAATGAACACAACGAGTGACGTCCTTCATTTAACAGTATATAAATAAATAATCAGTATACAGTTCGTAATAATGAACTTCCCGAAAATTCGTCTATTCCATAATTCTTAATATGGGCTCTGTTGAAATGTGGTTTAATATTGAAATTACGTGTAGAAATAAATTGTATGGGACACAGTAAACATGCAATTCTTTCGTCTTCTTCAACAACAAAATATTCATATTCCCATTTCCTTCGGAGGTAGTATTTCTTCAAGGATTTAGATTTTGCTATATTCCAGTTCTCTTCAAACTGCAGTACGCGTATTGTGTTTTTATTTATTTATTTATTTATTTGGCTGCAATGCGTTACAATGTTGAATGACAGCACTGACTTCCAGTCACATAACTCTCACTCACTTATAGGCCTATATCGTCCTATTACTAGTAAAACTATTTAAGTCCAGTAATGCAAGTTTTGTAAAGCAGGAATTAAAACTTTATTGATGCACGAAAAATCATAATCAATTCCTCAAATGAAGTAATTGGTTTGTTGCCTACAACATTTCGGACTTATTCCATTTTAGTAGAATACAGAGCACCGAAAGACAAGTCGGGGACTGTACTTGACTTATTTTACACAAAAAGTGGACTTAATCGGTTTTACTAGTAATAGGGCGATATATACATAGGTAGACCTTCTTACATAATATGCACACATTACATTCTAAAATTTATTTTTCATGTCTTTTAACTTATTTATTTCTCTCTTTCGTTTTTCTCTTACTTTCCAAAGGCATGGTCCTAAGAATTTTATTATCTGTTCATTTGTAATTCTTGATAGCGTATTGTGTACCTGCCGCCGAGAGAATGAATGTTGATGCAGCGGAGCGTAACTGGAACGCTATGACCACAATAGGGGAAAAGGTGGATGGGGTAGAAGGGATACGAAGGCAGTCGCTCTGAGGAGCTACAGTTCTGCAGGTTTGATCTGGGTAGTACTGTACATGAACTGGGGAAACTTTGTAGATTGTAGTCAGATGAATTACATCAGTGATGAAATTGACTTATTTTCATAACTGCAATTGCATCCCCACCGCTAAGTAAATGCTTGCCCTGACGTCATTCCGTTTCGTAATGAAGGACGCTGCTTTAGACAATCAAATATTCCAGCCGCTCTCCTGAACTCATACAGTGGTGGAAATTAATATAAAGGCAGTATGAATTTTGTGGCAATTATGTTTATTTTGTTGATTTGTTGTACACTTCTGCCTTATCCTTGATAGATATTTAATAACAACGTATAAAGAAACCATACCAAACTAAATGTATATTTTGATTTACACATAATACATGAAGAGTGAAAACCCACTGTCTTAGGGGTGAAAATTAATATAAAGGCATCTTTCTATTGTAGATAATAAAATAAGGAAACAATAACAAAATACATTACAATAGAGTACTAGTACTTGGTTGAAACACCATTGTTCTTAATAACTTGAAAAATTCTTTTTGTTATTGATTTAACAAGTCTGTTTAATTCGTCCATAAAAATTGAAGCCAACTCTGCCCGAATCGCATTCTTTAGTTGTGATACACATGCCACAGGTTTTCTATGGGGTTTAAATCTGGACTTCTTCATGGCCATTTCAGAAGTGTGATTCCTTTCTCGAGAAACCACTTCTTCGATTTGGCAGAGACATGTATTGCAGCATTATCTTGCTGAAAAATCAGGTTGTCACCAAATTCTTCATACATCCGAACAACTCCGATTCCAGCATCTCTGTGTAGGTGTCAGAATTCATCCTGGTGTGCACCCACGCCAAATTTGAGGTACCTTGAGCACAGGATGCTACCAAGATCATCACACTTCCGCCACCAAAATTTCTACTCATTCGAACTTGGTCCTCTGTACGGAGGTCGTGCCAGTAATACTGAAATCCATCTGGTGCATCCAAATTAAATTTCTTCTCGTCGCTAAATATCACTTGACCCCACTCTGAGGTCCAAGACATGTGTTCTTCAGCAAAAGACATTCTGGCCTTCTTATGGTCATCTTATAGAGGTGGTTTACTTAGTCGTTTCTTAAAGACTAAGGTTATTGTCTCCTCCCAGAATTTGTCTTATACGTCTGGCAGTGACCGGTACCTTCAAATCAGTAACTATTTCAGAAGCAAACATGTTTTTTACCTTTGCTGTGCGCAGGATAAGTCATTTAGTGCGCTCGGAGAGCTTCCTTGTCCGACCATACCTCCCATTTTGTCCATACTGTGTGCCCACTTTCATAATAGTACATTATGCAACGAGCCTATGATAGTAATTAAGAAAGCGAGTATGGATGTTTATGAAACGAGCGCAAGCGAGTTTCATAATTGTTATACAACTTTTTATGCTCGACCATATTTCTAACTTGAAATTACCGGTATTCAGATGTATACATTTTATTTGTATCTGACAAGATCGGAAGTGACCCTGTTCTAGGTCGTGAATTGTGAGATGTGCGCAGACGCGAAAGTATTGATTTTTTCCGAGGAACAATAATGTCATTGACCTTGATGTATAATCCCGTTAAACTTGATAATATTATAATATTATAACCTTGATTATTGAATTCGACATTGAAAAACGAGATGACAGATTGAATTTATATGAATATTATTTACAATTAACGCTAATTATTATAGTAACAGAACATAACCTTCTGCGACAGTATTGGATTTCAGCCTCCGTGACTTTTCGCTAATTCTCTTTCGATTGCATATCCGAGAATAATCGATACTTGCGGTTTTATAACGGTACAAAGCTGACTTCTCATTGGCTGAACACATGTAAGCTGAGTTATCATTGGCTGAAGACCTATACTTTAATGAGTAGTGTACTTTAATGACATGCATTAAAGGACTGCTACCAGGTGTATAATTAGTACATTTCGGCATGGTCGAGCATAAAATTATCAATAACACAACTTGAACGTCCTAATTTCTTGGCGATTTGCCGATTGGAGAGTTTCAACTCTTTGTAAGCATTAATGCTTGCTTTTTCTTCATCTGATAGAGGCTTTGTAGCGAGTACCGCCGAAAGATGCTACGGTCACGTCTCTCCAATACAACTGCACCAAGTCTTACATTACTGCCCGTCTGAGGTGGCAGAACAAGTACATTTATACCAATTTCCACCCCTACAACAGTGTTATGTTTGATTCTATCCAATGTTTTCACATGAGATGTGGGAACATTAGTGTAATGTGATATCCCAAAGTAAACTACATCATAGTTATCATAAATTCGATATATGAATAAATACGTACGTGTTATACTGCAAAACTCAAGTGCCTTTATACTGATTTCCACCACTGTATGCGACAACAGCTTCAGATATTTAAAGCGAGATAACTGTGGAGTGTGATCCTAAAACTCGCTCATTTGACCATTTTTATTATTTATACATATATTATATGATTATGTTTGAGACCTCTGTCATATTTTAAGCACGTTTTCTTCCAAAACAACGCCAATCCTTGTCTAAAAGTTTGTATTATGGTGGATGCTACTTGAAAACTCGCCCAGTCCGCAGTCCGATGGTTAAAAAAACTAGACTAGTTCTTTCATAAAATGGACTTAACGCGTTTTGGGATCATACTTTTCAATTGATTTTCTAAATACTTAAAGTTCTATTCGGCAGTTTATCTTGCAATTTACTGTTCACAGCATTGGAGATTTCGTACTTCTGCTTAAGCATTTGGTTTTGTTTGCAGAAGGCATTTTAGTCACTTCACACAGTTCACCGGCATTTTAGAATGACGCGGTACTTCAACTGATTAACTGCTCACGTATATCTTCTATTGAATTGCAGTAACATTCTCAAACTGTTTAAATTACTTGAGTGCCTACATCTCAATGTGTGGAAACTCAGTAGCAAGAAAAACGTCCAATCAATAACCAAGCACACGTCACACTCAGATCAATCTGACATAGTGAACAGTCCAGATTACATCTGAGATGAGAATTGTCATATCGTCAACTTGTGACATGAAAAGCAATAACCTATACGGTAAGTGCAAGTGTTAACGCAATCAATTCAAAAATGGGTTACAACTGACCAGAAATACGGCCAATATTGAACTTTTGGATATTGATAATTTGTAACCTTTCCTATGGAAAGTACATTTCAAAAGTTGTAATTGTGACAATGTTTTACAACAAAACAAGAAAATAAAAGTATGACGCATACTGGCGCTATTACCTGCATTAATTCAAATTACCGAATTACACATGCTTACTGTATAATGTGAAATATTATTAAAACGTCTTTGAAATGAGTTAATTGATGTATGTATGTATGTATTTATTTATTTATTTATTAACACTACAATTGGTATACACCCGGCGGCAGTGATATATACGGTAATCTATACTAATAATAAGTCTGTAGCCGAAATTTTTCTGGTAATTTTCGATTTTCCAAAAATAATTGGTCCTAACATATATAATTAACCACCCTGAAACCGAAAATCGCTTTTTTGACATTTTTGTTTGTATGTCTGTCTGTCTGTCTGTCTGTATGTTTGTTACCTTTTCACGCGATAATGGCTGAACGGATTTCGATGAAAATTGGAATATAAATTAAGTTCGTTGTAACTTAGATTTTAGGCTATATGGCATTCAAAATACATTATTTAAAAGGGGGGGGGTTATAAGGGGGCCTGAATTAAATAAATTGAAATATCTCGCTTATTATTGATTTCTGTGAAAAATGTTACATAACAAAAGTTACTTTAAAAATAATTTTCGATAAGTT
Source organism: Periplaneta americana (assembly GCF_040183065.1). Classification (NCBI taxonomy): domain Eukaryota; kingdom Metazoa; phylum Arthropoda; class Insecta; order Blattodea; family Blattidae; genus Periplaneta; species Periplaneta americana. Next base: position 179,227,546 of record NC_091117.1, read on the forward strand.
TTATTCCTTGACAAATTTTGATAGGGCTGATATTTAATGAGATAAATGAGTTTTAAAATTAAAATAACTGCCATCTAAGGCGGTGTATTGAAATAAAAAGCAAATAACTTCGTCTATAAGGGGCCTTGGACACAACAATCGAAAGCTATGAAACATAGCCTACAGACAATGTTTCTGTGTTTGTATGAAGTAATATCAGAAGCTAAATTAACCGATTTGTATAATTAATTATTATTTCACCATTGGAAAGTGTAGTTTCTCTGGATGGACATAGTGCTATAATGTAATTACAGTAACTTGTAAAGGGAATTGAGGACAGGTAAGATTAAAATAGCTTCTTATGCACAGAAAACTTGATAGGTTATTCTGTATATTCATTTCCTGTATTTCTTAAAATAATGTTTATGAACATATTAATTTTTATCTCAGAGAATTAACGAACAACGAGAGTGTATTGATTTAGTATGCAGTAATAGTACGTTAGCTTAGCAATCCATTGTTTTATAATTCAAATTTTAACTATGCTCAATTGAATCGTGTTAAAATACATAAAATACATATGCAATAAATGCAATGCAAAAAAATTGGGTAATGAGCCAAGCAGATTATGTTGCGCTGTTGTAAAAGTTGTTCCTCCTGAGATTCAAGAGCTCCCACAACAAATTAAAAACTTTCTAATTCGAGTACATCCGTTATCAACACACTTTTTCATAATATAATATAATATAAACATAATAATAAATCTGTAGCCAAAATTTTTCTCTTAATTTTCGCTTTTCCAAAAATAATTGGTAATAACAATTAAGAAACATGTTAAAGGAATTGTCATTGCACCAAATGAGTGGTCTCTGGATCAAAATGATCGCATTTTAATATTTTAAAAACAATTTAAATTAAGTAACATATTAAACGATTTATCCTTCTATCAAACACGAATGTTCCCTTGATCAAATGTCCTATTTTAATTATGGAATTACTTTATATTTATTTCTAACGGGTGCGGCGGAGTGCACGGGTACGGCTAGTATACAATAATAACATTGCAATAATTATATTAATAAAATGTACAATAATTACAGCAATAAAAATAAAATAAACGTAAATTTAATTCTAACTATAAATAAATAGATCCAATAAACATAGGACTATATATAAAAACTATGCTATAACAACGCCTACAATAAGCAAAAGTAAACTAAGTACTTCTATTAAACCCAACTATTAGCCCTACCAACTTAAGTAATTACATATCATCTTAATTATTTACATATTAACTTAATTACATATCGTCTTAATTAATTACATATCAACTTAATTAATTACATGACAACTTAGATAATTACACTGCACCTACAATTGCATTTTCAGTCTAATCTTCTCAACCTTTCCTTAAATGTATTGATTTTGAGAGGACCATCCTGAAAGATTGCCGCAGGTAAGCTGTTCCATTCTACTATTATGCGGTTAATAAAGGAAAATTTTGCCAGGCCCGTTCTTTGTTTCCTGCATTTAAACTTCCTAATACGATCAGCTCTGCCTAAGTATGACAGGGTACGGCCACACGAGCTACATTTGTAGCAAGTTTTCTGCTACAAATGAAGCTGCCGTAATTGTCGCAAAATGGTTGGCCACACGGGCGCTACAATTACTGCTAGTTTCTGCGTTAAATGTCGCTACTTGTGGCCACATGACATGCCACACGTAGCGACATTTGTAGCAACTTTCTGCGACAAATGTAGCTGGAATTATAGACCGCATTGAGTTAAATGGAAGCGGCCACACGGAGCAGTAAGTGTAGCAAGTTTGGCGCCGTCTGACATGAGGTCTATTCGTGACCAATAATTTCCCACCTTAAACGAATTAACATTGTTGTTAGTTATTGGGAATTTGTTATCATAAAATCCATATTTTTAAACTTTAAATTTATATTAATATTTATTTCCGCTTTACTAATTCCCAGAGGAGACTCAGCGAGTAAAGGATTTATATGTCAAAAGACTTTTACCTACTAACTGACAATACATAAAGAATAAATATCATGCAAAAGAAAACAAAAAAATTGTAATAAAAGTACAAACAACTGTGTAAAATGAATGGTTATGCTTTAATTTTTTAGGAATGAGATAGAAAGCGAAAATCAAATGTCATGTAAAGGACACACAGATTAAGACTTTAAAAAGAGTGAAATAACAAATCAAAGTTATTCATTTTACAGTAGAGAATTACAATAATTTAGCGCAATGTAAATTTACAATTGCGTATGGATACACGCGTAAGCTAATTTTAAATACTATTTTCTTAATCTTATTTCTGTTTTTTTGTTACTTCACCAGAAGTTACAGATTAGACATGCTCTTCCCTTTCCAATATATGAATTTCTGAAGCATCTCCAAGTAAAAAGGAGTTTTAAACATGACCCAAAACACAACTCAAAGAGGCAATCTGTTTGTAACATATTTGAGAGATGTCTTGTAAAAGAATTGTGTCTTTTTTTTTTTACGAAATGAAGTCGCTGTGAAGGGTTTACTGGTACGCTATTGTATAGATTTTATTATCGAAGGAAACCTTTGGTCGAAAATGAAAGAAAAAAAATGTGTACTCTCAAAGAACGGTATTTTGAAAAGAGTCTAAGTAAACACATCTATCATAAAAGTTCTCTTTTTCTTGGTTTTTCAGAATTCTTATTGGACGTTGCGGCAATTTAAACTTGACCCTTATATCCCAAAATACAACTCAAAGTGGAAATGTCTTTATAACACAATAATATTTATAAACAATACTGATTTGTGATGTCTGACCTGCAAAAGAATTGTACGTTTTTTTTTTTTACCAAACAAATTGCTGTGAACGGCTTGCTAAAACGCTTTTGTATACATTTTATTATTGAAGAATTCTTTAGGTCGAAATTGAAAGAAGAAAAATGTATGTACTTTTTAAAGAAAGATATTTTGAAGAGAGTTAAAAAATAGGGAACTTAGCCTGGACTATACATAACCGAAGCAATATTTATTGGCACCGTATTGTTAGTAACAAAATTTGTTATATATATTGGCATCGTATTATTATAAATCTGTCATGATAATAATTTCCCATCTAAAAGTCAATCTCCCTCTCTACTTCACTCCCTCATAAACACAAGTTAATTCTGTTGTTATGATTACATATACATACTGAGAATTTCAACCATTAAAAAAACGGATTTTCCTTCCAATTTGAGAATGCCTTTCTCCCATTGTAGGCCTTCATCTAATCCAATAGAAAACAGAGTTTACGTCCTCTTAAACGTGATAGATCATGTTTTTCAGATTATTAAATTTCGGTGGAGGGGGGGAAACTGAAGTGTGAATCTTAGGGTATGTTACAGTTTCATGTCTCATAAAGTTTTTTTTACCAACAAAAGAAAATTTTAACGCTAAAAGATAAGCTGGGTGGTACAAATTGCGATATCTTATAGCTAATTCGAGAGACAAATTTCACTGCACTCATCAATGTCACTCGTTTTATTTTTAAATACATTAAGCCTGAATAAAATGCCAAGGTGTTGTATGCCTGGCTGCAAATTCAATTACCAGAAAGGAACTTAGTGGCGATATTTATTTTCCTTCTGGTGAAGTAACAAAAAAAACAGAAATAAGATTAAGAAAATAGTATTAAAAATTAGCTTACGCGTGTATCCATACGCATTTGTAAATTTACATTGCGCTAAATTATTGTAATTCTCTACTGTAAAATGAATAACTTTGATTTGTTATTTCACTCTTTTTAAAGTCTTAATCTGTGTGTCCTTTACATGACATTTGATTTTCGCTTTCTATCTCATTCCTAAAAAATTAAAGCATAACCATTCATTTTACACGGTTGTTTGTACTTGTATTACAATTTTGTTGTTGTTTTTTTTTTTTTTGCATGATATTTATTCTTTATTTATTGTCAGTTAGTAGATAAAAGTATTTTGACATGTATATTCTTTGACTCACTGAGTCTCCTCTGGGAATTAGTAAAGCGGAAATAAATATTAATATAAATTTAAAGTTTAAAATATATGGATTTCATAATAAGAAATTCCCAGTAACTAACAACAATGTTAATTCGTTTAGGCTGGAAAATTATTGGTCACGAATAGACCTCATGTCAGACGGCGCCAAACTTGCTACACTTACTGCTCCGTGTGGCCGCTTCCATTTAACTCAATGCGGTCTATAATTCCAGCTACATTTGTCGCAGAAAGTTGCTACAAATGTAGCTGCACGTGTAGCCACCCATGTCGCTACGTGTGGCCACCCAACATCAGTAAATGTCGCAGAAAAAATGGACCCGGACCCATTCGAGTTGCGACACGACCTTGGGATGCGCCAAACTTGCTACATTTACTGCTCCGTGTGGCCGCTTCCATATAACTCAATGCTGCCTATAATTCCAGCTACATTTGTCGCAGAAAACTTGCTACAAATGTAGCTCGTGTGGCCGTACCCTGAGTTTAGCCGAGTTTGAGGATATGATCGCGTATTCTAATACTACGACCCTTCCTTTCTGGGTGGTGGAGACCCTATCAGAGACTATAATAAGAATTTTCAAGCACCCTTGTAGCTTCCTTAAAAGCAGTTCATTGGTCATTTTAAAAGAATAGAATAATCGAAATAATAAACAATTTTAAATGATATAATATAAAAAATGAAATGGATAAAAAACAAAATTACATAAAGATAAACAAAATAAGCTATAATAAATACAAGCATTAAAAGGACTTTCAGATGACAGGACAGCCGAAAGAATATCTGAAGTTGTATTTGATCATTTAGAAGAATTTAACTGTAGCAAGAAATTAATTGCGCAAACGTACAACGGAACATCGGTAAATATCGGGCAGTACAATGGCTTAGGAGCCATCTTCGCAACTAAAATCGGAAGGAGAATCGAGCTTCACTACTAATAAATTGCCAGTTCCAGAATGGTGAGTAAAAGACTAACATAGGCCTACTTGTATTGATTATGCATGCTCTATTATTATTATTATTATTATTATTATTATTATTATTATTACTATTAGTAATATTATATTATTATTATTAGTTACTGTCTTGGTCATCAGTCGTCAATCTCATATCCTACATACAAAAAATATCACGAAACGCCGCTGGTTAGCATGCCTGTCATTAGTTCGAAGCGATGTAGAATCAAACCCAGCTCAGGAAGTGGGCGTAAAAACCCGCAGCATGCCTTCCTTTTGAAGGGAAGTAAAGTTATTAGTTCCATGCTGTAAATACATTGCATGTTAAAGAACTCTAGACCCTGAGAGGATCCCTGGGCAAAATTACTGACTCTGTATCTAATAAGCCATCTGATCCTTCTGCATAGGTATGATGAAAAATAAAATATGTAACATAATACCTGCACATCTAATTCTCCTCCTCCGAGTCATCTGTCGATGAGTCGTTTAATGGAATTACCACTTCGCTGTCGAACGCAGGATTCAGCAAACGGTAGATTTCTTGAATTTCTTCTACATGTCTAATGTAATTCTGCCAATGTTCCTTTGTTACACTTTCACATGCACTTTCTGAAACTTTAACTAGCTCTTCTAGGAGGCGTGCTTTAAGATTTCTCGACTGCACCTTCCACTTCACTTGAGACAAAGCGAATTTTACAGATTTCAGGACACAATGACATGGTGGGAATCTTAGGAGCATGTGTCCATAACGAGCTGAGATTTCATCCATGGCATACCTCTTAATTCTCTCCGCTGGTGGTAACTGCTGTTAAATAAACTACAAAAGCTGTGATATTGGGATTGGGAATGGGAATGTTGTGATTGGTCATGTACTGAAGGATTTCAGGCTTTCTCCAGGAGGAATTAAATCGCGGGTTAAGGATTCAGCTGTGATAAGGTACATTGCCACATACTATTACAGAGGGTTCCTGCAGCATTTTAAGGACACTATTTTCGAACCACTTTTAGAAAATTGCGAAGTTCATTGTGCCATGATAATCTGCAGGCGCATCTGCCATAGAGCACCATCGATGAAACCGAAACGGCCCCACAGTGCACAATAACAATTCTGTCACCCTTTGCGTCTGTTATAGGTACCACGCAGTTTTCGGAGTCGTCTGTCCAGTTTTTCATGAGACACATATGATTATCATACCAGGTTTCATCTAAATACACATCATCGTAGCCTTGTAAACGCAGCTCTCTTATCTGCTCGAAATACGAGTACCTCCGGGCATTGATGGCACAGGCTTCAGCTCTAGTGGGTGTTCTTTGCACTGTCTTATGTGAAAACTCCATACTTTGGAATAATCTACGAACAATACTTTTCCCATAAGGGAAATCGTAGTTAGTGTCACTAGTTTTCTTCCGCATAGCATTCGTTACGGACTCTACCGGATCTCCAATTTTTGTGATTCTTTTTATATTGCTTAAACTAAGGCCTGTTGCCTCTTCCACCAATTGATTATTAGTCCTCTTTTTCAAAACCCCACATTTTCAATTATTCTTCTAATAAAGTTCTTAACATTTTACACCATTAGTACACTTTGTTTTCGTAACTTCGTCCCCTTTCCTATTGGAGATTTACTAAATTTCTTACGCTTGATCGGCGTCCTTTCAGAAGAAGGCACTGGTTGTGGTTGTGGAGACACTTCATCTGTCGGCACTTCACTATTATGAGGCTACAGTTTATCCACGCCGAAAGAAATTAAACATTGTAAATTCACTATCGACTATCGAACTGCTGGAGTCCACAACACGCTGTTACTAAGACACAAGTGAAACTGTACTGCAGTGGCAGGAATATTCTTTCAAAAATGGAAAAATCACAACACAGCATTCTAGGCGGCTTCTGGCAGTATCTTTGTCCACGGTTTCACTAAATGGGGGAGCGTGTCAGTCAGATTTATGGCTTCCTGAATCCAACCCTGGAACGAAGGTTCTTTACTTGTGAAACCAAGGTTTTCTCGCTTCCACTCTCACGGACCATGCCGTTTCTCTTCATAGCAACATCCAGGAGGGTGTCATTAATAACGTACTTTGGTGTAAATTAATTTTAAAAATTACAAAAAATATTAAACAACGGAAATATACAAAAAAAAAAAAACAGTAACAGATACAGTGAATGCGCTTCACCAATATCCCAGTGTGCTGGGCTAGGTAGTGGTAATACAAAATTTCTTGTAACTTCGAAAACGTCGAGTTACATGACAAACAAAAGTCTATATGAGTCGTCATCTCTTGTAGAATCAAGTGTGACTATTACGATACAAGAAATCAATTTTTTCGTATAATTTTTTTTTCTGTCAAGGCATATACAAATTTGAAAAAAATAAGTTTTGTACTATTTTAGACGTATATGAAGGCAATGGTTCTGTAGGGAAAAAAAACTTTTACGTACATATGAAGGATCTGGAGAAAAATATTTTTTAATAATGGATAAAATTAAAACAAAAGCATGGGCTACTGTGATACGTCTAGAGGGCTATTCTGATGCAATGCTTCAAATTTGGTCAAATTATACGGAGCAATGAAGTAAGGCTATTGTGTTACACAGAGAGGTTTAATATATCACCTGTAAAATTTTCGTTCAAATCATATTGAAAATAACTAACAAGGAGACTTTGATGTCAAGATTCGGGTTGGGAATATTTTGGGTGAAAGTATAGCCAAACCCATAAGACACATGTCTCGGCTTTTTTCCAGATACGCCCGGGTTCAAGAGAAAAAAAAATGGAAAATTACGAGTCAAACGACTGTAGCGTAGCTATCATTGTTGCAACATGAAAAAGGCGTGACGGCGTGGCTCAGGCGGTAGCGCGTTGGACGTCAGTGTAGGCAGTGCCTGAAGTTCTGGTTAAAATCCCTTTTCCATCATTTTTATACACATATTCGTACCTTCTTAAGTTATATCGTTTTACAATACTTGCGGAAATTAATGGTTTAAAGACTTTAAAGAATAAATTTTCATCTTATATTGCGTCGTATTATATTGAATTGACGCAAAGAATTCCTTCAGTTATTCACATTACTACATATCTGTGATTAATTGTAAACATGGTGTAGTGCCGCTTTGTATCCGGTGCGCTATGTTTGCAGTTTTTTTTTTTCTTGAAACCAGGCCTATAGCCTACGGAAAAAAAGTCGAGATACTTGCCTTACGGATTTGGCCACACTTTCACCCAACATTTTCTCGATCTGACTCTTCTCATCAAAGTGGGACGGTCTCCTTGTAAGATTTAGCAACTTTTGAAACGAACTATTTTTCAGATAAAAATTTATAGAGTTTACTGAAACTTTAACACTTACTGCAAAAGCTAGGAAATTGCTGTATGTCCAAATAATTTTTTTGTGTGTAAGGAAATAGACTGAGAAAATTGTGATACAGTTTGTATTGCTAAAAGAAGTTAAAATAAGTCTTCAAATATTTACGAATCCATTTTCCAAAATTGTGTTGAATTTTAGCAGTGATAAGAATGACTAATAAGCTAAAATTGTTAGACAAATGAGTAAAAATACAGTAAATGTTACACTTGCAGTGTATTGTAGCTGCCATGTCAAATACCAATTGAAACGTCCCTCGAGAGCTGAGAAATTGTTAAATGGCCCTTAAGATGTAATATATTACTTTATGCTCGACCATGTCGAAATGTAGTAATTATACATCTGGTAGCAGTCTTTTAATGCATGTCATTAAAGTACACCTATTCATTAAAGTTCAGGTTTTTGATTATTCTCGGATATGCAATCGAAAGACAACTATCGAAAGGTCACGGAGGCTGGAAATCCAATACTGTCGCAGAAGGTTATGTTCTGTTATTATAATAATTAGCGTTAATTGTAAATAATATTCAAATAATTTCAATTTGTCATCTCGTTTTTCAATGTCGAATTCAATTTCAAGGTTATATCAAGACTGTTTATCTTACTCTCTAGATTTATATCAAGGTCGTCGACATTCGCTTTCCGGAAAAAAATCAATACTTTCGCGTCTGCGCACATCTCACAATTCATGAGGTAGGCTATTGCACTCACTCACATAACAATAAAATGAATACTTACGAATAATTTCAAGTTAGAAATATGGTCGAGCATAAAAAGTCGTATGAAACTTGCCTATAATGGTAATTAAGACGCTAGTAAGAAAATTATGAAACTCGCTTGCGCTCGTTTCATAAACATCCTCGCGTCTTGATTACTACCATTATAGGCTCGTTGCATAATGTACTATTATTTTAGGAAATTGATCAACTTGGTCAATTCCTTCATTGTGAACGTAACATTATAATAGTCCTTCTAGCGAATCATAATGGTCCTTCTTATTCAAACACTAATTACTGCTAGCCTGCTCAACATTCACAGCTTTTCTTTGGAGAAAAATAAAGCTGGAACTATTCTGAATAAAAGGAAAATTTATAAATTATTCTATCTCTATTCATTCAAGAGCAATTAAAAAGGTAACAGAGTATCACATCAAAGTTTATTCAAGAAACAAAACTGCGTTTTCTTTTAATACATTTATGAGGCAGATAATAATTTTTTCAAACTTTTTTCATTACTGATCCTTGAAGAGCATGGTATGTACTCCTATAACAGCAGTCATTTTAAAGTCTGTATCAAATTAGCCCGACTTTTTTTTATTGCATCATAATATTACCCTACATGAATAGCTAAGGACTGTAGACCCGCCAATTTTAAAAACCAAATCAAGCAGTCCCTGCTTTTGTAAATGTTGGTATTTGTATTATAGTTACTCAAGACAAGCAATATGTTGGGGAAAATGTGAATTAGAAAAAGAGAGATAAATTTAATTTCACAAACTTATATTACAAGTGAATACAGTGTAACAGATCCTGCATATACTCAACCTAATTATGATAGGAAAAATCATGCCCCTGTTTGCATAAATAATCTTCTCTACCCCGGTTCAATATTTCCTACTTTCAATCTAACATATGGATAAACATCGTACCGACTCCTACGCTAGTTTCTCTTGTAACTGGATTTCAAAATGCTCTCCCACAAAGATAGGATATGTAAAAAAAGGCAAGTACACTCGTTATCTAGTTTTGAAGTTATTTCTTTTTTGTACGTGCGCAACTTCTTACAATGAGGAAAAACAATCATCCAGAATTGATGTAATCTACAGTTTAAAAATGTTTTCAAAGAATCGTCACAAATCACAATGCAAGTACTTTAAACATTTCGCTACTTTATCACATTGCATTAGACCTATTGGCGTCATTCTTCTTCTTCTTTCTTTTTTTTTCTTTTTTTTTTTTTTTTGTAAAGATTTTTTTTTTTTTTTGTCGCAGAAGGTTTTTAGTTTTAATACTTTGTTTAAGCTAAAGCAAGGAGATGCACTTTTACTTTTTAACTTCGCTCTAGAATATGCCATTAGAAAAGTCCAGGATAACAGAGAGGGTTTGGAATTGAACGGGTTACATAGGCTTCTTGTCTATGCAGATGACGTGAATATGTTAAAGTAAAGTGATAGGTTTGGAAGTAAATCCCGAAAAGACAAAGTATATGATAATGTCTCGTAACTACAATATTGTACGAAATGGAAATATAACAATTGGAGATTTATCCTTCGAAGAGGTGGAAAAATTCAAATATATTGGAGCAACAGTAACAAATATAAATAAAACTCGGGAGGGAATTAAACTCAGAATAAATATGGGAAATGCCTGTTATTATTCGGTTGAGAAGCTTTCGTCATCTAGTCTGCTGTCAAAAATAATTGAAAGTTAGTATATATAAAACAGTTATATTACCGGTTTTTATGTATGGTTGTGAAACTTGGACTCTCACTTTGAGAGAGGAACAGAGATTAAGGGTGTTTGAGAATAAGGTTCTCTGGAAAATATTTGGGGCTAAGAGGGATGAAGTTACAGGAGAATGGAGAAAGTTACATAACGCAGATCTGCACGCATTGTATTGTTCACCTGACATAATTAGGAACATAAAATCCAGACGTTTGAGATGGGCAGGGTATGTAGCACGTATGGGCGAATCCGGAAATGCATATACAGTGTTAGTTGGGAGGCCGGAGGGAGAAAGATCTTTGGAGAGGCAGAGACGTAGATGGGAGGACAATATTAAAATGGATTTGAGGGAGGTGGAATATGATGGTAGAGACTGGATTAATCTTGCTGAGGCTAGGGACCGATGGCGGGCTTATGCGAGGGCGGCAATGAACCTCCGGGTTCCTTGAAAGCCGTAAGTAAGTAATACTTTATTTAAGGTGAATTCGTTCAATAAATAATCTTTGGTAGAAAAGGATAATTTCAGTATTATGTCACCATAATATCACTCATCACCTGGCAACCCTGCGTGTAGTTACATTTTATACATTTCATTTTAAAATCATGATCGTTCCTTTCATAATACGTTGGCTTCTCTAACCGAGTCGTTATGTCTGCCCATGCTTTTTGATAAGCCTTGCATATACGAATCTGTGACAGATTATGTTAGGTTAGTTTAGGCTTTTGGTATGTATGGTATGAGGTGCACGAAAAAAAAATAGTAACTTTGTTGAAGGTGAATATTGCCTCTTTAATCATTAGTATTGCAAGTACCGTACGCCAAAAATAGGATATGCAGCCACTAATGTGATTTTTTTTATATAGAGAAGAGACTATCGGGCTTGAATTCCTCGTATTTTTTTCCCCTACTTTTAGAAAAATCAAATGCAGTTTTTAATATGTTATATATGATCGCAGTGGTATCACGAATATTCGTGCGTTTTTGTAAGGTAAGTACATCCAGTTTAGAATACTATGTAGGATGACTTTGAAAATTTGAAGTTAAAACATGGTTTTAATAATTAGCCTATGTTTTAAAGGCATTTGATTAGGAAGAGAAAAAGGAATTGGCTGAGAAGAAACTGCCTACAGAAGGATGCGTTAGAAGGGATGGTGAACGGGAGAAGAGTTCGGAGCAGAAGAAGATACCAAATAATAGATGGCATTAAGATATATGGATCATACGCGGAGACTAAGATGAAAGTAGAAAATACGAAAGACTGGAGAATTTTGGGTTTGCAGTGAAAGACCTGTCCTTGGGCAGAACACTATGAATAAACGCATTATTCACGAAATGGATTTTTAGACTCAAGGTGCCCCTATTTTCTTATTTTATACATAGACTATATTACTGTCGGTGACTCAGGAGAAGACGAGAGCGGACTGAGGAGGAAGGGATGTGAACAGATAACGTACGACAACACGTGCAGGTGTTCAGCCAATGACAAGTCAGCTTTGTACCGTTATATCGATTATTCTCGGATATGCAATCGAAAGACAATTAGCGAAAAGTCAAGGAGGCTGGAAATCCAATACTGTCGCAGAAGGTTGTGTTCTGTTACTATAATAATTAGCGTTAATTGTAAATAATATTCAAATAAATTCAATTTATCATCTCGTTTTTCAATTCTAAATCAATTTCCATGTTATATCAGAGTAATCTTCATCTTATTCTCTGCCAAGGTCAATGACATTCGGCCTCGGAAAAAATCAATACTTTCGCATCTGCGCACATCTCACAATTCAGGTCAGTTCGCACATAACCATAAGAAGACCTAATTTTAAATAATTTCAAGTTAGAAATATGGTCGAGCATAAAAAGTCGTATGAAACTTGCCTATAATGGTAATTAAGACGCTCGTATGAAAATTATGAAACTCGCTTGCGCTCGTTTCATAAACAATCGTACTTGCGTCTTAATTACTACCATTATAGGCTCGTTGCATAATGTACTATTTTCTTCCTACTGAACAATTTTATATTTTGCGCATAGGAGATATTGCAGAAACAACGACGATATGTTGTTATTATTATATTATGTACCTCATGATATCCCATTTGAAATATGATTTGTTAAAGTGAGAAGTATCTAAGAAAATTAAATAAGAGCTTTCAAGAAACTAACATTGCTTAGTAAAATGACCAGATTTTAAACAGATATTTTATAACCAGCATATTACAACCGAAAAGTATGGTTTATAACCATCCTATCACAACTGAAAAGCATGGTTTATAACCATCATATCATAACCGAAAAGTTTGATTGAACAACTTCAAAGGTGTTTTTCTTCCTACTGAACAATTTTATATTTTGCACATAAGAGTTATTGCAGGAACAACGACGATATGTTATTATTATATTATGTATCTCATGATATCCCATTTGAAATTCAGAATTGTTAAAGTGAGGAGTGTCTACGAAAATTACACAAGAGCTTTCAAGAAACTAACATTGCTTAGTAAAGTGACCTGATTTTAAACAGATATTTTATAACCAACATATTACAACCGAAAAGTATGGTTTAGAACTATCCTATCATAACTGAAAAGTATGGTTTATAACCATCATATCATAACCGAAAAGTATGATTCAACAACTTCAAAGTTGTTTTATTGCAGTACCATCTTTACGATTATTATATTTAATAGATTAAATTAATACACCAACAGTTACATTAAAGCTATTGGACACCAATGATATTGAACTTATGAATATTCAGATTCCGCAAAAGTGGAGTTTGATTCATATATAATTCCTCAAAATGAAATAAATCTTAATATATTGCATCATATTTTAAGTTGGTTAATTTTGATTCAATCTTCCTATCGACGTACGATATAGCCACATTTATCTTATATGTAATTAGCTCTGATATAGAATAAATAAATGTGTTTTTCTTCCTAATGAACAATTTTATATTTTGCACATGGTAGTTATTGCTGGAACAATGACAATATGTTATTATTATATTATGTACCTCATGATATCTCAATTGAAATTCGGAATTGTTAAAGTGAGGAGTATCTACGAAACTTAAATAAGAGCTTTCAAAAAACTAACATTGCTTAGTAAAGTGACCTGATTATAAACAGATATTTTATAACCAACATATTACAACCGAAAAGTATGGTTTATAACTATCCTATCATAACTGAAAAGTATGGTTTATAGCCATCATATCATAACCGAAAAGTATGATTCAACAATTTCAAAGGTGTTTTTATTGCAGTACCATCTTTACGATTATTATATTTAATAGATTAAATTAATACACCAACAGTTACATTAAAGCTATTGGACACCAATGATATTGAACTTATGAATATTCAGATTACGCAAAAGTGGAGTTTGATTCATATATAATTCCTCAAGATGAAATAAATCTTAATATATTGCATCATATTTTAAGTTGGCTAATTTCGACTCAATCTTCCTATCGACGTATGATATAGCCACATTTATCTTATCTGTAATTAGCTAAGCGTAGTTAAGAATCTAAAGAACATAGTTTTAATGTTATTCATTAATATATATATATATATATATATATGATATGTTGTGCTTAATATATTATGTAATTGCGTATTATATTTCCAGTCCTATGTATTAGTATTTATTGCTACATAAGATACAAAATAAATGCATATTATTTACGTAGCGAGCATGTTCCTGTTCAAGCGTGGTTCCTATAAATAACTGTTTTCCACTAAATGGAAAATAACAAAGATTCAATAAAATTACAAAACCAATGCATTTATTACAAAACAGGGATAATTACGAAGATGGAAGTAGAGAATCAAGTCAAGAACAGAATATGAGTTGGAATGAATAAAGAGTATATTTAAATTAAGAAAAAGAAAATATGAAAATGGGACTAAATAATTTGCTTAAATTTTTCTTAAATTCATTGAACTCAAAATAACCTAGGTCAGAATTCATTATCAAAATAGAGTTGTATAACCTTGGCTCGTAACTCTGGCTATGATTTTTTTTTTCAGTGTTTGTGTAACATTTACGTTCAGCTAAAGGATATGTCAAATATCATCTGGTAGTATAAACATGTTGTTATTCTTTACATTTCAGACGATTTTTATGATAATATTTTAATCATGTATATTTATAAATTTGTTCAGTTTGGGAAAAAAATTAAAATCGGAATAAATAAAATATTTTGGGTAATTAGTTGACTCTTTAAGCAAATCTTAATTATTCGCTTTTGTATCGTAAAATAGTATACAGCTTCTGACCATGCATATGACTTAGGACGCAGAGAAATCAGAATGTATTAATTAATTTTTAATGGGTTATTTCTATTAATTTGATATAAAAAGACACTCTTTCAGTTTTCCCAATAACGGGACTGCCTCATTAGACAAAGCAATTAATACACAGAACAAAAACAAAATTGAAATTAGGGAAGAGAACAGAAAATATTACAAAATGAAAACATAGGTAACGAACAAAAATCTAAAATTAAGAACAGGAAAGATAGTAGAATAAAATAAGCATAGATTAAACATTAATTAACAAACAGAACGAAAACAAAATTAAAATTATAGAAAAAAACAGAAAAGACTACAAAATAAAAACATAGGAAAGGAACAAAAACTAAAATTAAGAACAAGAAAGATAATAGAATAGAATAAAAGCATAGTAAACAAACAGAGTAAACATTAACACACTGAGTGAAAATAAAATTGAAATTATAGAAAAAAACAGAAAAGACTACAAAATAAAAACATAGGAAAGGAAAAAAAACTAAAATTAAGAACAAGAAAGATAACAGAATAGAATAAAAGCATAGTAAACAAACAGAGTAAACATTAACACACTGAGTGAAAATAAAATTGAAATTATAGAAAAAAACAGAAAAGACTACAAAATAAAAACACAGGGAAGCAACAAAAAACAAAAATTAAGAACAAGAAAGATAACAGAATAGAATAAAAGCATAGTAAACAGAGTAAACATTAACACACTGAGTGAAAATAAAATTGAAATTATAGAAAAAAACAGAAAAGACTACAAAATAAAAACACAGGAAAGCAACAAAAAACAAAAATTAGGAACAAGAAAGATAACAGAATAGAATAAAAGCATAGTAAACAAACAGAGTAAACATTAACACACTGAGTGAAAATAAAATTGAAATTATAGAAAAACAGGAAATATCACAAAATAAAAACATACGAAAGGGACAAAAAACAAAAATTAAGAACAAGAAAGATAACAGAATAGAATAAAAGCATAGTAAACAAACAGAGTAAACATTAACACACTGAGTGAAAATAAAATTGAAATTATAGAAAAAACAGAAAAGACTACAAAATAAAAACACAGGAAAGCAACAAAAAACAAAAATTAAGAACAAGAAAGATAACAGAATAGAATAAAAGCATAGTAAACAAACAGAGTAAACATTAACACACTGAGTGAAAATAAAATTGAAATTATAGAAAAAACAGGAACTATCACAAAATAAAAACATACGAAAGGGACAAAAAACAAAAATTAAAAACAAGAAAGATAACAGAATAGAATAAAAGCATAGTAAACAAACAGAGTAAACATTAACACACCGAGTGAAAATAAAATTGAAATTATAGAAAAAAACAGAAAAGACTACAAAATAAAAACATAGGAAAGGAAAAAAAAACTAAAATTAAGAACAAGAAAGACAACAGAATAGAATAAAAGCATAGTAAACAAACAGAGTAAACATTAACACACTGAGTGAAAATAAAATTGAAATTATAGAAAAAAACAGAAAAGACTACAAAATAAAAACACAGGAAAGCAACAAAAAACAAAAATTAAGAACAAGAAAGATAACAGAATAGAATAAAAGCATAGTAAACAAACAGAGTAAACATTAACACACCGAGTGAAAATAAAATTGAAATTATAGAAAAAAAGGAAATATCACAAAATAAAAACATACGAAAGGGACAAAAAACAAAAATTAAGAAACAGGAAGGATAATAGAATAGATTAAGCATTGTAAACAAACAAATTTAACATTAACACAAGAGTGAAAATAAAATTGGAATTATAGGAAAAAAAAAAAAAAAGGAAATATCACAAAATAAAAACATAGGGAACGAACAAGAAAGTATTAATTTCTAATTTATGAACAAATTATGTAATTAATATTGACGTGTTGTACTTACTTATCACATGTTGTTTGTTATTGTTGGTTAGTCTAATGGCACTTTGACTCGATGCACAACCACACGTTATTTAAAATGTCCTAAACTGACCCATAAACTTGTCACATATCTGGGCTTCATGTCACTTATCTATCCTTTCAATTAATTAAACACTTCCTAACATGCACACTATTAATCTTCATCACTTGCTGACCCCCGAAGATCGACTTCCACTTCAAGTTCTTGCTACTGTATCACCACCAGAATACGAGTGAAGAATTTCGAACACCCAGTGGTATTTATACCCAGGCAACTTGCATTGAAAATGCGCAGAAACGAAATGTTTCTACCTGACAGATTGGAGAGGGGAGTCTGTCATGTAGAGCACAAATGGTGTATCTCCACTTTTCATGAGACTGAAGTTACTAACATGTTTTGTAGCAAGAATATCCATAGTTTTCAATGATACAAGGAAATACATATACAAGTCATCACAATACTTAGATTTCAGTACTTTATTTATTTTCTGAATTTCCCCTAGACGTATTCACTTCTAGAAATACTCATGTTACACAGAACTATCTTATATGGAGTTATACCATTTATGCTCTGAGCCCCTTAGTCTCGGAAAAACTTATTTCCGACGACAGTAAGCAGACAGCACAAGCTCAGAATCGAGATCGAGGGGATAAGGAGGGGAAGAATATTTTCCTTTAGCGTAGCAGTGTCGGATTGTAAACATTGTGAAAAACCGTGGTTATTATTTGATGTACTGTTTCCATTAATTTTCTACGTCACTTTACACGAATTTCGTAATAGTATATGGCGATACAAGTGTGGTACGTGCATTATAATACAATTGAGGTGAAGCCGAGTGTTTTCAATTTCCGAGATTTTGTTACGTACTTAACGCGTGTGTATTGCATACTATTTTTTGGACGATGGGCATTATTAACATTAATTTGAATATTAAAAGAGTATTATGATTGAAACAATAAAGGTCAAAACATGAATTGCCTGTCGTTGCTGTGAGAGTATGTAGGTAGCGTAATTTAACTAAATCTTGCGTGATATAATGCAATACAATGTAATTTACTTTAGCGTAACTCAACTTCAATATTGTTTAGCCTAATTTAATTTAATTTAAGGTACTTTAATAATATTTAGCACAATTTTATTTAACTTGAATTAGTGTAATTTAATTTAATTTTGCGTCACTTCTTTAAACGTGATTTTCGTAACTTAATTTATTGTGCGCAATTTAATTTGATCTAATTTAATTTTGAGTAAATGAATTTTAATAATTTAGCGTGATTTAATTTTATCTAACGTAGCAGAATTTAATTTAATCTAATTTAGCGTCAATTAATTCAATTACTTTGAGCAATTTAACGCAATTTAGGAGAATATAATTTAATTCAATTTACAGTATTTTAATTTAATTTACCTTGGCACAGAAAAGTACAAGTGGACGGATTAAATACTAAGTAGTTTAATTTAACTTAATGTGACGCAATTTCGTTTCGCATTATTTAATTTTGCGCAATTTGATACAGCGTATTTTTTGCTTTACTATAATTTAGAAAAGAATAAATTAATCTAGCGTAGTATTACTTGGAATAACTTAATGTATCTTAGCATAATTACTTTAATTTAGCGTAATTTATTTCCATTATATTTAGCATAATTTCATCCAGTATAATTTGATTCAATTTAATTTTTCGTAATTTAATACAATTTATTTTAGCTTAATTCAATTTTTTAATTAATTTAATTTAGCGTAATTTAATTTATTGCAATTTAATTTTGCGTATTCTAAATTGATTAATTTTGAGTAATTTAATAAAATTTTAATTTGTGTCATTTAATTACATTTAATTGTGTGCAATTTAATTTCTCGTAATGTAAAGTTATATAATTAAGCGTAATGAAACGCTGACTTCCATATCCAAGTGGGGAAAAGACAACAAACTACAGTTCAACCCTCTTAAGACAAAAGCCTTGCTGATTACAAGGAAAAGAAATTACGACCTACCACACATACAGATGGACATGAAGGATATCGACATAGTAGAGACACTCTTGTATTTAGGCGTCACTCTCGACAAACGTATGTCTTTTAAGGCACATATTGATTCACTAGTCACTAAATCACACCAGTTTCAATCTGCTTTGCATAGGGCCACCAGACCAACCTGGGGTCTTAGTCCTGATATATTGCGAACAATATATCATGGCGCTTTCGAACCATTGATATTATACTGTGTCTCGGCATTTCAAAATATACTTCACAAAAAGTGGGTTCAAAATAAATTGATACAAATCCAGCGTGGATTCATTCTACGAATCACGAAGGCTTACAGAACCACATCGACAGACGCAGCCCTAGTGATCGCGGGTATACCACCATTGTTTTTAAATGCCATGGCTAAAGCTGAAATCTCTAACGTGAAAAGAAACGGGATATTTATAGAACAAGAATCATATCTTGAGGTGGAAAAAAGATCACATTTTCAATTAACTGGTCATCCGAAAGATTTTCACCGTGCATCAAATACATGTACAGATCGACATGAATACAACATCTATACTGACGGCTCTCGGTTGCAAAAGGAGAACGACGTCACCTTGGTGGGCTGTGCTTTTGTTACCTACTACAACACTACTGAAGTCCACTCTGCCACGTTCCGCCTGGCGCCCATGTGCTCCGTGTTCCAAGCAGAACTCTTTGCCATCTTGCAAGCAGTGAAATGGAGCATTACCAACGGGATTGACTCATGTATTCACAGCGACTCTCAATCTGCCTTACAAACCATTGACGATAAATACAACTTGCATTCTATAGCCGTCGAAATTAGATCCCTAATACTTAAATTTGAAGGTCGTATTTGCTTAATGTGGGTGCGCGGCCACACAGGTACTGAAGGAAACGAAAGAGCGGATACATTAGCGAAGCAAGCGGTCTCAACCAACTCAGAATATAAATATTCCACCTGTCCTATTTCGTACATCAAGCAGAAGATCAAGCACACAACTACACTCAAGTGGAATACATACTGGAACTCTAGTGTTAAAGGCTCTGTGACCAAGAAATTATTCTTTCCCAATGTACAAGACAGACTATGTTGCAGTCAGTTCTCAACCGACTTCTTTTACACCCAATTTATGACCGGCCATGGAAAATTCGGTTCCTACTTCGAAAGATTTAGGATCAAAAGTGCAGAAGAATCTCTGTGCATATGCAAAGAGAATCAGACTGTTGAACATTTGATTTTTCACTGTCCAGTGTTCGAAAGGAAAAGACACTTTTTAAGATATCATATCTCGGATTGCAATTTAAATTACTCCACACCCCTTTACCATTTTCTTAGAAAAAAATGTTGTTACAAACAATTCACAGAGTTTATACACCACATCCACGCAAGACTGTAGCTGTTAATTGTATATAAATTAATGATGTTATAAAATCCTAATGCACTATGTAAAACAAGGTGTCTATCTTTGGGACATAATAATAGTAACGACAACAATAACTATGTTTGTATTATAGATTTTACTATTGTTGAGTATTTGATGACAGGTATATAGTTTGTAACCATAAGTAATTTTGTTTTTATTTTTTCTTTCCTATCGCAAACCAACTATATAATAGGTATTTTATTTGTAACTACGCCAATTATGTGCATTATCTCATTAATATTGCTTAAAATTGTGTATAAGATCACAAATTAATGTAATAATCTTGCAATTTCTCTACACCTTCGATTATAATTTCTAATTTTATTTCATTTTGTTTTAACTGAAAGTAATTATTGCATAACGTATTAGTATTGTTTACTGTCTCTTAATTAGTATATTTATATTGTAACTATGATTCACACCTACTATTAATTCTTTAAAATTGTGTATTATCACTACATATTGTATTTCACATGTAACAAACTACAACCCTAATATACCAAAGGTAAAATAGGGTTTCAATATTTGGATAACAATAATAATAATAATTCTTTCCAGCTTATCATAATTTAGTTCAACAGAGGATAAGGAAGAGGGAAGGCATCTTGGAGGAATTCTACATAACGGAGACCATGATAAACCGGACCTGGAGAGGCACGAACCAGAAGCTCCGCCACTTCGTGACATCGCTGGCGGTCCATGGATACCACCACAAGATATGCAGAAATCAGTCTTTCCACAAACCGGATGACAACTGTGTGTGTGTTTTTTAAACGACGAGACATGTGATAAATGCCATATTCTAATCTGTGGAAATCGGGAGTTATCAGTGATTAACTTTGTACAATCTAAGTGACATTCGATATTTGCACAATTTGTCTGCTTTATTATTATTTTTATTTATTTATTTATTTTTCAGTTTTTATTTATTTATTTTTTTATTTTATTTATTTATTTTTTTTTTAATATAGTTCATGTATTTCTCTGATTGGGGTTTTGGCTGACATGTAGCGTAAAGTTGCCTATTTCCGTGATACCCCTAATCCCGTGATACGTTTTAAAAATTGAATGTCAGTCAAAGCTTTGCCGTTCGATCAGCGCCAGACATCTTTCTCGAAGGATTATATATTTCGTCTATTTTTGAGACGTCGGTGAAATTCCTAGCAAGATATCCAACCCCGTGACATTCAGTGAAAAAACCGTATCACGGAATTAGGAGTATCATGGAATTAGGCAACTTTACCCTTACATCTATTATCAGGCAGTACATCTCACTTAACAATATGTATCAGAGAAAGATCAATTTGTTTGTGTGCATCTGAAGTCTGATTAGTGTAATATATAGCCAATCGGTGATGTATGCAATGGAGGAAGAAAGGAACCGGCCACCCTACCCCATTATCTCCTGGCCTAGTTTCTTCATAAATAGTGTCTTGTTGGTATCACCTTGTGAGGTTCAGACCTGTCTTCGAAAGTTGACTAAACAACAGAGGCGGCTCCTCAGGGCAGGCAGGGTAGGCTAAGCCTACCTCAACACATTTAGAAAAACCTAAAAGTGGATATTTATTAACTACCCCAACACATTTGGAAAACCTTATATAATTATGTACTCTTGTCTAGGTGCTTAGAAATTCTTCAATTAACTATGAATGGGATTTTTTTAGGGTTAGTTGGACGTTGCTTACTACTGGCAGTTCGATTTATGCGACAAGAATACACTGGACAGATCACGATGCGTCAGAACTGTCAGAAGGTAGGCAGAAGCGAAGTTAGCCGACCTTCCACGTAACTTCAAAGCTGGCCCTGGAGTAAGCATTAAAAGAGATCGCTATTCTAAATACTTTCTTAGCGCATGCGTTCTATGCTGAAGCCAGCGCGCTAGAATTCTGCCTGCCCTAACGAGAACCCACGAGCATTATCGAACACCTACGATTTGCGAAATTTCTGTTTGAAAGTTTCACGAGTTGGAACGTAGATTGTTACGAGTAGTATAACAGTTTTTAAACAGTGTGTTTTAAAAGATGTTTTTTTTAACAGTGTATTTTAGAAAATGTGATTTTTGCAAGTACGTACTGTATATTAATGTTACGTATATTTGGTGATTTATAGTTAATGTAAGTGATAACAATAATATTATATTATGACTGATATAATAAGTAAACTGTTACGTTGTCCGTTTTCGCGTCGTAATGACATTGAAAAGAGAAGTATTTTGGACAATGGTCGACCCACTCTTGCATTAAGCTCTATTGTTCATAAATTCAGTGCTAAAGGTGCAAGAAAATTTAATCCTTCATGGTATGAAACACTATGAAATGGAAATATAAAAATTGGAGGTTTATCTTTCGATAAGGTGGAAAAATTCAAATATCTTGGAGCAACAGTAACATATATAAATGATACTCGGGAGGAAATTAAACACAGAATAAATATGGGAAATGCCTGTTATTATTCGATTGAGAAGCTTTTGTCATCCAGTCGGCTGTCAAAAAATCTGAAATTTAGAATTTATAAAACAGTTATATTACCGGTTGTTCTGTATGATAGTGAAACTTGGACTCTCACTTTGAGAGAGGAACATAGATTAAGGGTGTTTGAGAATAAGGTTCTTAGGAAAATATTTGGGGCTAAGAGGGATGAAGTTACAGGAGAATGGAGAAAGTTACATAACGCAGAACTGCACGCATTGTATTCTTCACCTGACATAATTAGGAACATTAAATCCAGACGTTTGAAATGGGCAGGGCATGTAGCACGTATGGGCGAATCCAGAAATGCATATAGTGTGTTAGTTGGGAGGCCGGAGGAAAAAAGACATTTGGGGAGGTCGAGACGTAGATGGGAGGATATATTAAAATGGATTTTAGGGAGGTGGGATATGATGATAGAGACTGGATTAATCTTGCACAATGTAGGGACCGATGGCGGGCTTACGTGAGGGCGGCAATGAACCTGCAGATTCTTTAAAAGCCATTTGTAAGTAAGTATGGTATGAAACACATAAATGGCTAACAGGAAGTGAAGTTAAAGCTAAGCTGTAGGTGGTCACGTTTGTTATTGTAATCTAAAGAAGGTACTTGGAATCAGATCATATTTGTAACTCGGTAAGTCTAAAGAGACTTGAAAAGAATTTGAATTCAATTTCGGAAATGTTGTCTGAACAACAAGGGTTGCAAGACAACAGTATTACAATAAACTAGAAAAAACCGACAAATTATGAGACGGCTCATTGATGTAACAGTATTGTTATGTAAGCAAGAGTTAAATTTTCGGGGGGCATGATGAAAGCGAGCTGTCATTGAATCGCGGGAATTACATAAAAATGTTCTGTCAATTTTGCCTACCCTGGACATTTGACTACGAGCCTCCACTGCTAAACAACATAGTTAATGTAGTTTAATTTAATTTTGCTTAATTTAATTAAATTTAACATAATTTAATTCAATTTGGCGCAATTTAATGTAATTTTATTTAATATAACATTGTATTTTATTTAGCTTAATTTAATTTAATTGATAATTTCATTTGGCATAATTTTAGTTACATTAATGCAGTGTTATTTAATTTATTTTATGCTCGACCATGCCGAAATGTAGTAATTATACACCTGGTAGCAGTCCTTTAATGCATGTCGTTAAAGTACACCTACTCATTAAAGTTCAGGTGTTCAGCCAATGACAAGTCAGCTTTGTACCGTTATATCGATTATTCTCGGATATGCAATCGAAAGAGAATTAGCGAAAAGTCACGGAGGCTGGAAATCCAATACTGTCGCAGAAGGTTATGTTCTATTACTATAATAATTAGCGTTAATTGTAAATAATATTCAAATAAATTCAATTTGTCATCTCGTTTTTCAATGTCTAATTTAATTTCAATGTTATATCAAAGTTAATATTTAGTTTACTCTGTAGGTTCTTATAGGCTATCAAGGTCAATGTGGACATCTGTTCCTCGGAAAAAATCAATACTTTCGCGTCTGCGCACATCTCACAATTTACGAGGTATTGCTCAAGGTCAGTTAGATACAAATAAAATGAACAATTTCAAGTTAGAAATATGGTGGAGCATAAAAAGTCGTATGAAACTCGCCTATAATGGTAATTAAGAAGCTCGTATGAAAATTATGAAACTCGCTTGCGCTCGTTTCATAAACATCCGTACTCGCTTCTTAATTACTATCATTATAGGCTCGTTGCATAATGTACTATAAACTTATTTCATAATGTCTGTCTAATTTAATTTAACTTAATTTAGTGCAAATAAATGTACCTTCATAATTGTGGAATCATTCAATTTAATTAAATTTTATGTATCAATTTGAATGAGTTTATTGCCGAGAACTTCTGACGCCTGAAGTTGTAAGACTAGAATTAATACACAAGATTTACGTCAGAATTTACAAACTCATTAATAATGTAAAACGGATTATCAAGAAGTCATATTTTAATAACAGATTTAAATTTATTTAGCCTCGTAGTATGGACATATTTGGTATAATCTTAGTCCGTTAAATTTTCTACAAAAACGAATAATTAAAATTTGTTTGAAGAAACGTTTCGATTATCCAACTAAATTAATTTATTCTGAATTTAATGTATTTAATATTGAACAAATTTATAAGTATACGCTGTTAAAATTTTATCATAAAAATCGTAATAAGTTTGTATTACAGACACATAATTATGACACAAGACGAAATATTAATTTAACATTAGTAGAACCTAAATGTCTCACATCTGCTGGTCCAAAGCATAGCATTAATTTTGGCCCTCGGTTGTACAATGCTTTAACTAAATTACACCCAGAACTTCTAACATATAACCCACTAACATACAACAAGAAAATTAGAAACGTGTTAATATCTTCAATTTGATTAAATAAATTTATAGCCTATGTGTATGAATTAATCAACCTATATTATATTTGTATTCTATAATTTTGAAATATCCTACTTTTCACGTGCGATATTATTCTTCTCTAGTGTTAATATTATATTATATAATTCCATTGCCGCTGTAATTTAAATTTTAGTTCCTATTTTATTTTATTTATTTTTATTATTATTATTTTATCTTCTATATTTCTCTTATATTAATATTGTATTATATAATTTCTGTAACTGTAATTTTAATTCTATTTCCTATTTTATTTTACTTTATATTCTCTTAATAATATTATATCTGAACTGCGACCGAACACGAGCGCTGCTCATTCGGTCTCAAATTTTGTTAATACTACTGTATCTCCTGTTTTATATTGTTTGTATTATTTTATTTCTATTTCTCTTGTTTGTTTGTAATTATATTCTTTATTCTGTATATTTAAATTTAAATATATAAACTTAGCCTAACATAGGGAGCAACTAAAAGGTGATCATTCCTGGCTGGATAACTATAGAATAGAGATTGTAAGTCCAAATTGTGTAAATTAATTTTAGTAATTACAAGACAATTAAATACGTACTGATTAACAACTGTGAGAATATTAATATCTTTGAATAAAAGGTGATAATGTACTACATAAGAGGAACCGGAAACAATACGTAAGGCCTTCTTTTGGAGAACAAGAATTCTGTCAACATTGGCACCATTGCCCCAAATTTCTATACCGAAAGTTATAATACTATGAAAGAAAGCAAAGTAACATTGTGTAAGATATTCTTTTCATACTTTAGATTTCAGATGATATAATAAATATAAAACACGAGATAATCCACATCTTACTTACAAATAGCTTTTAATGAACCCGCAGGTTCATTGTCGCCCTCACATAAGCCCGCCATCGGTCCCTATACTGTGCAATATTAATCCAGTCTCTATCATCATATCCCACCTCCCTCAAACCCTCTACATACATATCAATTAACAGTCTGTATCATTTTGGCAGTTTATATAGTTTACACTGTATAATAACTAAGTTGCGTCACATAAATGGCGTATTGTGTGTAAACTTTCAACACACATATTTTAGTCGCGCCATTTATCAAGTTGCACAACTAAGGAAATAGCAAATTTCGGGTTACTATTGACTTACAAGTAAACGAGATGCGCAACATGTTGGAAACTAAAATTTCGGGTAATTTAAGTTGCATTGTGGAAGACTACCTTAAGTGATTATGATGAAAAGAAAATATCAAAGGAAAATTTAATATAATCGTGAAACTTAATTCCTCAGCAGTAATATGGATTCCTCACAGGAATTAAATGGCTTAATTCGCAGTAATTTCATTGACATTGAAGAAAATCAATTCGCGTCCCATTTGTTGGTATACTATCAGTTAAATGGATTATGAAACTCCATTTATTAATCATGTATAGGTCATTCGTTATCTCGTGAAACCAAATGGTTCCTTGCGCGCTAGCATAATAGCACAGTCTGTATATACAGTCACGAAGCTTGCGTTGTTGAGGTTGTTAGGAACAATAGACTGTGCAGGTACTATTTCGCATTGTCTGTAATGAGGCGATAGTAGCGATCCTAGTGGTTAGCAACTATCTATGGAGGCATATTTATTACATATTGAGCTTCGTGACTGTATATACTAAAATGTGATACTAGTAAGAACCTTGTAGTGGAGTAAACTCGTTTGCTAGGAGTTGGAGAGTAGCGAGGAAGGGAAGCTTCTCAGTCCACTTTCTTCTTCCCCTGACGCTCAGTTAAGTTTCACGAGATACCGGATAGCCTGTACTTGCAACAAGCGAATTAATTATACATTACGAAAATGAAATGTTTATTTTAGCTATTACAATTGAGGCAAATTATAATTGAGTGAATACGTTAATTCGTTTAATTTCTTAATGCTTTCGTTCATACACACTACATCGACGTCACAGAAACGTTGAGAACTCTGTTTACTAGTATCATAAGATATTTGTTCGCGAGGTGTTGTAAGACAAAACGATCAAGTATTTTGTTCCGAAATGGAAAAATCTGCAAGAAAAAATAATTTGTTTGAGGTATTCAAACCTTTATATTACACTTGCAAAGTCATAGGACAGGCACCTTATACTTTGGATCAGTATCATAGAGGTAGAAATAATTGCTTTCGTCGATGTCTGAACATATGCTGGGCTTCAGTGTGGATCGTTGTTATGACAATATGTATGTCGTATTTTGTTTTTCTCACAAAATCTGATCTGAAATATTCATCTGTTGCATATTACTTATCGCTTACAGGTGGGTTAAGCATTTATATTACAAACTTCGTGTCATACATGTCTTCTATTAAAAAAAGACACGAGATTCCTAAAATTATTTCATACCTTTCAGAAGTGGATAAAATGTTATTTACAAGAGACGAGAAAGAGAAGAGGTATAAACTTTGGATGAAACGCATCATTGTGCATCTCTGTATTCCACTTTCTATACTGCAAATTCCATTTATCGTCCAAGTGTTTACTAGTGTGATTAATGTGAGATTTTTAATATTCTATATGCATTGTTTCACTATAACTGTAAATTGTGTATTACTCAATACATCGGTTTTACACGTCAGACAGAGATATCAACAAATTAATTTTATGCTGCTGAAAATGTACGATGAAATCCATAACAATACAAGTACGACAGAAAATATCTCTAAAATTTATTTAGAGAAAGTTTGCAACAGAATACAATATTTCAGACAAAGAAGAGAACATCTGCGGAATATTCGATTGGTTCAAAGCAAACTTCATGATACTGTTGGCGTAATTAATTCAACCTTCGGATTATTCATGCTTGTTTTCGGAAGTTTTGTATTTGTCAATATCTTATGCACAGTCTACTACAATATATATTATTTTAAATATGTTTATATTAGCAATAGTGGGATAAATTTTCATAGGGTTTGCAGTGTTATTTTACCTACAGTTATCTTTTTCACTTTTACTGGAATATGTACTTCAAGCCACTTGATGACTGCAGAATGCTTGGAATCAGTCAGTCGCACACAGAGGTTGTTACTTCTCAGCGATATTGAAGTAGAGGTTGTGAAAGAACTGAAACTTTTACTATCACAGCTGAAAGATACCAAACCGGAATTCACGGCGTATGGTGTCTTTACGTTAAATTTGCCTTTTTTGTTCACTGCAATTAACATGATTTGTTCTTATGTTATAGTGTTAATTCAAACTATGTAAAAAAAAATTACATCTATTAGGAATGAAGCGTCCTCTGATTGAGATTCTGGTTAATCTGCAGTACATCTGTTATCAGGTAGTACATCTTACTTGACGATTATGTATCAGAGGAAGAACAATTATTGATTGTACAGGAACATCATTTTATTTTTACTTCAATTTTTATTGTACCTGAGTTTTTGAATGTACTTCACTCCCACCCCTATACTAGTAAACTCCAAACGTCCTCCACACAGAACCGAGGCCGCGTATGCAGTACTGAGTTAGTGAGTATAGTCCGTTCCAGAAAAATGTTCACGTTTTCCAGTGACGAAAGAGCTTTCAATATTGAATCATATTTTCGCACAGGTACTGTGGTCCGTTTGCTTACGTCGCATCCCGATTTCCCCCACCTGCTTCTATTCGCCCCTTTGTAAAGTCTAGTAGCTGGGCTGTCTTAGCCCTTTTCTGAAAATATTAATTTCTGTTAGGAATTGGACGTCTACGTAATATTATACAACTATTTAAAATAACTTAAATAAAAGGGCCTCGTTAAGTAATTAACTGTCATGTGATTTCCCCCCCCCCTCTTGCTACGACCCTGCGACAAAACCACTTGAACGGACAGTAGATAGCATTTCTGAGTAATTTTATATTTTCGGATCGGGCAGAAGTGAAGATTGAATTTACAGTACCTAAGGTACTCTTTTATAGAGTAGGTATAGAATTATTTCAACATGAATTACTCGTACGAAGGACGAAACGGGTAATTGGAATTAGTCTATAGTGCGATAATATGCACAAAAGAACTGAAGCCTGTATCGAAATGAACGGCCACCATTTTCAAAAATGTGTTTAAATATCCATATTATGATTATTTTTCAATTTAACTTCATTCTCTATATTGTACGCTAATGTGCTGTAACAGTACAATATACACAGCACAATTAATACGTCCGAATGGATAGCTCAATTCGTGAGTAAAAACACTAAGTATTAATACAGTACTGTATTTTGATTAAACAAAAACCTAATGAAAATTATCAAACTCAAAATCGCGATATTTCCTAGTTTACATAAATGGATGAACTACTTTTCTTCCCTCCTATACCTAGTAAAGTGATTTGTATTTTATGCCAGTATCATCGAACTCCAGTTTTGTAAGGGGGAGCAAGCGGTGTTCCGATTCTAGACCTTTAATCCAAAGATATAGCCAGGTTAATATTAAAAATGTTAGTAAAAATAAAATCCTGTCCCTGTATATGTTACGGCTAATGACCGAAAACGGCTAATGTCGAGTTTATCCAGATTATGCTAACATTATCCAAACAGCATGGCTAACGTCAGAATTACGAGTAAATTTTCTTTTAAACTCAATGCTGACTTCACCCGAATAATCTTGTCAATAGCCAACTTGCACTGCATAATGCTGTTCTGAACGTTAAGATTTATTTATTATTTTTTTTTAAATTACATAAGTTACATCTGAATTACATAATCTGAACTGAATATTTTAAATGTAAAATGAATTTTTATATGAAAAAAAAAATGTGTGAAAAACAGAAACACAATGTATTAAATGTCAAACTTTTAGGGCCGTATTCACAGACATTCTTAGCGCGGGCTTCCGGTGGATGATCAGCGAACTAACGTTTTTCGTGTTCATAAACCAGTTTTAGCGGTATGATATGATATGAATCCTGTACAAGTAACCAGTCGATAGCCGGGGCTAGTTTAGCACGCTCGTAGCGCGGACTAGCGAAATGTCTATGAATAGCACCCTTCTAAACTTGTTTTACAATTATTATGTATTTATTTTTACTACTCACACTTCAGTGACACTTACTGTCGCACACTACACCTAAATGTTTGCACCGACATGAATAATGAAAGTTGATGTTAAATAAAAGATCATATAAATAACAGAAATCGATAATCTCTCATTGGCCGGATGAAGTCCGAATAGACAATTTTACATTAAAATATTTAATTACATAATTATATAAAATATAGATTTGGAGAAGGCATATAATAATGTGCACGTAACTATTTTATGGGCAACATTAAGAGCGGACGTACTGTTTTGAGTAGCCTACTGGAAAATTAGTGAAATTCAGTATTATTTTCTCAGCAATGAAGAACTCTGTAATCTTGACATTTTATAAGCTCAATATGCGCTATTTCTGCAACTGTATACTGTTTTAAGATTTAGTAAAATTATAACAATTAGCAATACAAATTGGCAGCTTAATTTTGTGCATTGAAATGCCATTTCCCTGATAATTTTCACAAGTATCAATATTTATAAGCAGGGAAAGGATTTATATGTAAATACATATTTACTTATAAAGCTAATATAATTTATATTTTGCATTATCTTTATGTTTCACAATGTGTAGGGTTGAAAAATCCTACTTTTATTTTCCATATTTTTCCATATTTTAGAGTTTAGTACATATTTTCGTTAATTTCCATATATTTTCCATATTTCATATAAAACAGTCCATATTATATTAGGTTTAACAATAAAACAAAACAAAATTCCATTAACTTTTAAAAATACATTTCAACAATAGAGATTTAAACACATGTTCAGTAATCCCTTTAACATCAGAGTTATTTGAAAATTAGCAGTCCTATCAACAATGGGAAAGTAAGTTACAAAACTGTATTAATTTAATTTAAAATTTTTAACAGACTTCAGTTGTGCAGCTCAACAGTTAAATGCCAGTCAGAGTACACATAGGTTCAGTTTTGTAAATCATACTATAAAGACGGTAAATATGCCAAAAGTACGTCATTCAGTCAATTTAAAATCAAAACTAACAAGTTACATTTCAGAATTTAAAGAAGATGGTTTATCAACTGACAATAAAATATTATTTTGTAATTTGTGTCAGTGTGCAGTATCATCTACACAAAAGTTCCTGGTGCAACAACACATTACAACTAGTAAACATCAGGCCAACAAACAACTAAATTCCAACAACAACATCGAATGTAAGATCTGAGTTTAACATCGACCTGTGCCGTTCTCTCATCTCTGCTGATATTCCTCTCTACAAACTAAAGAATAAGGTCTTCAGGGAATTCCTTGAAAAATATACTCAACATACAATCCCGGATGAGTCAACACTTAGGAAGACGTATGCTCCATCCATCTACGATGAGACAATACAGAAGATAAGAGATGAAATTAAAGATAGTTCAATTTGGGTTTCCATTGATGAGACTCCCGACAAAGAATGTTGGTAATGTAGTTATCGGTTTGTTAAGTGAACAATATTCTGAACGAATTCTTTTACATTGTGATGTTCTAGAAAAGTGCAATAACAAAACTATAGTTAAACTGTTCAACGAAGCTATGGGTATCCTGTGGCCAAAGGGTATTATGTACGATAATGTGTTATTCTTTATTAGCGATGCTGCCCCTTATATGGTCAAAGCTGGACAAGCATTATCTGTTGTATATCCTAAATTGACTCATTTTACTTGTGTGGCGCATGCATTTCATCGTGTGGCAGAAGTGGTCAGAGACAATTTCCCTAAAGTAGATTTGTTGATTTCATCAGTGAAAAAAGTATTTCTCAAAGCTCCCAGTAGAGTTAACGTGTTGAAAGAAATGTACCCTGAAATTCCATTGCCACCAAAGCCAATTTTAACTAGATGGGGTACATGGCTAGAAGCAGTTGAATATTATGCCGAACATATAGACTCTATTAACAATGTTCTCCTTGCATTGGACTCTGAAGATGCAGTCTCAATTGATACTGCGAAAACAGTTACCTGTGACATAAGTGTGAAGAATGACTTAGCTCACATTCAGCATACATTTTCATGCATCATAAAAACGCTCAAAAGTCTCCAAAATAGGCACCTTTCACTATCTGAAAGTTTTGAAATTATAAATAGTACTGTGGAACAACTGAATCGTGGTAGAGGTAAAGTTGCAGATGCAGTAAGAGCTAAGGTGGACACTGTACTTTCAAAAAACCCTGGATATGAAGAACTACAAAAGGTTGTTGCTGTGATGAGTGGTGAATCAACAGTGAAGATTAACTTGGACTTATCCCCAGCAGACATTGTGAAATTGAATTATGTACCAGTTACTTCTTGTGACGTCGAACGCTCTTTTAGTCAGTATAAATCTATCCTCAGAGACAATAGAAGAAGATTCACTTTTCAGCACTTGAAAGAAATGTTTGTAACCTATTGTTATGGTAACAGACAATAAAAATTGTGTTTTGTTGAAACTACATTGGAAGATAAGGTACGTCCATTATATTTTTTGTTTAGTTTGATTAAAATGTACCAATATTTAACGTACATAGTCATTTTTTTTTATAATTTTAAGTCCATATTTAATTCCATATTTTGGTAAAAATCCATATTTAATTCCATATTTTGGTAAAAATAACTACATATATATTTACATATTTCATATATTTTTAGTCCATATAAATCCGTTCCCTGTTTATAAGTAAGTTAAATCATTTTTCAACTCATTCCTGAATCTTATATAAACTACATCACATTCAGTCTTTGGAATATCTTCAGTGGAAATTATTTTATTTTAATTTATATTTTGAAGTAAAATTTGTTTTAATTTTATTAGGTCAAAACTGCCATCACCTCCGATCAGTTATTCCAGGCAAACTGGGATTTTCAATGAAAAAGTTTTTTTTTTTTTCAGAAATATTTGTTTATTATTAATGTAAGACATAGATAAGGCTGTAAACTTAAATATTTTATTGTTTTAATTTCAAAACGAAAATATTTTACAATTTTTGTCTCGGTTAAGGTACTTTTTGTTTCCCTAAAGTTTGCAGCACTTACCCATAGAGAGATCAATTGTTAATGTATGTTTTTCAAGGAGCTATTGTTGAAGAAATATTTTGAGACCTTGCACTGTTAATTCCAGAGCTCCAGGTTCAAGGAACGTTTCACTCTGTACTATATTCTTTCTGCCATTTATTTTAAGTAGAATGGGTTAATAACCATTAGCACTGTTATAGTTCAAGTGAATATTTTGACTTAGAAATGTCACAGTTGTTTTGAAACTGGATAAATGAAAGACATTAACTCATCTGTAACATCCGTGAAAAAATGTATGTAACATCCGTGACATGGATTAAACAGCTACAAAATATTTACCGATTATGTTTTTGTGAACTAATTGGATGCCATGAGACTTGCATAGCTTTCAAATGGACACTATGAGAATGAATTTCTTTTTGCTTAAGGTAGAGACCTGTGTTTTACACTTTTTGTTAATAAGGTGTAAAGCACAATCTAGTATATACAGTCACGAAGCTCAATGCGTAGGGAATATGCATCCATAAATAGTTGCTAACCACTAGGATCGCTACTATCGTCTCATAACATATAATGTGAAACAGTACCGGCACAATTTATTGTTCCTAGTACCCTCATCAACTCAAGCTTCGTGACTGTGTGTAAAGTGAGTTCACAAATGAAAAGTTCTCGGGAAAATCGATGAATGTCACATTTCTATTAAGGATTAGATAATGATCTACTTGAGTCTGTAACTGCAAGATGTAGTGCTGTTTCTATAGAAAATAAAGGAAAGGATTACTGTATTCGTGGTGATAATTCTCCTTTTTACCATTTTTCATAAGAACAACATTAAATTTCTTAGTGATCCATTGAATTAGATAATGACATCAATCGTAACAAAACTGTGACATTCATCGTTTTTCCCGCTAACTCTTCAAATCCTGTAACATCCGTGACGGAACCTTTTCTTTATTTTCTGCAATAATAATACATTTTTCTGTAAAATTATACTGATCTTATAAACTGATTCTAATAATAAAAGTTGATAAAAGTCATTTCACTTTCATTATGTAAAGTTTGAAAATAGTAAAAATGAAACATCCGTGACAACTGGAATGACTGCAATACCATATCAACGTACCGAAATAACTGATATGAACATATATCACGGAACTACAATCCTGCGGAAAGAGAGACCTTGGACGACCAAGAACGCAGTGGAGAAGCGAGCTTTCAACCAGCGTTCAACCTGAAGCGGAACAGACTAGAAGGCCTAATGCAAGATTGTCAATGATGATTTTAAAATTTATCAAATTCAATTTTCACAATTATTATCATGTCATTGGGAGTTTATTGCGTAGGAAATCTCCTTTTCCTGTTAAATTACATGCCTGCCAATTATCTCTTTAAAGTTAGAAATAATAATCCACGTTTCAAGTGATGCAACTAGTTTCCAAATGACCCATGTATAGGGCAAACTTGGCTAATTTCGTGACATGGCTAATTTCGCGATATTTCTTTTTATATTTACCACGAAATTATACTAGCGACAAATGTAACTTTGATAGTATAGTACAGACAGGTCAGGATACAGCACTGTGACGTCACCTCTCTCCGCTCTGCCGTCTCGCATTCGACGTCTGTGCAGGGTCTGTGAAATGTGGACAGCAGTTTGCAGGTATTTGGCGTGCAGGTAGCAGTGATTTAGGTGATAAATAAAAGTGATCTGCGTTCATAACACAGTTTAATGCCTGGACATCCCAATGATAATGTTAACTCAATTGCACATCTTGTGTTCTGATTATAAATAATTCAATTTCTGCTCTATTATGCGAAAATCAATCTATAGCAAAGACAGTCTCATATTGTTTATTGTTAATAAAATAACATTGACAGAAATACAATCTTAGTTCTTCCCTGAAGGAGTAAAAAACTCGTGCTCAGGGAGATATCTAAACGCAAAGATAATTTTTTGACACAAACTGGGTCAAGAAAAAAAATACAGGAATAAATTAAATTAAAAAATACAATTTCAATTTTAACAATTTAAGTCATACAAATACATATACATATTAAATTAATATATATTCTTTAAAAATTAATTTCCTAACGCTATTTTTGAAATTCCTGATACTAAAGTTTTCCAAATTTGGGTGTTTATCAATTATTTTGTTGTATAACCTTGGACCAAAGTAGGTACCATGGCTCAGAGCTGGACACTTTCCTGTATCTAATAGTCACGTAGTATTTCATTTCAGTTAATTTGGCGAAACATATTGTAAAATAATACAAGTTTTTGTTATGCCCGTTCATTTGTACGTCAAGATATCCTTTATTTATAATGACTGCAATCACACAACGTGTTTAAAAATAATTAGAAATAATTAAACATTTGCTGTATTTTATGAAAAAATACAGACAAACTACATTTTCTTTTCTCTGTAATTTGGAAGAAGGCACAGACGATTAATTATGTTGACATTTTTCTGCATTTTTGTTTCTTTTTTCTTTAACTAATTTATCAATATTGGGACATAATGACTGGGCAATATATAATTAAGACTGAATGTTAGGTTGTGATCTGACAAGGTACTTCTTGATTTAGGTTTAGCAAGTTTCATTACAGAAAAAATTGTTCGCATACAACCATATGAACCAAACATACATAATACCTGTGCAGCAAATGCAAACAATCTCGGGAATCTGGCTTGGTAGAAATTCCTGTTAAAGTCAACCAAGTCCTTGCTGTGTTTATATTTGTCCTTCAACAAATCGTCACATTGTAAATTTAACAGTTGCAATTGGTACTTGCTAGGAACATCTTTGACATCTGACATCTGGGGAATAAGGGGTTGCAAAGAGCTGAAATATAGTAGAAACTGTTCTACATCTTGAAACTTCGACTCAACTGGCGAAGAAGATCTTGTAGAATTTGCACATATTCTTCAGAGAGACTAATGTCCGGATAACTTTGAAAAATGCACAGTTTCCAGCCAGCAGTTGATTTATCCATAGAGCCTATGACAATTTGAAAGCGTCACCTTTATAGTATATATCTATTACGATGAGACCCTTGCCCTGAAGTGAGGTATTTAAATCGTTTAAGTGATCTGTTAAATCCGGAAGGAAAGCCAAGTCACAAATTCAGGTTTTTTCTTGCAACTCAGGGACAGGCTGATTTAGACTAGTCATGAATAATGCTATTTCTTCTCTTAACTCAAAGAAACGCCGTTTATGTAGGCAACTTTGCATTAAGATGCTCTCACCTGACGTCACACGAAATGAGGGATGTGCTCTTCCTCCACGAACGTCACACAGTCTGAAACTGTCTTCCGCTGGTATAGTATAAATGGCAGAAGTTGTATTATAACATAACACAGATTTTGTTCACTGCGCTCTTGCAGTATCGTGAGCGGATTTTTTGGAAATTACTTGAAGAGTTGTGAGACCTACAGGTTTGAATTTGTGAGTGAATACACCACGCGATTTCATTTGTTAAAAGCCTAGAGCATATAATATACCCAGATTACTCTGCGTTATAGGCTTTGACGGTAACAACTTTTGTCAGGTTTACTATGCTGCCATCTAGTTGTTACATAAGGAGTCACGTCATAACTCCCATTTGAATTGCATGAGCGACTGTACTGCCATCTCGTGTTTGTTTACGGCGGACGAGTGGCGATCCTGGCGGTTGTTCTCTTCACAGTCCAACCGATTTTAACATAGGAATTAGCAATCTATATGTGATCTGGGGTTATAGGCTTTGATGGTAACAACTTTTGTCAGGTTTACTATGCTGCCATCTAGTTGTTACATAAGGAGTCACGTCATAACTCCCATTTGAATTGCATTAGCGACTGTACTGCCATCTCGTCGATCCTGGCGGTTGTTCTCTTCAAAGTGCAATCGATTTTAACATAGGAATGAGCAATCTATATGTGATCTCGGGTTATAGGCTTTGACGGTAACAACTTTTGTCAGATTTACTATGCTGCCATCTAGTGGTTGCATAAGGAGTCACGACATAACTCCCATTTGAATTGCATTAGCGACTGTACTGCTATCTCGTGTTAGTTTACGGCGGACGGGTGGCGATCCTGGCGGTTGTTCTCTTCAAAGTGCAATCGATTTTAACATAGGAATGAGCAATCTATATGTGATCTGGGGTTATAGGCTTTGACGGTAACAACTTTTGTCAGGTTTACTATGCTGCCATCTAGTTGTTACATAAGGAGTCACGTCATTACTCCCATTTGAATTGCATTAGCGACTGTACTGCCATCTCGTGTTCGTTTACGGCGGACGGGTGGCGATCCTGGCGGTTGTTCTCTTCAAAATGCAATCGATTTTAACATAGGAATGAGCAATCTATATGTGATCTGGGGTTATAGGCTTTGACGGTAACAACTTTTGTCACATTTACTATGCTGCCATCTAGTTGTTACATAAGGATTCACATCATAACTCCCATTTGAATTGCATGAGCGACTGTACTGCCATCTCGTGTTCGTTTACGGCGGACGAGTGGCGATCCTGACGGTTGTTCTCTTCACAGTGCAACCGATTTTAACATAGGAATGAGTAATCTATATGTGATCTGGGTTAAAAGAAGAGTTTTTTGCTGTGTTTTGTGGTCCAAATTGTTTTCAATGGTACGTGCAAAAGTTTAAAACCACCTTATCAGATACAATTAATTGTAATATATATATATATATATATATATATATATATATATATATATATATATATATATATATATATAAACGTATTTGTACACTTTCACGACAAAAACCATTTTGTAGTATGCGTAGTGTTATAGTTCATTACTCCTGAGCGTTTTTTCATGCATCTATGGTAAAAGGGCGTATCTGAAGACTTCTACATAATGCGTACACCTGAAGGTAAAATTTGACAATCAAGTTGGAAATAAAATTAAGCAAAATCATTTTTCCACTTCAAAAGTCAATGAAAATTGAGTCTATAATAATCATTGGAGCCTCTTTTAACCATGAAACACGGCCGGACACATTTTCACATTCTTTAATTAAAATCAATAATAATATTAAAATAATATTATTTCAATTATTAAAATCAAATTTTCACTTATTGTTCACCAAAAATTGTAAGTTCAGTAGTCAATGGGGCCTCCTTTTTTTCTTCAAACACATTATAATACGTTTACGCATTACTCAGAATTAATTTTCTGCATTCCTGGGGCGTAATTTCATTCCACACATCAGAAATTTTCTCCCGAAGTTCGTAGACGTTCCTCGGCTGGCGAGTTGCTACACGAACATCTATGACAGTGATGTCGAAACAAACGCATTTTTCTGACCTTGACGTCGTGCACGGGCATCAAGCGCTAGGTATGGAAGGAGGAATACGTAAGCAGCCTGTTGGATTAAGAAAACAGTGGTGTACAATTTTCAAACGGAACGTGAAATTTTATGTCGTCATCTTTATATGGCTTCTTTCTGTTTGATATTATCTATATTGTCTGTAAAACAAAAGTACTAACACTAATTTCTTAATATTGAAGTTGTGTTTTAAACGTTAATAACATAATAAAAAGTTAAGAGAAGGAATACTAACATAAATTCCATAGTAGTATAACTATACTATACTAAGTGGATTAAACACATCATCCATAAAGAAAGTGATATCAAAAAAAAAAAAAAAGATTGAGTATGACATGATAATTTGGAATTGATATTGATGGTACTTTTAGCCTTATAAAAGTAATCAAAGAACTAATCAAAACAATATTATAGTACAAAGCAAAGTTACCTAGATACTGTATCTGTTTTAAGTGTAATTAATAACCCATAACAAAACTCTTATCGCCTTATGCTTTAAGGTGATATTGGGCGCAAATTCCTATCATCAGAATATTCAATTATTTTCCCGAAACCTGCTGAAGCTATAGAGCTGACGTTTTTACAACACATGAGAATATATCTTTTGCTTATAATGTAACAGTAGTTGCTTTGTTAATTCATTTCCTTACAAACATTTTCCATGCGAATATTTTCAAAATTTTCAATACACTATCTTCAGTAATACGTATTTACGATATATTAGATTTACGAAAACATTGTTTCAGTACCTGTAAGGCTACTAAATAAATAGGCCTATATCTGAAAATTTAACATTTCTATAAACAAAAAGTTGAGAAAATATTCCATTTGAATAAAAAAAAAAACAAACTTGTGAAAAATGAGCATTAAAATTAAAACTTACATTCTTACATTCTTATAATGCATTTATACATCTCAGACTAATCTAAAAATTAACATGGGTACTGTTTTAATAAGTTGTCTTCCCTTTATCTATTCAATCAGTGCTGGCCATCCTAGTATATAGCTCGACCAAGCGGTATATACATACTACCTCCTTCGTCTGTCTCTTTCCTTTCCACTGTAAAGCGCTCAGGCTCTCCTCTAAAGCGCGCGCTTTCGCCTATGGGCATCAATTGACATGACTGACCTATGATGTTCCACAAATTTTCGATTGGATTTAAATCCGGGCTCCTGGCTGGCCACTGCAACAATTCCATTGTTACTGCTGATTTGTGACAGGGTGCGTTGTCCTGCTGACAGACAAAATATCCATTGTGAAGCATCTGGGCGGATGGTAGCATTTTCTCTCTCATCGTAGTTATGTATTCTTCAGAATTCGTTTACCTGCAGCTGACATGCAACCCTATATCGTAACCGCGCCGCCTCCTCCTTAAACAGCTGATACGAGACAGTCAGGAAGAAATTTCTCTGTTGGAGTTCTTCGAACTCTGACTTTTCGGGAACTGTAAAGCTAGAAAAGCGATTCATCGCTAAACAGAACTTTCCCCCCATGTTCTGTGTACCAGTTCCTCTTTCTTCGGCACCAATTTTTCTGTTCTGCTTATTTTTATTGCTCAACAGTGGTTTTAAAAGCAGCATGTAAGAATATAAAACCATAATTATTCCATTCTCATTATCTTAAAAATGTAATAAACCTCCTACATCTTTATTAAGTATTAAATTACATAATTCTTATTGTTGTCTTATACAGTGTAAATGTCCGATTATTAAAGAGTCCTCTGAAGTTAAGTATTTAGGCATAATTTTCGATAATCATTTAAAATGGAACCAACACATTAATTAGCTTTGTAATAAATTACGT
The DNA here is from genome assembly GCF_040183065.1 of Periplaneta americana. NCBI lineage: Eukaryota > Metazoa > Arthropoda > Insecta > Blattodea > Blattidae > Periplaneta > Periplaneta americana. The sequence goes on from NC_091117.1 coordinate 179,268,009, forward strand.
AAAATAGTACATTATTTTGTTTTATTGAGGAATTACTTGTCAATAAGTTTATTACGTAGGCTACAATATATTTAACTTTATTTCAATCGGTAATTATGTATGGAATTATAGGATGGGGTAGCTCATTTAAATCCAATTTTAATCCACTTTATTTATTACAGAAGAAAATAATTAAAATATGTCTTCATAAACCTATTGATTTTCCATCTCAAAATTTGTTTCTAGACTTTAATGTACTTAACATAAGACAAATTTATTATATTGTATTAATAAAATTCATACATAAAAATCGAAATAATTTTGAATTGTATTCTCATAGTTATGAAACAAAAGGTATGAATTCTTTAAGATTGTTTGAACCAAAATGCAACACTGTTACAGTATTTAATCATAGTAGTAATTTAGGCCCAAGAATATATAACAAATTTATATTTAAATATCCTAATCTTGTCAATTCTAATAGTTCTAGTATTAAATTTAAAAAGTTATGTATGGATTTTATAAAAATTGAAAAATTGTAAATTTAAATTTATATACTATAATTGCACAGTAGACATAAGACAAATTGTATTGTATACTTATTAATTTCAATTCAGGAATCCGCCCCTGAGCACGAGTTCTACTCTTTCAGGGGTGAGCTAAAGTTTTTCTGTATATATTATATTTTATGTTACAATTATTAGCAAAATAATAAATAAATAAATAAATAAATAAATAAATAAATAAATAAATTGCAATGTTCATTTTCAAGATCCTGGAAATCTGCCTGTTATCGCGTACAGAGGTTGGCCTAGGCCGGCCACGGAAGTTAAACTTGAAAAATATAACCATGTGCCATCTACTAAGCGCGGAACGACGCAGGTCCGGTTACGTTAGCTTATTCGACAGTGAAGCTATGAATGCCTATACTTAACATTATTTCTACAATTATTTTCTTTATTTTGGAAAAATATGCAAAAAAAATTGTAAAACGAAATTAATTTTCTTTTTATTTTTCTTTCTGGTGCCAATACGTTCTCACACTTTTCAAATTGCTTGAAAAAAATCATTACTACAATAAACGTGTTGCTTTAGCATCACTAAATTAGTCCGTCATTATAAATATAGCATTTTTTACAGTAACAAAATATTTTATTAAAATCATATCTCGAAAACTAGATATCATAATTCTACTTTCTTTGCCTCGACAGATGTCTCAGAGTGCAAATAATTGAGAAAATATTCATGAGGAAAATAGAAACAAAAATATAGGACCAGGAAATAATTATATGAAATTTGCTCATGGTCTTAAACTTTTGTTAAGTACTGTACTTACATTAAATCCACGTACGTTTGAGATAGGGAAGGCACGTAGCACGTATGGAAGAAGAGTAGGTACAGAATTATTTCAACATGAATTACTAGTACGAAGGACGAAACTGGTAATTGGAATTAGGTACAATAGTTTAAGTGCGATAATATGCACAAAAGAATTGAAGCCTGTATCGAAATGAACGGCCACCATTCTCAAAAATGTGTTTAAATATTCATATTGTGATTATTTTTCAATTTAACTTCATTGTCTATATTGTACGCTAATGTGCTAAACGCAGAATAAATATGGGAAATGCGTGTTATTATTTGGTTGAGAAGCTTTTGTCATCTAGTCTTCTGTCAAAAAGTCTGAAAGTTAGAATTTATAAAACAGTTATATTACCGGTTGTTCTGTATGGTTGTGAAACTTGGACTCTCACTTTGAGAGAGTAACAAAGATTAAGGGTGTTTGAGAATAAGGTTCTTAGCAAAATATTTGGGGCTAAGAGGGATGAAGTTACAGGAGAATGGAGAAAGTTATACAATGCAGAGCTGCACGCATTGTATACTTCACCTGACATAATTAGGAACATAAAAAAATGGGCAGGACATGTAGCACGTATGGGCGAATCCAGAAATGCATATAGAGTGTTAGTTGGGAAGCCGGAGGGAAAAAAGACCTTTGGGGAGGCCGAGACGTAGATGGGAGGATAATATTAGAATGGATTTGAGGGAGGTGGGATATGATGGTGGAGACTGGATTGATCTTGCACAGGATAGGGACCAATGGCGGGCTTATGTGAGGGCGGCAATGAACCTACGGGTTCCTTAAAAGCCAGTAAGTAAGTAATGTGCTGTAGACAGTGTAGTAATAATAATAATAATAATAATAATAATAATAATAATAATGATTTATTTAATCTAATATAAACTGCATAATGAATACGTCCGAATGGATAGCTCAGTTCGTGAGTAAAGACACTTATTGTTAATACAGTACTGTATTTTGATTAAACAAAAACCTAATGAAAATTATGAAACTCAAAATCACGATATTTCCTAGTTTACCTAAATGGATGAACTACTTTTCTTCCCTCCTATACCTAGTAAAGTGATTTGTTTGTATTTTACGCCTGTATCATCGAACTCCAGTCGTGGAAGGGGGTAGCAAACGGTGTTTTCGGTTCTCAACCGTTAATCTAAAGGTATAGCCAGGTTAATATTAGAAATGTTAGTAAAAATAAAATGATGTCCTTGTATAAATTTATTTGAGGCAAAACTGCTAACATGTACGAGATGCATCCAGAAAGTAAGTTTCCCTATTAAAAAAAAAGAACACACACTTTCAGGAAAACATTTATTGGCAACAGGTACAGCAATGTTTCAGCTATTTTTCAACATAGCCACCATCAGAATTGAGACACTTGTCGTGTCGTAGGATCAACTTTTGTGTCCCTCTGTCGTAGAACTCTGCCACCTGTGAATGGAACCAGCGTGTGACAGACATCTTCAGCTCTTCGTCGTTTCCAAAACGCTCACCGGAGGACAGGAATTTCTTGAGGTGCAAGAAAACGTGAAAATCACTGGGAGCAAGATCAGGACTGTAGGGTGGGTGATCAAACAACTCCCAGCCAAATTCCGTCAAAACAGCTGCTGTGCGCCGAGCCGTATGTGGACGAGCATTATCATGGAGGAGCACAACACCTGCAGTAAGCACTCTACGCCTCTTGTTTTGAATGGCACGTCGCAATTTTCGCAGTGTTTCACAGTAACGGTCAGCGTTCACTGTTTCACCTCCTGGAAGGAAGTCAATGAGCAGAATGCCCTTCCTGTTCCAGAACACCGTGCACATCACTTTCCGTACCGACAGCGTCTGTTTGAATTTCGTCCTGACCGGAGATCCACTATGCCGCAATGCATTGACTTCTGTTTGGTTTCCGGGGTGAAGTGTGAAATCCAAGTCTCATCGCCCGTGACGATACTGTCGAGGAACTCGTCGCCGTCATCGTGATACCGTTGCAGAAATGTCAGTGCTGCTCCTAAACGTTGCATTTTGTGTTCGGGTGTCAGGATTTTCGGTATCCACCTGGCACACACTTTTTTGAACAGCAGGTGCTTAGTGACAATCTCATGCAACAAGGATCGCGATATCTGCGGAAAATGGCTGCTCAGCTCCGTAATCGTGAAGCGACGGTTCTCCATGATGCACTGCCGCACCAGCTCAACACGATCATCATTGATGAGGGACGGTCGCCCACTGCGCTCTTCATCATGGACACTTTGACGACTTTCGGAAAACTGCCTACACCAGCGACGCACCATCTGCTTACTCATGATGTTCGGCCCATAGACCTGACAGAGCTGCCGATGAATTTCAATTGGCGCAATGCTTTGTGCATTAAAGAACTTTATCACCGACGGAACCTCGCAGGCGGCGGGAGAAGGAATAAGAGCTTCCATTCCGGACCACTGCTACCACGCTACTGGCACCAGGCGGGACCTGTCCGGTTGGCATATGATTGATACGTCATAGATCTGTTACGCATGCGCAATTGACACGGCTAATTATGTTTACTTTCAAGGGGAAAAAATCGGGAAACTTACTTTCTGGATGCGTCTCGTAACTTACTGAAATCTAAAAAAATGCGTACATTAAAAACACTTTTTAAATTGGGATGTTATTTTTGCACCAAAACCTTAGTAGGTCTATCACGAAATCCGCCCTACACTTACACCTATTTACATTGTTTGAATCAGCACCACAAAATACGAACATATAACACCTACAGTGGTGTATAGGAAAGGTAAATCCATCTTAAATAAACCACACGCAGTAAATTCTGCTTTCGTATCTCTAAACTGTGAAAGTAAGAGCTTTACTTCTCTAACAACTTCTTCTTCAAGATCAGTACGAAGTAACAAAGTCTGTGTATGGCTCACTGCGTTCAGAGACTCCTCCGCTGTCAGGTGGCAGCACACACATATTTCAACCAGGATGCAGAAGCCTATAATTGGTAACAACGAAGTACCAACTGTGGAAAAATATGTCAGTATATTGCCATTGGAGGTATCCGCAGACTTCGAAACATGTATAGTCAAGTAGAAAGCGCATATCACACTTAGGAATGCCCAAGAACTTACAGCAAAAATGAATAGTCCGAAAGCTGAATTAATTAGGCGAACGATATCATGAAGTTTCTTTTGAGTCATTCTCAAGTTACAAATTCGATGCAAGAGATTTGTTCTTGGTGGCAAAAAATTAATTCCGCTGAAATTACTACCTACATCAATCACACAATTACTGTCTACTTTAAGTAGTAGTTCATCGCGATTTGCAGAATACATTCTTTCCAGGATGGAGTTAACATATTGATAACAATTTCTTACGTGCAAAACCAATGTCACAAATAGGAGATGCATAAGCAAAATAACCAAATATTGCATATTATATATAAAAAGGTAAACATGCTTTCCCAACTTAAAAGATATTAAAATAAATGAAATTTCCGCCACAGATATATGTGAACAGATAGCCGCAATCGTCAGTTTCAACTTTTGTCCATATATATTACTTCTTTCATCGGTTGGAATCAAATTTTCATCAGCTTCAGAAAGCTTTTCAAGTATATTAGGTATGTGACGTCCTTTTGTTGCAGAAAATATATATGAAATAATAACAGCCACATATGAAATTGAAGTATACAAAACTTTTACACAGTAGTAAGTAGATGAAGTATCTAAATCTCTATTGATGACAACAAACATATACGGGACTGAAACAAAAAAAATTGTCATCCACAGTACAGACCAACTCAAGTTAACACATCGACTAGAAGTCCAACTTTTTCCATAGCACTGTTCTCTTTCAATACAATAAGGTGCCAGACCTATAGTTTTGCTAATGTAATAAATGGGTTTAAAGACTCTCAACATTTCAGTTCTTATTTCCTTTCTTGACAGCATGGATTAATTTTTGTTAAGTTGATTTCACTATAGTTAGTACAACAAGCTTTTGCCTTGGAACAGATGCGTCTGCAATGCAGTAAATCGATTACTGAAGACTTACTCTATACCTGTGTTGTTAGATTCAATTAAGATAGTATTATGAAATTAAACAATATTACTTTCGTTGCTTGTTAGCTGGCATGTAATTCATTACTGTAAAATCGTGAGTGGATAAACTAATTTTAGTGCAGTAAATTCCAAACTGTAGACCATGGCGTCCTTGTGCCGTAGCCTGACAAAATATAATCGGAAAATTAGTTTTTCTTACATGTTAGCACAGTCTAGTGTATACAGTCACGAAGCTTGAGTTGTGAGGATGCTAGGAACAATAGACTGTGAAGGTACTATTTCGCGTTGTCTGTAATGAGGCGATAGTAGCGATCCTAGTGGTTAGCAACTATCTATGGATGCATATTTATTACATATTGAGCTTCGTGAATGTATATTCTAGACTGTGATGTTAGTTTTGTCTTATATAGTGACAGGAATGACTTTGATTCTGGTAAACTAAACCTGTAAAAAAAAAAAAAAAAAAAAAAAAAAAAAAAAAAAAAAAAAAAAAAGTGAAATTACTGTCAAAATGCTCAAAATTTCTTCATATTTTTGGAGAAATATAAACAATTCGAACGAAGACAGAATACGGTTACTACAAATTTTAGACTACCGGAAATGACATAGAATGACGTCAAAGACGTCATATTACGTCATCAAATCATCTCACTACGTCACATCATGACATTACATGACACGACACACACATCAATATTATGGTGTAAAAAGTTTATGAAAGGAATATAGTAGGGCAGAGTGGGGTAATTGCACGCACCTAATATCCCTACTTACAACAATTTACAAATGGCTTTTAAGGAACCCGCAGGTTCATTGCCGCCCTCACATAAGCCCGCCATCGTTCGCTATGCTGTGCAAGATTAATCCAGTCTCTATCATCATATCCCACCTCCCTCAAATCCATTTTAATATTATCTTCCCATCAACGTCTCGGCCTCCCCAAAGGTCTTTTTCCCTCCGGTTTCCCAACTAATACTCTATATGCATTTCTGGATTCGCCCATACGTGCTACATGCCCTGCCCATCTCAAACGTCTGGATTTAATGTTCCTAATTATGTCAGGTGAAGAATGCAATGCGTGCTGTTCTGCGTTGTGTAACTTTCTTCATTCTCCTGTAACTTCATCCACCTTAGCCCCAAATATTTTCCTATGAACCTTATTCTCAAACACCCTTAATCTCTATTCCTCTCTCAAAGTGAGAGTTCTAGTTTCACAGCCATACAGAGCAACCTATAATATAACTGTTTTATAAATTCTAACTTTCAGATTTTTTGACAGCAGACTATTGTTATAAATTCCAAGTTAATTTTAATGTTAAACTGAAACTTTCGAGGATAATAAAACAATTACATTCTAATAATATTTACAAGTTACGAAATGCATTTCCAAACAATATTCTTTTCTATTGATATATGAAAAAGCTACAATGCGTGCCATTACCCCACTAAGTGGAAAATGAGACGCAGGCGGTTGGGGTAGTAGTAAGCAGATACAAATGGAATTGGAATGTGTATTAATAGATATAGAATCAACATTTATCAACAATTTGCAAAAATTGAGAAACCTAACACTAAATTTTCTTTCACGTGGATTGGCAAAAGTCATAAATGAAATTTTGAGGAGTTTCAGCAGCACTGCAATCTGAGTGACCCCATCTTGAACACAGGATACGATATTAGAGTTCATTGTCTTTACCGAATTCACCACAAAAAAAGACACTTACTGTTAGAATCATTTTTTTTCTGATTGAATATCGGAACGCAGGAAGAGTACTGGGAGGCACAAAAGCGTGCGAAAACCCTAACTGTTGCCATTAGAATTGTTTAACTGTGAATGGTCAAGGAAGCAAGTAATAGAAGATCTTTATACTTAAGTTAGCAGGTAATTAGGACACATTACATAAGATCCACATTACTCAGATATACATTACTTTCCTTAAACACAATGAAGCCACAAAATTATAAGAATACTGCAAATAAATCGACTGGCACACTAGAAGCGCTTGAATCAACAGTACAACTCGACTATACTGTCTTCGCTGTTAAGAAAAATCCTAATGTAAACACAAGCACGTGGCTGTCATACCCGTGATTGGCTCCCAGTCGAAACACTCACATGACGCAGGAAAATATAGTTCGGTATTTGGAAACCATAATCTTGAATTATTTGAAAATAAAAAATAGAATTCTAGTTGTTAAATGCGATGAAACATATAACTTCACTACTTATATGTAAAACGCTATGTAAAAGAAAACCTACTTTTATATTTTGTTATTTACTATGAACGCGGATGAATACTAAGAGTAATACCGAGGTATAGTCTGTTCTTGTAACAAGCTTGCGTCACTTGAGCTCGTAGTTGTTCACGTAAACACGTGGTACTGTAGTATGGCTTCTGCATCCTGGAAGGAATAATTCCTTTGTTCGGCAACAATTGAGCTTACACGTAAGTTTAAAATAATTTAATTCCAGTAATTATAAAGTAAAAGTTTCCTAAGAAAACTAATGCATAGTAGTGAGGTTAGGTCTACATGACGAGTAACAGGAAATGTTGAACATGAAACAGAATATACAACAGTGGGCGGGATCACGTACTGAGAATTTATGGCGCCAAGCTGCGGCCAATGAAGCCTCGCTTCAGTCACGTGCTATTGTTTACATTAGGATTTTTCTTACAGCGAAAAGATTATAGGTTGGCGTTACCGATGTTGTCGCTATAGACTAACTCACCGAACACGGCCATAGAATGCTGCCATATCCTAAAACTAGGTGTGTACCCACTGCGTACGAGAACTCCATCCTCCTCCAACGGAAAAAAAAATTATCCTCTCCAGTCAAAACTTAAACATAAGCAAAACATACAAATTAATTGCTTACAGGAAATCAACAAAAATATTTTATTTCAACAAACAAATAAGACAGATAGATTTCATCGTTCAGTACAACACCAATATTAGGCATATATCAGGAGCAGATAATTTTGTAGCTGATGCATTGTCTCGGACTGAAGATATTCGCATTCCAGATATCGTCAATGCACAGGAATATTACCACAAGAACAAGGAAAAGTTGAAGTATGAACTCTCCTGCAGGATACTTCTTAATTTCTTAAGTTGTTTCAACTTCATATCCACGACACAATATGGCATTCTGTGGATTTTCTATGAAACAGAGTGTCTTTCTCGACGTCTGTGGGAGAGGACGTGTTTTTCTGGCAGTGTTCAGTGCAGTGTACAGGGGTGTAGTGAAGTAATGGAGCATCTTAGGAAGATGTTAGAAAAACTCTCGAAAGATATGAAGGAGGGGTACATGGAAGGGTCATAAATATGTCACAGAAGGAAACCACATCTATACTGTTTTCGCTGTAAGAAAAATCCTAATGTAAACACAAGCACGTGGCTGTAATACCCGTGATTGGCTCCCAGTCGAAACACTCACACGACGCAGGAAAATATAGTCCGTATTTGGAAACCACAATCTTGTATTATTTGAAAATAAAAAATTGAATTTTAGTTTTAAATACAATGAAACATATAATTTCACTCATATGTAAAACGACATGTAAAAGAAAAGCTACTTTTATATTTTGTTATGTACTATGAACGCGGATGAATACAAACAGTAATATCGCGGTAGTATATTCTTGTAACAGACTTGAGCTCGTAGTTGTTCACGTAAGCACGTCAAGGCTTCTGCATCCTCGGTGTGTGTTATTAATCATAAGAGTGGAAACCCTCTGAAAAGTGGAGAAAAACTAATAGTCTTAAATGTATATAATAAATTATGTGAGTTTTAATCACAGTAATTATAAGGTAAATGTTTCCTAAGCAAATGAATGCATAGTAGTGAGGTTAGGACTACTTGATGAGTAACGGGAAATGTTTAACATGAAACAGAATGTACAACAGTGGGCGGGAACACGTACTGAGAATCTATGGCGAAAAACAGCGGCCAATGAAGCCTCACTTTAATCACGTGCTATTGTTTCTATTAGGATTTTTCTTACAGCGAAAAGATTAGCCTATGTGTCGAGCATTGTATGTAGCACATTCTAGCGCACTGCAAGGAAACAGAACATCTTCAAAGAAAATATCTACCACCCTCTATGCTAGGTCGAAATAGGAGATCGGTTGCATGTTTTGACCACGTGGGGAGTTGAACATAGCAACAAAGTATTGGACTTTTTCCTCTTCAAGGCGAGATACTTTGGAACATCAGCTACTGAAGTTTATGACACGAATTGACGAAGGTATTACAGGCACAAATTATATAACTATGGAATAGTAGCTTACACTTCTATGTCTGTTAATAAGTTTGGTTAGAGTACCGGTATATGTTGTTATAATGTGTTCTGTATGTGTCACTTATATCTATATATATAATTTGAACTGGTAATGGAAATTACGGGAAAACGGCTGAACGGATTTTAATGAGTGACCCCTCATTTTTATGCCTGGCATCCAAAGTTTTTCGGAAAAGTAGTAGTTTTCAGTGAAATGTCAATTTTCCTACATAATTTTTCTATTTTCCGAAATCCATCTGTTGTCAGTCTGGAGAAATAATTTTATTGAATCACGGCCGACTTGATTGAATTTCAGAACAAAACACACACTACAATAAACAATAGGCTATTACACGAAGGCCATGACCTGCAGGATTGCCGATATATTTAGAGCTCAATTCAATTTGTTATAAAAAACTGATTCTGCAGTGTATAATTTTCTGAGTACAGCTGTGTATTGGATATTCAAATCTACGAAACTTGAGGTGGTTTGATGACATTATTACCATTAGAAATTAAATATTATTATAGTTAATATTATGATGCATCTATTTTTCATTAATTGTAAATAATATTGATGCTATATTGATGATATGAAAGTGAAACGTTTTGAGGTTATGTAAGTAAATGTAGAGAATATCTTAATTTAGATCTTCATTTCTATAATTTACTGAGTGGCTGCTACATATAACTACGAAACTTAAGTAAGATAATAATATTGTTATTAAAAATCAAATATTTTTATACTTATTAACCCAGTGGGGTTGGGTCTTTTTCATATACTTAATGGCGGTGTAGTGTAGATATTGATATGTGTCATTGTCTTCAGTATTGGTTCGAGAGAGCGCAAAAACTACAGTTCCTAAGGAAAGATAAAAAGGTATTACTTACTGATAAAATAAGAGGCCTAGAAAATTTTGTAGTCTCCATATCATGTCAGCAAGATCTCTTAGTAGGATAAAATGATTTTACGCTCTACATTTCAAGTTCTACATGCAGCAGCTATACGAAAATGCTATTGTTCGAAAGCTTAGCAAACCTGACATTTTTTTAACTTTTGCCTACAATCCACAATGACCTGAAATAGCTACTGCTATCGTCCTGACATTGATACTTGCGTTTTCGCGTTGAAACTCAAAAACTGAAGTTGGATAGGTTCAAGAAAATTATTTGGCCTAAAAAATCCATTCAGAGGGAGTAGGTAAAGGTATCCCCGTAACATGCCATGAAGGCACTTGGGGGGGGGGGCATGGAGGTAGAGCCCCGTGCTTTCCATGACCTTGGCACTAGAATGAGGTGGTGTTTTCAGAGGGAGTATGTTTAATTATTATGGAAGTAAATAACTATCAAAAAGACAAGCAGTCTTCATTGAAATGAATCTGAAAAATTTTTATTTGAACGTCTAACGAACTTAGTTTGCAGCAGCATTTGCTGCACAAGCCACTAGTATTAATCTATGTGTATTGTGGAGAGTGGTTGGATTTTAATTCCAGGGACGGGGGGCGCAAGCTAACGCCGGTTGTGCAAAGCATGTACGGTCAAAAGATCCGTGCACTGGATTTAAGTGTAAATTATGTAGCCTAAGTGTAATACAGTAAAATCTCGTTAATCCGGACTAATTGGGGAGATAAGTTGACCGGTTTAACGAAAGTCCGGATTAACTGAAATAACCTAAAAGAACAGTAGTCTAGAAAGTGTATTAAAACTCCATTTATAGCAACAAAACACGTTTATTATGATGTATTTAAAAGGCTTAGGCCTAAATACACTATGCACTATATAGTACACTGAAACGTAAATCATTGTATAGTTTAATTACAGTACTTTAATGCAAACTTCATGGATTTTCTTTATTTTTAATACTGTAGGTGTAATATTGTAATTATTGTAATGCCATAATTCTAATGTATAAAAATAAGTCTTAAAACAAGGTTCTTTAATTTTTGCAACCCATTTTTTTGCCTGTCCGGATTAAGCAAAGTCCGGCTTATCGGGGTCCGGATTAACGAGATTTTACTTTATATGCATGTGTAGCTGCTGAATAAATCCACATCCATACCATAGCGCTTTTGATATCGTCGTATAATAGGCCTAATCCGACAAACCCTTGAAAGGCCCAGACCGACAACCCAGCCGCTGTCCTCACGTTCACATGCCGAAGCAGAGGTGGACGATCATCCAACTAGAATGGAGTTATCGTGTGGTTAGCACGATGATCCCCCTAGCTGTTATAGCTGGCTTTCGCAACCAGATTTCGCTACCTATCGTAGCTCCCCAAGTGCATCACGATGCTGGGTGGGCACCGGTCCCATATACTGGGCTTGCACCAAAAACGGATGGTCATGCTACCGGCATGTTGCCTGAACCAAATGATTATATTTTAATTACTTGCTTCTAATAACAATTAAGAAATATGTTATAGGAATTATCCATGCATCAAATGAGTGCTCTCTGGACCAAAATGGTCGTATTTTAATTATTTAAATACAATTTCAAGTAAAGTAACATATTATCCTTCTACCAAACACGGATGTTCCCCGGACCAAATGTCCTATTTTAATTAATGTAATTACTTTATATTTATTTCTAACAAGTGCAGCGAAACGCACGGGTATGGCTAGTCCCTAAATATAAATGTAAATAATTGTAAAATTATATTGTTTGTATTATTTTATTTCTATTTTATTATTTTATTTCTATTATTGAATAATTGGAAAGAGCTGCCTGCAATGACTTTCGAGGACTGTCCTTTCCTTGGGAAATTTAGAAGTAATTTAAGGTATCACGTAAATTAGCTAAATAATTTGATACATAACTAATTAAGTTTGCACGTAATTAATAATCTGACATGTAGTTAGGGTGTGTAATTAAATTAATATGTATTGAATGAAGACAATTTGTAATGTAGCTGATGTGTTATTGAATCTATGTGTAATTATTCACTTTAACTGTAGTTAAGTTAATTACTTACAAATGAACTTAATAATTACGGTATATATTAAGTTAACAGTTACTTAATTAGGTTGACAAATTACGTTCACTTTAATGATATCGGTTAACTTCAAATAATGCTTCATTTATTTATAGTGCTTCTTTTAAATTAGATATAATTAGATATAATAATAATAATAATAATAATAATAATCATAATAATAATAATAATAATTTGTTACCATTACCAATCGGAAGTTTATCCATTTGCTTGTGAATAAATGAGGAGCATCGTTTCAAATCGTATTATGTCCACTGGTAGACAAAATTGAGTTTGATACATTTTCGTATAGTTTCGGATGCGATCTTTCACGCTGTGAAATCTGATTGTATCAAATCGTATTCGCTAACAGTGTAAATGACTGCTTAAAACTAGCGGTTGTTTCAAATCATATTCAGTCCTTTTTAGTGTCTGTTTCATAACGTATTACGTCCAGTATTCATGTTATAGAATTGGTATAAATAAAATTAATTAATTGATTTCTTATGTTCATTATGCTGACAATCTGACGCATTTTTCTCGACAATGCTACATAATATTCAATACTGACAATACAGTCTTTATCTGTTATACAAAGAGAATGATAGTTTACTTGCCGTGAATAATATGCTTCATTGATTGATAGTTTTGGAAGAGTCTGTATCTGATGTATAAAGAAACACAAGGTTGTTGAATTAATGTGCTTCTCCCTCGTAAGTTTATGGTAGTTTGGCAACTTGTGGTTGATTAGGAGGAGAAGGAGAAGGAGGATTCGAAAAGAAAATGTGAAAAAGATTTAAACACCATGAATCCAGCCGGATGGATATTATGAACACGCTGTAGGTCTACATCTAAATTTGTTTAATGTGTAGATTTCTTTTTTCTATTAACAAAATAATGTTTCATTTAATAATAACAACAATAATGGTTTTTATGCACTCATTATCTCATTAAAAATATTAGGACAGCAGGAAGAAGTTATGAACATTCTGTATATCAAAATCTTTAATGTGGTAATTGTAATTTTATAGTAACAGATATTCTTTTCCTTTAATAATAACAATAATGATTGGTTATTTTATGTGTTTGCCTCATTAAGGGTTTTTGATTAGGCCTACGTACATCACATTTTTCTTCAATTTTAAGAACACAATTGAAAAGTGATTTCATTTTTTCAAGTTCCTAGAAGTATACGTCAAGCATAATGACTCAAAATTTTTTTCACTTTATGAAAAATTACCGTGATTAAGAGTAATCAGCTTTTCGTTCTTCCTGTAAAATTGTGTTTTTTTGGACATAATATAATTTGAAACGATGCTCCTCAAATACGTAACATAACTGATGTAAAAATGAGAAGTTCAGAACCATTAATAAACTATAGTGATTCGTGTGTTTCCAAGTCATTACTGATGAAAGGTCAAGGATGTATGACGCGTTCTCATTTTGTATAGATATCATCTTCAATAATATTTCAGACGTTTTAATATTATCGTAACTTCCTAATAACTACAAACACGGGCTCAAGATGTTTTTGTGTTTAAATTTTAATCAATAAACTGAAAGGAGAAACTACATTGCTTTAACCCAGTACACGACATGTCATATTACTAATTACTATGTTCGCATAAAATAAATACCTATTTTCAAATCCTGTAATAGTATTACGGGCCATAATTGGGCCCATTTCTCTCAAACCTCCCGAGAGAATATCAGAAAAAAACAAGGTACCAGCAACAGACTTGCTATTTCGAACACTTTCGATCAACTTATGTACATAAATTTCGGAGAAAATATTAAATTAGTTACGAAAGTCTACATAAAAATTATGATGAATAGCTGATATTTCATTACGAAGATTCATAACGTTGGACATGCTTGTAACAGACATGTTAAAACCCAGCCTTAATTCGACAATGTTTTCATTCATTACGAAGACATTGTTTATGTACTCAATATTACAATTAAGGCAAATTACTATTGAAAGAGTACACCCATCAAGTAATTTCATAATTACGTTGTTTATACATTCTAGATCTCCATCAAAGACATCTTAAAGTATCTGTTTATTAGTGCCGAGAGAGGTTTATAGCAGGAAGTGTTGTGAGTTAATAACAAAATAATTTGCCCCATGATGGCAGAATCAGTCAGAAAGGTGTTCAAATCTTTGTATTACACTTGCAAAGTTGTTGGACTGGCACCTTACACTTTCGAAGAAGATCACTGGAGCAGAAATAATAGCTCTCGTCGATGTGTTAACATATGTTGGACTGCGGTGTGGATAGTTTTTATGCTAATATGTCTGTCGTATTTTGTTATTCTCACAAAATCTGACACAAATTATTTATCTATTAGCTATTACTCGTCAATGATTTACGTTTCAAGCATGGTTTGGACAAATGTCGTTACATACATATTATTTTCTACAACAAAAATACATACTATTCCTACAATGTTCTCATACTTTTCAGAAGTGGATGATAAGTTATTTACAAAACACGAGAGAAAGAAAATGTATAAACGGTGGTCAAAATTCACGACTGTACATCTCGTTGCTTCTGTTTCTATATTGCAACTTCCATTTATCTTCAAATTATTCTCAACATTCAAAAATATTAAATTCTTTATATTAGACATTTACTACTTTAATTTCACTGTAATTTCAACATTATTTATTACGTTTGTTTTGCACATCAGACACAGATATCAACACATCAATGTCCTTCTGTTGAAATTGTACCATGGAAACCATGACATGATAAATCAAGTAAAAAAGTCTTGTGTGATAGACTTAGAGAAAGCTTTCGAAAGGATACATTTTTGGACACCAAAGACAGAACTTCTGCAGCATATTCGAAACTTCAGAGTGATTCAAAGTAAACTTAATGACATTGTTGTCGTAATCAATTCAGCCTTCGGATTCTTCGTCCTTGCTTTTGGATGTTGTGTACTTGTCATTATTTTATGCACACTATACTTGAATATATATTATCTCAGGTATGTTTACATTGACAATACTATACATTTCCGTCTGGTCGCCAGTTTGATGTTACCTGTAATAATCTTCGTTATTTTTATTGAAATGTGTACTGCCTGTCACTTGGCTGCTGCTGAATCTATGTTGTCAGTAAGCCATACACAAAAGTTGTTACTTCTCAGCGATCTTGAAGTAGAGGTTGTGGCAGAATTGAAACTTTTACTATCACAGCTGAGAGATACCAAACCTGAATTTCACGCGTGTGGTTTGTTCACGATAAATTTACCTTTCCTGTTCACTACAATTGGCATTATTTGTTCTTACGTTGTTGTGTTAATTCAAACCATGTAAGACAGTGGTTCCCAAAGTGTAGGTCGCGACCCCATGGGGTCGTGTAAAGAGCTGAGAAGGTTTGCGAGATGATTTACAAAATGTAACAAAAATGTCTTCTTAAGACATATTTACCTCCTATTTACGAGTAGAAATATTAACGGCGTTGGTAATAAGAATAAAAATACATTTCAGTAGTTATGAAATAAAATAAAATTAATGAGATGAATGTTCCTATTTTTGAGAAAGTGGGAAAACAGCTTCTTAAATTTGAATATATTCTATACACACAGTGATATAATTTTCAGTTTCAAGGAGATTTCTCGTTTTTGTTCTGATGGTAATCATAGACTAGAAACTTATTTTGCATAATACGACTTTGCAAATACTATAAAAATTGTAAGAGTTCTGTTTGCAAACTCGAGATATTCTTGCACATTTTTGATCCAAAACTGATCTACACTCTGCTAGAAACTATAGTTTCAACATACATACTTACTTATGGCTTTTAAGAAACCCGCAGGTTCATTGCCTCCCTCACATAAACCCGCCATCGGTCCCTAACCTGTGCAAGATTAATTCAGTCTCTATCATCATATCCCACCTCCCTCAAATCCATTTTAATATTATCCTACCATCTACGTCTCGGCCTCCCAACCAACACTCTATATGCATTTCTGGGTTCGCCCATACGTGCTACATGCCCTGCCTATCTCAAACGCCTGGATTTAATGTTCCTAATTATGTCAGGTGAAGAATACAACGCATGCAGTTCTGAGTTGTGTAACTTTCTCCATTCTCCTGTAACTTCATCCCTTTTAGGCCCAAATATTTTCCTAAGAACCTTATTCTCAAACACCCTTAATCTCTATTCCTCTCTCAAAGTGAGAATCCAAGTTTCACAACCATACAGAACCGATAATATAACTTTTATAAATTCTAACTTTAAGATTTTTTGACAGCAGAATAGATGACAAAAGCTTCTTAACCGAATAATAACACGCATTTCCCATATTTATTCTGCGTTTAATTTCTTCCCGAGTGTCATTTATATTTGTTATTGTTGGTCCAAGATATTTGAATTTTTCCACCTCTTCGAAAGATAAAGCTCTAATTTTTATATTTCCATTTCGTAGAATATTCTGGTCACGAGACATAATCATATACTTCGTCGTTTCGAGGTTTACTTTCAAACCTATCGCTTTGCTTGCTTCAAGTAAAATTTCCGTGTTTTCCCTAATCGTTTCTGGATTTTCTCCTCACATATTCATGTCATCCGCATAGACAAGAAGCTGATGTAACCCGTTCAATTCTAAACACTCTGTGTTATCCTGAACTTTCCTAATGGCATACTCTAGAGCGAAGTTATAAAGTAAAGGTGATAGTTTCAACATTCCATAATTAAATAGGCGTACATATTCCAATGAGATTTTCCTAAACATTTTTTGGAATTTCAGCGAGTTGAACACAACTGTCTAGAAACCAGGGGCATACGAAAGGGGAAGGGGGTTACAGGTTAAGTTTTAATTTTAATGCTGATTTTTCACAAGTTTGCTTTTTATTCAAAAGGAATATTGTCTCAACTTCATTTTACAGAAAAATGAAATTTTCAGATACGTTTATTTAGTAGCCTTGCAGGTACTGAAACAATGTTTTCGTAAATCTAATATATCGTAAATACGTATTACTGAAGATAATGTGTTCAAAATTTTTAAAATATTGGCATGGAAAATGTTTGTAAGGAAATGAATTAACAAAGCAACTACTGTTACATCATATAGAAAAGATATGTGTCCATGTGCTGTAAAAACGTCAGCTCTATAGCTTCAGCAAATTTCGAGAAAATAATTTAATATTCTGATGATTGGAAGTTGCGCAACAATATCACCTTAAAAGCATAATGCGATAAGAGTTTTGTTATGTAATATTAGTTACAGTTAAAGATATACAGTACCTAGGTAACTTTGCTTTGTAGTATAATATTGTTTTGATTAGTTTGTTGATTACTTTTATAAGGCTAAAGATGCCATCAATATCAACTCCAACTTATCACATAATACTCAATCTCTTTTTTTTTTTTTTTTTTAGGATATCACTTTCTTCATGAATGCTGTTTCATTAATTAATACAGTATACTTGTACTACTATGAAATTTATGTGAATATTCCTTCTTAACTTTTTATTATGACTTTTATTACGTTATTAACGTTTAAAACACAACTGCAATATTAAGAAATTGGTGTTAGTACTTTTATTTTACAGACATTGATAATATCAAACAGAAAGAAACCATATAAAAGTAACGACATAAAATTTCACGTTCCGTTTGAAGTTTGTGGACCACTGTTTTCTTAATCTAATAGGCTGCTTATTCATAAACTCGTACATAATCCTTCCTCCTTCCATACCTAGCGCTTGATGCCCGCGCACGACGTCAAGGTCAGAAAAATGCGCTTGCTTTGACATCATTGCTTTATAACCTCCTCACAAGGTCTCTAGGATTTCCTTCCAGTAAATACTTTAGGAAGTGGTAGTATGGAATTTTCTGAGTAAAAATGTTCATATAAACATGTGTCCAATTTTCACTGGGTGTATAGATATAGCTGTTAGAATGTTACGCATAACAAGCCTTACAAGTGGCAAGATGGAGAGAGATATTTTATACTTATGTTTTCCATTAATATCATGTTTAATGTTGTTGTAGAGTAGTTGTGTTTACATGAATACCTAATACATGTTAATGAAATGTTCGTGATTCTTGTTATTAAGTTCATCGAACAAACAAATCCATATGTATTTTATGTCCAGCAGTGGGCCTAATGTATGTTATGTACTTCATTTATATGGGATATTAAATGATAAGAAGTTACAGTATGTATCAATTTTTACCATGCCTGTACGTGTACAGTAGCTAAGTTAAGAGTGGAGGTAGGGGTGCGTTTTGCTTGAGTGGAGGTACTGCTGCTCGAGCCTGCGCAAGGTGTGATGCCGCTTACGATACTGATATCATCTACCAAAAAAGCATATACACAAAGCAGACTGTAAGTCTCCATAAACCAAACCTGTCACTGATCCTCGAGCTTACAAAAACTTGCTTTCTATCAACTGTATCTACCAGAAACGTACATGAAAGGCATACCGAAGCCTGATCGAACTAAACCTAACCTATCACAATTCTCGATCTTACGAAAACTCGCTTATTCCATAGTCCCACAAATTGCACACGAAAACTCACTTATTCCATAGTTCCACAATTTGCAAACAGACAATTATCGGATAATATGCCGTGTCTTAACAAATAATGATAGCAAATCTTCAATATTCAACAATGGTTCCTTTGAAAATCCCAAAACCGACAACTTTTTATTAATTATTACATATTCACAAACCAGAATTTAAAATTGGTGCTCATTGACCAATTGGACATCGAAAAATGAAGCAGAAGCATCCAATGATAACCGTCGCACAAACCACGGAGTGTCTCACCAGCGAATAGGGATTATAAAAAATGGACACTTCGCGTCGGTACCTTTGATGTAGCCGGACTGATTTCAATGACCTTCAAGCCAGCTAAAGCGTCAGATTCTGCTTTCTCCCTAGAGTTGGCGCTGACATCACACCAGCTAGCAGTCCACACAGCGGAAATATAACACATACAATTAATACAACTAGGTACATTATGTACTCAAATAAAATAAATTGAATCCATAAAATAATAAATCCTTCATTAACTGCAATGTCTAGACTCTAGAGTTCCTTTATAATGAGAGTTGAGACGTTGACCCTAACAATAATTAAAATATGTAATGATTTGATAGCGCTGAAAATGGAAAAACAAAACTCTTACGAGAAGTAAAACCATATACCTATATTATATTATTATACAAATATTAAACGAATTCGATACTTAATTTTATAATGTATTATACTATTTTATAATATAATGTATTATATCTGAAATATAAAATATTATTATTACAACTAGTTTGTCACTGAGAAATAAGGAAAAGTTAACTTGAATTTATTTGAAGCAAAGCATTACTGGATTATGCAATAAGGTAGGCGATGTTTGGATCCTGTGCCCCAACTCCATTCTCAATTATTATCTTAGCGCATGCTCGATTACACTACCTCTAGCGCTTGAATGTGGAACTAACCGCTGGCGCACAGAGAAACAAAACATAGGAAAATACGCTCAGTGTCCATTCTTTATAATCCCTATTCGCTGGTCTCACTTCCTGAGCCGAAAGCTCCCTACTGCTTATAGCCACGCCTCAGTCTGCTCGGACCGTCACGGTAGCTGCAGCGTGCGGCACGGTAGCATATTAGGCATACATGTGCTGAAAACATTATCCTACGGCTACGCCATTGCAGGAATATTTACTGTTCATAATACTGGAGTAATTACCACTATCGCTGTTATATAAAACGGAAAATAATACTTATTACTTTGATCACTCGATTTTCTGCGTATGTGTCCACTAAAACAAAATACCGAAACAGACAAAATGCAGAAGTAGAAATGACACTACAATTTTCCGCCACAAAACCAGATTGCAGACTTAAAAAGTAAAGATATTCGTTCCACTGGACAAAATTATTGAGATACTAGCTTTCACTTGTCTGTTATTTATTAAATGAATCGCTTCATGCAGGAAGGACCTCAGTCTAATTTTTACGAAAATAAGATTTTCTTATCAGCGTGTTCTGCACTCCTTTATGCATGTCTTTATAATGTACGGGCTATCTTTCGTGAGTATAAGAGAAATCCATCAGCACTATTCAAGGAGAAAGGTCCTCAGACGGACTCTGGCCTGTTCTCCGTGAAACCATCGCGCTGCCACCTATCGCCGAATGCACAGAACAGCAATCGATTATGTTTTGTTCACTACAGCACATTACGATCTAAATATCGATTATGCTCATTTTAATTGTATCCAAATAGGTAAAATGGATAAAATGTGTAATAAATGTAATGCAAAAAATGGAATAATGAGCCAAACGGATTATGTTGCGCTGCTGGAAAAGTTGTTCTTCCTGAGATTCAAGAACTCCACAACCAATTCAAAACTTACTTTCAGTAGTACATCCGTTATCAACACACGTTTTAAGTAATATAAGGCAATACAACACCTTATTTCAAATGATATCGTTTGGTGCAACAAATATACAAAGTCTTCCTCCAACTGAGAGTAAGAACCCTCAGTTCTTACAAGTATGTTCTGTTTTAGACGCTGACCAATTGTCTGCTAGGTCTAACATGGTACCAAGCTTAAAAGTACGAGCAAAATTAATTGAACAACTCCAGAAAGTTCTAATTAAAAATTTGAAAATAGTTCAGGAGCAAAGGACTTACAACTTATAATAAACTAATTATTCACTAAGTAATAACAAAGCTATATTTGAAAATATAATAGCTCTAAGTCAATGATATTTATTAGTGTTGTAGGATTTAATCGATCAATTTCTGTTGTAAGATTAATCGATCAAAAATATTTAATCGAATAATCGAGTCGATTAAAATTAATCGGTTGTAGTTATTAATTATTATTTTGTTAATACAAATTCATACTAAAAATTCCGACAATATTTCTCTCTCGGAAATTTCTTACTTAAAAGCACAAAAGTACTGTTATTGTTTAACTGTAAACCAAATAGCATAAGGAACACTTTTTGCACAAACACTTCAAAAAGAGATGGAGATATGAGGACAGTGACTACTCTACCTCTATTGAAATTTGAAACACAAGTTTTATGGTTTTCTAAGAAAACTTCCACTCTGTTGTCAGTTCACTTTCCTAGCATATGAAATACATACTTATCTGGGATTCATCCCCCTCAACCCTTATAAAATAGCCATGTCTACACTGTGTGCAAGTGAGAGCGTAACTATCTTCTTCTCTTTCTAAAATTTGGTAATTCGATTACAATAGGGGCCAGTCTTCTGTTTCGACCGCTGTAATTTTGCAGTTGCAGTTTCTGTACTGAGTTTGTAGCCTGTATGAAGGTTGTGTGTTTAGTTTGATAAAGAAAAAACCAGTTTTCTGTAGTTTTTGAAAAGTGAAAACTCCATTATGTCATATGAGAATTTCAGAGGTAAACTCGGTGAAACATTTGGATTTAAATTGAACGATCGTGAAGAAGTGCTTGACAGAAAAAAAGGTTTTTCGTGTTTAGTGATGCAGGAAACATTGTTACTAAATGCAGAGCGGCACTTAATTCGGAGCATGTGAATGCACTCACAAGTTTAAAATCATGGATGAAGCAGTATTAACTAGGTGAGTCTTCAAACTTTTTGTTATTTATGTTTGTCTCAAAAATTCCCGGAGAAATTGACACAATAAATTATAAGCCTCATAATAAATATGTTAGTAAGTAATTAAAATAGTTGTTTTGTAATATAACGAAACAATATATACAGATATACAACATTAATTTAATAATTATGCTTATCACCGAATACAAGTTAAATTTAACAATAATTGTGTACTACAGTATATTAAAACATTTTTTTTCAACTCGATCAAAACTCGATTAATCGATTAAATTCAAATAGTTAATCGATTAAATATTTTGATCAATCACCAGCACTGATATTTATGTGCAACAAGTACAGCGAAGCTCACAGATATAGCTAGTACATAAATATAAATAATATACAGGCAGAAATGTCAATAGTCAAATAAGTTTATAAAAAGTTTCAGTGATCAAAATAAGTAAACAAACATCATGCCACCATCCAAAAACTGGATATCAACAGTAGCAAAATAAATGTCAGTCTTTCCAAGATTTATTTACATTCATGTTTAGTTTTGACAAGTTTCCAATTACATTTCTGAATTGGATGTTACAAGAAAATGTACGCTCTTAAAACACACCGCTCTCGGCCTAGTTTGGACCCAAGAGCCTAGGATCTGTGATGATTATGATAACCAATTGAATATAAAGGATAGGTTATTTTACATTTCCTCCCCAAGTAGGAATACTGGGAAGAATAATTTTCAAACCATTTATTGTTCCCAAGATCGTACACGTCAGACACAGACTACAAGATCATTTGTAGTGAGATATTGTAAAAGAGCAGTACAAAGTCTTTTAGTACAGTCTTTCAGCATCTCCTTGTTATGAAAGGCAATTGCAAGCCTTAAATAATTCTTGCATTTTCCATTCACAGAAAATTTCGTGCCTGGAATTGCAGATATTTTATAATTCTTCTGGCACCAAGGAACAAATATGTTCATATCTGCATGTTCTGGAACAGTGATCCACACGAAATAACCGCCCTCTGGCCTAATGAAGGAACAGTTGCTTGGAAGAAATTCGTCCAGCGTTGAACATACTATAGCCATTCGTTCCTAAACATTCAGATAACACAAAATGAGAATATGACAGGAATGTTGGTATATTCAACTGCAAAATAGATTGAAATTTGATGTTAAATTCTGCAATAAATTAAATTAATGATGATTATGATCATGACGACAATGATAATAATACTTACTTACAAATGGCTTTTAAAGAATCCGCAGGTTCATTGCCGCCCTCACATAAGCCCGCCATCGGTTCCTATCCTGAGCAAGATTAATCCAGTCTCTATCATCATATCCCACGTCCCTCAAATCCATTTTAATATTATCCTCCTATCTACGTCTTGGCCTCCCAAAGGTCTTTTTCCCTCTGGTCTCCCAACTAACACTCTATATGCATTTCTGAATTCGCCCATACGTGTTACATGTCTTGCCCATCTCAAACGTCTGGATTTTATGTTCCTAATTATGTCAGGTGAAGAATACAATGCGTACAGTTCTGCGTTGTGTAACTTCCTCCATTCTCCTGTAATTTCACCCCTCTTAGCCCCAAATACTTTCCTAAGAATCTTATTCTCAAACACTCTTAATCTCTGTTTCTCTCTCAAAGTGAGAGTCCAAGTTTCACAACCATAAACAACAACCGGTAATATAACTGTTTTATAAATTCTAACTTTCAGATTTTTTGACAGCAGACTAGATGGCAAAAGCTTTTCGATTGAATAATATTACGCATTTCCCATATTTATTCCGCGTTTAATTTTCTCCCGAGTATCATTTATATTTGTTACCGTTACGCCAAGATATTTGCATTTTTCCACCTCTTCGAAGGATAAATCTCCAATTTTTATGTTTCCATTTCGTACAATATTCTGGTCACGAGACATAATCATATACTTTGTCTTTTCGGGGTTTACTTGATTGCGTCTAAAGTGCTACACTTAAGATCATAGCGTCGATATTTGAGGATGGAGTGTGAGCTGAACTACACGTCTACTTAGCACTGTGTTACTTCTTTTTGTTCCTGAAACTCAAAGCACCACTGAAAGGGTGTCATTTTGACGATGTGGACACTATTCAAAGAGCTGCAACGAGAGCTGAACAGAATTCCAGACAATGCATTCTGACATCCCTTCCAGTTGCTTCATGAACGGTGTATACAATTTGAAGCTGATGGAGGAAGCTATTTTGAATAAACAACTCTAAGATTATTGAAATATAGAAACCTTATTTTTTTTTGGCATCAGTTTCGCTTTCCAGTTTCCGCACTGTGAATGTTATTATTTCACAGCTAATGGGACAAAATATGATTAATTATCATAATACTGCAATTATTAAAGAGTGTGAACCCAAAACGGGTTGAGTCCATTTTTACGAAGGGACTGGGCTAGATTTTTATCCATTGATCTACGGACTGAGCGAGTTTTCAAGTGGCATGCACAATAACACAAACTTTTGGACAAGGATTGGCGTTGTTCTGGAAGAAAACAAGCTTAAAATATAATGACAGAGGTCTAAATAAAAATTATATATATATATATATATATATATATATATATATATATCATAAAAATGGCCAAATGGAGTGAGTTTGGGATAACACTCTTAAATTGATTACAAAATAATATTATACAATACCTTAAATGTCTGCACAAGATGGTTCAATAACTTTTCCTCCAGTCCCATTTCTAGTATACTAGTTATAACACCTGCCATATATTGGTTCACGCCTCCTCCACTCCTCAAGTATCCTCTGCAAAATAATAGTTGTAACATATTCCATTCATGGTAGTTCTAGCATACATTTCATAATATCACAAAGTTGCTTGTAATAGTAACCCAATCACATCTCTGGTCGGTTGGCTGACGGTTTTTCGTAAAAACGACTTGAATTCGATTCACTACAAATTCTGAAACGGATTTCTCTACCTTTTAAATCAGGGTTGGGCAGAATTATGCACTCTGTGCTTGCACGGTGTACTACGAGAGAAGTGTGCTTATAGAGTGCACGAAAACCGGTTTATTTAAGATACGGTACGTACTGTATGTTTCAAAAGAAAATGTTATTCTACCAAACTAAATAAGAACACAAACTAATGAAACACTTCCTTAAACACAAAACAAAACAAGTCTGTTGCATATTAATTCATATTACTCAATTTCTCAAGATTTGGAGAAAGTGTATTAGCACAAGCTATGCGATGAACTGCCGTTAAAAGCCCATCATTTCTTGTTTGAGATTTGTTTAGTTTCGTAATAGAAAATAACTGTTCACATCTATAAGTGGAACCAAATAAACACAAAACTTTCTCACACAGCTTATGCTTCTCACAGGGAAAGCGTCCTCTTGGGAATCCGTCATAAAACTGCATAAGACTCGACCTTGAATCATATTTCGCTCGCATCTCTCGATCACATCGCAGGTCAATCAATTCACACTATAATGAAGAGGGGACGTTATCAATAATCAGTTGGAATCAGAACATGTAGCAAAAATACGCAAATCCATTTCCAGGCAATCTAAATCGTGGAACCTTGATGTAAATTCCTCTAATAGACCGGATAGAATACATGCGTACATTTCGAAATTTTCATTGTTCAAAATTCTATGCGCTTAGATAAGGATGGTAAATGATATATTTCGCCCTTTTGCATTTGACGTATCCATAACAGCAATTTCTCCTTAAAAGCTGCAATTCTATCTGCAAATTGTGTATTAAGAATTTCTTTTCCCTGAAGCCCTAAATTTAGCTCATTTAAAAGCTGTAAGATCTGTTACAGCTGCTGGCACACTACAGCGCTCGCACTTGGAATACCCCGTGCGCACGGAGGGCAAATGCACTCAAACGCCCATCGCTGTTTTGAATCCACCAGTATACTCCATAATGAATTGTCTCTGAATAGAGTTTCAGTCAATTTAAATTCTACCTGAGTAAGGCATAAAAATGTAATTCGCATGTTTGTTTGTGTATCATAAACAGGACTCCTACAAACGATCTTTCCGGTTTCGAAAACATGTAATTTACGTTCTATGAATCTGAGGTGCATGAAAATAGCACCAATGGAAAGAGAAACTCAAAAAGTTTAGTTGTGGCAACATTTTTTTCCTAGTTGGTAACACCAGTGTAGTATATAGAGTCACGAAGCTCAATACGTAGGGAATATGCATCCGTAGATAGTTGCTAACCACTAGGATCGCTACTATCGCCTCATCACAGACAATGCGAAACAGTACCGGCACAGTCTATTGTTCCTAGTACCCTCACAAAGGTCCAACGCAAGGCAGAAAAATATGTCAAAATGGGGAAGGGACATGGTGAGGAGATAGTAAAAGACTTAGGGTGGGAACTTCTCAAGTCAAGGCGACGAAAAACCAGACTCGCCGCATTGTTCAAGGCACAAATGGGACACAAACCATGGACCGATATCAATGCTAGATTAGCAACACCATCATACTTAGGAAGGACTGATCATATTAGGAAGTTTAAATGTAGAAAACAAAGAACGGACGTGGCAAAATTTTCCTTTGTTAACAGCACAATAGTAGACTGGAATAGCTTACCTGCGGCAATCTTTCAGGGTGGTCCTCTTAAAATCAATACATTTAAGGCTGGGTTTACACATTGCGATTTTGCAGGAACGATTTTGTGGGACCGATTTTGCTGGACGACAACAACACATTGGTTTAAATGGAACGATATACACATTGCCGCAGAATCGGAACTTGCGGGATAGGACTACAGCATGCTGCAGTTATGCAGGATGCCGCACGGCGGGATGTACGACTACAACACATGGTTTCAAATGGTGGCGTTTACACAATGCAGTTTTGCAGGATCCCGCACGGGGAGTTTTACAACTACAACTCAAGCATTCAGGTAGTGACGTTCACACAGTTCAGTTGTTATTTGTTTGTTTGTGGTCCTGTGCGTGATATTCGACACAGGCAGATTTATTCAGTGTGTTCAAGAACACCCATCATTATGGGAGAAAGGGTGTAAAGATTACATGGACAAAAATGTGAGGGAGAAGAGCTGGATTATTGTGGGGGAAAATATGTTTCCATCATGGCAACAAATGACGGAAGATGTGTAATTGTGTAAATTGAAAAAGTATTCGAACAGTTTAAACTCCAGTGACGATTAGACCTGTGACTCCTACGCGTCTGATCATGGGAACTTCTTATCACAATGGGGTTCAGTCTCCAGTGGCCAAAGATAAAAATTGGAAAACATGAAAATAACTTGCCGCTCAAGAAAAATGTCTAAAGCAAATGCAAAAGCAATTTTAAGAAAAAAAAAAAAATGCCGTTTAAGTACACCGAAAATTGCCTGTGATCTTGAACTACAACTAAGTGTGACAGCACAGTTCGTAATTATTTGAAAAACAATGAATATCGTAATAGTTAGAAGAAAATATTTGTTAATGAAATCTTTAGGAAGAAAGGTTAAAATTCGCGGAGAAAATTATATATATGGAAAACACCTCTAATCCGTTCTGGAACAAAGCGAAATTCACAGACGAGAGCAGATTCAGTATTTTTTTCTTCAAGTGGAAGATGTGACCAAATACTGAACTCTACTCATGAGTAAAGCCTTATTGGTGTCACTTATGAAGTTCCAATCTGTCTTCGGCAAGTTGGCTAAACAACAACATAGTTATATTGAAATTTATTCAGTTTATTTTGTAAATTTTTATTATATATGTTATACTACAGCCCAAGTAACTGAAATGGCTGACTATTGTATTCATAATTATTATCTTTGATCGTATGGGATACTTTCCTAAAAAATGCCATAACTTTTGTCTTTTTAACTGAGCTTCATAAACTATATTCTACAGTAACCTTGCATAAATACTGAACGGCTATCTGTAACTCATCATCTTAAATTGGCAAATATCACTTGTTCATCTGCAAACATTATAGAATTTAAAATCTGTGAACCTAATTAAAATGTGTTTCGAGATTGTTTTGCTGATAATAGGATGACCAGAACTCTTAACGATATTCTGAAACATAATGCTGTAAAGATGATGATCAAGAGTTCGTCGAAGAAATTGGATATTCGATAAAATTAAAGAAAAAACTTATTTTCATATTGTTTTATCTGAGTAATTTTCAAATTTAACAAACCCTTCATTGACACAAAAAAGAATGAACCCAGGATCTTCTTTCTATTGAGTCCTTTACGCAAACTAGCAGCTTCACACACAGAGCTTGCAGTTTTCAATGACTAGCTGTCAGACTATAATAACGGACCTTCGGCTGGGCCTCAAATTTATGATCATCCAAACGAGGGATTGCGTTTTTGTGGGAAATGTGTAGACCGATGAAGGGCATCCCGTCAGGCAGGAGGTAATAAAACGAGACCTGCAAAATCGCAATGTGGAGACCCAGCCTAAGGAAAGGTTGAGAAGATTAGACTGAACATTTAATTGGAGGTGCAGCGTAATTATTTAAGTTGTATCATGTAATTAATTGAGTTGATATATAATGAATTAAGTTGATATGTAATTAATTAAGATGATATGTAATTTAGTTGATATGTAAATAAATTAAGGTTATATGTAATTAATTAAGATGATATGTAATTAAGTTGGTATGTAATTAATTAAGGTGATATGTAATTACTTAAATTGGTAATAGTTGGGTGAAATAGAAGTACTTATAAGTTGGATTTACTTTTGCTTATCGTAGGCGTTATTATAGAATAGTTTTTATTTACAGTCCTAGGTTTATTGCATCTACTATTTATAAATTTACGTTTATTTTATTTTATTTCATTTACGTTTATTTTATTTTATTTCACGTAATTGTAATTATTGTATATTATATATCACTACCACCGGGTGTATACCCAATTGTAGTGTTAATAAAATACATACATATATACAACTCAAGCTTCGTGACTATATATACTAGACTATGGTAACACTGGCTCATAGTAGCGTATCAGCGCTATGATCATCCGGCGAAGATCGCCGTAGCCAAACCGTAGCTTAAAACCGGAGATGTGACACAAGACACAAGGCATCAGCAAATATTCAGCCGTAAGGACCAGAATAAGTGATCACACAATACATGTTATTTTTAAGCAATTCATTAAATATTATGCACACATTGATGGTAACATAACATATGACAACCGAGAATATAGGCCTAGTGTCACTTACGAAGAACGAAAAATATTTGCAAGTCTTGCGGGAGCTTCAATCCAGCCAACCCTGACCCCGGGTGCCATGATCTTGGAGAAAGAGCAGTTGGATATGACATGGCCTCCCGAGTAGCCCTCTAAAACCGCATCGTGAGAAAACAGCCTCTTGGGCGGATGTGGATCATTCCCGTAGTATAAGAGGTTATACACGTCGTCACACACCACGAGGAAGTCCAGACTGCGGGCTGCTCTAACCAGTGCATCACAACGGTCTGAAAATTAAGCATACTGCAACTGTCAGCCGACTCATGACAATTCACAACTGATTACTAACAAAATATAAGAGTATTTACATTTGTACTCAATAAAAGAAAGTAAGTTAGTCACCGGCATAGCTCATAACGTTGAGAACTCTACTCGTTAGCAGAGGCTGCACTTGGATCTGAATTCGAATTCCTCGGGCTCGGGCTAGTTGGCTTTTTATGGCAAATTCTAGAACAGGCCTGCACAAGGTTTGCGCTCTCCGAGCCGGCTCACAGCTCATGAGCGGAATGCAGATATTAGCTGCGCTCTGTATAAGGATGGACTGGAAGAAGGGGTGATCTCGTACAAAATGTACACAAAAGGAAGTACTATTACGAGTGTTTATGAAATGAATTCCCGTTCAGTGTTTGCAAAACTATCTTGGACTATTATTAATTAATAAAGAAATATTTATTTTTATCAGTACTTCAAAACGAGGTTTTATGTTGTTGACAGCTGAAAGGAGCAGTAGCCTACTGATCGTAATGAAACATCAATTACAGATGTTCGATGTCTGCCTTTATTAAAGTTGATTATAGAAAACAGTTGCTCACAAATATAAATGTTGAGCCAAACATAGCAATCATTTTCACAGCCAGCCTGTGTAGTCGTGGATATTATTGCTGAGGTTTAGTCTTGTAAAACTCAACCAGGCTAGTAGTATTATTCAAACGATCTTAGTCCTTAGATCACATTGAAGATCAATAAGTTCGAGCTGTAAATCGTTAAATGTTAAATGTTACGTTCCGTCTTTTAGATTCCTCCATACTCTACTGTAGCAGTAGGTAAGCAACGTGAAACAGTTACTGAGAATAGGCCTACACACTGCACTCCACTAGATAGCTGAGTAGTCGTTTCCCTCTCGTCTACCTATAGCAAGTCTATGTCATTCTGACGTATCTTCCTCTCCGTTTCGGCGAGCGGTAAACACGGCTCTCCCGCTCTGAAGGAACGCGCGCGCTCGTTGAACGCTGTTTGTGCAGGTATGTTCTAGAACGTATCTCGCAAAATACCCAGTTTCTATCACCAATCTTGCCGACACTGAATAGCCTCGTAGTTGTCACAGCGTCGTCAGAAAACACTAAAATATTTTACAACAGAACGAATTCTATGCAAAGGAGAGGGGAGTTTGGGAATCGACAGTCACATAAAAATGCAACCCATCTCGCCACTACAAAAGGAATAAAGAGAGAACATAGGCAATATAATCCGTTCATGGTGTTGCAACTTCCATTTTGAATAGTTTATACCAGAATCGTAGATCAATATCACATAGCTTTTATTCGCATAACCTCAACACAATTAATCTTACATCCTAATTCTGTATTTTTGTTCGTTATGAACTTTGTAGAAAATTCTTACTTTTGGGCAATTTTGTTCCAGTAGGGTTGTGAAATATTGGTATAGTGTAGAACATGGCCCAGAATGGTTTTTCTTCACTTACGGTCCAGGAACCCTTGGACTTTTCATCTCTTACAATCTTCTCCATAGCTTCTACATCAACTCCTTCTGAATCTATGGGAACTGAAATAAAACACAACATTAATGTTTAAAATTGAACTTTGGTATATTATACCTACAGAGCGAACCTATAAACCTTTATCATTTTAATCACTAATCAGTTATAACTTCCTTTCGAAATTCAGTATAAACTTTAGACTTGACTTTTTATCGTAGGAGTAAATGTAGGTGTTCATGGCTAAAGTAACAAGACTGTCGACTGTCCATTATCATCTTTTTTTAAATGTAGAATATATGTAGTTATAAGTCAGCAAACAACTTTCTGCAGAGTATTTATTTGAACGATTACACTTTTACTACGTCATACTACTTTTGACCACTAAAACGGTACGAAAGGACGTGTTTCAACCAATCATGTCTATTTATCGCTACAATTTTATCACTTCCCTAGCGTTTCTTTGTTTTTATTACTTCTCTAGCATTTGTTTCTTTGCTTGCCAACATTTAAAAATGCAAATTCTATAAAACATGCTTTGCGATTGTCATTTGTTTCCCGAATAAACAGTCAACTGAAAAAGGCGGCTCCGTTCAAACGTTTTGGTGAAGCTAACATTAGTGAAAGAGAGTTTTAGCATGTCAATTTTAATACCAATTTTATTATATTAGAGTACTTTATTTCTTCTAATCTTTACATACTTTCTTCTGTTTTTATCACCTCCCTACCATTTGTTTGCCAACATTTCAAACTGCAAATTCTTTACGGTACTATGAAACAAATGACGAAAGAGTTCACTGTATAAAACATGCTTTGCTATCGTCATCTGTTTACCGCATAGATAGTCAAATGAAAATGGCGGCTCCGTTCAAACGTTTTGGTGAGGCTAACATTAGTGAAATAGAATTTTTGTAAGTCAATTAAAATTTTATTTCTTCTAATCTTTATATACTTTCTTCTAATCGTGTAATAGCCAATTAAATCTCACTCGAGTTTTGATTTTCTCTAGATAAATCAAAACCTCTAGCGAGATTACTGTTGATAAAACTTACTGGATTACAAATTCTTTGGTTGAAAAATAAAGGATATTTCAGAAAGAGTTTGGTGTACGTGATGTTCCAAGCAAGCTTACAATTCTGTCGTTAGTAAGAAAATTGGAAACATCCGGCCGTCGACAGTGAAAGTGATAAACATTGATCTTGCAATGCCTCAAAATCGTGTGGGTGATGATGTTCGACAACGCTTAACTCATCACAGAAATCAATGCGTCGATTAAGACAGGTTACTCATCATATGACACGTGCAACAAAAGAGCAAAGAAAGCGTGCATACCGCCGTACAGAGTACATACAGTGCGGCAATTGAAGGAAACAAGAGTGCAATACCACCGATGGTTCCAGGCTCTTCTTACGTCAAGTCCATTCTCCCCATAACATGGTTTTCGGATGAGGCATGGTTTCATCACCAAAGAGTATATGTTAACATTCAAAGAAGGTACTGGGCTGACGAAATTCGCCATCTTATCCACCAAACACCATCAAATTCCAGAAATGGTTGGGGTCTGGTGCGTAGTGTCTGCCTTAAGAATATATTGATATCATTTTCTTCGACGATAGCTATAACGAGCACTAAGATTTACAACAAATATTTCCGGAATTTGTTGAACAAGTTGACGGCGGACTACTTCCAGTAGACAGCGCTAAAAGCAACACATCCAACGAGTCCATAAAGCTGTTCTGTAATCTCTGACAGATAAAGCAGGAAAGCTGAGATGAAAATATTAAAGCTCAATACATGTTTGGAAATCCTCAATTCTTCTTCAGAATACAACCACTTTAAAAGTCTAAAAGTACCAAACCTGCGAGTGCCTCATAAGACCACAAACACTCAAACAGACAAGCAGAAAGCCCTCAGCTTTCAAAGTATTTATGAGGAGAGGTTAAGGCCATGGACAAATTCATTTAACTCAGATTTCAGCGATGAGTTTGTGTGGACAGTATAAAACACCAAACACATTTCTTTACACTTCAAATTCAGATCTCGTTATTTAAAATTTACCTGTGACTATTTTCATTCCAGTAAATTGCTTCAGTACGTCTAAAGCAATCATATATGTAGCTTCTTCAACAAAAATAATGCCGTTTGGTTGAATAAGAGTTGTTAGCGCCATCAGTAAACCATGTGTTGCGCCACAAGTCAGGATAAGATTCTGCCTGTAAGTAAAGTTACATTAAACAGTTTTTTTTCTACCACAGCGCGTAAAGTTGCACTTTACCCTCTCAGCCGATGCAAGACCTTGTACAGATTTCTATTAATTATTGGGTTATTTTTTTTTACGACGCTGTATCAACATCTAGGTTATTTAGCGTCTGAATGAAATGAAGGTGATAATGCCGGTGAAATGAGTCCGGGGTCCAGCACCGAAAGTTACCCAGCATTTGCTCGTATTGGGTTGAGGGAAAACCCCGGAAAAAACCTCAACCAGGTAACTTGCCCCGACCGGGATTCGAACCCGGGCCACCTGGTTTCACGGCCAGACGCGCTGACCGTTACTCCACAGGTGTGGACTCTATTAATTATATCATCATTTTCTTTACGAAATATAATTTTGAAAACAATTATGGTCATACATGATTTGAGATGTACACGTGTGTGGGCCTTTCGTGTATTTGTACCGTGATCTAGATCAGCGATGTCAAGGTCAAGAGCATGTAGACGGTTCTGCGTGCGATCAAGTACTCATTGCTTGCAATGAATCTATTCTGCAGGCAGCAGCAGAGAATAAGAAGAGGTGAGCAAAGTGAACTCTATTGGCCTGTCACTGCAAGATGAGTTAAACTGTTTTTAAGTAATAGATAACGTGTTACATTCATACAAGACAACAGAAATCAGAGCATGTTTTGTAAAGTGTACCTCTCTAATAAATGCAATGAATTATAAAATAGTAGGCTACAATAAATAATAAACATAACTTCTCCTTAACTTACATAGTTTCAGATAATAGCTAGAATATAATTAATTTTATATAATTATCTAATAATCCAACTAGTATAAAAACACTGTTTTCTTGTTTTATAATTACCAATACAAAAGTGAAAGAAATTACAGGACATTGTGCATACGGGAAAATGAAATAATAGGTTTGCAGCAAATAATAAACATAGTATATTTTTTATCTTAGAGGTTTTAGATAATGAGGCCTACCTAATTAATTGTTATGCAACTGTTACATACTTAATAATGTACTTATTATATGGACAGCACATTTCTAGAAACAAATTTAAATTCCTGACTTCTCGTCTAATACAGAAGTGTTTTTTCTTGCTTTTGCCGACACCAACCTTCGTATGTCCGGCGAAATTATGTTTCCTGCAGCATGACGTAGCATAGCACGCCTATTATCTTCTGATACTCTTGGTATTAATCTTGGTTTTGTGAGGTTTATAAGTGAGGAAAATAGCTGACATACGTGCTTGCTGCAAAATATAGAAATAATTTGCGCCGCAAATATTCCTACCCTGGATATATTACCAGGCAAAGCGAACTTCCAACTTGACTCTGTTCACGCAATTCAAAGAACCTGGAGAGAACTTTTCCTCGGCTTGACAAAAGGACATCACAATGGTAAGGACCATTGTCAAACGAAAAATCTATGGACGACATATCTTCACAATTTTTAGACAGAATTCATAACGTGTCTACGCTATTAGCATCATATACTTTTTGTACTTTTTTCTGTAAACTTAAATGAAATGCAGCGAGGAAGAACCTCTACAGTACATTTAAACATATATGAATTTATTACTATTTAATTTAAATAAAAGAACAACATTTTAATACACCATTATGTACATCAATTAATAATTTCAGGCGTTTCACATTGCTCCTCTTTGTAACTAAATACTTTCCATATATCAGACAAAGAACATTTTCGCCTCTTTCACTCATAAGAAGTCAGGAGTCCAGTCAGCCTAAAACTTACTGAACGACTTCTTCCTCAATGTCTTATGTACAACCCTTGAGTTCATCTGTGACTTGTACCTGCGTGCCGTACTGTACATGCTCTAAACAGAGCATACGCGACGATGAGGCACGCTTGCGCTCTCGTTGACATCACTGATCTAGATGTTGAGATATACAACGATTCGTAGCTACATGTAGGCTATATCAACATGGAAGGCACGAAAACCTATCTGCTGGATCCATTACCAAGAGCTAGTCTCAGGAATAGAATAGATTTCCCCGTTCTCCTTTCCCTACCTTCCCTGATGATGCAGCCGAAATGTACAGATGAGAAGGCGAGGCCTGGCATGTGAGCTGTACGAGAGGGAAAAGACTGAGCTATCAGAAAGAGAATTTGTTTCATAATGGTCAATATTATATGAGTCTATCGATACGGAAGTCCATCTCAGACTAAACCTGGTCTTCATTTCCAAACCCATTGATATAGCCAGGCACTATGCAATTACCCAAAAACCTCGCAAGCTAAAAATTATATTTCGCAATAAAATTTGAACATACCTGTGCACTGTTTCGCCATATCTGACAGTGAGAAATTTTGCCAACTCTTCCCGAAACTCCCATAAACCTGACGTAATACCATACTGGAATAAGAAGGCGTCCTTTTCTTCCTTCGCCTGCAACAAAAATCACCATACTATTGATATAGTAGGCTTACGTTAAAATTAAACTAGAAATGGATATCAGAAACTTAATAGTACCATCATCCTTCACATTTCTAACGTTTTTCAATGTTACCATTCGAGGATCACTAAGATGAAACGGAAAGATTTTTGTGTAACACTGACGATACTCCGTCTTTGGATGATGATAATAACTAAATACAGGAATTTATACCACATATAGGTTTGCTTAGACTGTCGTTACGTCATGAATGACGTGAAGCCTGAAGTATGGCCAGGTTACAACTGAAATGCGTTTTGTACCGCAGCAATTGAATGGGGATATGTTTCTCGTACGACGTACATACAACGAACACTTTATACATACCTAATCTTGTAGTCTCTGTGGGTAAATTCCTATCTTTACTAATAACTTAGCGTATTTATAGGAACTTGTTACATGTAAATCAAAGAATAAAGATTACTATTATAAAATGATGTTTATTT
Source organism: Periplaneta americana (assembly GCF_040183065.1). Classification (NCBI taxonomy): domain Eukaryota; kingdom Metazoa; phylum Arthropoda; class Insecta; order Blattodea; family Blattidae; genus Periplaneta; species Periplaneta americana. The sequence goes on from NC_091117.1 coordinate 179,304,284, forward strand.
TATTCACAAAATAAAACTGAACATTAAACAAAAACCCAAAATCATATAACATTTTTCCTAATTTTACAAATATTCAACAGTTTGCTATGGCTGAATAGTAAAGATAGATCTGAACATAATGAAAGTGAAATACGTCAATAAATGCGACATTTTGAAAAATGCAATACGCTTTGGTCAATCCCTTTCGGTTTAAGAGTTAGGACCATTTTTGTTTGACTTACACAACTGCTAACCTGAGAACATGGCGCTATAACTTAATTACAAGCGAGTGACGTTATGCACAGACAAACATATCTACAGAAAGCAGTCGCGCAAAATATATGAAACTTTATAGGAAAAGAAAACATGAAGAGAAAGATAATTAATTCTCAGTCTATTAATAATGCACTCAAATGGAGAAAATAACACTGTTTCATAGTTTAATTTAATACCTAGGTAAAGTTGTTTTAATAGGGAATATAATAATTAACATTATTCAACTTTAATCCTGAAACCAAGGTTCCTAATCTCTCTTATTTTTTTATTTTATTTTTTATTTTTTAGAGCTTAGTGTTTTCATAATCATATACATGGAGGACGTAATTAGGTTAAAGTTACTGGTAATTTGCAACCTTTCCCTTCTCTGTCAACATTATCGTAACTATCGTCATTACATTATCATCATTACTATCACCTACATCAACATGTCTGACTGTCGATTACAAAGCGTATGACAGCGAATCCGAAGGGAATAGTGGGTTTCACTAAGATGACACTATTCTATTGTGTGCAAATATCGTAGTACTTTCAGAATAAAGGTTGGAATTAACAAATGAAAAATAAACACATAATTATCAGTACAAACTTAAAATAAAACAAATTAGGGCATATAAGTGCGTGCTTTACGAATCTATACACATTACGATAAATGACTGTAAACATTTTAAGTGTTTCAAATGAAACATTTCTTCTTCTTTCTAATAAAATACATGTTCTTCTTTTTTAATGAAGTGCTGGCTACCAAATTCTTCTATTAGAGCACTGATCTCCAAGCACCCAGTTTTGTCTTGTTTTCGTATGTTCACTGAACAGCAGACCTGAACTGTGTAGTAGAGTCGGGTTCCGCCGATCTGTACTCCATACATATCTACACTGTTGCGGGTAGCTTGAAGGCTTTAGGTACCGTAACCAAACGCAGGACTCTAATTTTAAATGAAAGTCCCAGTGGCGCGCCAACTCGCATATCACATAAGTTTAACCACGTGCAAGTCTAATAAAATAAATGAGATCGAAAATGTCAAAGAGAATGGGTTAAGTGTAGGCTAAAACTCTGAAGGAATATTAACGATACATGTCTATCAAGCTTTTAGAATTACTTACTATCTCTACACAGCAATGATAAATATGTAAATAAGAACGAACGACCTTGTACAGTACGTATAAGTGAGTGATAAAAATGAATGCATTCACAATATCACAGATACAGTAAGGGGAAGAGTTTTCCCATGAAGTAAAATGATAAGCGAACAAGTATTGAACAGGATGGGCACAAAGTCGCGTTACATCCTATAGATACCTCAAATATATGTAATTCCGGTCATAATGCAGACATACACCCACTTTACACTAACTGCGTGTCCTAAGTGTCCCAAGGGTCAGTAAAATTATGCTCTTGATGAAACCCTACAGCGCATTGTCACAGGTTTCCACAACGCTGGATTGGCCGTGGGTCACCCATCTTACCAGCTCCTCTCGACTGTCCACCTCGCAGCCCTGACTTCACAACCTGTGACAATGAGCTGTGGGGTTTCAAGAGCACTGTTGCACAGGAACGGTACGACACCGTTGGTGAATTGAAGGACGCCATCCGAAGCGCTTTCCAACAGACTATACCAGCACTGAGGAGAATGTCAAACCGAACCTGGCACCGCATTATTTTATGTGAGGAGAATGATGGGGGACATGTGAACTATATCGATGCGGAATTACGAACGCAGGAGCAGTAGCGCCAAGGCTCCGGGCTGCAGGACTACACTGGCCTTGGTCGAGTAATACCTACATAAATGTATTTTCAGAAAAGAACTAAAGGCTGCACAAAAATGGACAAAATTAAAACTGAAGAAGTACGAGAAGAATTACATATACATTTAATTACTTACAAATAAAACACTATCATAACAATTGGGTGTATAATATAGACAGGACTTATAAAATTCAAGTCTACCAAAAGTCATAAGTAATGACCATCAGGAAAGAGACGCGTGAGATGACCGGAAAAGAGATAGAAGGATATGCTGTAAAAACGGAAAAAGAAGCTGTTTATACTGTAAGTGTAGGAGAAGAAGAATATGATGATAATGATGAAGTAATAGAAGAATTAGATTAAAGAATACCAATGGATTGACAGAACGGCTTGGTTGGAAAATAGAATGGCAATGGCATTAAAAATACACACACAAGTATTGTTACTCGTATTACTACCACTATCACTACTACTATTCATAGACGGAGTTATGGCACTGCCCCCCAAACTTGTCTGAATTCTTTTCTTTTTCTTTTGTATTAACGTTAGCAAATATTGAATTCAAAAGATCTTTCCTGCTTTTGTCTATAAGTTTCCGTGCTTAAATTGATGAATTAATGTCTTCAGATCATGTGTCTGGACTATAATATTTATTTTAAATTTCTGAATGTATAGGAATTTCTATACATCATTTGAGGAATGGAAGCACTGTAATGTTTCTTTTGTAACAGCCTGTAGGCCTACTCATGTGTTAGAATCAGTGGTCGTCAGCACTCGCTGAAATGTGCAAAGAGTAAGCGGTGCCGTCCCGTGTGCACCGTCGTGCAGAAGGAAGAGGTAGGGAGCATACCCGCTAGCAACTACGAGTGCACCATGGTGCACTGTGTTCTCCGCGGGTAAGGGATGCCAGCTCCAGGGTGCTCTGTGCTGACGACCCCTGTGTTAGATGTCTGCAGGTGTTCAGGCCGCCACTTGGAGAAATATGAATAACATTCTGCACAACAATGCAGAAAAAGAAAAGTGATCCTGGTATAATATTGTGTAAACTTAATGACGAGATTAAATAAAATAATTTAGAGTTTACATTTCATATGATATCTTCAGGAAAGCTTAATATAAAAATGTTTCTGTTAGCACTGTTACGTAGTTTTATTGATGCACTGTATATGTGTTTCTGTAAGAGAGAGAAAAAGAGGGAGATTGTTTTAAGTTATGCCCTATTATAATTTGTAGTAGACCTACAGTTCAAGCCCTATACAATTAGGTCCGAAACATCGCGGATATGGATGTAAGTGTATAAGAAAAATGCTCTCCGAAAATAGCTTTAATAAATGATCATATTCCGATATACTGTACCACGGTCAAGCTATAACGGGGGGGAGGTAAATGTTGTCCCTCATAACTCCGTTATATGGGGATTCTATGGTTTTGATTTGCTCCTTCCCCAAGGAAACGATTCTCTGTTCCTAATTTGTCTGCAATGTACAACGCATTATAGATCTGTAGGACGATGTAAATTAGGGATTACTTGCATTTTTCTTATCTTTGGCCTTGTCAGCTGTTAGCGGAGGTACACGGAAGTTGCGTGAAGTTGTGTACCGTTTGAGGGGGAGAAGCTGTAAGGATGAGTAGTAAAACGCATGCATTCAGACGAAGAAGATCGTTCTATGTTATTGTAGTTCAGTTACTGTAAAAGTAAGTTGTCTATTGAGACAACATCATATATTTGTACGGCACACGGTCATATAAAAGGGATACAATTTATCAATTGAAACTCAACAGCGGTTTTAATAGAGAACATTATTATATTTCGTTTTCTATATTTCATAATAGTAACATTGGAACGCAGCAATTATGTTCATTTCACTGAGTAGTATTTCACGGTGTTTTGAATAATAATAATAATAATAATAATAATAATAATAATAATAATAATAATAATAATAATAATAATAATAATGTATTGCTAGAATAAAGACACACATTGTGTTTTATATATAAAAATCAAACAGAATGCAAACAGATTGATAATATTCATAAGATGGTGAATATATTTTCAACGGACATTCAAGAAAGAGTTTCTGACAAAGTAAACCATATCATTACAGACAACGATGTATTTATTTGTAAGAAAAATCAACACATTTTAAATAGTGAGAGTTTCTGGACGCGCACAGCCTGATCATGTACAGGAAAAGTTTGTATCATTGAAGGTGTAACTGTATTGACTGGAAGTGATCAAAATCATAATCTGAAATTATTTTAGTGAAAGCAATATATGAAAATTCGTAGTAGCAGAGCAAAAAATCGCGGACTATTTCACACTGAACAGCCAAAATAATTCACTTAGCAATTAAATAAGTTCAAAACAAAGGATTTTACGTATTTTAGATCAAAGTCGGACTCGTGTTTGTGTGTGTGGGTGCGTGCTTGGGTGGGTATGTGTGTAGGCTATGTATACAGAGTGTAAAGGGTTTAAGTGCCATTATTTTAACTGATGATTGTTCATGTCATAAGGAAGAAAAAATGCCCTCACAATTTGTTTCTAATTGCAATATTTAACTAATTATTATTAAAGTTTACAATATTAGGCGTTTGGCAACGTTGCTGGATGGGAAGGAAGGAGTTTACAACTACACAGTACAGTTCAAGCGGATACAGACATACCGGCACAAAACAGATGGTCTATTCTAATGCAGGGGAGGACCGTTGTTTAGATGAAACGAACAGCAAATACGAACTTAAAATCTCATTAATAGAATTTGATGGTAAATTTTCATTTTATTTAACAATATGGACAATATTGGTCCATTTTTTATTGTACGTCTAAAAAATAAACAATAATGGTTTACTGCACAAAACCACACGAACTTTTTTTTTAATGTAACATTTTAATCTCTCCCGCTTCCATAAAGTAGTGCCATTTTTTAAGAAATTTCTGTTTGTGTGATTTTCGAAACGGGGTAAGAGACTCCTTGTTTCTAATAATCATTGAGAAACCGCTACAAAAGTTCGCCGATTAGGTAGCCTTCAATTGCGGAAAACAATGACGGTACATGTTCTTGCCTCACTAGAATTACGACGACTTTCTCCATAATTTAATAACATATGATGTTCCTAAACTGTGAATGACATTGTAAGTTGTTTATCGAATACCCTGTAGTGAACTGTCATCCGCTCTGCAGTAGATCTATGGACAGAGAGGACTCAGCTGACGTACTTACGTCTGTGCAGAGTACTGCCTGCTCAACACGTTGCCACTCTCTCACGCCAGAATATTAACAAATTTAAGCATGCAAATGTATTTAATTTCACGAAAACGTAATAGAACATACAAATATGTATTTAAACTAATATTAACTCTTTGCTAGAAATACCTACTAATCGTTTTCGTAATTTTACTAACGATATAAGCAGTATAACGCGAATAAAATAAAAGAAGAAATATTTTTTTCTGGGAAAACTATCAAGTTTTGACCCATGTTGTGTGGACATTTTTTGATCCTGTAGATCGTCCCCGACGACTGTGAAAAGGATGGCACTTATACCCCTTACACCCTGTATGCACTTGGCATTAAGCTCTCTCCAATGCACCCTCACAAGAAATAATGAGTGAACTGACTTAATTAAACTTCCAACAGTAAAAAGTAACAAAATAATAAATAATAAAAAATGACATTTTTGTGTCTTGTAACGGTATCAAATAAAATCATAAATAAATTATACTTGTTACAAAAGCCCGAGAGTAACCGTAGTCCTTTCCGAGGACCCGCGCACCGGTACATCGGTAAAGCAAACCGATAGCAACTTTGTATTTCAACATCCATGAGTTGCTTTTCAATATCGATTTCCGTACATTTTTTTACAATGACAAAACAGAGGCTTTTTTATTTATTTTTTTATTTTAGTAGGTTATTTTACGACGCTTTATCAACAGCTTAGGTTATTTAGCGTCTGAATGAGATGAAGGTGATAACGCCGGTGAAATGAGTCCAGGGTCCAGCATCGAAAGTTACTCAGCATTTGCTCATATTGGGTTGAGGGAAAACCCCGGAAAAAACTCAACCAGGTAACTTGCCCCGACCGGGAATCGAACCCGGGCCACCTGGTTTCGCGGCCAGACGCGCTAACCGTTACTCCACAGGTGTGGTACAGAGGCTTTCTCAAGCATATTATAAAAGAGGAATTCAAAGCATTTTGACAGGAACGACTGGACATTGTACCCCATTATCTCCTGTATTAGTTGCCTCATGAGTGACGACTTACTTGACTTAATTCCTCTTGTGAAACGTTTCCAATGGTCTCTCCGTCCTGCTAACCCATTAACTTCTAACCATGACTTTTCTTATTTCTGCAACTTCACCTTCCACTGTCCTCTTACAAGTCTTTATTGAGCGGCCTATCTTTCGAACTCTTGGAGGATTCCAATCCAATGCACTTTTCTCAATGGATCCATCTAATTTTCTCAGTACGTATATGTCCCATCCAGTTCCGTTTTCTCTTTTTGATTTCAATCTCAATGTGGAGCTGATTTGAAGTTTTCCAAAGATCTTCGTTGGTTATACAGTGACATCAAAAACTTTTTCCTTGCATTTTTAACTATGTCCTTATTGTACCTATACAGTGTCACTCTTTAACACAGCGAATACTGTCCAACTGCATGTGGATAGAGCATGCGGCGGCCGTGGGTCTGATGAAAGTATAGGATGAGCAAAAGGCATGTCGCTGATATTGGAATAAAAATGCAATGATACAGTGAGATTAAGAAAACAAGAAAACACATTTTATTTTATGTTAGCAAAATTCACAAATATGTATTATATGTACGTGAACAACCACAAATATTATCAGAAAATGCAGGCTCTAAATTTCTAAAATTTTATAAGGAAATGAACTCACAATTGGACAAAAATTACAAGGTACCACAACAAGACTTATTAGAACTTAAATATCTGATACTTACTTACTTACAAATGGCTTTTAAGGAACCCGAAGGTTCATTGCCGCCCTCACATAAGCCCGCCATTGGTCCCTATCCTGTGCAAGATTAATCCAGTCTCTATCATCATACCCCACCTCCCTCAAATCCACTTTAATATTATTCTCCCATCTACGTCTCGGCCTCCCTAAAGGTATTTTTCCCTCCGGCCTCCCAACTAACACTCTATATGCATTTCTGGATTCGCCCATACGTGCTACATGCCCTGCCCATCTCAAACGTCTGGATTTTAAGTTCCTAATTATGTCAGGTGAAGAATACAATGCGTGCAGTTCTGTGTTGTGTAACTTTCTCCATTCTCCTGTAACTTCATCCCTCTTAGCCCCAAATATTTTCCTAAGAACCTTATTCTCAAACACCCTGAACCTATGTTCCTCTCTCAGAGTGAGAGTCCAAGTTTCACAACCATACAGAAGAACCGGTAATATAACTGTTTTATAAATTCTAACTTTCAGATTTTTGGACAGCAGACTGGATGATAAGAGCTTCTCAAACGAATAATAACACGCATTTCTCATATTTATTCTGCGTTTAATTTCCTCCCGAGTGTCATTTATATTTGTTACTGTTGCTCCAAGATATTTGAATTTTTCCACCTCTTCGAAGGATAAATCTCCAATTTTTATATTTCCATTTCGTACAATATTCTGGTCACGAGACATAATCATATACTTTGTCTTTTCGGGATTTAATTCCAAACCGATCGCTTTACTTGCGTCAAGTAAAATTTCCGTGTTTTCCCTAATCGTTTGTGTATTTTCTCCTAACATATTCGCGTCATCTGCATAGACAAGAAGCTGATGTAACCCGTTCAATTCCAAACCCTGCCTGTTATCCTGAACTTTCCTAATGGCATATTCTAGAGCGAAGTTAAAAAGTAAAGGTGATAGTGCATCTCCCTGCTTTAGCCCGCAGTGAATTGGAAAAGCATCAGATAGAAACTGACCTATACGGACTCTACTGTATGTTTCACTGAGACACATTTTAATTAATCGAACTAGTTTCTTGGGAATACCAAATTCAATAAGAATATCATATAATACTTCCCTCTTAACCGAATCATATGCCTTTTTGAAATCTATGAGTAACTGATGTACTGTACCCTTATACTCCCATTTTTTTCTCCATTATCTGTCGAATACAAAAAATCTGATCAATAGTCGATCTATTACGCCAAAAACCACACTGATGATCCCCAATAATTTCATCTACGTACGGAGTTAATCTTCTCAAAAGAATACTGGACAAAATTTTGTACGACGTCAACAAAAGTGATATTCCTCGAAAGTTACCACAGTTGGTTTTGTCCCTCTTTTTAAAAATAGGTACAATTATGGACTCCTTCCATTGTTCTGGTACAATTTCCTTTTCCCAAATAGCAAGTACAAGTTTATAAATTTCGCTATATAATGCACTTCCACCCTCTTGTATTAATTCTGCTGGAATTTGATCGATACCTGGAGACTTGTACTTTTTCAGATTTTCTATCGCAATTTCGACTTCTGAAAGCGTGGGTTCGGGTATAAATGGCTCAGCAGTTTGTATTTCAATTTCGTCCCGATCATTTCTATTTGGCCTATGTACATTTAGTAGTTGCGCAAAATAGTTTTTCCATCTGTTTAGGATTGATGGAGAGTCTGCAAGCAAGTCACCATTCTCATCCTTGATCACGTTTACCCTTGGCTGATATCCCTTCTTAAATCCCTTTATACCCTTATATAAATCTCGAATATTTTTATTCTTACTATTTGTTTCTATCTCATTCAGTTTTTCCTTCAAGTAACCTCTCTTTTTATACCTAAGTGTACGACTTGCTTCCCGTCTTTCATTGAAATAATTATCTCTCTTCTCCTCTACTGGATCGTGTAAGGATTTAAATTTTGCCTGTTTCCTTCTTTCTACTACCATGCAACAATCTTCATCAAACCACGGTTTCTTTTTCTTATTTTCATAATAACCTATGTTCTGCTCAGCTGCAATTTTGATACTATCTCTGATATTTTCCCACAGACTATTAACATCTAATTCTTTCTCAACTTCGTCGGAACTTTCTAAGTGACAAACCTATTCGAAATTTCGATCTGATAATTTTGCTTAGCTTCCCCGTTCTTTAATTTCAAAATATTGAATTTAGTAATATTAACTTGCTGTTCTACTCGCTTGGCTACTGATAATCTTTCTCTTAATTCTCCAATCACCAAATAATGGTCAGATTACAGTCTGCACCCCTGAAAGTTCGAATATCTACTATACTAGTATGTCTCCGTTTATCTATCAAGATGTGATCTATTTGGTTGTGTGTCAATCCATCTGGAGAAGTCCAAGTATATTTATGTATATCCTTATGGGGGAATGTTGTACTTTTGACAATTAAATTTTTCGATGTGGCAAAGTTGACTAATCTAACTCCATTGTCACTACGAATTGCGTGTAGGCTCTCTTTTCCAATAGTTGGTCTAAAAGTAAAAATATCCTCCCGTCCTTCGTTAGCGTTGAAATCCCCCAATAAAATTTTCATGTGATATCTAGGGAACTGATCAAAAGTATGTTCCAATTCCTCATAGAAGCTATCCTTTATATGGTCGTCTTTTTCTTCTGTAGGGGCGTGAGCATTTATAACTATGATGTCGCACCATCTACCCTTAAGCACTAAATATGATAACCGGTCACTGATAAATTCGACCTTTTTTACTGCTGATTTTATTCTTTTATGAACAAAGAATCCTGTTCCTAATTGGTGATTATTGTTTCCTTCCCCATAATACAACAAGTAATCTCCTATTTGTGATATGCCATTCCCATCTAACCTAACCTCGTGTACTCCCACGAAGTCTATTCTATATCTAGCTAGTTCTTTTGCTACTAATGTTACCCCTCCTGTTCTATAAAGACTAGTTACGTTCCAAGTGCCAAATCTCAAAACCTTATTCCTTTGCTGTGGTCATGCCAGAGAATCAGTCCTATTCCGAGGCTTATTAAATATCTGATAAAAGTATAAAAAGGTTACTAATAATATTTTTTAGAATTCAATTTTTACTTTAAATTAAATTTTCCAGAATTTGAAAATTTTCACACATATTATTTCATAACTCCATAAGCATTAGAGATCAAATTCTGAAATTTTGTACACTGATTTAACATGCAGTTATGCAACAGGTAGACTACAATAATGCTCTTTCTTTGAAAATAGAAAAACTAGGTCACAAAACATTATGTAAATTTTAATATATTTTATATAGGACAAATGAAAAATTAACTGTATTAAAATAAACAACTCTACATGTCTGAGAGTAGTCTACTTTTCAGAAATAAGTGTTTATTACATGCAGGGAAAATATTAAAGATATCAGAGAGACCATAACAATGTTATGGTTACCAAATGATGTAACTGCAAATTTTTTTTTTCATACTTTGATAAAACTGGTTTGAAAAATATTATTAGTAACCTTTTTTATACTTTCATCAGATATTTAAGTTCTAATAAGTCTTGATGTGGTACCTTGTAATTTTTGTTCAATTGTGAGTTCATTTTCTTATAAAATTTTAGAAATTTATAGCCTGTATTTTCTGATAATATTTGCGGTCATTCACGTACATATACCCTTAAGTCTGGAGAAACCGAAAAAGCTATGTGCCTAATACCGACATGTAGATATGAAATAAAAGAAACAAAATGAATCTCTCGAGATATAAATTTAAAAATTAATAATTTTATTTAAGAATTTCGCAAGAAATGCCCATTTCTACAGCCAATCTCCTTAAAGACTTATGAGGACTATTCTGCATTTTTTCTTTTACATTCGCAACTAAATCTTGTGTTTGTTTTGTAGCCTTTCCAACGTATCTTTTTCGTTCTGTGCATCCGGTTTCTCTAAATTTACTAACCAAATTATTAAGATATCTGCGGAAAACGAGAAACAAACTGTTCTTCACAGTCTTCAATATTATACTTCCAGTTTCCATCTCCATCCTTGAAGTATGCTTCAATAAGAAAAGCAACCATTTCTTCGAAACACACTATACCACTCTACGTTACGTCGGCAACAGACACACAGCAACTGAATGTTGTGCCGCTTCAGACTGTACACAGCACAGCGAGATGGTTACCTCGGTTTATAAGCACGTGTCTGCATGGTGTAGTCAAAAAGCAAGCTACAATAAAAATGTAAGGAAAACGTTTTTGATGTCACTGTAGTATCTGGCCGCCTAATGTTCATTATACAGGGGCATCATTTTATTTTTACTTCGATTTTTATAGTATCTGAGGTTTTTGAATGTACTTCACTCCCACCCCTTCTACTAATGGAGTTCAACTGTCCTCCATACAGATCCAAGACCACATATACAGTCATAGCAGCCTTATGGTCATAGTAAACAGTACGTTCCAAAAACATGTTCGCGTTTTCCAGTGACGAAAGAGCTTTCAATATTGAATCATTTTCGCACAGGTACTGTCGTCCATTTACCTACGTCGTATCCCGGTTTCCCCCACCAGCTTTTATTCGCCAGCTAGTGGCTGGGCTGTCTCAGCTCTTTCCTGAGAACATTAATTTCTGTTAGGAATTGGACGTCTACGTAATATTATACAACTGTTTAAAATAACTTAAATAAAAGGGCTTCGTTAAGTAATTAACTGTCACGTAATTTCCTCCCTTTCTACGACAAAACCACTTGGACGGACAATATAGACAGTATGTCTGAGTAATTTTATCTTTTCGGATCGGGCAGAAGTGAAGATTGAATTTACAGTACGTAAGGTACTCTTTTATAGAGTAGGTACAGAATTATTTCAACATGAGTTACTGGTACGAAGGCCGAAACTGGTAATTGGAATTAGGTGCAATAGTCTATAGTGCGATAATATGCACAAAAGAACTGAAGCCTGTATCGAAATGAACGACCAACATTTTTAAAAAATGTGTTTAAATATCCATATTATGATTATTTTTCAATTTAACTTCATTGTCTATATTGTACGCTAATGTGCTGTAAACAGTATAATATATACTCTGCATAATGAATACGTCCGAATGGATAGCTCAATTCGTGAGTAAAAACACTTATTGTTAATACAGTACTGTATTTTGATTAAACAAAAACCTAATGAAAATTATCAAACTCAAAATCGCCATATTTCTCTGTTTACGTAAATAGATGAACTACTTTTCTTCCCTCATGTACCTAGTACAGTGATTTGTTTGTATCTTACGCAGTATCATCGAACTCCAGTCGTGGAAGGGGGTAGCAATCGGTATTTCCGGTTCTCAACCGTTAATTCAAAGGTATAGCCAGGTTAATATTAGAAATGTAAGTAAAAATAAAATTATGTCCCTGTACATCTTAGACAGCGATTTATGAAAGTCTGTAAAAAGTTGGTGATATTAGTGGTAACTCTCCAAGTTTCACATGCATACAGAAGTACTGACCTTGTGTTAAAGATTTTTAATTTAATCATCCTATAGGCCTAGATGTTTCTGTTCTTCCATACTGGATATAGCTGTCTGAAAGCTCCATTTGTTTTATAATTCTTTGCTTAACATCTTCATCTGACCCACCATCTTTGGTAACTATACTTCCTAGGTACGTAAAAAAATTCTCCGTTGTTCTGTCTCTTCTTCTACTAAAACAAATTTCTCATTTGTTTTTGCATTTACCCTCATTTCTTTAGCTTTCCTTACGTTTATGTTTAGACCAGCAATCTTTTTTTTTTTTTTTGGGGGGGGGGCGATCCATCAACTTTCCTTTCACATCACTAATTGTTGATGACAACAGACAAATATCATCTGCAAATTCTAAGTCTTCCAACCTTTCTCTTAAATCCCATTGTATCCCATTGCAACAAATTTTGAAATACATAATAAAAAATTAAAACGTATGCATTACTTTTCACAGTCGATCAATAGGTTAATCTATATTTCAACATTTGTAGCACAGTCGGGAGAATATTAACGAAGGAAGTACGTAAGGAAACCCTACTTATATTCTAAGAAGCTTCAGTAGTGCTGTTGTAGGATTTCAAATGTCGGACTCTGCATAAAGGTTCAATAAGAATATTGCAAGTGGTAGAAATGAAATCTTAAAGATTTGTTGCAGGATAGAGTCTGATGTACAGACAAGGAAATGAAGATATTCAAGAAATAATAAGAATATTAAACATTTTAAACTTACAATAAAATAGAACAATATAGGCCTAGGAGTTGCTACGAACATATAGCCTATATAGAACGAATGACGATTTATATCACTTCAAAATGTTTACTTAATGAACGATGAAGTCAAGGAAGAAAACACAATTTATTAATTTAAACTCTGGCAGATGATGATGATGATGATGGTTTCATAACATAATAGCACTTACGAGATGAATTCTGTTTGTGTCCAATATTCAAAATGACATTTTAATACATTGTCCGAGTGCACGAATCTCGGTTAGGACCGTTTAAGTAATAGCTATTAGTTAACCATGCATTATTCTTTCTCTGTGGCACCAAACTCGGTTACGAGTTAAACGACGCTAATCATGAGAATTTACTAGCCGGTCGTATGCGAGCAGTAAAGTAGCTACCGTGAAAGTGAATCCAAGATGAAGTATGGTGATAGAGGATTTTTCGCAATAACGTGTTTCTTGATACGGTATATTCTAATGCCACGTAACAGAATAAGGTGACTATAATAACGGTATATATAGTACGAGAGAGTTTTTGCCCACTTCTGAGCGGTTGAATACGGTAAAGAAAAAAAAATAATAACTGCGTCAGCCATAGCATTTGGAGGCATTGAAGATTGTTTATTTGAGAATATGATATTAAATAATGTTCACAGAAGAAACAACATTCAGGAACGAGACTTAGCGAAGCCTAGGTTTTATTTAAATCTATTAAGTGATGAAGAATGCCAAGATATAGTCTTTGAGGTTATGTTCACACGAACTCTAACTTACGTCTAAACTTATAGTCAGCGTTGTTAATTTAGCGATTTTATAACGGTTTTTCGGAGACAATTTCTTTTAACTTTTCTATTGCTTAAATAGTGATTTAACGATTTTACAGGATCCTCTAGCGACAAAAATAAAACTTTATCCATTGATATTAAGGAATCTAGTGAATTTTGGACTATGGTTTGGTGACTTTCCGTACATTTTCTCTTTAAACATTCACAGCCCGTTTTCAAGTTATTTTGGGTTTTCTTCTGTATTTAACGCCTAAAGAATACGCATAAACAAACAATAGGATTTTAAAATGTTGCTGCATCACGTATAAAGCACACGAGAAAATTGTACGTATACTGCATTTGGAATTACGAGCAACTTGCGAGGCACGCAGCAGGATTCAAGCGACACTTTTTTCCAACAATCTTCTTTTTGTATCACTGTCATGCGATCAGTTTGTTTACTTTCCATTATCCCTTTATAGTATTTCTCAACAAGATCGAGTGGAAATTAATTGCCGTATACGCTGAAATCTGGTGCTCTCCCTCTTTCATTTATTATCTTTCCGTAACTACTTATTTCAAGGGATTATAAATAGAAAATACGTTCATATGTACACGAATAAATCATCGTTGTTCCTGCAATATCTCCTGTTTGCAAAATATAAAATTGTTCAGTAGGAAGAAAAACACATTTATTCATTCTATGGCAGTAGTATATAGGAGATTTTATTATTTGCTATATCACTATTTAAGTTATTTTATAGAGCAAAAATCTGAAAATCGATAAATATGTCACATAGGAGTTAGTGCAGGAACAACGACGAAATACAATTTATGCAATATTTTATAATACCGATTCGAAAAATCAACTAGTTACTGCCCTCTGAATACTATGATGAATTGCTTCGGAGAGGAATAATGGCGAAATAAACACGTGGCAACTAACCGCGGTTTCGTAACCAAACGAAATCGATGGTGCATCGGTTTTTATTATTATTAGTTAACCATCGGTATCTAATCACTCATTCTAACCGAGATTGGTGCCCTCGGCCATTCAGTATTTAGGCCTACTAATTTAATTTGCAATCACACAGTTTCGACAAGGAATGTCCAACAATAACTTTAGCCTACGCATAAAACCTATTAGAATGAAGCATAGTTTCAAATATTATACAGAAAAGTTACACAAAAAAATTCTATAATTCTAAAAGAGAAGTGGACAACAGAGGCCAAACTGCACTGGAACAATATGGTAAACTGTGTACACTGACTCTTGGGAAGAAGATATGATGTGAGGGAAGATGATGGTTATGCAGTTTTCAAAATCAGTCAGCAGACCTACGATTCAATCCAATATAGCAGATCGAGTGTCAATAGTAGATGTCCCCACTGGCATCCATCAGTCCATCGTAATGAAGGTTACAGAGATAGGTTTAGCCTATTTGGTTTGCAATCTCCATCCAGTAGGCCTATCATCAAAGCTTAGACGCCATGTGTTGTGACATGAAATGGTACGAAATGAGGAAAATGAGTTGACATGGAGTGTTGATGAAATGAAATCTGAGATGTATGGTAAACGGAAAAACCCCAGGAAAACTTTTATCCTCCGACCTTTGTTGAACTTATTTATCTAACGTCGTTGCAACTGGTAATAGCAAGTAGGTTTGAAGATTACCTGATTTTCGTCTTACAGTTGAGGAATTTCTCGAGAGAAACTCTCTATTTTTAATAGCGCAACAGAAATATCACATCACGTTTACACACATGGTCACAATAGCACGCTATTTGCAATTTTTTGTATAGCGCTAGAAGCTGTCAGGAAGATCTTCCAGCACATGTTTACATGTTGCTATTAAATTCGCGCTGGATTCTCTGGCGCAAGAGCGTTCTATTTGATCTTGTAGCACTCACAGTCACAGTGTAGACTACTCGTTCACGTGTCCATTGTAATGTTTGCATTTTGACAGTAAACAAATAAAGTGAAAATGTAAGACAAACTGTTCAATAAAATAAGAAATATTCTTGATTATACTGTATGACAATTCACAATATTAGAACCATTCCTACACATTATACGTATATGAACCTCTAATATTTAATATTAATGGGTTAGTGCAGGGCTGGGCGATTCGTGTTAGCTTGAGCGACCTACAGGTACCTGTCTCATCCTACTCCCGCAATTGAACGCATCATAGAAAATATTGTCCCTCCCATTGCGGGTTAAACGCACAGTAGCGCTCAGAGAGAGGCGAAACGTCCGGACCTGGGAGTGTGTTGATGTAAATCATAAATGTGATATATGGGCCATGTCTCAACAGATGTTTATTTCCGGACACATGTTTAGAGAAACTTTTTTTCTAGTTTCGACCTATACTACCTCCTATAAAATATGCGACACTTTTTAAGCACCCTGTATATATAAATATATCATACACTATAATAAATGAGGATTTAGGTCATACATTATACAGTGTGTCCACCATGAACTTGACACATTTCATTTGGCTGTCAAAAATCAATGAATGGAAATAAGTTGGTAACATGCATTGCAATATGTAGAGAAACTGTGGAAATTTCGTTGGCTATTTTTAAAAACCCGCGCGAGAGGTTGTACGTGGCGCTGCGGTAGCTTAAGTCAAAATGGCGACAGCGGAAGAGCGAGCACAAGCGATCTGGTGGTATGCTGAAACAAATTCGGTGATTCAAGTGCAACGCAACTTTCGGCGCGTGTTCCAGAAGGACCCACCATCACGGAACACCATTAAGACATGGAAACAGCACTTTTTGGCAACGGGAAGTGTGGTGAAATTGCATGGTGGCGGTAATGTGCGCGTATCAGAGGAGCGTGTAACAGCAGTGAGACAGGCGTATGAACGAAGTCCACGCAAGTCAGTTCGACAAGCGGGATGAGAACTGCAGATGCCGAAGTCCACGGTACATAAGATACTGCATCGCTCTCTTGGGTTTCATGCATACAAATTGCAGTTGGTTCATGAACTGAAACCAGATGACGGTAATAAGAGGCAGGCATTTGCTATCGACATGTTACAGCACATTGATGAAGACCCAACATTTTTAACTCGCATTGCTTTTTCTGATGAGGCCACTTTTCATTTATCGGGCAAAGTCAACACACATAATGCGCGTATTTGGGGGTCAGAAAACCCACGCTGCATTGTGGAACACATTCGTGACAGCCCGAAATTAAATGTGTGGTGCGGATTGATGCACAATTTGATCATCGGCCCCTTTTCCTTTGCAGAACAAACCGTTACGCGCAATACCTACCTCGACATGTTGGATCAATTTGTTGTGCCTCAGTTAATGCATTTGCAACCGAACGTCATCTTTCAACAGGACGGCGCCCCACCACATTGGAGGCTGATCGTTCGAGAATTTCTCGACACACAATTTCCCGGTCGCTGGATTGGGCGTGATGGACCGACAAGATGGCCACCTCGATCACCGGATATTACCCCTCTAGACTTTTTCTTGTGGGGATATGTCAAGAACAAAGTGTATACAGGCCACAAAATTCGTGATCTTCAATAGCTACGCGGCCGCATAAGAGATGCCGTCAATTCCGTTACGCCCGAGATGCTTCAGAAGACCGGCAGGAAATTGAATTCAGGCTAGATGTTCTTCGTGCAACGAGAGGATCTCATGTTGAGGTGTACTAATTTTTTTAATAAAACTTGATGAGTTACTCTTGATATTGCATGCATTCTTTTCTTTTTACCCTAAGCAGTATGAATTATACAGCAATTTCAAATGTGTCAGGTTCATGGTGGACACCCTGTATAAATAATACAATATATATATTATCATTTATATCAATACTTAGAATACTTTCCATTTCTTCTACAGTTTTCTTCAATAAACACAACGGAATATCTAGCACCGTACAGAAGAAGACTTGCTGCGCCAGCTGCAATATTATCTAACTTGATCATGCCAGGAGGAGGTAGCGCCGCACTTTCCTTAACGCTGTGTACATGACGCAAGGATCGTATTGCAAGCCAGAGGTAATTTGTGCGCTTTTTCCTCATAGCCTCTGCAATCTAGCAGCCCGCTGTGCAGTTTACACGGTGCAATAGTGACCTTGCGCTGGAAATTCATTGCAATGGACAGAAAACTAGCTCCGTGGACAAGTACATTTATACCAATCTCTTATGTTGGACTGCAAAGAATGCTACTAATGCAATGACAATGAATCGATTTTGTAACTTTCCGCGCAGACTTCTCTCGGGCGACTGTTAACGCTTTTGCTCACAATCAGCCTATGTCTTGACTGGTATCTTTCGAATCCCAGATAATATCAGTAGTGACTCAACCTCAGAACAAGCCACCCTTAACTCTTGGGATAAATCTTCAACTCATTACCAAAACATTGTTTCTAGATTAGATATGTTTAACTTACTGTAAGATCTCATCCACAAGTAGTCACATTATTAGGCAATATCAAAGAAATTAGATTTGTATTTGTTTTTAAGTTTCGTATAAAATAAACTATAATATTGTCAATTTATTAAAGTTCATTTTTTGCATACCTAATTGATAGGCATCCATTATTTCACACATACAAGTTATAGGGAACATATATTTTAATTTTTATTCATATGAAAGTAACTGTAACGCTGGTAACTGAAACTAAGTTACTTTTCCTGGTAACTTTAACTCTTTTAAAAAATAACTTACCCAACTCTGCAACGAGCCTATTGTTGCATACTCGCCATAAAAACAAAAACTGAAAGTAGCGCACGCGCACACACTTGACAACAATGCCTACGTACAGCCAATCCACAAAAATCCACCGGTTTTTGCTAATATGTTACGAAAACATTATTACGTTGTTCTGTTTAACAATTAGATTGAGAATTTTGTTACCTGCATTATTTTATGTAAACTGTGTATTACGTAACACATAATTATTAGTTTTATGTACTTAAAACTTGTAAGAAAGGTCTCCTATAAACAGTTACCATGCGAAAAGTTTCACCACAAATCATTACTTTGCTACATAAACATTTATTTAAATAAACAGTACTATTTGTCTGCAATAACAACATCGTGCAGGTTCAATGAACTTACCATTCTGTCTACAGTGGCTTGTTGAAACATATCAATGCAGTGTTTCAGTAGGTCTGGGCCAGGCGTTCCCGCTGATAAATTAGTAATATCAGCTTTATACACATTAAGCACTGGTTCACCATCGAACAAATGATACAAGTGTGGATCCTGAATCTTGTCTGCGTCGGCCATTGTTATTCCTATATCGAAAACAAAGTCACATGCAGTCGCTTCACGTAACACCGCCGACCCTTAGAACTATGGCGAATGCGCAATATAACTAGAAAATTACGTAGACTGCACTTCCGATGTTCTGGCATTCCTGCTGCTGCCACAGCTGATTACATAAATAAAAAAAAAACCAACTGGATAGTGACATCTAACGACAGATATCATAAAACACTACTATAGTAATGAAACATCACTACAGAGGGCAGCAGAGCTACAGCGGAAAGACCTTGTGGAAATAGAGTTTCTCGATAACACTATCACAGTTGAATATATTAATATCTATCAGACTGTCATATTACACTGAATAATCGAGGGACTCTTAATTATTGTAAACATAGTCTCTCGATAATAATATTCAATGCAAGAATTGAGACAATGAGCATACTCCTTCTGATTGCTTGAATCCAACCATAACTTCCATTAACATACAATTAATAAATCTAGGTATACAAAATATATACTGAAACAGAAATAAATTTGGCCGATGAAATAATGCCCTGATACTGACCAATTGCCAAGACCTAAAGGTGTCATTTGTGCTGCTGTTCTGGAAATGGAGCAATGAAGCCATCGCGACTTTTTCGGCATCTCAACATAAAACATTCCGATTTAGTCAACATTGAATTCTTCATGAGTAAAAAAGATGCACTTAAAATAGAAAATAAAACTATTTCCTCAAGTTTCAACCACTGATACTTCACTTATGACGGCATCCTATTTAATATAATTAAAAATAGCCAATTGTAAAAAAAAAAATCGTATTCCCTTGGCGAAGAACTAAAGCTTCTTTGATTGCTGCTTGTAATTAGGACAGGCTAGGAAAAGTGAAATGAAAAAAAAAAAAAACATTCCACTGTCGAATGATAAAACTGAAAGGCGAATATCTGATATAGCGAAAGATACAGAAACGCACTTACTGAAAAAGTTGAAGAATCGAAATTTTTGTTTATTACAATTAGATGAATCTATAGACATCCCAGAACAGCGTTTTACTAACGTAGGTACGATATATTGATTGTGACCAAAATGATATAATCAAAAAATTTTAAGCATTTCTGAATTACTTACACTACCAGCAATGACATTTTCAAAGTTATAAATAGTTCCATTGAAGAGCGAGGTCTCAAATGGAAAAACTGCGTTGAAGTTTGTAGACCTACTAACATCTGCATTTCAAGAGCTATATTCTGTTCCTGTTTGTCGAGCGTGACAAGAACGGAAGTCTGCTTTGAAGAAGCGGATCTGTCCATCTCGCTCGAATTAGCCTCTTCAAGCTCGCTGGCCTCTCTCACTCTCCCCTTCCAACCCTTCATAGTTTTAAATGCGTAAGGATTTTAGAACAAATCTCGTGAAGTTCAATATAGTTGTAAGTTCAGATAATTTTTTTTACAAAATTATGATAAAACATTAACAGGAAGACACATATAAGCAAATCACAATATTTTTTAATGCTTCATAGTGTTTACTATAAGAACGACAGATAGAATTATAATTATATTCATCCTATAAAGTTCAAATAAACCACAGTTGCTCAGCAACAAATTTACGGGAAATAGCAATCAGATTTCTTCTTTGTTTTTTCATCACATATCTTTGTGAAATCGCATCTGCCATCACTGTGCTTAAAACTAAACACAGAAACCGCCTGCAACTTTCTGACTAATTCTGTTTGACTTTCATTTCAATTCATCCCAGAATTAACAAGTTAACGGACAGAAAACAGCAACAAAAGTTTTGAAATAATGTTCTTAAGTCGTAATTTTATTTATTTCATCATTGAATTCCTTAAGTAGCATTTTAATACATATGGAAATATAGTTTCTCCTTTAAATGTGTAGCAATTTAATCCGAAAAAATATAAAATATAAAAAATACCTTTTAGAATGAAAAGTTACATTTATTCGGATGAAATTACTGCACATTTGAAAGACAAAATTAAAATCCTTTTAATCATTTATTATCATAATACATTGCTCTCTTAAATTAACTGAGCATATTGGGAAGTAAATCAATAGCTTTCCTAAAACACGCTATAAAATATTTCACAGTTTTATCTCAAAAAGGAAGCAAAAACGAGCAAAATTGTATGAAACTTTGTTTGAAATATATCAAAGACTAACCCCCTGAAATGAATGATATTATTTACAGTTCAACCTGTATGTGTGTATATAGTTTGTGAATTGAAACAGAGGAAAATAGCAGGAGGAACTTTAAAAGATACATAAAAACGCGTCCTTGCAGAGAAATGGGCCACGGACCTATATGCCCTTCCCCATAAGTTCCCCTTTTTCTAACAAACAACTTAATGCCCTAGTTCAGAGTCTATAAAATTATGAAATACATGTGCAACGTCACTCATGTAGTCGCAATGCGAAAGGACAGGGAACCTTTCAATTTGCAGATTCAGAATTCAAGGCGTCTCTCCTGACGGTCTTCACCTGCCTTGTCATCGAACAACAGACGACAGAGTCTTCTCGACTCCTCCTGCACTGCGAAATGACACAGTTCATTTCAATGTGGAGATTTACACCAGCCATCTCATCCTCGTCCCGTCCCGTGATCATTTTGATCACATTTCCGTCCCCCTCGCGTATGTGGTACCTAAGAGGTTACATCCATTTTCGGTTTTCCCCTTCAAAATTTTCTAGAGCTCCTTCAGTGGAGCAGCGTAACCCGGAGTGAGACTAGTGGCCAACAGGCTTGGAACTCACATATTTAGTTTCTTGCAGCCCCGAACCCTTGCAAGGACGCGTTTTGCGTACCTTTTAAATTTGTCCTCCCAATTCACCTCTTTCAATTCAATTCAAGGGAATTCGGGGCCGAGAAAAACTGAATATGTGAGCTCCAAGCCTGTTGGCCATTTGTCTCATTCCGGGTTTCGCTACTCCACTGAAGAAGCTCTAGCAAATTTTAAAGAGGAAAAGTCGAAAATGACGTAACCTAATAGCTACAACGTAAGGGGGTAAGAATCTAGAGGAGGCGTTTCACTGCAGGATCGGAAGAAGAAACACCGTAAGATGTAAGCCTGCACTTTGAAAGGTGCTTTGTCCTTTCGTAGTCGAGTAAACTCGCTCATGTAAGAGGGTAATGTATAAAAGCTAAGCCAAGGCATCTATGTCGAAAATTAATGTTCGGAAAAATACCGGAATCTTTATGGAGATATGAGGTTGAGGTAAGTTATTAAGGTTTTCTTTAAATAAATCAACCTTGTTTTACAATTGAAGGGTGAATCAAAACAATTTATTTACTTTTTCCTTAACATAGAAACATCCATTAAATGATTGTCGGAGGAATAAAAAGAGGAGAGTAAAATATATTTTAAGTGAGAGAAATATGGGATGGAAGTGTACGGTCAAGAGAAAAAGTACCATGACTGCACAGCTGTTATTATGTCGTCAATATACATATATATAGAGTCCGAAATTTGGTTCTGACGAGTTTCAACAATTATGCCAACATACTAAAACTCGACATCAACAATTGCAAAATCAATGTCAATCTTTCCAAGATTTATTTTATATTCATATTTAGTTGACTATTTCCAGTAGTAAGAATTTTCTGAAATTCTCTTAGTTTGGAAGAGTTGAATTACATTTACGAATGTAATGCTACAAGAAGATATACGCCCTTAAAAACCGCTCTCGGCCTACTATGAACCCAAGAACCTAGGATCTATAATAATTATGATAACCCCTAATAGGACTACTGGGAAGAATAATTTCAGAAACATTCTTCCCAAGATTATGCACGTTATACACCGGCTGTAATTTCATTTGTAGTTAGATAATGTAAAAGAGCAGTGCAGAGCCTTTTAATAGAGTCTTTTAATACCTCCTTCTTATGAAAAGAAATTGAAATCCTTAAATAATTCTTGCACTTTCCATTCACAGAAAACTTTGTGCCTGGAATCGCAGATATCTTATAATGCTTCTGGCACCAAGGAACAAATATGTCCATATCTGCATGTTCTGGAACGGTGACCCACACGAAATAACCGCCCTCTGGCTTAATGAAGGAACAGTTGCTTGGAAGATATTCGGCCAGCGTTGAACATACTACAGCCATTCGTTCCTAAACATTCAGATAACACAAAATGAGAATGTGAGAGGAATGCTGGTATATTCAACTGCAAAATGGATTCAAATTTGACGTTACATTCTCCGATAAATTAATTAATGATTATTATGAGCATGGCGACAATGATGAAAATAATAATAATAAAAAGTAATAGTGATAATTAAATTTAAAATATGCATTAAACTAATAAATATGTCATTATCAAATGAAATAAAACGACTCTGGGAAATGGACAAAACTCAGCATGCTTTGCAATTAGGTCATTACAGAAATTTCTAAATAGTAATAATAGTATATTAAAGATAATAGGCTATTACTTACTCGTACTTACAAATGGCTTTTAAGGTTCATTGCCGCCCTCACATAAGCCCGCCATCGGTCCCTATCCTGTGCTCGGCCTCCCCGAAGGTCTTTTTCCTTTCGGTCTCCCAACTAACACTCTATATGCATTTCTGGGTTCGCCCATACGTGCTATATATTATAGGCTATATGGTTGGTAGAGCGTTGGTACGTTAAACCAAAGGTCCCGGGTTCGATACCCGGCCCCGGAACAATTTTTCCCTCGAAATTATTCAAATCAACTTTACAGGGAGTTATCTTGATTTGCATAATACACGTCACTGTTCGTTAACAGAAAACCACAATTTAAGTCACACGGAGTTAGTGTGCACTCGAAGTTGGTTGCTTGACGGTTGTCAGCCCACTTTGAGGTCTGTGGATATAGAGGGAAAAATTGGATCGGTGTCGGGTAGAGTTCCCGGGTAGCTCAGTTGGTAGAGCGTTGGTACGTTAAACCAAAGGTCCCGGGTTCGATACCCGGCCCCGGAAGAATTTTTCCCTCGAAATTATTCAAATCAACTTTACAGGGAGTTATACCTGAAATCTTGATTTGCATAGGCTATATATTACTTATTTTCATTCCGTTGTCTTTCACGAAATATTATTTGAAGAAATTCTGCAGACAGTACAAATGTATTCTTATTATAAAAAAAGAACAATTATTTCTTATTAGCATCAGTTCCTCTATCCAGTTTCCGCACTGTGTACTTTATTATTTCATGGCTGATGAGAAAGAATATGATTAGACCTTTCTATAGTGTTTCATCAGAACATGATAACTCCAAAAACGGCATTTTTTTTTTTTAGCTGAAAGCGCAGTTCTAAATAAGAAACAGTTCTCTTCCGTTTGGTATAGCCGTGATATCTCCATCTAATCTTACGTTATTTTCATTCACATTTGTATGAAAATTAGAATTATGATTTTTATAGTGAAAGTAAAAATGTTTATATCTCAAAACAGGTTTTTTGGACAAAATGCAATTATTATACAATACCTTTAATGTCTTCACAAAACGGTCTAATAACTTTTCCTCCAATCCCAGTTCTAGTATACTAGTTATAACACCTGCCATGTACTGGTTCACGCCTCCTCCACTCCTCAGGTATCCTCTGCAAATAAAAGATGCAATATATTCTATTTATAGTAGTTCTAGCATACATTTGTTTATGTTACAAAGATACTTTTAGTTGTAATCCCCTGGTAGAAAGGAAGAGAAGGCCTCATGGCCTTACCTCTATCAGGTGATATATATACATATACATATATACCAGTGGCGGCCCGTCCTTATGTGCTACAGTGCTACAGCACAATGATAATTTTTTCTCAAATAATGTATTTGCAATACCACCATAGTATCTGATCTGTCATTTGACAATTTCCCGTGGTTATGTTCATGACGCGTTATAGAATGTTTAGTCTTCGCTCTTCGCTCTTTGGTGCCTCAGGGGGTACGTTGTGCTACTCAAAACTCTACATGAGAATGTAGACAATTAATGCGCATGCGCGAAGCTGAAATAACTGTTCTGATTGGCTATTTTTAATCGGGGAAGTGCTGTAGTCAGCTTCAGCACAACACAGCTTTGAGATTGAAAAAAGTAAAGCGTAATGAAAGAATGCTTGCTTGTGGAAGAACTCGGAACTATATACAAAGTATGTATTTGGTAATTCAAGTGTCCGACTGCTGCTGCCATCTACCAGTTTTTTGAGGTTCCTCCTGAATCAGTCAGCAAGCGACGGAAAATGAAATCCGAAAATTGAAGCCAAGGAAGTATGTGACCGTATAATTCAGGAAACTGCTCATCGTTTCCAATCTTTAAGCTACCTAGACGCAACAAAATTGTTAAACAGCGAATTTTTTTGGCAATTTTTTTCATAATTTTCCTGAACGTGAACTTGAAGTTGCCGTCAACAGCTATACTATATTGAACAAAAGAATTTAAAGACACGGCGTTCTATACAGAAGACTCGACTTCCGAAATATAGATGGAACTGTTCAATTGTTACAATACATAGCCTCCAACAATTCACAGGATCCATTTTGTGAAGTAACGAAGTTGTTAAATATTTTTGTTACAATACCAATGACCACTGTTGAGCCAGAGAGATGGTTTTCTTGCTTGAAACGCATAAAAACGTTTTTAAGGAACACTGTGTCCCAGGATCGCCTCACTGCTCTTGCAATACTGTCAATAGAAAAGAGTATAATGTCCAAGATGGAGGGGTTTAACGTTTAACACCAGGGTAATTATTGACAAGTTCTGCAGAAGGAAGGAACATTGTATGGACTTCATATTTCGTCACTAGGCGAGTCTCAAATTAAGATAAATGCCTATAAGTGTATACAGTAGGCCGATGTAGAGATTGTAGCACACTCAATATTTTGACCACCAGCTGCTACTGATATATATATATATATATATATATATATATATATATATATATATATATATATATATATATATATATATATATATATATATATATCCTGACGGTTACCCAAACACATCTCTGGTCAGTTGTCTGATAGCTCGTCACAAATAGGACTAGGATTCGATTTCCTACAAAATCTAAAATGCCTTTCTTTATCTCTCAATCCACAATAAATTGTTATATAATATATTTCATTGCCTCTTAGCAGAGTTTCAATCAATATAAATTCTATTTGAGAAAAGTATAAACATGTATTTCGTTTGTTTCTGTCTGTATGTAACATGTTGCAATTAATAACGCTCCAGGACGTTCCGTTCACTAACATTTCACCCACTTTTTTGTGTTCAAAGACATTTTGTCCACAGGTACAACGTCCACTACAAATTACGTCCAAAATGTTACATCCAAGGATATCTTGTCTATATTTTGTCGTCCAACATTATTACGTGCAACAAATTTGGTCCACTATTTCGTCCATTTTATTAGCTATGCCTAATGTATATAAATACGAAAATACCCCGTCAGTTTTTGCCAACTGAACAAACATAGTCAATGGAATTCCGTTTGAGGAACTTTTCCCACTTACAAGTGTAGGCCCTATAACACTTTCCGTTAGAAAAGATGAAAGTACATGTAGAAATATACATTCCAATATTTTTAAAACTGCAGCACAAGGTATGAACTAGGAGTTAACTCCACAATTCATCTTGCCGGACTTCGAAATTAGTGCAATAAATGCTGCCCAAGCTACGTTACAAAATAATAATGTATCGGGTGTTTACGTGTCCCGCGGGTAACTGTAGAATTGTCGTTTGGATTTCCAATTAATAATGCGATTTAAACATTTATCGTATGAATAGCGGTAGCGCCAGAAAACTGCCATTTACCTTATTCGTTGTGTTTTCTTTTTATATTTCACTTTTTATATCTGAATGTGAACATGTTGAATATGATGATACTGTTATTTTCAAAATAATATGGATAAGACTATTAATAGAAATATGCTCGTAACATGTCTATTATGCTGTAATACTCATACATTATTTGGATAATTAATGGTTAATGTAATGTAAGCGAGTCTTTTGACATAGTAATAGATCTGTTTATGAAAGAGGGACGGAAAGAGAAAGGCTATGCCGTCTTTCGAGACGTGTCAGAGTTGACTGGCTCGAGTTGGAACTATGAAGGAATCGTTGTGGATTCTGTAAGAATATAATGCAAGACTACTTTAGTAGGGCCAATTGGAAATGCGATATTTGCCAAAACTGGCACAATTAAAATGCCAATATTTTGTTCATTATTACAATCTACTGCAGGTAACCTCGAAATACATATTTATTTTAAATACTTAATTAAATGGCGATCTTACTCGTGTTAATTATGTAAGCATGTGTGGCTTACAGTTGTTTCGGTGTTACTTGACACCATCCTCAGAGTTTACAAGATCTCGGCGCTATCTCAAGTTCGCTGCCTGTTGTGTGGGTGCGTTCGTGTGATGAGTTGTGTCAAATAGTGTGTGTGTTCTGAAATTGATCTCTGTGTTGAGAATTTGATTAGGGTGTGTTTTAGTGTGTCTGTATATTTCATATTGTTATAGTGTGTTGAGTGTTCATCACACGAACGCACCCACACAACAGGCAGCGAAGTTGAGATAGCGCCGAGATCTAGTAGGCTCTGAGGATGATGTCGAGTAACACCGAAACAGCTGTAAGCCACACATGCTTACATAATTAACACGAGTAAGATCGCCATTTAATCAATTATTTATATTCAAGTGTTAAAAGTAGTGTACGAAAGATTCAACATGGAATATTTATCTTGTTTACAGACTGTGAAAATATACACATTGAATGTGAAAAGTGTTCGCAGTCTATAGAGATTTCAATTTGAAACGTGTTTACAGAAAACCGAATATTGTAAAACCAGAGATGTACATGAACCATCAAGACACAAGGTTCAGCAAACATTCAAACATTAAGACCAGAATAAGTGATCACACAATGCATCTACTTTTAAAGCAATGCATTAAATATTATGCAGACATTGATGGTAACATAATATATAGACAGCCAGAATGTAAGTCTACTATTACTTACGAAGAACGAAAAATATTTGCAAGTCTTGCAGGAGCCTCAATCCAGCCAACCCTCGCCCCGGGCGCCATTATCTTGGAGAAGGAACAGTTGGATATGACATGGCCTCCCGAGTAGCCCTCTAAAACCGCATCGTGAGAAAACAGCCTTTTGGGCGGATGTGGATCATTCCCGTAGTATAAGAGGTTATACACGTCGTCACACACCACGAGGAAATCCAGACTGCGTGCTGCTCTAACCAGTGCATCACAACGGTCTGAAAATTAAGCAGCATGAGTTGCAAACTGTCAACCGAATCATGATTAGACGGCGTATTTTCGGTCCCTACCAGCTTCGTGAATTACAGCGCTATAATCTTTTCGCTGTAAGAAAAATCCTAATATAAACAATAGCACGTGACTGAAGTGAGGCTTCATTGGCCGCTGTTTGGCGCCGTAGATTCTCAGTACATATTCCCGCCTACTGTTGTACATTCTGTTTCATGTTAAACATTTCCCGTTACTCGTCAAGTAGGCCTAACCTCACTACTATGCATTCATTTGCTTAGGAAACATTTACTTTATAATTACTGTAATTATTCGACCCTAAATGATGGTAGAATAGACCAAAATAAACAATTTCAGACAAGAAAGAAATGATCGGAAACGCTTAGTTATTACATACATCTGTTATTTTCTAATGCCAGGCATTTGACAATAAAGTCATTTGACCTCTTGCACTCCAATATTTTTCAAAGATATTGAAAATGGCAGGTTGTAGCCGATTTAAGTGAACACCATATTTTAATGTTTTGGTGGCTACTTCATTCACATACAACACCCAGAATGTCTGGAGGACCACACCTGCTGTTGGTCGACGGGTCCACTGGACCTAGTTGGGAGATCTTGTTGATCACCAACTTTCCCTCCTTAAGCCACTGGAGGACGATTTTAGTGCCAAAGCAGGTCAGCACTGGGAACAGAAAAGTAGGAAGGGTAGGAATGAAGGTGTAATGAACCCCTAGGCCTCGAATGCTTTAATACTGTCGGGGTCGAAGAAAGTAGAGTTCAGTCAGAGGACTGGATAGGAAAGGGTAAAGAGAGAATTAGGTATTGAATAGAGGAAAATTATACCAAATTCGGTCATTAACTCATCAAGCTGACCAGTGCTAATTGATGAGTAGCCCCTCCCTTTAGTTCAGCTTGTAAAATTATGCTTACTAACAGCTGCACCACGGGAAGGTAGGGATGGGACATTGGGTATTTGTCCAGGTTGGTTCCTTAAAGCCTCCAATGGGAAGGATTAATGGCTCTCCCCCCTGTATTCGACAAATACCGTTTTGCAGCCTATTACATACATTTAAGTTGTTACATACATTTAAGACTATTTGTTTTTTTCTCCGCTTTTTAGAGGGTTTCCATTCTTATGTTTAATAACCACACACACCGAGGATGCAGAAGCCATACTACAGTACCACGTGCTTACGTGAATAACTACGAGCTTAAGTGACGCCGGCTGGTTACAAGAACAGACTATCTCGGTATTACTGTTGGTATTCACCCGCGTTCATACTAAATAACAAAATATAAAAGTAGCTTTTCTTTTACATATCGTTTTACATATGAGTTAGTTTCATTGTATTTAACAACTGGAATTCAATTTTTTATTTTCAAATAATACAAGATGATAGTTTCCAAATACGGATAATATTTTCCTGCGTCGTGTGGGTGTTTCGACTGTGAGCCAATCACGGGTATGACAGCCATGTGCTTGTATTTAGATTAGGATTTTTCTTACAGCGAAAACAGTATATGTTCGGTTCAAGTTTGTCGAGTATGGCGAAGTTCGATATTCACCGATGTTCGCTCTGCAAAAGAAGACCTATCTTGTTTGTTCGGACCTGTTATGAAAATATTTGCAGTCCTCCACTCCCACCCCTTCATGTTTTAACCGCTTAAAGTTTTTAGCCGATATATTGCGATTAGTTTTTCATATAGAATAAGATGAATTTTATAATATCTTGGTTGCCTCTCTTATGTTGAACATTGCAGGGCACTGTATTTCAGAACATTCTTAGTGATAGAAGATCCTTTGCAGTGGAGAATTTAGAAAAATATATTGCTGTACATGGTTTTCATGACAGTAGCATTGCGCATTGTAAAGAGCCTAACAAAGATTAACTTGAAAATAGTTTTATTGAATTGTAATAAGTGCCCATTAGCAGCCTCTTTTGTGTTTTAGTGCCTACATAAATGCCTATTTCAAGCATTTTACTGCTTTCTTGCTAGCCTATTTTTATTAATTTAGTGCCTACATGTCACAGTTTGTCATCACTTATCACTTCATCGAATCCTTTTCATATCTCGCTACATTTCCATGGCCTCACCCATAAAACTGATTACTAATATCAAGAAAGATCAGTTACTCGTATTATTCATTTTTATACCTAAATAATTTTCAACAAAGATGGTGTCTTCAATTAGGCAACTGTTGAAGCATTTTAAATATGAAAGTTCGCATATTTTGACAGTGTTGATGATTATAAACAACAAACATTGTCCTGACCAGTATTAAAATTGGGAGACTTCGCTAACTCTGCACGAAATGAACATTCACTGACTTCAACGGCAATGAAATAATTACTTATGAGTGTAAACTAGGGTGTATTTGAAAAGAATATTCTCCAGTTGTAAAATACTGTACTATTTTGTTATCTCCTTGCAGTGTGACCATAGAAAATGTCAGTCAAATTATTTAAAGTGGAAATTGTATTTGTTTCTTAGTAAATTATATCAGAATCGTAGACCAAAATCACATAGTTTTGTACTGCATAATCACAATCTGAACAAACTGCCTGCTGTACATTTCAATAGGGACATGTATATGATAATCTTATATCATAATTTTATATTTTCGTTCATGATAAACTTTGTAAAAAAAATCTTACCTTTTGGCAGTGTTCTTCCAGTAGGGTTGTGAAATACTGTTACAGTGTAGAACATGGCCCAGAATGGTTTTTCCTCACTTTCGGTCCACGAACCCTTGGTTTTTTCATCTCTTACGATCTTCTCCATAGCTTCTACATCAAGTCCTTTTAAATCTATGGGAACTGAAATAAAAACACAACATTAATGTTTGAAATGTACTCGTAACTTTGGTATATTATACAAAGTCATCAGTTATAACTTCCATGCGGAAGTCCGTGTAAACTTGATATTATACTTTTTATCGTAGTGGTTCCGGAAGAATCAGTTTAGATGGTCAAAGTTGAAATAAGACTGTCGACTGTTCATTATCGTCTTTTTTTAATGCAGACTATGTAGTGATAAATTAGCAAAGACTCTTGTGCAGTTTGGTTAAAATTTACTGAATTACAAATTTCTTGGTTGAAAAGCAAATGGCATTTCAAAGAATAATTTGACGTGCCGTGATGATCGAAGCAAGCTTACAATTCTGTCGTTAGTAAAAAAATCTGGAAACAACCCGATGACGATAGTGGTACAGTAAATATAGGTCTGCAATGCCTCAAAATCGTGTAGATGATGTTCGACAATGTTTAACTTACCCCAGAAATCAATGCGCCGATTAAGTTAGGAGACAGGATGCTAATATGACATGTGTCACAAACAAGAAAGCATGCAACATTGGAGTGGAAATATTAAATCTCAACACACGTTTGGAAATCTTCAATAAAACTCTACCACACAAAACACACAAAGCCTAAAATCTCGAAACTATGGAGTCTCATGAGACAGTAGAGATCTCTGATGTTGGGACGAAAATATTAAATCTCACTCAACACGTTTAGAAATCCTTAATTCTTCCTCACAAAATACAACCAGTTTTAAAGCCTAAAATCTTGAAACTGCAGAGATCTCTGACGGATAAAGCAAAAAGAAAGTTAGAAAAATAGAGATATTAAATCTCCATACACGGTTGGAAGTCCTAACTTCTTCTTCACAACACAGCCACAAGGGCAGTATTCATAGACATTTTTAGCGCGGGCTTTGGGTGGATTGTCAGCGTTTTTCGTATTCATAAACCGGTGTTAACGATAGGACATGATTTGAGTTTTAGTCCCGACGCTGTTATTTCCGGCGTGACTCCTCCTCTTTGCTTACGTCTTAGAAAGTGAAGGCTCTATAAAGTCTAGGTAGGTAGTATCGTTCGCCATTTTTGTTCTTACGTTGCCGAGCTACCATACGAGGAATCTATTTGCCACACCGTTAAACATTATCATGTCGTAGCTCCTATGATAATAAATCAAACGCAATGTAATTCAGCAAATAATTGAGCGGCAAATAACGTCTTCGTGTGCTTTCTGCGAACGCCAACGAAAGAGCTAAAATGGCGGGCGATTATATTAAGTATTTATCGAGCCTTAAGAAATGAATCAGCGAATCACAGGACGCACACGTTTAAATGCAGCCGACCTGCAACGCGATTGGCTGCCGGAAATTAGAGCGACGGGACCTTTTTTTTATAGTAACCAGTGGATAGCCGGGGCTAGCTTAGTACGCTCCTAGCGCGTGCTGCGAAATGTCTATGAATACGACCCTAAGAGTCTAAAAGCACGAAACTTCAGGTGTCTCATGAGATCACAGCGATCTCTAAGGGTAGGTACACGTTGGAGCAACGATAAACGATAGAAGAAATGACCTAGCGACGCTTTGGTATTATCAAAGAATCAAGTGTTCATATCGGAGCAACGAGGACGCGGGAAGCGAACATTTTTATTTGTCAGTAGAAGATATTCTATACATCCACTTAATGAAAGAAGACAGGAAATATCAGCTGCTAGGGTCAAGGCTAATATAACTTAAATACGTACAAAACTGAACCCGTTACTCATCCCAAAGCTAGTATAAATTCACTGTGTTGTGATTGGTTCTTGTGATCACATAACGTATCACGAATAAATACACATCTGAACAATTTGTCAATATCTATGATAATTAATTTAATATGCCGAAATAATAATAAATCGATAAATATTAGGATATATTGATAACCACCGGTCATTGTACAGATTAATATTATCTTAATCAGAGATCATATGAACGACAAGAGCGAAGGAAATGGAATTGTTCTTTTTCATCGTTTTTATGGTGTATCTTTGCTTTTATTGTAACTCCAATATGCACACCTCAATGACAATGCATGCTTCAATTCTCTCTGATATAGCATCGCTGCTTCTTTTATCGTTTATCGTCGCTCCAACGTGTACATATCCTTACAGACAAAGCAAGAAAAATTATAGGATAACAGAAGAGAATAGGTCTTCAAAAACCACAGCTTTCAAAGTATTTAAGAGGACAGATGTGTTGTTAGGGCAAGTCAAACTTAACTGAAACTTCAGTCATGAGTTTCTGTGAATACTTTAATGAATCAAATAAGTTTCCCTACACTTCAAATTCACATCTCACAATTATTTAAAAGTTACCTGTAACTATTTTCATTCCAGTAAACTGCTTCAGTACGTCTAAAGCAATCATATAAGTTGCTTCTTCAACAAAAATAATGCCGTTTGGTTGAAGAAGAGTTGTTAGCACCATCAGTAAACCATGTGTTGCACCACAAGTCAGGATAAGGTTCTGCCTGCAAGTAAAGTTACATTAAACAGGCTTTTTAACCCAGCTTGGCAAATAGCATCAGTCATATTAAGCCTATACTTCGTTATATAATATCTGACAGGAGATGTAAACATTGCCAGCAGAGGAGGAAGGATAATTGCTATTGTAACAATGGCGGAGATTTCATTCCGCGCTTATCTTGCGCGATCTGAAGCGTTCTACCCCCGCCATGCGTTCTACCCATGAGTAGAATAATAATAATAATAATAATAATAATAATAATAATAATAATAATAGTAATAATAATAATAATAATAACAATAACAATAATAATAATATGCCCCCGAAGGGCCAAAGTCAACCAGCTGACTCCTGTCCTCACCGCCACGTGCCTCAGTAGAGGTGAACGATCATCCAACCAGAACCTGGGTAACGTGTGGTCAGCACGATGATTCTCTCTAGCCGGTACAGCCGGTTTTCGAAACCGGATTTCGCTACTTGTCGTTTCATAAATTCATCACGAAACTAAATGGGGACCAGTCCCATGCAGTGGACGAAGTTCCATGAGAAAACTGCTTCCCCTTGAGGACTCGAATCAGATTATACGCTCATGCCAGCCTTTGTTAATTCTCAACTTTCGGGAACAGCAATTTTGAAAACAATTATGGTGATGCATAATTTGAGACATTCACATTGTGAACGGATTTTTGGGTATTGGCAGAGTGACAGATGTTGACATAGGCTATCTAAAGTTTCGTAGTTACATGTCAGCTATATCATCAGGGAAGGCAGGGAAAATAGAAGAGAGAAACCTATCTGTTGAATCCGTTACCAAGAATTATTTTCCAGGACTGGGTAGGTTTCTCCGTTCCTCTTTGCCTACCTTCCCTGATGATGGAGCAGATATGCAACTCCGAAACTTTTGATATCATAATATTAATTCTGTTATATTATTGTATTAATTCTTTTTTTTAAGTTAATACTATATACTAGATGTATTTTCCTATTTGAGATTATGTATTCAGTCTCTTTTTTTATTATATAGGCCTATATATATTTTTTTATTATTGTTATTTTAAAGTTAATACTGATTGTGTATATGTATTCAATCTCTCTTTTTTACTTAATTATGTTTATTATTATTTTTAAGTTAATATTTGTATACCGGTATGTATTTTTTTGTATGTGATTTTATCCTGGTTGAGTGGAAGAGAAGGCCTGATGGCCTTAACTCTGCCAGGGAAAATAAAACTATTATTATTATTATTATTATTATTATTATTATTATTATTATTATTATAACTAAGTTACGGTGCAAATTCCGAAAAACCTCGCACAACAATTACGATGTTCCGTAACACAATTTTAACATACCTATGCACTGTTTCGCCATATTTGATAGTAAGAAACTTTGCCAACTCTTCCCGAAACTCCCATAAACCTGACGTAAGACCATACTGGAACAAGAAGGCGTCCTTTTCTTCCTTCGCCTGCAACAGAAGTCACCATATTATTGATATAATAGCCATTAAAATTAAACTAAACTAAATTAAACTAATAATGAATACCAGAAACATTAATAAATCAACAGAAAACATTGTGTACTGTACTGCAAATCAATATAACATGTATACGTGACCAATGCTAACAAAAAATTAAAGGAATTTGTGAAACGGAAATGACACTGACGTTAACATGGAAATGCTTACGTCATATTAACAAACAACAATGTAACACTGTCCATGAGTCCATTCTTGTTCACAAAGGGAGTTCGCATGTGCGAATATACATAACCTACTTGGAACAGTTCATTATACAGGGTGTAAGGGGTGTAAGTGCCGTCCTTTTAACAGTCGTCGGGGACGGCCTACACTACAGGATCAAAAAAGTCCATACAACATAGGGTCCAAACT
The DNA here is from genome assembly GCF_040183065.1 of Periplaneta americana. NCBI lineage: Eukaryota > Metazoa > Arthropoda > Insecta > Blattodea > Blattidae > Periplaneta > Periplaneta americana. Next base: position 179,339,921 of record NC_091117.1, read on the forward strand.
CGATAGTAATCCAAGGAAAAAAATATTTCTTTCCTTATTTTATTTGCGTTATACTGCTTATATCGTTATTAAAATTACGAAAACAATTACATCAGTAGATACATCTAGCAAAAAGGTTTTCGTTAAATTAAATAAGAATGCATGCTTAAATTGTTAATATTCTGGCGTGAGAGACGTGACAACGTGTTCAGCAGGCATAGACGTACAAATCAGATAAGTACAAGCTCCCTGTCCATAGCTCAATATACAACTTACAATGTCTTTCACAGTGGAATCCGGTGTGGGTTAGTGGATAAAGCGTCAGCACGTAGAACTGAAAACACGGGTTAGAGTCCCGGTGCCGGAGAAAATTTTTCTCCGCTCCATTCATCTTTCATCATATTAAAATACTAACTCAAAGAAATGAAGACATAATCGTTCAATGAATGGGATTTATATAACATATTTCCTGATAATTAAATGGAAATTACTCAACTTGTGTAAATTTATATTTGCCTCTTGATCAAAACAAGATCGTTTTGGTCAGGCGCTTAAAGAAGAATAAGAAGAAAAACTTCTGTCGCGTTCCGCTTCCATATATCATCAAGTATTGCGCATAAAATGTAAAGCATTTAATCGCTGATTCAATCAACCCAGTAACACAAACAAGTTAATAATTATAATTAATTACAGAGAAGTCAATGAGGCCTATCTGTTTATGTTTGAATGAGCATGCATTTCCTTCAGAAAAAAACAACACGTGGGACGACCGGAAAAGAGATGGAAGAATATGCTGTAAAAAGGAACAAGCAAGCAGTGAAATATATAAGAAGAAGAAGAAGAAGAAGAAGAAGAAGAAGAAGAAGAGACAATGATCACGATCATGATGACGATGTAACAAGTGGACAGCTTCAAATATTTGGGGTGTACTATAAGCAGTTACATTAGCTGATGCCAGGATACCAAAAAAGAAGATAGCAATGGCGAAGGAAGCTTCTAATAGAAAAAGTAAGATCCTTGGAAAAATAATTGAGAAGGACACTAGTGATGTGCTTTGTGTGGAGTGAGGCAACATGGACCTAACGGCGAAGTGAAGAGAAACGACTAGAAGCATTTGAAATGTGGATATGAAGAATAGAATGTGTGAAATGGACGAAGTGGAAAATGAAACTGTGCCAGAAAGATTGGATGAAGAAAGAATAATGCTGAAAATGATCAGGAGGAGAGAAAAGAATTAGCTAAGTCACAGGCTAAGAAAAAGTTGATGAAAGATGAGTGGAACGGAGAAAAATTCTCTCCGGCACGGGATTTGAACCCGGGTTTTCAGCTCTACGTACTGATGCTCTATCCACTAAGCCACACCGGATTCCAATCCCGATGTCGGATCGAATCCTCTCAGTTTAAGTTCCACCTCTTGGGTTCCCTCTAGTGTCCTACCCTTATGCACTGCGTCATAGATGTATGACAGTGGCACAATGTCCACACACATGTCCGTTCCACTCATCTTTCAGCATATGATGACGCAGAATATCTGCACGTTAATATCATATATGTACTTCGGTACATCATAATAATATATAAGAAAAATTTGCCTACTGAAATATGCACTGAAAGGAACTGTGAACAGGTGTTCGGGGCAGAAATAGGTTACCAGAAGCTAGTGTATGGATCGTATGCGGAAAGTAAGAGGAAGGCTGAGTTTGTAGTGAAACACCTGGCCTTGAATATAATCCCACAGCTTTCAAATGAATGTTGGAAAACAGGAACTGGAGGAAGCTATTATAATTTTAAAATAGGACGAAAAAATGAATTTAGTGATTACAGATATATTATTCCTTTAATGAGATAGTTTAATATATATCTGCATCATAATCCACAGTTAATTCCCGATTTACCACGAAAATCGTCTGTAGCTGCATTTAGACTGGCAACAGACCATGATTGTTTAGCCAGACATCTGCATAGAATTGGAATATATCAGTCCCCTAACTGCCCATTGTGCAACTCAAACCAAGAAATGGATTCGGAACACCTCAAAATCTGTGCTTCAGTGGCTGACCATGATAATATCTTTGAAAAATATTGGAGTGCAAGAGGTCAAATGAATTTATTGTCAAACGCCTGGCATTAGAAAACAACAACATATATTAGATACTCGAACAAAAAAATTACGGAAATTTTCCTTCTCGGAGCAAAAGGTGACTTTAGAAATGGTAAGCTTAGATCCTACTCTGATTTTATCTTTAGGCCTACCATGCTTGAAACAAGAAAAAAGTATGAAACCTGGTAGGCGTATTCTTCTGACGACCTCAGAAGCACCATAAGTATTGAACAAAAGTGGTAGGGTGTGTTTGTGTGTGTGTGCGCACGTGCTTGTAGATATATATTCAGTCACAAGCAGACTATAAAGTTATAAACCTTGAAAAAATGAACGAATTCCAGAAATGTTTCGTCAGTTAATTTCAGTTACTTAAATTATATTTTGCAGAGGACAGAATGAAATAACATACATTTTCCTTATTGCTCTCTGAAGTTACATCAGTTCCCATGGAATGACACTTACTTCAAGGCTTGTGATAAAGTATATCGTAATTACTTGTGGCAAAACTGAGGCTTCTCCAATCATGCTATAAAGAGCAATTCAAAGTCTTTATATAGAAACGATTATACAAATTGAGAGTAAAAATAAATATTCTCATACTGACACACAAATATATAATGGTGTTAGACAAATGTGCTCCTTATCAACCGCTCTTTTTAACCTTCATATCGAAGATGTCATAAGAAATTGGCATTGAATTTTAACATACATAATAGAATCTAGGATGTATGTATTATTTTCCACAGGAAATCAATAGTTAAATACGATAACAGAGAGGGTTTGGAATTGAACGGGTTACATCAGCTGCTTGTCTATGCGGATGACGTGAATATGTTAGGAGAAAATCCACAAACGATTAGGGAAAACACGGGAATTTTACTGGAAGCAAGTAAAGAGATAGGTTTGGAAGTAAATCCCGAAAAGACAAAGTATATGATTATGTCTCATAACGAGAATGGTGTACGAAATGGAAATATAAAAACTGGAAATTTATCTTTTGAAGAGGTGGAGAAGTTCAAATATCTTGGAGCAACAGTAACAAATATAAATGATACTCGGGAGGAAATTAAACACAGAATAAATATGGGAAATGCCTGTTATTATTCGGTTGAGAAACTTTTATCATCCAGTCTGCTGTCAAAAAAATCTGAAAGTTAGAATTTATAAAACAGTTATATTACCTGTTCTTCTTTATGGTTGGACTCTCACTTTGAGAGAGGAACATAGGTTAAGGGTGTTTGAGAATAAGGTGCTTAGGAAAATATTTGGGGCTAAAAGGGATGAAGTTACAGGAGAATGGAGTTACACAAAACAGAACTGCACGCATTATATTCTTCACCTGACATAATTAGGAACATTAAATCCATACGTTTGAGATGGGCAGGGCATGTAGCACGTATGGGCGAATCCAGAAATGCATATAGAGTGTTAGTTGGGAGGCCGGAGGGAAAAAGACCTTTAGGGAGACCGAGACGTAGATGGGAAGATATTAAAATAGATTTGAGGGAGGTGGGATATGATGATAGAGAATGGATTAATCTTGCTCAGGATAGGGACCAATGGCGGGCTTATGTGAGTGCGGCAATGAACCTCCGGGTTCCTTAAAAGCCAGTAAGTAAGTAAGTAAGTAAGGAAGTAAGTAAGTAATAAATAGTTAAATATATTTCAACACGTGTGGTACAATATATAGAGAGAATATTAGCGAGGGTAGTACGCAAGAAACCCCTAAAACAGACCACCAGGCCTATTGCTCGACAGGCAATTGATGATGATGATGATGATGATGATGATGATGATGATGATGATAATAAAATAGAAGAACAAAGGAACATATATAGAATGAAGAATAATAGTTCAAAATCCTGAATTATTAACCTAGAGAACGACGAAGTTAGAAGGTGTAACCCACAACTAGGCCTACAATTTGTAACTGGAAAAAATTGTTTATTGACCTAAACCCTGGACCTCTGCTATGGCTGAGTGGTCAGATCTTCAACGTGTCACGCAGGCTTCGAGTCCAGATCAGGTCTGGAAATTTTCATTGAAAGTCCATAATGATACTTGTAGCGGACAAGACCGCAGTTGGGGTTTTACTCGGGGTTCTACCGTTTTCCCCCATATTAGACATCTACATCATTTCGTCATCATTTCTCCATTTCGTCATGATACCATAGAATTCCACGATCGCCGGCTGGCCTAGGGACGAGGGGGGTGCCTGCTCGAAACCTGAGTACGCAGCGAACCTTAGTGTAGTCAGCCAATGTTGGTTTGGAAATGCGCCTAGTTTGAAGGTTAGTCGTAGTGCTAGGCCATATGCCCCCCTCCCGTATATTCCATTCCAATTCAATTTCAACCTAAACTCTGAGAAATTATGATAATATTAACGATGATAATAATAATAATAATAATAATAATAATAATAATAATAATAATAATAATAATAATAACGGTTCCATAACATAGACCTAATGGTATTTATGAGATTAATTTTGTTTCTATTCAATATTTAAGTTGAAATAGAATTTATTCGAATACATTAGATAGACAATAATGTAATACGGTATATTTTAATGTAGAGTAGTGGCAAAAAAGTCGGATCGACGGAATAATCGAAGTCCCCGAAATCAGACACTGAACGTGCCACGCCCGCATTCACAAGATGGCGAGTAATCTATTGAAACTGCTGTAGTTTCGACTGCTGACGTAGCCCATTTCGAAAGCCATTAGAAAATAAGCTGGTAAAATTCATGTTCTGGGAATAATAAGTTAATTAAGTAATAAAATATCGCTGCAATCGAAAAGTATTGGGAATAAATTTGAATAAGGAACAAAAAAAAAGTTTCTTCCCAGGCAGGATTCGAACCACGAAAGTCTTAGTTGCCAGTCTATCGTGCTGTCACTGTGAACAAGGCTCTAAAATCAGCTACAAGGGTCGGTCCGGTTTTTTTGCCACTACTGTCCAATACCCAAGTTCAGACTTGTGGTATCTGTAAATCCATTCCTTGAGGTCTCTCACACCATCCTTTCTTCCCAGTGCACACAATTTACGATATTGTGCTAGTGCTGAAGAACCTCAAGAAATGTATTTGCAGCCCGGAGATGCCACAGTTCTGGGCCATGCGGTTTCAAAATCAGTAGCAGATCTAACAGGCCAACCCAAAATAGAAGATCGAGTTTGAATACTAGGTGATATTATGGAGTGTTGATATAAAATTTGTGACGTTATGTTAACGGAAGAACCTCAGCAAAACTTTCATCCTCCGATCTTTGTTGAATCTGTTATTAACGACGCAGAATCATACTACATGTGACTATATAACATCGTTGCAATTGGTAATAGTAAGATTGTCCGAAGATTACTTAATATTCGATTTACACTTGAGGAAAATCTGGAGAGAAACTCTCTCTTACCGTGTCGGACAGAAAACAAAGGAAATAATGCAATGACCATGAGTCGATTTTGCAGCTTCCCGCGCCGACTTTTCCCTCCCCCAATATCTTATGAGGAGAAAGACATAGTTGTATGTGAGGCATGTTAAGCTCGGGAATTTATAACCTTTAAATCATACCTGCACAAACAGCGTTCAACGAGCGCGCGCGCTCCTTCGGAGCGGGAGAGCCGTGTTTACCGCTCGCCGAAACGGAGCGGAAGATACGTCAGAATGACATAGACTTGCTATAGGTAGACGAGAGGGAAACGACCACTCAGTTACCTAGTGGAGTGCAGTGTGTAGGCCTATCCTCAGTAACTGTTTCACGTTGCTTACCTACTGCTACAGTACAGTATGGAGAAATCTAAAAGACGGAACATAACATTTAACGTTTAACGATTTACAGCTCGAACTTATTGATCTTCAATGTGACCCAAGGGCTAAAGATCGTTTGAATAATACTACTAGCCTGGTTGAGTTTTACAAGACTAAACATTAGCAATAATATCCACGACTACACAGGCTGGCTGTGAAAATGATTGCTGTGTTTGGCTCAACATTTATATTCGTGAGCAACTATTTTCTATAATCAACTTTAATAAAGGCAGACTGTTCACGTTGCTTATCTATTGCTACAGTTACAGTACAGTATGGAGGAATCTAAAAGACGGAACACAACATTTAACGATTTACAGCTCGAACTTATTGATCTTCAATGTGACCTAAGGGCTAAAGATCGTTTGAATAATAGTACTAGCCTGGTTGAGTTTTACAAGACTAAACATTAGCAATAATATCCACGACTACACAGGCTGGCTGTGAAAATGATTGCTGTGTTTGGCTCAACATTTATATTTGTGAGCAACTGTTTTCTATAATCAACTTTAATTAAAGGCAGACATCGAACATCTGTAACTGATGTTTCATTACGATCAGTAAGCTACTGTTCCTTTCAGCTGCCAACCGCATAAAACCTCGTTTTGATGTACTGATAAATAAAAATATAACAAAATGATATTGTACAGTTGTCAAAAGAAAAAGTGGCCGCTCTCTTGAATCAAAGTTCCCTTCGGGTATCTTCGCTACAATTCGGAGACAGGCAATGTTACATGTTGTTGGACCACGTTGCCTGATATCTATAATTATAATGAAAGTACTCTGTGTGTTATTTGATAGCTTAATGGTAGCGTTCCCGCCTCTTATTCGTGTGGTCCTGCGTTCGAATACAACCTTGTGCTTTTTATGTACTTTTTGTTTTGTTTTTAAGAAATAGAGAGACAAAATATACATAATTCCTCCTTTCTCGTTTACGATCATTTTAGTAATTAACATCAGATTCATGAATGTATTATGCCATGACTATCATTATGACATTGTGGCTACAAATGGAAAGAAAAAAGATTTTATTCTCAACAAAAATATCTTTCGTGGCGTAAATGAAACAAACTTAGTGACGTCTGCCTCAGAACATTCAAACAATTAAGCGTTAAAAAACAAAACAAAAAGCCACGATTCAGTATTTAGTCTATCTTCCCCTTATCTCGATCATATCTTGCAGTCGATTGGGCATGGAATCGACTAGTCTTTGCAAATAGCGACTGTTCTTAGACAAGATATTCCAGCATTCTGGACAACCATACATACATACATACACACACACACACACACACACACATACATACATACATACATACATACATACATACATACATACATACATACATACATACATACATACATACATACATACATATTATGACCATGGGAAGGTCTTTCATTGAAAACCCAGCGTTCTCCAATCTTTTCTATTTTCTGCCTTCCTCTTGCTCTCCGCATATGATCCACATATCCTAATGTCGTCTATTATTCTTCTCAACCAGAGACCCAACCAATTCCTATTTCTCTTTCTAATCAGTTCCAGCATCATTCTTTCTTCATTCACTTTTTCCAACACAACTTCGTTTCTTATTCTGTCTGTCCACTTCACACGCTCCATTCTTCTCCACATCCACATTTCAAATGCTTCTATTCGTTTCTCTTCATTCCGTCGTAATGTCCATGTTTCTTCCCCATACAATCTCACACTCCACACAAAGAATTTCACTAGTCTCTTCCTTAGTTCTTTTTCCAGAGATCCGCAGAAGATGTTCCTTTTTCTATTAAAAGCTTCCTTTGTTCATGTTTGTAGTTTTTCTTGGGAGGGATAAATGCGGTAACTTCCCGTTGCTTTCCGTACACCACTGTCTCTTTCGAATCTTATTAGATCCCAGGGGACGCAAGCGTGGAGATGAGAAGAGTGGATTTGAATAATTGGGCCCTCCGGACTTCACCGAAATTCACCGCAAGGGTTAAATATTAGTTCTATCAGGATGTTTGACCCGACCAGATATCGGGAAATCCCAATTATCTTTTGCCCCCCGCATCCTGGACTAGCTTCTACAAATCATCAGAAAATCTTGGAGAGGGATTGGACCAATTTTTCCGTAAATGTTCCCACACTTGTATTCTCGTAGCTCAGCGGAAGAACGTCGGAATTTAGATGTCAACATCTCAGGTTCAATTCCTCGTCACTCCTTTCCATTTTATTGTGGTTCAAGATAATATACTGTAATAATATAAAAAGAAAAACTAACACCAGTATTATGCAACTGTTGTTCCAAACCTAATATTAAATGTATGTTATTTATATCGCTAAAGAATGATAACTCAATATAAATTATAACTTTAATATTATTTATACAGTATCACTAAAGAACGATAACAGAATATAAATGATAAATATCGGTTTTTTGATTAATATAAGATATTATATAATATATAATTATTTAAATAAAGTAACCTATTTCACAAAGAAAAATGGTTATTTGTATTATAATAATTACTTACATAAAATACAGATTATTTATGTCGGGAAAGAACAATAAGAGAATACAAATAACTTGAATATTATTTATAACGCTAGAGAACGAAAACAGAACATAAATGATAACATGAATATTACTTATATCGCTAAAGAACGATAACAGATTATAAAAAAAACGTGAATGTTATTCATATCGTTAAAGAACGATAACAGAATACAAATGATGACTTTAATATTATTTATATCTCTAAAGAACGATAACAGAATACAAAAAAATATAATTTGAATATTATTTATATCGCTAAAAGAACGACAACAAAATATAAATAACTTGATATCGATAAAGAACTATAACAGAATATGAATGATAATTTGAATATTATTTATATCGCTAAAGAACGATTAAAAAATAAAATGAAAACTTGAAGGCCCGAACCCACAACCTTCGAATCATTAAGCAAGTACTCTACTGCTACTCTACGAGACGCAGATAGGGAATTATTCCATAGTTTCGGAACTACTTCTACAAGCACATGCATCGTGAAACATCACAGTGATCCGAAGTGGACAGAAAATATTCATTAACCTCGTAATAGTACTTCGTTTCGTGTATATTTTGTACGATATCACCCCTTCTTCCAGTCCACCCTTATACAGAGCGCAGCTAATGTCTGCATTCCGCTCATGAGCTGTGAGCCGGCTCGGAGAGCGCAAACCTTGTGCAGGTCTGCTTTAAATGAAGTGGAACACTACATAGGACAGGCATCGCAAAATTGTGTTTCGTGAAATAGCGCCTGAACTCTGACGGAAGTTCCACGTGACAACACCCCTCTCTGCGCTGAACTCCTTCCTCTAGCGTTGTCTGTACTGTCAACCTCATTCTGTTATCCAATATTATCTGAATCGTGATTTGGCGTTCATAACAGATATTTCGGAACAGTTGAACAAACTAAACTGCCGACTTCAAGGACGTGATCAGAACATAGTTGACATGTATGACGCGGTGAAATATTTTGTGCGAGATCGTGCGTATTTGCTTGTTTTCCGCACAGAACCAATACGCGGTAAGTGTGAAATACCACATTCAGTATTCCCAACGTAACACACATAACAATTTCCCTCTTCTTACCGCTTAAGCGCGACATTCATTTTACTGCTTTAGGCTTTTAACATATTATTTTTAGAGACGTTTAACATAGTAATAATTATAAATTGGAAACTTACCACTGCAATTTCACCTAAATTGCACTGTTAATTGTTGTTTTTAAATATTTGCAAAAATTAAGTAAAGTCTACTACTCCACTAAAGTTATTTCATTCGTGATGCAAGTAACATTAAGGAAGCTGTGAAAAAATCAACAACATTCCAGATGCCGATGTTATTACTGCAATATGTTATATAAATAATATTGTTAAAATATTAAAATGAAAAATAAATCATTACATAACCTTACCATTTGTTTTAAGTTCGCATTTATAGACTGGCGAAAAAAAAGACAGACGTATATCACGGCCTGCTGCAATATAGTAAACACAGAAAACATTTTATAGCAACAACGTTGAAGAGAGATATTTTTGTTTTCCAAAATTGCAGTCATTGAACAAAAACCAAGATGGAGATTTCATTGCAACTAATTAGAAATTCCACTTTCAGGTATGTAATAAACGATCTTCGCACAAAATAATGTACGATACACGAGCGATATGTTTGTTTTCATGTTCTCGGAAATTAAGAAAAGCTCAACTACGTTTCGCTTTTTCAATCTTTTCCTCGAACATGAAAACATCAACATACCGCACTTGTAACGCATATTACTATTTCCATGATGATAAATGTTTGGAAAGTGCAATCGAAAGAAAACGAGTTTCATCATTTTACTTGTCTGGAGTCACTTTCAAATGTTTCTGATTCAAGAACAGATAAATACTGCGACATCCTGGAAACATTACTTTCAGAATTTAGAGATAGAAGATTTTGTGATTTTAAGCAAATGGAAAATGATTTCTCTCTATTCGCAAATTCTTTCAACACACCCATTCTGAAAATACGACCAGACTTACAATTTGAGGTTGCTGATCTCCAAAGTGACATCTTTGTGAAAAGCAAGCACAAGGATTGTGTTGCTTCAGATGTATTAAAAAAATATTGTCTGCTCTAAATATCCACATCTTAGATTATTTGCTGCCACAATCGCAGCTATGTTCGGTTCTACGTATATTTGTGAATATATATATATATATATATATATATATATTTTTTTTTTTTTCAAAATTAAACATATTAAAATCAAAGACGACACGCTTAACAGATATCAGCCTTCGTGCACAATTGGCAGTGGCTACTTATGTGGCAACCCATAATTTTTCAATAGAAATACAGTATTGTAATCTATACTAATAATAAATCTGTAGCCAAAACTTTCTGGTAATTTTCGATTTTCTAAAAATAATTGGTGTTAACATATATAATTAACCATCCTGAAACCGAAAATCGCTTTTTTTGTATGTATGTCTGTCTGTCTGTCTGTCTGTATGTTTGTTACCTTTTCACGCGATAATGGCTGAACGGATTTCGATGAAAATTGGAATATAAATTAAGTTCGTTGTAACTTAGACTTTAGGCTATATGGCATTCAAAATACGTTATTTAAAAGGGTGTTATAAGGTGGCCTTAATTAAATAAATCGAAATATCTCGCTTATTATTGATTTTTGTGAAAAATGTTAAATAACAAACGTTTCTTTAAAAATGATTTCTGATAAGTTTTATTCTTTGAAAAAGTTTGATAGGACTGATATTTAATGAGATAAATGAGTTTTAAAATTAAAATAACTGCCATCTAAGGCGGTGTATTGAAATAAAAAACAAATGACTTCGTCTATAAGGGGCCTTGGACACAACAATCGAAAGCTATGAAACATAGCCTACAGACAATGTTTCTGTGTTTGTATGAAGTAATATAGGAAGCTAAATTAACCGATTTGTATAATTAATTATTATCTCATAATTGGAAAGTGTAGTTTCTCTGGATGGACATAATGCTATAATGTTATTACAGTAACTTGTGAGTGAATTGAGGACAGGTAAGATTAAAATAGCTTCTTATGCACAGAAAACTTGATAGGTTATTCTGTATATTCATTTCCTGTATTTCTTAAAATAATGTTTTTATCTCAGAGAATTAACTAACAACGAGAGTGTATTGATTTAGTATGCAGTAATAGTACGTTAGCTTAGCAATGCATTATTTTATAATTCAAATTTTAACTATGCTCAATTGAATCGTGTTAAAATACATAAAATATATATGCAATAAATGCAATGCAAAAAAATTGGGTAATGAGCCAAGCAGATTATGTTGCGATGTTGTAAAAGCTGTTCCTCCTGAGATTCAAGAGCTCCCACAACAAATTAAAAACTTTCTAATTCGAGTACATCCGTTATCAACACACTTTTTACATAATATAATATAATATAATATAATATAATATAATATAATATAATATAATATAATATAATATAATATAATATAATATAATATAATATAATATAATATAATATAATAAGTACAACACTTTGTAAACATGAATCCAAATAAGCATACAATTATAAGATTTTAAATTGTGGATCTGTGATGTACAATTCAAATATGACTCCGTCTGTTGCAATAGTGTATTGTTAAATGACTGTGAACATGTATTTAACGTAAAAATAGCATATAAATATGTTAAAACACTTGTACAACGTTGTCTTGTAATGTATTTAAGCATAAGCTAGCTTATCATCCATTGTATAGAGTAGAAAATTTTATTTAATTTATGGATTTGTAATGTATAATATTTTAATTGTGAATTTGTAAGGTGCAATTTAAATTGTGGATGAATTTGTAAGGTACAATTTAATTATGGATTTGTAATGTATAATATTTTAAATTGTGAAATTGTAAGGTACAATTTAAATTGTGGATTTGTAATACATATTTTAAATTTGTGGATTTGTAATGTATAAATTAAATTGTGGATTTGTAATGCATATTTTAAATTTGTGGATTTGTAAAGTATAATATTTTAAATTGTGAATTTGTAAGGTACAATTTAAATTGTGGATTTGTAGTATATATGTTAAATTTTTAATTTGCAAGGTATAATTTAAATTTAACTCTATCTATTACAATAGTGTATTGCTAGATAACTATGAACTATTCTACATATATCAAATTCGATTAATAATATAAACATAGTATGTAATATTGTAACACTTGTACAAAATTTTTCTGATAATGCATTCAGGCATAAGCTTTGTAACTGGCGAGCGGATTGATTCTATATAGTACATAGATAATTTAATTGTGGATGTGTAATGTGTATTTGTAATGTATTAATTAATTGTGGATTTGTAATGTACTTAAGCATAAGATTTATAATTGCTACTTCATCATATATTGTGTAGAGTAGATAATTTTTATTTATTTTAATTTTTGGATTGTAATATCTATTTTAACCGACTCTGTATATCACAATAGTGTACTGCTATATGAATATCAACTATGAACTATGTAATACGTAACATAAACATAGCATGTAGTATTGCAAATATTGTATGCAATGGAACATGCTGTTTTAGCACAATAGAGGAAAAAAAATAATATAATATAATATAATATAATATAATATAATATAATATAATATAATATAATATAATATAATATAATATAATATAATATAATATAATATAATATAATACAAACATAATAATAAATCTGTAGCCAAAATTTTTCTGTTAATTTTCGCTTTTCCAAAAATAATTAGTAATAACAATTAATAACATGTTAAAGGAATTGTCATTGCACCAAATGAGTGGTCTCTGGATCAAAATGATCGCATTTTAATATTTTAAATACAATTTAAATTAAGTAACATATTAAACGATTTATCCTTCTATCAAACACGAATGTTCCCTGGATCAAACGTCCTATTTTAATTATGTAATTACTTTATATTTATTTCTAACGGGTGCAGCGGAGCGCACGGGTACGGCTAGTCAAAAAATAAAAGAATGCAGATGAAAATAATATAATCCTAAAAAGATATTCATTTCCTGTTTCTCTTGTTATTTATTTGTTATGAACTCGGAAGGTAGTGGCGATCACAAACCGCCTCTGCTGTCTAACTTACTGCGACCAATGCACCCAACCCCTGTCTTCACTTTGTGTGTAGCGGCTACTGTAGTATTTATATTGCGTCATGAATTTGCAACGTTTTGCGATGCCTGACGTAGGATATCTTTCAAGATAAGATTCTACGTCACTGTGTCACCTCGATTAAGACTTACAAATGCATGCGCTGAACATGCCTGTTCTATGTCAAAACTCATCATAGCAGGATTCGAACCCACGATTAAGCGCAGTTTCGAAGCTCGCTATCTCTCGACTACCGCCGATACTCCTTCGGTCTTCTCTACCGCAAGTATCACTCTCGTCGACGAGACGATGGAAGCCGAAGATTCTGTTTTCAGTAATAAGCATAAATTATGTAAGGCTCTAAACAAAACGGCATTCGTCGTAACTAATCGCTCGTGATCATTAGACTAGAAAACCTGTTTCTGCGAAAAAAATTAATCTCAAACGCTTTAAAAATGTTCCCAGAATTCCTTTTCTTTGTAGAGATGGTCTGTATTCATTCATTCCTGTAAGACCATTAGTGAATATCAAATTATGCATTCTTTTTTTAAAAATGGATGCAATTTATCTCCCCTACAGAATTTCGCCATTTTCTTTCTTGCTCTAACACAATATTAGAGCGTTCAAATGAAACCCGGCCAACACCAATACAAAGAAAGAAACAAAGGATATATATACTGAGTGTTCATTTCAAAGTGTGTCATGACGTCACTGTTGAAGAGTCAGCGATTTGAAGCGAGTTTCAGATTTTGTGTCAGAGAAGTTGCCTATTAATCAAGGCGTTAAATCTGAATTTGAGAACGTGTACGATATAACTTAAACGTCGTAGCAACAGATGGCGGTCTGTACGGTCTGTGTGCTACCATAACCTCTTTCGAACTGTGTTTTGCGCGGCCAAGTCGTACGCAGGGTATTTATCATCATCGGTTGCGTACGGCAACATTCCACAACACAAATCAAATGCTCCGTGTCCATGTTGACCGTCGAAGTTAATGTCAACAAATACGTAAGTAATCGTCTTAACCCTCTCCCCATATCCCGACAGTAAGAAAAACTCACCTGAGTACATGTTTCGAAACAGTTCACATTCCTGCCACTACCGGCGTTACCGTACCCATCGGTAAGTACTCTTCTGAATGAACGCCGTACTTGCTAGGCAGCTTCTCTGGCACGTAAGTAATACACCTCTGCGGAAGTGTAGGAAGATTGAATTCTCTAGGCTAATCGACTAGCCACATCACGGCATACAGCGAGCCATGACACACTTTGAACTGAACACCCAGTAGCTCCGTATTCTAGCTGCCTAAAGACTGAAGTTAAAGACACATTAGGTATAGGTCTATAGTACGCCGAACACAAGTAATGCAACGGTTTAGGATATGAACAAACACGTCGCTTCATTGTTGCATGTTCGTGGAGTACAGTCAACTCCCGACATTCTGAAGCTATAGGCCTACTAGTAAACACATGCTTGAGCCGTGATGTTCATTTTCGTCGTGATCTTTGCAGTGAGAATAACGTGCATTCGTAAGTTACGGAACTTGAACATACGCGGATGTCACTTGAAATTATTTTTTATTGCAAGAAATTCTTTCAATAGCACATGACGTTATTGGTGCATGCTGTAGTACAAGATATTCCTATTGTCTGATATTTTTTAATGTTTCATTAGGATATTGTCGCTCATCACTAAAAACCCACTAATTTTCTATGTACTTTTCTATAAATTCCCTAAATGTAGATTATTTCATTTATTGAGTGGGATTTTGACACTAAACATCATGGTAGGCTACACAAATCCATGCTAAACGTCGAGTTAATATCTTCATAATTTTCAGATTGTGATGGTACTGGTTCTTTTGGGTTACATTCAACACACTTTCTGCGCCTTTTGGTATTGCAGTGTCTTTCAATGCATTGTTTATTGTCACTTTTAAGTTAATTTTACACAATTAATATGTAATATTGTCTATATTGACAGTGAAAATATTAGTTCAAATATCCTCAACTATGCCCTGCAATATTACATGCTTGAGCGTCTTACGTAAGGCATTTTACCTCTGCAATGAATCTTCAATCAGCCACAGAGTTGCAGTTACTTAAATAATACGACTAGTAAGAGCAGTGATCGATAAGACTATTCATTATGACTGCGATCCGGTTTTGACTTTGTATCTAGACCTAGAGGAAGAGGGCAGAGAATGCGTAACTGTTCTGTATACAAACGTACTGTTCTCCAACCAGGAGATCAACCGTGAAAGGAATGTGCTTACTATTGCGTCGTCTATTGGAACGAAGTAGATAAATAATATTACCGTTATAACGCCAGTTTAAAAACCATGCGCTCTCCTGCATATGTTATTTCCTGTATGAAGAGATTAAAAGACCAGGAGATTAACTGTGACCTAATTTTGTAACTAAGGTAGTATCAATATGTCTGTATCAATGTTATGGTTTGTGCTGTGAGAGCTAGCCAATAGAGACAAGAGTATCCACGTGTGTGATCTTATGACATCAACATTCATTCACAGCATCATCCCCCTTCCCTTCATTCCCTGGAGATTTTCTCGTGGTTGGAGCACGGTATCTGTACCAGCGCCGTGACGTCACATATACTTCGAATCAGACAACCTCATTCCAGTTTATAGGTAGTAGCTGGAATACGGAGCCTACATTGTATATAAAGTAGCCACGTTCAATTAGTAGGCTAGCGGTGTCAAAGGGGACGGAAGCTTTGTAGTTTCAATAATTTTAATTGTGTCGCGCTGTCCATTGTCGTCAAGTCTTTTGAAGGCCGCTCCAATACTCCACGCGGAGTGTATGGACGGAAGCTTTGTAGTTTCAATAATTTTAATTATGACCATTATGACCATTGTCGTCAAGTCTTTTGAAGGCCGCTCCAATACTCCACGCGGAGTGTATATATAAACCAGAGTTGCAAATTTTAGCAGTGTGTCTTGTTCCATGTTAAATTAATATATAGCAAGCAACAAACAAGACGTGACAACGTCGCATTTTCATTTTATTATCGGTGCATGCAATAAAGACCTACAAATCTTAAAAGGAATGCCGCTGCCTAATAATTAAACGAGGTTACTATACAATGTATACTACAACTTATCTGCGACAACACGGTGCTAAATCTAACGAATGAATGGTTCAGTGAAAATAAACTGACACTTAATGCTGATAAAAACCTGTCTAGTCAAATTTAGTACTACACAAAATAGTGCTCAGTTTTCCAACAGTGTTAGATTAAATGAAATTGATCTCAAGGATTCTATAAGCACAAAGATTCTTGGTTTAGAGTTGGACAAAAATCATCTGAACTGGAAACACACATAGAATATACTGTATTACTCGTAAGTCACAAGGAGGGAGAAGTATAAATGATCAATTTCACTCCTTCCACAGTGTTTCGGACGTTGCTACTTGTGTTTACATCAACGGTATGGAATGGATTTTACGGAAAGGGGGCACTATGGCCCAGCACTGCGACCTGTTACGATCTATTGCGCTAACCCTCAAACTAGGCGCATTCCCAACCCACACCGGCTGACTACACTAAGGTTCGCTGCGTACCCAGGTTTCGAGAAGGTAACCCCCCCTCTCGTCCCTAGGCCAGCCCCTCCGTACGTCGCGTCGCTAGCCGACGATCGGGAAATGCTATGAAATGGTGGCGAAATGGTGACAGAATGATGTAGATGCCTAATATGGGGAAAAACGAGAGACCCCCTAGAAAAACCCGAACCGCGACCTTGTCCGCCACAAGTGTCACTAAGGATTTATCAATGAAAAATCCCAGACCTGACCGGGACTCAAACCCAGGCAGCCTGCGTGACAAGTTGGAGGTCTGATGACTCAGCCACCGCGGGGGTAAAAACCAAGATAGATTTTGTACTAATCAAAACATTCATAATTTTAATACAAAACACAAGTCAGATTTCCATCTACCATTGTTAGTCTGAACTTTTATAGGCCTATATGTACAGTTGTCAAAAAAAAGTGGCCGCACTCGTGAACAGCGAATATTTTCTGTCCACTTCGAATCACGGTGATGTTTCACGATGCATGTGCTTGTAGAAGTAGTTCCGAAACTATGGAATAATTCCCTATCTGCGTCTCGTAGAGTAGCAGTAGAGTTCTTGCTTAATGATTCGAAGGTTGTGGGTTCGGGCCTTCAAGTTTTCATTTTATTTTTTAATCGTTCTTTAGCGATATAAATAATATTAAAATTATCATTTATATTCTGTTATAGTTCTTTATCGATATCAAGTTATTTATATTTTGTTGTCGTTCTTTTAGCGATATAAATAATATTCAAATTATAATTTTTTGTATTCTGTTATCGTTCTTTAGAGATATAAATAAGATTAAAGTCATCATTTGTATTCTGTTATCGTTCTTTAACGATATGAATAACATTCACGTTTTTTTTTTATAATCTGTTATCGTTCTTTAGCGATATAAGTAATATGCAACTTATCATTTATATTCTGTTTTCGTTTTTTAGCGTTATAAATATTATTCAAGTTATTTATATTCTGTTATTTTTCTGTCACGATGTAAATAATCTGTATTTTAAGAAAGTAATTATTATAATACAAATAACCATTTTTCTTTGTAAAATAGGTTATTTTCTTTAGATAATTAAATATATATTATACAATATCTTATATTAATTAAATAAACCGATATTTAGCATTTATATTCTATTATCGTTCTTTAGTGATACTGCATAAATAATATTAAAGTTATTTATATTGTTATCGTTCTTTAGCGACATAAATAATATTCAAGTTATAATTTATATTCAGTTATCATTCTTTAGCGATATAAATAACATAAATTTAATATTAGGTTTGGAACAATACAGTTACATAATACTGGTGTTAGTTTTTCTTTCTATATTATTACATTATACTATCTTGAACCACAATAAAATGAAAAGGAGTAACGAGGAATTAAACCTGAGACGTCGACATCTAAATTCCGACGTTCTACCGCTGAGCTACGAGGGCACAAGGATGGAAACACTTGCGGAAAAATTGGTCCAATCCCCCTACAAGATTTTCTGATGATCCAGGATGCGAGGGGGCAAAGGCTAATTGGGATTTCCCGGTCTCTGATAGGGCCTAACATCCTGATATAACTAATATTTAACCCTTGCGGTGAATTTCGGTGAAGTCCAGAGGGCCGAATTAGTCAAATCCACTCTCCTAATCTCCACGCTTGGGCCCCCTGGGATCTAATAAGATGCGAAAGAGACAGTGGTGTGCGGAAAGCAACGGGAAGTTACCGCATTTATCCTTCCAAAAAAAAAAACTGCAAACATGAGCAAAGGAAGCTTTTAATAGGACAAGGAGCATCTTTTTCAGACCTCTGGGAAAGAACTAAGGAAGAGACTAGTGAAATGCTTTGTGTGGAGTATGGCATTGTATGGGGAAGAAACATGGACATAACGACGAAATGAAGAGAAACGAATAGAAGCATTTGAAATGTGGATAAGAACGGAACGTGTGAAGTGGACAGACAGAATAGTAGTAGTAGTTATTTTACGACGCTTTATCAACAGCTTTGGTTATTTAGCGTCTGAATGAGATGAAGGTGACAATGCCGGTGAAATGAGTCCGGGGTCCAGCACCGAAAGTTACCCAGCATTTGCTCATATTGGGTTGAGGGAAAATCCCGGAAAAACCTCAACCAGATAACTTGCCCCGACCGGGAATCGAACCCGGGCCACCTGGTTTCGCGGCCAGACGCGCTAACCGGTACTCCACAGGTGTGGACCCAGACAGAATAAGAAATTAAGGTGTGTTGGATAAAGTGGGTGAAGAAAGAATGATGCTGAAACTAATTAGAAAGAGAAAAAGGAATTGGTTGGGTCTCTGGTTGAGAAGAATAATAGACAACATTAGGATATGTGAATCATATGTAGAGACTAAGAGGAAGGCAGAAAATAGGAAAGAGTGGAGAATGCTGGTTTTGCAATGAAAGACCTGCCCATGGGCAGAATACTTATGTATGTCCAGAATGCCTGCAATGTCGTGTCTAAGAACAGTCGCTATTTGCAAAGACTAGTCGATTGCATGCCCACTCGACTGCAAGATGTGATCGAGATAACGGGAAAATAGATTAAATATTGAAGTGTGGTTTTTTGTTTCCTTTTTGAACGCTTAATTGTTTGAATGTTCTAAGGCAGACGCCAGTAAATTTGTTTTATTTATGCCACGAACGATATTTCTGCTGAGAATAAAATCTTTTTTCTTTCCATTTGCAGTCACAATGTCATAATGAAAAGGCATGCCATAATAGTCTACATTAATGATCCTGATGTTAATTACTAAAATAATCGTAAAAGAGAAAGGAGCAATTATGTATATTTTTCCTGTCTTAAAAACAAAACAAAAAAGAACATAAAAAGAACGAGACTGTATTCGAACGCAGGACCTCACGAATAAAAATCCGCAACGGTACCATTACGCTATCAAGTAACACGGAAAATACTTTAATTATAATTGTAGATATCAGGCAACGTGGTCCAACAACATGTAACATCGCCTGTCACCGAATTGTAGCGAATATATATACCCGAAGAGAACTTTGCTTCAAGAGAGCGGCCACTTTTTCTTTTGACAACTGTACTTCACTGTTTGTATTACGATCTTCAATGAACTGCCCAATTACCTTAAAGCTCTAAAGATCCAAGAAAAAGGGTTCAGAACAGAATTAATCAAATTTCTACATGCTCATACCTTCTACACAATAAATTGATCAATATTGTTTTTGCTTGTAAATTGAATTAATCTTCTTGCTATGTATTGTATATAATGTTATACAGCTCAACTGATGAATTGGTTAAACTTGTAAATTGAATTAATCTACTTGCTATGTATTTATAGTTTTGTATAGCTCTAATGATTTATTGTTTATGCTTATAAATTGAATTAATTCGAGGGCTTAGTGTGAAACTAACGTAACTACAAAAATTGACATTTTTCGATCTTTACACAAATTGATAATAATTCCTTCTTCGACTTGGTCACAAAAATCGTAACTCAATTCCGAACAGTCTACAAAACATGACGGTATAGTTCTGAAATAAGCGTAGTGGCTGTTGAGAATTTTGTTGTGAATAAAATATCGACAGTAGTTAAGTTAGTTTCACATTAAGCCCTCAAATTAATTAATTAATTTGTTTATTTTTTATTAATTTATAATTCATTAATTTACTAACTTATTAATTCACTAATTTATTCATTCAATTAATTAATCCATTCATTTAATTAATTAATTCGTTCATTCATTCATTCATTCATTCATTCATTCATTCATTCATTCATTCATTTATTTATTTCTACTGGCATAGTTAAGGCCTTAAAGCCTTCTCTTCCACTCAACCAGTATTAGAATTGCAATATAAAAATTGCAGAAATAAAAGAACAATATACAATTAATAATAATAATAATAATAATAATAATAATAATAATAATAATAATAATAATAATAACGAAATGAAAACAAGTTTAGTTAGACCTACATGTAATTCTAAGTGTCAAACAATATTGCAACAATGTGAATCGAAGTAATTGTTTAAATAATAAAGAAAAATGTATATGTTAAAAATAGAAATCATATATTAGAAAAAAAATTTGATGTATTATATAATATTTTATATATCTCAATTGATGAACTGTACATGCTTATAAATCGAATTAATCTGCTTGTTGTGTGTCGCATTTTTGTATAGCATAACTGGTGAATCTGCTTGCTATGTAATACTACATATCTTCAGAGCCACCGGCGTAGCTCAGTCGGCAGACTCGCTTGCCTGCTGATCCGAAGCTGCGCTCGGCATTGGATCAGACTCCTATTTGGGCTGATTACCTAGTTAGGTTTTCCCAAACCGTAAGACAAATATCAGGTAATCCTCGGTATCATCTCATCTCGCTAAAAATTGTAGCCTATAACTCTTGACTTGTTCCACATCAATGCTAATGTGGTAATTAGCAAGGGACCGCCGGTATTTTACAAGATGTGTGACAAGGTTAGTGGGATAGTTGAGGGGCTATCTAAGTGACGTGTGACCGAGGAATATGTGAAAAGATTTCAACGATTTAAGATCCTCGGCCTGACGTCACTTGGATATCCCCTCAACTAACCCACTAACCTCGTCACATAGACTAGATACCTTGTAAAAGACCGACGCGGTCCCTTGCGGATTACCGATAATATAAGATAGGCCTATATGGAATATAATAAATGAAATGAAAATGAAAACACAAGTGTACTGTAGATTCAATTCACTTACCATTCTGTCTGCAGTAGCTTGTTGAAACATATCAATGCAGTGTTTCAGTAGATCTGGGCCAGGCATTCCCGCTGATAAATTAGTAATATCAGCTTTGTACACGTTATATATTGGTTCGCCATCGAACAAATGATACAAGTGTGGATCCTGAATTTTGTCAGCATCGGCCATTGTTATTTCTATAACGAAAACAAAACCACAGCAGTCGCTTCACGTTACACACAGAGCCGGTCTTCAGAACTATGAGTAGGTTTGCTACGACAAATGCGAACGTTCTTGCGTTCCCACTGCTGCCACAGCTGATTATATAGGCTAAAAAAATACCACTGGATAGTGACAACTAATGGCTATTGTAGCAATAAAACATCAGTATGGAGGGAGAAAAACTACATGGGAAAAAGGGAACAGCTGTCACAAACATGATATCTTACATCAGACTTTTCTAGATATGACTGCCGTTTTGGACAGTATGACACTATCATAAATTTACAACATATTACTGAAGTGGAACCAGGGTACGAGTCGAACGATCAAAACAGAATTCTATGATGACGTTTTAAGAGGGCCTTACGTGTTGCTAAAGGATTGTGACGTTGCAATGTTATCGGATAAATAAATTTGTTTTCCATCAATTTACACAAATTCTTCTTTCTTTCTCATTCCAAGGGCTGGGTTTTATTCCTTTCTGAACCAAACTCTTTCTTTATCATTTATTCCCTCCATCTATTTTTTTCTCATTCGTCCAATATTCCGTCATCCAACCTTGCCGTGGTGAGCGATCAGATGCCATCCTTTTAATAGGCTATGAATGGAATGGAAGTTTCGACAGTTGGGCACTATGACCCAGCACTGCGACCTTTTACGATATATTGCGCTAACCCCCAAACTAGGCGCATTCCCAAACCCACACTGGCTGAATTGTTTTATAGGCCTATGGAACATTTTATAGCGTACCCAGGTTTCGAGCTGTGGTCTCGAATTCCTTGCGGCGGACGCAAATCTACTCGAAATCCGTAATGTTTACCTCAGAACAGAACACATTGGAAAAAGAATGAGGTATTCTCCATAGCCTATATCTTATCCACACAACCAGTTGTTTTTCATAATAAACATCCAAGTTGAATTTGCCAGATCTGTTAACTTCAGCACTTTGCCGTTTTTGTGAATAGGCTATTTAAATGCCGTGTAAGTCAATTATTTAACACGAAGTTACTTGTAATCAGTGGCGTGCGGATCCTATTGCATTAGGGTAGGCTCTTCATGTTTGCATGCTACATAGGTATACAACTTACAATATCTCGAACATATTGATATTTTGATATAATTTTAGTGAGTTCTGACCAAACTAGAGCAGCAGCCAGAAGGAGGGTAAGAAAACAGAAACCTTCGGAAACTAATGATAAAATAAATTAGTAATTCAATAAATCATACCTTATTTACTTGAAGGTGAACTCCATTCTGCATTCCTTTTTAGAATACTCCTCAATGACATCGCTGTGAAATGTAGGGGATTTTCGGATTTCTTTCAGCTTTTTCTTCTCAATGGACATCAAGGCTAGACTGCTCAATCTTTCTTACCCTTGAGTTGAACTTTGAAATGATTTAATCCGCTTAAGGGCAGAAAATGACCTCTCAGCAGATGCAGATGTGCTTGGTATGGTCAAAACCAGTAGGGTCAATTTGTACAATTCGACAAATGCTGTGTGGAGTTGTTTTGATTCTAAATGTGTTACCAGTTCATGAGGGTATTTTCCACGAAACGCCTCCATTGAATATAGGACTGTCAATTCATTTTTAGACGGACTATGTCAAACATTGCACTGTACTTTACATTCAGCGCATCCAGGGCGGAATTAGGAAATTTTAATTTATAAGGCAAATTTGGTTGGATCAAGCAATGAAATAAATTCCAACTGAGGGAGATTTCCAAACCTATCTGTAATATGGTTTGTCACAATGTCTATTATTTAAAAAAATATTCTCCTGTATTTTATGACATCATTTTCCAGGCATTTTGTTTTTCGCTGCACTTCTTCACATTCGACTTCATTACAAACATCACTCCATAATGCATCAAATCTGTCTCTCTCATGTAGAACAATACGTTTTGTTTCATTAACCTTTTCTACACAATACAGAATATCCAAATGCTTCGTTTGAAGAATGTTGTACAGAATGTCAGTGTATGCAAAGATCTTTGATAACACATTTAGAAGAAATTTGGTCTCAAACTCTGAAAGGAAAGACAAATATCCACGCGCAAGAGCAACAGTTTCACTTTCCCAATCTGATGAGTTGCTGAGTAGCCTATATTTTTAAAAAAGTCCACCAGCAATTCACGGTTCTCCTTTACAACATTGACTATTCTGGAAGAGAAATTCCATCTTGTAGGTGCATTTCTTGGAATTATTCTGTTGGAATATTCAGTAAGAGCATGCGCGCGTTTTATAGACTTGGAGAAGAAGCTGCTTAGTCCATTTAATGTTTGAAAAAATCCGGCACTCCTTAATACTCATAGCTGACTGAGATGAGACTAGATTTAGGACATGACTGAAACAATGAACAAATAGAGCTCTAGGATAAATGTCTTGAACTTTGGTTTTAAGTCCATTTATTTCTCCAGCCATCACTGCCGCACCGTCATATGTTTGACCAACTAATTTGTCTCTGATATGATAAGATCGCACTATGTCCATTACATGATTAAATAAACCATTAGCGGATCTATCTGCACTCACATCAACGAAGGAAATAAACGTTTCTTGAACCTGTGCTGTCTGGTCATGGACATACCTGAGAGTGGTGGATAGTTGTGATTTGTTGCTTACATCGGATGTTTCATCTAAAATAATTGCAACATGCTGGGCCATGGAAATGTCATTCTTAATAGATTCCATCAACACGCCACTGATAGCAGTTATCAGGTCATTTTTAATTCTGTTCAATGTGCCCTTAAATGTTGTAGACGACTCTAGATGTTCTCGAAGAGTAGTGTCGTAGCTGCTCAACAAATGTAAAAGTTCTATATAGGCTAGTTGCCTTTGTTAAGTGAATCTTCACTTTCGCCATGCCCTCTCAACGGCAGTTCTTGCATGGCTAAGAAGCACGCTGTGTCGATTAGGCGTTTCAATATTTCTCTGTTCTTCTCCACCATTTCATTGTGACGCGCCACATCCGATTTCAATTGTTCATCAAGTTGGGTGTCAATACGAACACTTCCAAAACAAGAAAGCTGAACAACCGAACGCAAATGACGCTGCGATCGTTCGTGTTTGACAATGGCATTGCTGAGATTATTTAAATTATTATAACCCTCTTTGTTCCACACACTTTGTTCGTTACAAAATAATAAGCATGACCAACAAAATAATTTATTAAGATGACAGCATCCGGTTAGCCAATTAGTTTTCACATATTGGTTCACATTGAAATAACGTAAATATTCTCTACCCTTTTCTTTATGTAAAAACTTTAAGTTCGGAAGCGCCGGCACTGGTCTTCCCCCCACAGTTACAATTTCAACTTTTTCGCTAAATGATCTACAACCGAAAGGCTTTTTAAAAATATGTTCAATTATACCGTGATCTTCTGCCATATTACAACAATATCGCACTAGTTATACCTCACTTTGTTTAAATAAACTCTATAACACACTCACTTTACCACCAGAAGTTCAAATAAACACTATAATACAGTAATTTCATCACCAAAAGCGCTTTCATTAGCGCCTACCAGCCTAGCGTATTACGGCAATGGACAAGACACGTAAATCAGGGCGCATGCGCCAGCTGTTCTAATGTACTGACTATGAAGGGAAACACTACGCTCACTGCAGGGCCAGGTAGGCACAGCAAGCCGAGCAGACCAACTCTCCAGTGACGAAAGATGAAGCGAGGGCGCGCACACAGCGGACAATAATTCAAATGCGACGTACAGTACCAGCCAAAAGGAAATGAAAATAGGATGCCAAGCCAAAGTTTGCTGAAATTAGTTAAGGACTCTGCAGACTTTCTTAAATTAACAGTATTACTTTTAAATACAAATTTAATAAATTTCTTCTTGTCTGTCTGGGTAGGCGCAGCAGACCTAGCCTACCCAGAATGCACGCCACTGCTTGTAATAATCTGTTAATATTGAAAGTCGAAGTTTTAACAGTGATAACTGAATTGAAGGGTCTAGTGAGAGAGAGAGAGACAGACAGACACAGAGAGAGAGAGAGCTATGCCACAAACCATGAAAAATTGAGTTTTGGCAGAGCTTTCTTCAGTTACAATCCGGAGCCATATGTCGGCAACATTGTAATTAACTGTCAAACGGAGGCCTACGATACAGAACATGTTTGTGCTAATGTCGATTTTCAATGTAAATTAATGTTACATTATAAGTGTGTATCGATGGAATTATGTTCGCTGTCGTATCAAACGATAATTGTTGATGTATTATAAACTAAATGCGTGTTGGCGATAAAAACAAGACAATAAATGAAAATATGGTTGCAGTCTTTGGCAATTTTTACGGTTATTATTAATGACAAAGTGATTGACAATTCTTCTAAATATTAAATATTGTATAAACTACATTTTTATAGTCTTACGTGTGGTTTGTGATGTATCAGAATTCTAGCCAAATTGTTGGGTCTCGCCTGCTATATCAATAAAGTTACACCGTTGATTTTCAAGTTCATTGTAAACAGCTGTTTTGTAATCCCGTAAGTTGAAGATTCGGAATGCCTGATATACGTCAGAACTACCTAGAATTTGTAGATGCATACACTCGCTTTGTTGGTTTTCAAGGTTTGTTTATTAATATTATTTCTTTTGTAATAAATTAGTTATAAACTTGTTACTTTTCACTTAGTTTTTACAGGATTTAAAGTTTACCGAGTTTACGCTAATTGGCACATATTTAATAGGTAATGATGTGATTTGTTACGTATTAGGTTGACAGTATGTTTCTGCATTTTTTTTCATAGATCTTTATACTTGGCCTAACTGTATCTACATCCTTATACTTTATTATAATATGTCAATAGTTTCCTCTGTTTACATTTTTATTTTATTTGCATAATTTACATTCTTAGCTAGTTTTCTGTAGTTATATTTATTTAAAATTACATTTTAAAAGTTTATAACAAATAATTTAGGATAACAGTATTGTTATGATGAATGGCAGGTTCAAACTAAAACTGGCTTCCTGGGCATACGAAATATTTATAAAAAAAAAAAAGCACGAGAGATAATCACATGAAATTAAAATGTGTATGATATCCTAGATCTTTCACGTCAGAGGTGAAACAACATAAAGCGGCAAAACATTGTCAATTTACTAGCCATAAATTTGTTAATGGAATGGAACTTAAGAATACTGCGTAGGAACTTAGGTCTTTATTGTATTATTGATTTTATTATTTTCGGTGCAAGGAATATCTTTTTTATTTATTTATTTACCTTTTTACTGTCAATAAAAAAACATGTTTTTTGTAATTATTTTAAGTGGCAGTCTTTGTATGTAAGTAGCATACTTACGCCATATTCTGAAGTATAGCGGCAATAAAACACTATTTTTGAACCCGTAATAATTTACATCACTACTCTGAATCTTGATCTTACTTTTGTGCATAAAGTAATATTGAAAAAATACACGTTACGTACAACGAAAGCAATGAGCAAGCACAATTACATCAAAATCACTTTAGAATCTCCCGGCTCCACTCAGCGTTGCCAAACCTACCCATGCTCCGGCTTGTAACTGAATAAGGCTCTGGTTTTGGCAATTTTCAGTATTCTCATGCCATCTTGCATCTATCCTATGAACTAGAATCACGTGGCAAAACTCTCGCTCTTTCTGCAGCAGTTGTTCTAAGTTCTTGAATGTGCCCTTCTCAGCATTTTGAGTGAGCGAAGGAGCAATGCCACTTGAGCAGTTCAGAGCAGAAGTGGTGTAAGCCAACATTATGTAATGAGGTTTAAAGAAAAAATTCTGTAAAATGCAGCGCAAAGTAGCAATTAATATGTCCTTCGTACTATCCACTGACTACTAATAGTTTAAATAAATTTAATATTAATTGCTACTTTGCGCTGCATTTTACAGAATGTTTACTTTAACCCCCATTACCCATTTTTGACGTATACCACTTCTGCTCTCAACTGCTCACTTACTGATATCTGCTATGTGAGTTGCAGACGTGCCAATATAGAAATGTTATAGATTGGATTATCAGTTATAAGAAAATAACTTAAAATGTAATTGTTGCTTTTACATCCCTCTTCTTTTATGCTAGTAAACCTACATTTGAATTTTGTCCTCACATTGTAATACATATGTTATATTCATTATGAGAGAAAGTTGATTTTTTCTCAGACTCTTGCACTGGACAAAACAAAATAATAGTTTTTAATGTGTATTATTCACTCAATGTCAAAGGACTCTATGACTCCATTCGACATTATTTCCTTGTTCCTGGACATACCTATTTACCCAGTAACCGAGATTTTGGCACAACAGAAAAGAAAATCTGAAAAACAGATCATATTTACACACCTGACCTGTGGTATGAAGTTGTGAAAATCCCAGAGTCAAAACCTCGTTTGAGATCATTCCAATGATGACTGAAGATTTCAGGGATTTTCAGCAGTTGAACAGTAAAATAGTAAAGAGTGATGTTGCAGTAACTGGTGTTAGCTTTAATGTTAGAAAAATAAGTGCTGTAAAATTTGATAAACAACCAGGCATACTCTTCTTCAAACACACCTATTCTGACATGGAAGCGTGGCAAGGATTGGAACTCTTCACAAGAAGTTGCCAGGTCGTCGCTCCAAAACCACGAGAGACCCCGAAGCTGATGATTCTTATATGACTGAACTTCTTGAGGATATACCACACTCTATTCACACAGAATACCCATATCAGCCCTGAAGTTAAAAGATCTCATGGCATAATGTCACATATTCCTCCAATTTTTCATGGTGTTTACCAATAACACAGAAGAGATATGAAGTTGTTTATCTGTAGTTGACATGTAAGCCTGTTAGCATGATTTACACTCGGGCAACAGTATTTAACCAGGATAAAACTATATGATGCACGAGTATAAAATTTGTGGTTTTCCTTAATTTTTGTATTAATTACTGTATACCATCCAAGGTCATAATCAATGCTATTCATATTGACATTTATATTTTTTCTTTTGCATAATTTACCTAACAAGTTTTTTTTTTTTCTTTCTTTCCTTACCTTAGTTTAACCTCTCCCTTTTAGGTTCAGTTATACGACCCACGCCACACGGGCCTTACAAGGTCGTGACCTGTCAGGAAGAGGAATTAATCTATGGATCACATACGTACTTTTTTTATCACACAAGGACGTGGAGGGCCTCCCCGGATGAGGGATCAGCTCAATGCCAGGGCCACCTCCGATACAACACAAACATTTAAGACATTACACACCATTCACTCACACATATGAAAGGATTAAGGGAAGGATCGCCATCCATGGCCGGACTTTGAAGAGGTACAATCCCGGCATTTGCCTGGAAATAACTGAGGAAACCATGAAAAATCTTGGTTAGGATTGCTGGATGGAATCCCGGACCTCCCGAATGCAAGGCTAGCCCTCTTCCACGCTGTAGCCCACTCAGTTAACACTAAGTTAAGAAGAAAAAAGCCACCGGCGTGGCTCAGTCGGTTAAGGCGCTTGCCTGCCGGTCTGAAGTTGCGTTCGGGCGCAGGTTCGATCCCCGCTTGGGCTGATTACCTGGTTGGGTTTTTTCCGAAGTTTTCCCCAACCGTAATGTGAATGCAAGGTAATCTATGGCGAATCCTCGGCCTCATCTCGCCAAATATCATCTCGCTATCACCAATCTCATCGACGCTAAATAACCTAGTAGTTGATACAGCGTCGTTAAATAACTAAAAAAAAAAGAAGAAGAAAAAAGTTACCCTTTATTGTACAAATAATGACTCAATACAATGATTTAGAAAACCCAATTTATTTCCATTTCGTATCAAAGTGCTATAGCTCTCTCTGTCGTTAGAACCCCTCAATTAATTTCTCCACATCATTACATAACACGATAACACTTGACAGGTTTACAGTTTCGCACTGCAATTAGAAATATACTGAAAGGAAAGCATTCTTAAACAAAGTATTTTAAGAAACCGAAAGGGGTTTTAACTTATTTTTGCATCCTTCCCTCCAAGAAACTTATTCCAACAAAGTGGGAGGAGAGACAAGAGTGCGAGCAGTAAGGAATTGAGATAGTAAATGGGGTTGTATACAGCTACCCAAGCATTTACAAACGAAAGCGGTAAACTGTGCCTGGTACGTTTCAGATGCTGAAATGGACGGGAGAAGATGTAGTGCCTGGCACAGATCCATGCTGCAAAGCCTGGTTACAACGAGATTGGCAGCAATGATAATATTGGTATCGGAGTTTGCAAGTACAAGCTTAACTTATTTCTCTCTGGTTTTGCGCGGAAAATATGCATTCCCCTTTTCTCGTTTGGTACACCTGGATCCTCGAAACTAGTAAGAGGTGGTGTTAGATTTTTAACAATGAAAGAAAATGTTTTACTATAGACTTTTTGGTGGACCTGGATCCTCGAAACTAATAAGAGGTGGTGTTAGATTTTTAACACTGAAAGAAAATATTTTACTATAGACTTTTTGGTGGACCTGGATCCTCGAAACTAGAGGTGGTGTTAGATTTTTAACAATGAAAGAAAATATTTTACTATAGACTTTTTGGTAGACCTGGATCCTCGAAACTAATATGAGGTGGTGTTAGATTTTTAACACTGAAAGAAAATATTTTACTATAGACTTTTTGGTGGACCTGAATCCTCGAAACTAGTAAGAGGTGGTGTTAGATTTTTAACAGTGAAAGAAAATATTTTACTATAGACTTTTTGGTGGACCTGGATCCTCGAAACTAATAAGAGGTGGTGTTAGATTTTTAACAATGAAAGGAAATATTTTACTATAGACTTTTTGGTGGACCTGGATCCTCGAAACTAATAAGAGATGATGTTAGATTTTAACAATGAAAGAAAATATTTTACTATAGACTTTTTGGTGGACCTGGATCCTCGAAACTAGTAAAAGGTGGCGTTAGATTTTTAATAATGAAAGAAAATATTTTACTATAGACTTCTTGGTGGACCTGGATCCTCGAAACTAGTAAAAGGTGGCGTTAGATTTTTAATAATGAAAGAAAATATTTTACTATAGACTTTTTGGTGGACCTGGATCCTCGAAACTAATAAGAGATGATGTAAGATTTTTAACAATGAAAGAAAATATTTTACTATAGACTTTTTGGTGGACCTGGATCCTCGAAACTAGTAAGAGGTGGTGTTAGGTTTTTAACAGTGAAAGAAAATATTTTACTATAGATTTTTTGGTGGACCTGGATCCTCGAAACTAATAAGAGATGTTAGATTTTTAACAATGAAAGAAAATATTTTACTATAGACTTTTTGGTGGACCTGGATCCTCGAAACTAGTAAGAGGTGGTGTTAGATTTTTAACAATGAAAGAAAATATTTTGCACTCTCTAAAGCTGCAAAACAAAACAGCTCACTACTTACAGAACTCTAAGATATCTAAGTATTTCATTCAGATTCAATGAATTACCAGATTATCAAAACAATCTTCACATTCAAAGTTCTCTAAGGAAGAAGTTGAAAAAAGATGCGAGACACATAAATCATTCCTAACAATACTAAGAAAATCAGTTATTAGAGCTTTCAGACGATTAGAGGACACAACCGCAAGACAAAACATGGGCACAGAATTATAATTTCCCAATTTTCAATATGAACATTCTATGAAATGGATAAAAAATGAACCAAAACCATTCCATTAAATGTCCATCTTGCATTAACAAAGAAGTCATTATGAAAAATAAAACTCTTCAGTATACTTACCATCACTCATGTATCATAAGGGTCTCAAAATAACAAAAAGAGATAAATTATTTAACATAACTTTATTACAAATATAGTAATCCACAACCGATACATTTGATGATCTTTGTGAAATATGATTTCTTAGGGAGATTTTTGACCCTGAAATGCAGCTGTCGACTCTGGCGTTCATAACATATAACAAACAAGAGTACAAAATATTAGCAATTCGTTACCAAAATAAATGCTACAAAGATTCAAATTTATTTTACAAACATTCTGACAGTATGAAAATGACTGATCTTTATAGGTATATACAAACATTTTCTGATTGGTATGTGGAAGAAACAAAGAAAATTACATGATACATGGCTTTCTCATAGTCATAACTCATCTCTATCAACCATGTGTTATATTTGTATTGGACTAAAAACTTTGAATGTTGAGTCGTATGATTTATTCAATTTTTGTAGTTCGCGTGGAAACTTGACTTTATCAGCATGGAATTTACGGAAATAAATTTAACACGTGGTGGATAAAGGTTGACAATGAGATTCAATACACGCAACTACCACTTCCAATAGCAAAGATAATGTCATTTTTGTTTTTTTGTTTTTTGCCTCTTGCCAAAATCACCTCTTTGTACTGCATGTCAAGACAGTGCCAAGTCTCAGCCATATCCTTTTTGTCGTATTTTTTGGATGGTTCTTAGCTACATGACTCCTCTAAGCTACTACTAGATCAGGTAATCGGGCCCATTGGGTGTGAGATGCTACTACAGCAACTATCACCATAATTTCTTTCCCTTTTTCACTTGCTACGAAAATCCTAACAAAAGAGGAATGTATGAACATCTCCTCTGTATAGTGGAAGATACACAGTTTATTTCTTTAAACTATTTCATAATAACAATATTCCAATACTTAACTTTATAACAGGAATTTTATTTAAAATATGTTCATGATATACGAGTACTTTAAGTTATGTGGTTCAGTAAGTAAACTAAACTGTGTATAAAAATTGTACAAGACCAAATCCTTACTACGATTGGAAATATAATGGCACTATTCTTATCCATTTTAAAAAGTCAATAAAAAAACGCTCTTTCACAAAATGGAATGATATTTAAATTTCAGCATTTTTGAAGCAAAACTTTCTTCGTTTTAAAAATTCAGACTGTACAAACAAACCCTACTCAATACAGAAATTCCACAGCAACACACAAAGAATCTGGTGTATTATAACAGCTCTTGCCATATCTCTCTGCATCACAAGCATCGCAGCGACTTCTTAACAAATACCATAGAACAATAATTAATACAGCACATAACAGTGATTTGGCCATTAACCATTACAGTAAAAGATCATACATAGATAATAAACTGGATCCAGAATTTACGCAAAATTAATCTATTCTGACGTAGGCTAAGTAAATCTCTAACCTACAACAATAGCAGTAGGCTATAATAATAATAATAATAATAATAATAATAATAATAATAATAATAATAATAATAATAATAATAATAATAATAATAATAGGAGTAGTAGTAGTAATAATAATAATAATAATAATAATAATAATAATAATAATAATAATAATAATGATCTGATACACAAATCAAAAAGGAAGAAGGAAATTAATCTGTAGCATATTGGACCT
The DNA here is from genome assembly GCF_040183065.1 of Periplaneta americana. Lineage (NCBI taxonomy): Eukaryota > Metazoa > Arthropoda > Insecta > Blattodea > Blattidae > Periplaneta > Periplaneta americana. The sequence goes on from NC_091117.1 coordinate 179,373,354, forward strand.
CTACAAATAACTGCAAGGCACAAGAACATACTTTAAAACAATTCAGAAAACTATAAAAGAAACAAATAAATTATAATTCTAATATAATGATTCCTTTTGTTGTAAAGTTGTTACGAGACATCAAAAGCTAAGCATGTTATAATAATATAAATATTAAAGGCCTATGTTCGAATCTGAATATTCTAAAAAATATGAAGTACCATAATACATTATATTTTCGATAAAGTATTTTTTGACTCATGTTTGAGCTTCATTAATGAAAACTCTCTGAATCACTAGATACAACGTGGAGTAAGCTACACCACTGAAGACAGAAGGATTTTATTCTTAATAATAATAAAAACAATAGTAAATTACACAAATCGTAAATATTTTTGCATCTCGCAAAATATAAAATAACATTATAACACGGGGAGTAAAAAATGCTCAAAGAGATATTAAATGAACAGAACATTAAAATTTATAAAATCAGGATAAAATGCATTACAGGTACTCGTAATTATTAAATGAGTATAGTACAGAAAATATTTTTTAATTAAATAATGTTCTCAATTTTAACTATATCATATCTCTCCTGACTGCCCCCATGGTCTGGTGGTCAGCATGCTGGCTTCTAGATCTGGAGGTCATGAGTTCGATTCCCGGGCTCAGCTCTCGGGGAATTTTCCTTGAAGAAGAAATGTTACCTGGATGTCCTGAATCTGGAAATTTGTATGGATGCGAGTGTGCTGGGTTATTAATTAACCAATCTTCAAAATATAATATATCAGGATTGTCGTTGGGCTGAACACAAGTTTCAGTGTCACATTATTCATGTGTAAAGTCGTCAGTTAGCACAACCAGAAAGCACAAATAGACGCTAGAGAATAAACAATGTATTTAAAAGTATATATTATATAGATAGCTTCTGTTTCAATTACTGTATTTTTTCCAACCAAATAACAACTGGCACTGGAAAATGATTTCAAATCAATAATTCCAGAAATCACAAAATTGTAACATTAATTGTAACATTATATTTTTTCCATTCATAGCAATATCTGAGAAAATTATTTTCACTTACCAGCATTAAATTTATTTCATTACATACTAACATCAGAAGAAAGATAGTAATTTCAAACGTAATACTATTACCAATTACAATGAAAGATCATATTACTAGTGTTGTACTGTGAATAAATGCGAACTTATTTCTAATACACCAAATCTCAAACAGGTTGCTATGGATTCTTGTAATGACAAGGGCTTCATTTTATCCTATACATTTCGAATTATTTTCCCTATACTACTATATGCATACTTTCCATTGCTTCCTCCATATCTCTCTGCAAATGGAATGGAAGTAGAGTCCCTCGTCTCCTAAGTATGTTGGTCCCAAAGAATCAGAGAGAGAGAAAGAGAGAGACAATATGCTCTCTCAACTTTACATAATATTTCAAACTGAATATTACATATCGTATTAATATAAAAAGTATCACAGTCAAAAGTCTCAATTGCAAGGCAGTGTGCTTCAACAGAAATAGTTTGAGACAGGCGGGGGCCATTGATTAAAAATTTTGTGACTATCAACATAAATCTTTATAATCTTAAAATATAAAGTAAATTATAATAATAATCTGTGGCGCTACAGCCCACAAAGGGCCAAGACCGACCAGCCAGCTGCTGGCCTCACCGACACATGCCGAAGCAGAGGTGGACGATCATCCAACCAGAATGGAGGTATTGTGAGGTTAGCACGATGAGCCCCCCCCCCAGCCGTTATAGCTGGTTTGCATAAACGGATAAAGTAAATTAAAACACACTTTTTTTTGCTAAATTTAAACTACTTTACCTTTTGCTGATATGCAGAATGAGGCTTAAAACTATCTCTAGTGTGACAGAACTTGTTCAAACACTTCTGTTCCAATTTCTTTGTTCCTAGTGTTATTTAGTCTATTTTATAATGGAGATTTTCTAGATAAAGTTGCTATAAAATGGAGTTAGACAGAAAGAACTTGATGATATACTTTGATAACACATAATTTGGAATTATTTACAAAACAAGAATACAACTTAGTTTCATTATTCTTGTACCCACAACTGAGATATTTCAGCTATATTCGCTAAAAATTCCATGCAAATTTTTAATTAAAACCTTGGTCAGAAAAGCATATCGGTATGTTAATGATCATAAATGCATATAGCATTTTTTTGTAATATTAATTCCATCTCCAGGTCGACGTTTCATAAATAAACTATGAAAAAATTAACTGAAATATTAATCTGATTTTATTTATCATATTTCATTGTTATCAAGTTATCGGAATTTACTACACAAATTATGAAAATTAAAATGTGATAGTGTAAGAATCCCATTCTGATAATTAGACCTACATACAGCAAAAGCTTTAAAAAAACATCACAATTATTACAGCAACATTACATATCGATACCTGAAAGGTAACTATTATTGACTATCATTTTAAATAAATTTCCATTTGCACACCACCTTACCTGAGAACATTTTTTGAGATTTAAAAACTTATCCTAACAAATTCACATGCGATTTTCATGCATCTTGACTTTAACACATAAAATTCTACGTCTTTATATAAAACAATATACAAGCCACAACAATGGCACGATAGGACTTGTTTGAACTATAAATTGATTTTAAAATTTCAGAGTACCTTACTGATACTCTTGAAAATATTTAATAATAATAATTATCATCAGTATGTTTGCCTTACCAAGTTCTATGAATTTCAACACATTAATCTTTCCCTTAAAAATTATTTTTTGTTTCTGTTTGCATTGCTACAATATGGAGAAGCTTTATAGGAACAATTCCTTAGTCTTTTGTATTATTTTACTAGAGAGTTCTTTATCTCTCAGTCAATCACACGACAGATCGATTCCAGTAAAAAACCTGGGGGGGAAGACACATTGCCAACTTATTCTGTGTCCATCACACTAATTGGCAATGTTATAAATGGACATTTACTTTCACAAGAACAAGTTTTCCAACGTCTGTATCACTTCACTTCAGCCAAAACTGTCTTGAGAACGTAATGACAATTCCAACATATCAACAATTCTTTTTAAGTAGATGGAGCCACCTTTAGACGCTTTCCTGGTTATATATAACACAGAACACAGTCTTACGTCTGCCTTCAAAGGATTCTGGCAGTTACACCTCCCTCGGTTCTCCATGTATTACACATTCTTGAGATGGAGTGTGCGTGTCCTCGCTGATAGCTGGTTCTTCCCCGACAGGTTCACTTAATTGTCACACAGTCGTCTCATTTCTCCGCAGAGGCTTCAGAGGCTGCAGTTCGCGCTGTAACCTATCAAAGTCATTGTAGTATTCGTGGTCTGACTCCTCTTCTGATGACTTCTGTTGTGTGACGTACGGTCGCTGTCCAACTATATTCCCGTTGCATGGTGGCTGGGTCGCATCTGCCGCTGTTGGTATTCCTAGGGTTTCTGCAGTGGGATGCACAGGAACATCCGTGTTCATTATGTGATATTCTGGGTTGTCGACACTTGTTTTGGTTTTGCCACCCAGCTGGAAGAAATCTGGGTAATTTCTGAAGCCTCCATTCCTGGGCTCAGCATTGTCTAAAATAAAAATTAAACTTTTTTAAAAACAGCAATATTTATTTTTGTACTAATATAAACACTATAGGCAAAGAAAATAGGACTACAAATTAATGAGGGGAAATACATGATAGCTATTCCAAAAAGAATAAACATTGCATCTGACTATATCAAGTTTGGAAATTATGCAAAAATTGCACCAAAACATATATAGGACAGACTCGGCGTAACTTCAAAATAAGATTCCGTGAACACACCTCTGACTTCGTTTATAATAGAAACAGATCTAAATTCGCTCAACACCTCATAGATGAAAACCACGAACTCGCAAATATCAACGACACTCTGAAAATACTAAAAATCACAAATGACCCCACAATAGAAACAGCTGAACAATTTCATATCATAAAAGAACACAACTCAGGAAAACCCCTACTAAATGAACAAATAGCTAACATAAATAATCCACTTTTCAATTTATTCAAATTATTCCCGCCTAAACAATCGCACACACAGCTCTCGCCGATTCCCCCTCCACTTCCGGTAACAGACAACACAACTTAAATGTACTGTGAGCAAGCCCACCGCTTTAGTATCAGCCTAGCATCAAGCACGAGCAGACCAACACGCGGTAAAACTGTAAGTTACTTTTCTTACATAACAGGCATCACCCCTAGCAGTTAACCAAAACCAACACCAGTTAAAGGAATTTCCAAATTAACAATTTTAAATATTCTCAATTTCAAATTCATAAAGTAATACTTAATCATTGTTACAGACATGCCAGGCGATACTAAATCCATGGACTTGACAACCTTCAATTTGTTTTAACAATACATCTATGGGTACAAATTACAGCAATGCCATTAACTATTATAGAAGTGCCACAACATCACTTTCAGCAAACATAGCCATGTCAACGATACCGCGTCTAGCTCAACGCTAACAAACAAGACCACAACTGCCTCATTCAACTTCACATCGACAAACACCGCACAACAAGTGATCACCAACTTCATATATTTAAAGTGATGCACGAACTATGTGTTTTTAAACAGTTTTAAATAGTGTTTTAACAGTGACTGAAACATTTAATTTTTAATTTTAATTTTGATAGTATGTTGTACCAACAATTAGTATATAAGAGCTAGGTAATTATTTATTCAACCATGGCAACACTTCATCGATATAGCACAGTACGCACAAAACCACTGATTATTTAAGTTTGCGACACATGCACCTAGAGGCTTGGTTAACAATTAGCATTATATACATACATCTGAAGATGGTACATAAGTACCGAAAACGTTAATGAAAATATGATTTATTAGTTTCCCCATTTAATTGTATGATAAGCAAAGGCAGAACACACACACATAGTTATAGTCATCTTCGAGTGTGTTAACAGTTTTATATGCCTGGGTTCCTTGATTGATCAAAGAAATAACATAAGTCTTGAAATTAAGGAAAGAATAATCTGTGCAAATAGATGTTATCATGACCTCATAAGACATTAAATCTAAAGTATTGACTACTAAAAGTAAAATCATAATACACAAAACTTTGATTAGACCAGTGCTTACCTATGCCTCAGAAACTTGGACCCTTAATAAACAAGATATAAACAGATTAAATATCTGCCAGAAAAATGATATAACTTATAAAGTGAATAAGTTCCAAGTAATGTGTGGCACTATAAGAAGGATCTTAGGACGTAAAACTTTGAAGTCCACACAACTTACGTTTTATAAAGTTATGTCAGTCCCTATGCTCGCATACGGCAGCGAGAACTGGACTTTGAATAAATCAGACAGAAGGAAGATAGAGGCTGCAGAGATGAGACTTTTGAGATCGGTTGCGGGGTTTACTCTCTTAGATCATAAAAGATCTGAAGACATATGTGCTGAACTTAAGATTTTTAACCTCAATGACAAATTATTACAATCTAAAGAAGACTGGAAAGAACATATTGAACGTATGCATGAAGACAGGTTCCCAAAGTTACTTTTGAACTATACCCCAGTATAGGTAGATCTTATAATAGATGGGAAGATCAATTTCTCTGAGAAGGACGGACCAAATGGCCCAAACCTTGATGATGATGATGATGATGATGATGATGATGATGATGATGACGACGACGACGAGGATGATGATGATGATGATGATGATGATGGTGAAACATCTTTGAGAGAAAATACTAACAGCAATTTTTGGACCAGTACAAATAAACGATGAATGGAGAATACAATACAATGCAGAACTGTATGAACTATATAAAGAGCCAAACATCATTACAATAATAAAAACTGATCGTTTGAGATGGACTGGGCATTTGGCAAGAATGGAAGACTCCCGACCAGCTAAGGTAGTCTTTTTATATAATCCGGGAGGACAGAGGACTACAGGAAGACCATGATGAGAGAAGAACATGAATCAGCTGATTTTTCTTCAGGACTGGTGCATTAAAATAAAAAAAAAAAAAAAATACGCGAAATTGTGAAGATAAGCTTCTTTGTCGAAAAGGCAAACACACATAATTATACAAATTTAAATTTAATACTTAAAGTAATTTTCGAGAAAAACATGAGACATTGCTTTACTTTTGAAACAACGCTTGAATCAATATTGTAGAAAATGTGTCTATGTACTATTAAAGGGCATAGATAAATGCCGGTACAGCACAAGTATAAAAATCTGTTAACTTAGTGAGACCACTAATACTCAATCATACTGCACAGCTAAGAGTCTAACATCTAACATACCTGGAAGTTTAGAGTCGCCGATAAGATCCATATATGTTGTGTTATTTTGGGTCTGCTGAGCAGAAGGCATTAGGTAATCATCCTCATCGAGAGGCAGATCCAGCTTCAGATCTCCAACTTGTGCCTCACGACTGTTGCTGCTCACCATTCCAGAGTCAAAACAATCATCTTGAAGAGTGTCACAATCTGCAATTAGATAGCACAGAAATTGAAACTTGAAGACCGGTCCTCAAATGTATCACAGCAGTGTAAAGGTTGCATGAACAGGATTATAAAATTTACTGTTCTGTAGGATCTGCATATTCAGTTCTGATCTCCATGACATTCCCGACTTCTATGTCCACTGTACATATATTGTCGGACCATCGGATCTGTGCCCTCGTAAGATATGCGAACTGAACTCTGATTCCTTCTCAGCCTCAGTAATTCATTTCTCTCCCTGCATTCCTATCTCTCTCTTTTCTATCTCTCTCCCCCATTACTCATAATTTTGGCCTTCTTGCGGGACAGTTTATTTGCATTTGCAGTCCAATGTTGTCAACTCAACATGAATACTGTAGCATGGAGTGGCGAAAGAAATATTATTAAGCAAGTATCCACGTAATAGCATTTTGCGATGAAAAGAAACAAACAGGTCAATATCTGTTTTCTATAAATAAGGCAACGGAAAGAGCAGCTGCTATCACAGGTGAGGCTTATTTTATTTCAATTGATTACGTATTAAAATTACTTACTTAACTAATACTAATAATACAACATTTTATGTAATTTATATAGACAGATCAGAGCTCCTAATAAAGAAAATCAGGAGAGAGGGAGTCTGTGCAGGAGGTGAAAAGCTAGAATCACCAGAGAAGAACAGACCAAGGGAACTTTTATTTCTTGTAGATGATATGAACCGATGTATTTTAAGAAGAAAGATACAAGAATATTATACCATGCAGAAAGAAGACCAATTATTTATGACACCGTTTGACGGAAGTTTGGCATCATCCCTATTCGGCAAGGTTCGTGGCCTGCTGTTTAACGTGGTGGGAGGAAAGCTGGTGGAATGAAGAGAGTACAGGCGTTAACTTTTCCAAGAATAACGACAGCATTGAAAGGGCACAGATCCGATGGTCCGACAATAAAATAATAATTAGACTTTTTTTTATTAATTTATTACTTCATCATTCTGTAAGGATGGTTATGGTGGATTAGATGCAGTCCAGTTCTCAATCGGCCATCACTCACTGTACAATGAGTAATGAGTATGACAACATAAGTACAGGTAACAGGTGGATCACCAACTTATGACCTGGCTGGAAACCCGAGAAGTTATTATAAGTAGTCAGTAGTTATTATAAGTACAGGTAGATTACAAGTATCTCTGTTTAACATTTTTAGGTTAAAATTATAATACTATTAATTTTTTAGTCACTATTCTAATATCTTTATTTTCCTAACCAATTTATACAACTCTCCAACATCACATAATAAAAATACTGAATCCTTCCATTTAAACCATTAGCATTTTTTTTAATTCAATATTAATTCAATTACTTATACACTATTACCGCCTACTCCATATTTCTATCTAGTCTATTTCTATGGTAAACACCTCGCTTCCATAACAAGATTAAAATTATTTTGTTATTCGAAATGATACCTTTAGATATTTTAATTGTATAGGCCTACTTTACATAGCTTTATATCAGATCAGATCTATAATCTCACTTCAGACAGAGGTTAAAACTTCTCTTTCCATCTAATTTTAACTCTAAAGAGGGATTTTTCTAATTTATTCTGATTGTTAGCATTTATGGGACCGTTCTTTTTTGTATGCAACTGTAGTGTTGATTTTCAAACATATTTTATCCAGCAAAATATTCTCGAATCATTTGTTGCCGCACAATTTAAAGATAATATATAAATGTATTGCGTCTTCTGCTTGTCTGCATAAGGGAAATTTATCTTTTTCTACATTCCCACTTTTATTCTTAAGTCTCAGATAACTAATCTCCATCATGTCACTCCTGTTCTCTCTTCTCTTGAATTTTTTCTACTATATTCTGTTTCCAAATCGTTTTAATGTCCCTATAATATTTTAGTGATCCTAGGTCCTTTATGTTATGAAACATATCCTGTCTCAAAATATCGTGTGTCCTCTCTTTCACCATTCTTCCAATAGTCCTTATGTTTAATATCCCTAATTATCTTTATAGCCAATTTAGTCCTTATCTGTTTAACTCCAATTCAAGCTCTTTCAACCAATTTTATTTTCAATTTGTGACTTCCATATATTATAAGCTACATTTTTTCATGATCGCTGAATCATTCTTCGACAAAATATTACCCTAATATTTGATTTTTTCCCTCTAGAATAATTCCCAAACTACTATTGATCCCCATCTCTAGTATCACTGCCAGGTTTGAAACATTTTTTGTGAAGTTCATCTTTTAACCTAGATCTCTCCAATGGAATTGAAATCATAAATATAATTCAGTTTAGCCATGCCACCCTAACCTGTAAAGATGAAAGTGCAGTGTTTGGAGATGATTTATTATTATGTATTGAGAAGTAAATTGTAAATGTAGTGTTTTATTTTTTATTTCAGTTACTTGTATTAGTTTTTCTTGAAATAATTTAATACTGATGAACTGATAATGTTTTGTAATCCTATTATTTGGTGATTCAATAATTTAATATGAATAAATCTTTAACTCAATGGTGAATGAAAATGTTTTATTTATTTTTTTTTTTTCATTACCTTTTTATTAAATATTTCAATATTTAAGAATTTATAATACTTTGTGCCTCTATTATTTGGTGATTTAATAATAATATAATATGACTAAATTTTTTACTCCAATCGTTTATTATTAATTATTTAAATTTCAGTAGAAATAAAAAAAAATTGAGGCTCTCTTATAACATTTTAAGTGCATATATTATTATTATTTTTAGAACCCATTTATGCGCCTAAATATGCAAATTTTAGTGCCTTGAAATTCCAAACCTAGTTATATAAGACATCACTTCTTGTCATCAGGAGACAATTTTATGAAAGTTGCGGCAACTTTATTGTGATTTCAAAGATAAACTGATTTGTTTATTGGTTGTTACCACCTTCAAATAAGGATATTTTATATCTTCCAGGACTTGCTATTTTGAAAATGTGAAGCATTCTAATTTTGAGGTAAGGGCTTATACAGCGGAATTCATTACCTACGATGGTAAAATGAGAGGCAAGAATATTGACTAACAATTGTTAATTTTGATACGGCCGACAAATAGCTGATACATTTTATTTGAAACCATGTCATTTAGGGAAAGGACTCTTTTACATGTTGTAAATCTACGATATGAGCTCTATTTCTCTTTCAATATACAGTAGTTATGAGACCGATTTCTATCGTCATTAAAACACCTTTGCAATTGCCGAGGTTTGAATCCGACAATCCAGGATCCAGGAGCAAATGTGATGGTGACCAACTACTGAGAAGAACAGTAATAGTAAGTGTGACATCACAATTTTTTTCCTCAATTGTAATTTCTAAACTAATACTGAATTCATACCCTCTAACAAATGGATAACTAAGCCTGATGGAATGACTAGCAGTGAATGGAAGGAGGCTATCAAACTGACTACCAATGTAAGTGCTATAAGAGCCATACCTGGTAAGTCTCAGGACAACCACTGCAGGCAATGCCTCAGTCATATAGAAACCCTTGGACATGTCCTGGGAGCCTGCCCTTATAGTGAAACATTGCGTATACATAGGCACCATGCAATTAGAACAAAACTGGCCGATGCTCTTAGAAAAGTAAAATACACCGTCTATGAAGAAGTCCACAGAACTGCCGAAAATGGTAGTAACAGATACATTGGCATAATCGCCATTAGCGAATCCCTGTCACAGGGTATGATCATCAACCCCACCATCAGGTTTGAAACATATAGCAAATCCCTATCTCAGGGTGTGATCATCAACCCCACCATCAGGTTTGAAACATATAAAGGACAGCCTGAAGACGTACACAAGGAGAAACGAGCAATCTACATTCCAACCATCCTGTATTATAAAGATAAATATCAACTTCACAATATAAGTGTCACGGGATTGATGTTTGGAGCAAGAGGAACGATACCTAACTTCTCTTCTCAATTCTGTAAGACTACACAAATCTTTTCTAAATGAACTGGCCCTCCTCATAATTAGAGAGTCAGTCAAACTCTTACGGAACCATCTATATGGACTCTAATTCATTTTCTTTTTCTTGTTAGCTTTCATTGCTTCTTTACTTGTTTGTAACTTTCTTATTCTGTTAACTGCCATTGTTTGTTTGTTTGTTTGTTTGTTTACTTGTTTGTCATTTTTCTCACTCTTATCTGTCATCATATATTTGTTACTTTTTTGTTTTGTATGCTTTGTCTAATGACAGCCTCTAATTTGAGGAAGCTCTGGTAAATAAATAAATAAATAATTGCATTATAAGTGAGCACAATAAGCAACTGACCTCTGTTGCCGACCATCTTGAGGGGGTCACTGCAATAGCGGGAGCTGCTGCTGTCAGATCCATGGTGGTGGTGGTGGTGGTGTGCAGGCTGCCCATTAAGGTGCCGCATCACTGCAGCACGGGGATCCTCAGGGTGTCCGCTTGCATACCGCATCAACTCTCGATCCCAGTTCTGCTGGTTCTGTGGCGTGGGAGATTCGGCAGGTACAGGGGTGCCAGCAGGCCAGCACGTCTTGATGGGAGTGCGAGGTGGCGACGATGAGGTGCTGGATGCAGACATGGTAAGCGTGGGTGCCAGCGGGGCACGTGACTTGGGCTGCAGGTACTCATCTGCATCCACCAGGGCTTCAGGGCCGTCAATGGCAGACGATGAATTGCAGATCAGCTCCTTTTCATCCTGTGCAAGAGACACAATTGTTATATTTTCTGTGAGAGTTATAAGGGTCATTTGCAGAATTTGTATAACAAATGACGTCCATCAATTCTTACCCTTCCCATTATTGCATTTATAACGATAGAGTTATAAATTCCTAACAGTGAGTAGTTTCAGTACTAATGTAGTGAACGTCACAAGAATTATTTCCTGCATGTGAAATATTTCACGAGAATAAAATAAAATTCTCATAGTGACAACTAAAATGCCGTGTCCATACTACTTAAGTTTTTAAAATGGAGCATTATTATGTCCAGATAAAGGTTTGTTTAAAAATGTAATTGAGAAAAAAATTAAAGAAACATTTGATATTATCAAAACTTCTTCATTTATGTCTGAGTTTATATTTCCTTAAATATGATTACATAATTACTCTAGTCTAGTAAGTCAGTCAGGTCTGTTACACCATTCTGTTCCTATGGATACACAGTTGAAAAAGAAATCCCACAGATGTAAGCACAAGCCAAGATGATGCACAAAGACCCTTTTTGATTGTACCGCTATGTTCACCCATTTTGATTTGGTGAGTTTGTGTGCTTTATGTTTTAGTCTAAGCGTGCATTTTTACTCTGTCAGATCTGTTTGTGTTGTGTTTTTCACAAATAACAACATATAAAGTCAAGATCAAGAGGACATAATAGTACATGTATCCAGTAGTTCAGTTGCTATTGTGAAGATTTTTAAGCAAAAAAATTTTAGGTTAGCACATGCTTGTTTGCTTTGTCAAGTCTGTTACCTGTCAGATCTGTTACTCCATGTTATGTCTGTTACGTCATTCAAAACAGTGCTGTAAAGCAAGGTGAGTGTACAGTGGTTGATTACTATGGCAGAGAATTGTACTATATTAATACATGCAAAATATGCACTAAATAGTACTTTAATTTTGATGTTCTCTATCGTCCATCTGTTATACAAATTTTGCAAATGGCCCATAAACAAAATCAGGTATGAAAAACGTTCCATTTCAAATAATTTGCAAAATTCTTAAACATCTGACATCAACTGCCACCAAAATGTTCATTCTTCACAAACTAGATTTAATTGAAAATTACTGATCATCACCAGTGCAGAAGCTCATAAGGGCTTTTGAGGCTTAGCCTACCCAAAGAATTTGAGTTATCATACCTAGTAACAATAAGCCTCTAAGTTCGCAATAACGATGTATTGTAACACTTAGTTTCACTCCGTTCCTTCCATATAGTAAGTTGACTGTTAGCAGTCATTCAGGATGGAGAGTTCAGTGAGGAGGCTTGTGGCAGAAGCCTCTAAAGGCATGGTTATGACCTTGACTCTTAAACTTGTGGGGGACAGGGGAGGAGGTATTTATGAGTGCCTTGTAAGTTATCATAACGCTGATTCTGGAAGCAATTATTTCTTTTTCCGTTTCCAATCACAAACATGTCTATAGGAAGAACATGTTGTTCCTCAATGGCAAAAGTGCTCTTTTTCCGAATACAAGGCAGTGTTCCGCGATAATCGCCAGTCATTTGTAGTGAACAACTTGAGGATGAATTTAATTGTGTACTGTAATCCTTAAGAAGTTGGCAAAACAGTATAATTTATACTGGTGGGTCCTGTATATTGTTTATGTTCACATAAAATAATGCAAACATAATTAAATGTTTTCCCGATTTTTAGCACCCAAAAATCCGAGCACTAATTACAAGAACCTATAGTGGGGCAAATATATCACTGGTATTATTTTTTTGCTTCATGAACTTAATCACAAATGTAACTTTTTAGGCTCTCAATACTATATTAGACTCGTCTTTGGTTTATATGGTTATTACTTATTATATACAGTGGATCATCGATTGTCTGAATACCAATCAACTGAAACATCGGTTAACCGAAAGCATTCCAGTTGGCAAATTTGAATTTGCACGCGCGCCATGTAGAAGTTTTGCTAGAGCTGTTTGCGAGATTTAGCGGCCAAAAAAAAATCTCAACTCTGAAGCAAAAAAGAAGTTTGGACTTCTTTTTCTAAACTGTAGGCCTACTTTAATGGCCGTTTTGAACTTGTCAAACTAGGCTAGTCAGTTTTCTGTGTTATTTGTAAGACGTGTGATACAAAATTTATACTGTATGTACAGTTTTGTGTTTAATATCAGTATTTCTTTGTTTCATACTATTCCTATGACACCGACACAATTTGTTTTCGTAAATGATCAGTTATCCGAACACCCCGTCCCCAATTGTTTCAGATAATCGATACTCTACTGTACTTCATTAACCTTTTTGAAAAGACTCACAAAACATAATTTCACATATCAGAAATAATGCACAAGATGTTCTAGAAAACAGCCTTCTTCATAGGTATAATAAAATTATAGATTTTATCTGTATTTGGTGCAATCTGGTGAACCACCCTTCTACCAATTTCCTATGAAGGAACATGTGCATGCAAACAGAACCAAAATGCAGGAGAAGCAGGTATCAGAGATTGAAACATTCAAGTGAATCCAGAAAGTACCAATAGTAAAGAAGGGTCAACTTACATTGCGTACCTGAGATGAATATGATGGAAGACGCATGAAACGATCACCTTGGATCACAAGATACCGACCAGGATCACGGGCCATCTTTGCAAATTCATCAGCAAGCTCTTTGAAACTGGGGCGACTCTCTGCATCCAGCATCCAGCATTTGATCATTATCATGTATACGTCTATTGTACAGATCGATGGTTGAGGTAATCTCTCCCCCTTTTCCAGTAGTTCTGGCACATCCCGTGCAGGAACATTCTCATACGGACGTTCACCATACGTCAAGAGTTCCCACACAGTCACACCTGGAGACAGAATCACGAATATTTTTACTGAACTGACGCATGAGTTTTGGCATATCTTACATCAAAAGCAAAACATGACGTTACGAAGATGAGACATTTTCCCACATAAGTCTTACATATTTCGCAATAATTCAGCTGCTTCATCACGTTGTGATTAATATTAATGTTTATAGTTCATTTTATTTAACTACTGTTTAAATGTAATACATAAACGAAGTCATTTACTATGCACTAAGAGAAGACGATACAACATGTATTCATTCATTCCTTTATAAATGTATAATTTACGTAGTAATATCACAGTCTAGTATATACAGTCACGAACCTCAATACATAGTAAATATGCATCCATAGATAGTTGCTAACCACTAGGATCGCTACTATTGCCTCATTACAGACATTGCGAAATAGTACCCGCACAGTCTATTGTTCCTAGCACCCTCACAACTCAAGCTTCGTGGCTGTATATACTAGACTGTGGTAATATGTTGCGCAACAGTCCATGAAAGTGCAAAATCGACCAGCTGACTTCACGTCCACATACCTCAGGATACGTGAATGATCATCAAACAGACTACAAAGGTATCAATGATCCCCCAAGCTGTTATAACTGAATTATGCTAACATTGTAGCTCCCCAAATTCATCACAATGTTGGGTGGGTTTTGCTCCCATACAGTGGCCGAAATTTCATAAGAAAATTCCTCCCTCTTACTTTGTACAACGATTAAAGATTAATTTATGAAATAGTATGAAACCTTTAAAATGTTCTGTAAAGTTATCAGCATATGGTCCAGTAATATGTTGCAATAAGTCCTTCAAATACTGCTACATCATTAAGAAAATCTTTTCAAGGGATTTTGAAGATACAGTATATTCATTTTGTTCACATTTAGGCCCAACTTACATGGACCACAACTTTGCGATTATTTTGTAGTTTTTGTGTGTTTGTGCTGTCGGCAGAACCGACCACACGCGGACTTCTTTTTTGTGATCGCTTGAAGCTTGATATTTGCCAAGAAAGCATCTGTTGTTTCCAAGGATACAATGACGGCAGCAAGTGGTCGGGGTGTCGCACTGTGTGAGTTGCGCTCGACCACCAACAGCGACAATTCTGTGGTTGTTCCATGGCTAATACTGACCCACAGTCGTCGACAATGATTTCAGTTTGTGGTCCGTGTGAGTACACAGTACTGTTATCATTCAGTAAAAATTCTAATACATTATATTTACTACAACAATTAATTTGTATAATATGTGTGACATCTGGCAATGACTTAGGAGAAAAGCTAGAGACAGCACACGTGAAGGGACAAATAATTTCCCTAAACTGGAGAATTTGCTACGGTAGCTTTGAACTATGCCATTACAGTTACGACCAAATTTAACTAAATACACAATGTCGCCAACATAAGGACATGACGTTGGTGTGTGGCGTAGTTAGAAGGCGAAATTTGTTTGTTTTTTTTTTTCCCCTACCTCCTTCGTTCTGAACATTCCTGAGAGATAAACCACTGTTAGTGACAAGATGTATTTACGTAAATATTGCGAGTAGATTACGTGGCTTAGATGAGGGGCTCACGACAGGAACAGTTTTGCTATGGTGCATGCGCGGACCTCTCATGTGATGGCAGTGTGATCCTTACTTGAATTTATTTTCGCATGTACATTCCAGATCAAATCAAGAAAATCCCTTCTTGCTCCGGTTACACATCCTGCATATTATAAGAAGGTTAGATTTGGTTAGTTTAGGTTTTTATTATCCAAGTCCGCGCATGTACAGACAGCCAAAATGATCCTGTCGGTCATGGCCCTTATGATAGCTTTTGTTTCGTAATATTGGTAAACAATAATATGATGAATACGGTGAATAATTTCAGGTCCGCTAAAAGTTTTCTTTGTAAAAGCCGAGGTATTTTCACTAGACCACAAATAAAACGACAACGCGGTCATAATTACGTACTTAATGCTTTGGTGAACATAAACCAGAAATTTACTTTCCTTCATTTGAATGATATTCCCTGAAACACACCTTTTCCCCCCTTTATTTCGTTGTGATAACCTATTTTAAGATCTTACTACATCTGCATTTTCTTTTAATGCATTCCAAGACACCGCTGTTGTACTGCATAAACCTTGCACTTGCCTAATTGGGTGAATTATTTAAGAATATGTCGCGAATTTTACTACCACCATTTCGATTTTCTTTTGTTTAACATGGCTCGGCACGGCCTGGTGATTAGTGGCCAACAAGCAATGTAGACTACTGACGTTGGTCTACCGTGCATATTATCCAGTTTTTCCAATAATTTATTACAATCGGGAAATAAAAATAAAAAATTTTGAGGAAGGAAACTAGGTTTCCTATCCAAATGCTCTTAATTAAAACTAGGGACAATGTTTAAAGAAAATGAAGCACAGCTTACCAAAAGACCAGACATCACTCTTGTGCGTGAATATCCTGTGCTGAATACATTCCAGAGCAAGCCACTTGATGGGCATCTTCCCTCCTGCTGCCTTGTACTCATCCTCGTTGATGTCCAATAACTTCGCAAGACCAAAGTCTGTTATTTTCACACAGTTCGGTGTCTGCACCAACACGTTTCTTGCTGCAAGATCCCTGTGCACCAATCGCTTCTCCTCCAAGTATGCCATACCTACAACAGGAGGAGAATTAATTTTTTATGCAATCAGAAGTTAGATACAATGACACTAGGCTGACTTTTAGAGCGTTATGCTGGGTGACGAAATAAGAAACTGAAATCCTCCGTTCATCCTTATGTACAGATAGGTGTGAGTGACTATGAGGGTGAGGAAGGGGGGAAGGAAGAAAATGAGACGACTAGAGTGATAGAAACAGAGGGAAAGTTAAAATTATGGAGTTAGAGATGAGAGGAAGGAAGAGAATCAGCTATTTTGAAAAGAAACAGTCATAATCGCATGATTTACTATGGCATGAACAGCTTTTTGGCTAGTGGAGCAAGTTGCACTGTAGCTTAACGGACAGTGGAAGAACACTGCATCAATGAGATGGTTAAAATTTTTAAGTGATCACTGAATCAAGAAAGAAAGAAAGAAAGATATAGAGCTTCCTACGCATACTATGGGCTCTACTACCAGTTTTCATTCAAAGCTTCTCCAGTTATTACATTATCTTACTAACACTGAAAAACTTTGTCAGTTCCAAGGTATTGTTAAATTAATTAAAAAAAAACATGTAGGCTAAATGTCAGTTTTAAAAAGGTTATGACTTTACCTCTTGCAATCTGTGTGCACCAGTTAAGAAGAGGTTTAGACCCAATCTTGTCACGATTAGTACGGATATAATCAAGCAAACATCCAAGAGGCATGAGCTGTGTGACGAGCATCATCTGGGATGTCAGACACACGGCAAGCAGCTTTAGGAGGTTGGGATGTTCCACTGTTGCCATAATGTAAGCTTCCTCCAGAAACTCCTTGCTCGTATTGGCACCAGTCCCTTCACGAAGCACCTTGATTGCTACTGGGATCTTCACATTTTCTCCTTCTGGCACCCACACTCCCTGGAAAAACAACAAGAATATTCCTGCGTTTAGAAATATTAGAATTTAAAAATCTTCAGCAAGGTACTCTTGGAATGGAAATAAAGCCAGAGGATACTTTCTTATAGATTTAGGGCTGAAAAAGAATTCAGTGCCTGAATGGGGAGATGATTCTAGATAGCATTTACCGGCCTTTCCTTGTCCACATCCAAATTATTGAATTCTGCTAGCTATCATTTTCTTAGGGCAGCGTTTCTCAAGGTTTTTTGAAGTGGGGACCACTTTTTTAAGTCAGAACAGTTCCGCGGACCACCTTACTTTTGTTCCCTTCAAAAGCAAATTTACCATTTTTGTAGTATATTTTAATATCAATATAGTTATATTTTAAAATAGAATCAATAATTAAAATTAATTTAATTAAATTAATGTTATATTAGTATTAACTAATTACGGTAATGTTAATAGAAGAAAATTCATTTTTGTTTCTTTAATAATTCGAGGCTATTAGAGCTTAGATAACCTTTAACTTATTAACTAAAAATAAATAAATAAATGTTGGTACTCATATTAATGAGATGGATGAGCCTGCTGATTCTTGCACAGTTGATCTATATTTGGACATATGCTGGTAAGCTCAAGTCGGAGATCGTCACATACATCGAGTTGATTTCGGTAGCCTACTTTGTTTTTATTAGAGTTAGTGATGAAAACCCTTTCCCATACAGATACGTAGAAGCAAACTGAATTATAATCTCTAAACCATCTTGTACAGTTCACTATATTCTCTTTTCACTTGTGATGCGGTCCAGAAATTAACCATATCTTCGGCTTAGAATTTCATTTTAAGTCCGGTCTCATTCGAGAGTTCAATTAACTGTTCTCTTTCACTCAATGAAGGTTTGTTAGTTTCAATATCGCAATGAAAGTGATCACGAACCCATGAAAATTCGTCATATTTACTTGGAAAATAAGTTTAAAATTGTGACCTCAGAGTTGTATTATTGGTGTATGACATACAGTATGTGACCATTTCAATGTGTAGACTGGGTGTCGGCAAAATTATTTTGAAAAGGTTCTGTCCTCTGTTATGAATTTGGGTGGTCCCTGGCTGGGTTACAGGGGGCGGCATCAGGGAAAATATGGCGGGAAACACCACGTTCATAGTGCTTTAAATCCCTCTTTTGTTGTTGAGAGTAGAGTGGGAAGTCAGTAGACGAATAGGGTAATAAATTTCATAAAATGTTAGTAACTTACTGAGAGAAAAAGTGAAAGGCTACTGCCATGTGTCTCTTCCAAACTCTGAGATTTTCAGCTATAGAGTGATATGTAATTCGTTTGAATTTTATTTTTTCTTCTGCCTTTTTTGAAGGACCACAAGGGCAGACCTCGAGGACCACAGGTGATCTGCGGACCATAGTTTGAGAAACGCTGTCTTAGGGTATTGAATCTGACTGTCAAATCATTGCATTTCAGAAAAGTTTTAGTTGGTAATGTTTGATGACACTGGAAGCTAACCAAACATATGTAATAGAAAAAATTGAACTCACCTTGAACACAGTACCAAATGCGCCATAGCCCAAGATTCCACCTTTCCGCATTTCTGCTTCCTTCACTATACGAAGTTTGGTAAGATTTGGTTTCACATTCGATGGCCGCAGCGGTTCATTGTCTTCCAAGCCCGTCAACACCATAGTCATCTTCACAGCATTTTCTTTGGCTTTCGCTCGCTGTCGCCAATTCCAGAATATCACGATGAGGAAGACCATGAAGAGAATCGCACACACCAACACGCCTCCCAAAATGGCAGGCATACTATCTGCTTCCCCACTGCATTTTCCCAAGACAAAAACTTGTCATTAATATATGACTAACAAAGAAAAATCAAATATTTAGGTAATATTCTGTGTAGGAATGATTCGGCAGTTATGAAAACATGTATCTTGTGTATGAAAGCCGCTAATTGGAAATCAAATTAGCTGAAAGAGCTGGAAAGTGAAATAAACAGATTAGGTCTAAATTGGCTATAGAGAGAACTAGGGTCTATAAACACGAAAACTATTGGAAGAATAGTAAAAGAGAGGGCAAACGAAATTTCAAGACAAGCTATTTTTAGTAATATGAAAGACCTAGGATCACTAAAATACTATAGGGAGGTGAAGCAGTTTTGGGAACAGGAAGAATATGTTAGACTAAATTCAAGGGAAGAGAGAACGGGAGCGGCATGGTGGAGATTAGGTATCTGGAGATTCAAGAATAGAAGAGGGAACGTAGAGAAGGATAAATGTCCTTTGTGTGGACTAGCTGAAGACGCAATGCATATTGCGTTAAAGTGTCAGGCAACGAATGATTTGAGAAACAGTTGGGTGGATAAAAAAATTTCTACAAATAAACGCTATAGTAGCTTATAAAAAAATTAATGGTCACCTAAACGCAAGCAATCTACATAAAATAGGAAAATTTCTGTTTAGAGTTAAAATTAGATGGGAAGAGAAAGTCAAAGCTCTAATGGAGATGGAATTATAAATGTGGAGTAGTTACATGATAAGAAACTACGAAGAATAGTCAATGAAGTAACAGAATAATTCTTAAGAGAGTAGGAATTTTAAATAAAAGAGGTAGACTTATTAGTTAATTATTATTATTATTTTTATCATTATTAGTATTATTTTTATTATCAGTAGTATTATTATTGTAATCAGAGGAAACTTATAAGTTCAAATGTATTAATTTTCTGTTATATTTGTATAGAGAGTGATGGCGGATTAAGAACTGGAGTACATCTAATCCGCCATGACGTGAACAATGATTGATGAAATAAATAAATAAATAAATAAATAAATAAATAAATATGACTAACAAGAACAGTTTTATTCGATATGGCAATTTTATGTATTTAAAAAATGTGACCAATAATATAAAAAAATACAGAGTAATAATTTCAGATATGTATTATACGTAATCATGACTGCATTTCAATATACAGGATGAATGGTAACTTCTGCACCAAAATGAAACTGGTAATAGATCATGACGAGAGATTTGAAAAAATCTAAATAAGTTTTTTATTTAATATTCACTGTTTTAGAGGAAATCGTTATGTTTCTATGAAGCATTTGGCAACATCACGTTTACTACAATAACTCTACCACTCCTGCATTCCTTACCTTCCCCTCACCTTCTGTTGTACTCAATCGGTGATGTGCAACAGTGTGCTGCGTTGCAAGATTTATTTTAACGATTTTCGCAATTATTTAATTTAAATTCATGGCTAAATGGTTTGATATGCAAAAAAAGATAAGACATTAACTGTTCAGATTATTTTTACCTACCTGCTTGTATAACAATCAGTCGTTTCTCTCGGGCCTTTACCGCAATAGAGCACTGCAAACATTGGGCAAAGACTATTTTTTTCCTGCTTAACCATGTTTCATCGAAGGAAAAGTGTAATAAAAGTTTTGTTTCATTTAAAATGTAGAATCACCTCTTAAATTTTGGTGCATCAGTTCCCTTTCATCCTGTATATCACATTTTTTTTTTAATTTGAAATGTACCGGTATTAAAGAAACAACATTTCTTGAGATACTATTCCTCTTACATTTACTTAAAAAAATTAAGATGATATTTTTTAATACAAGATTAAGTTACTATAAACGAAATAAGCTTAAGATAAAAAAAAAATGGAATTATGCTGATATTGAAAATTATTTCATTTTAGTACATTTTCCAAGTGTTCAACTGTAAGATGTACAATGATTTTTTATGTTGTAATTTTGAGGGTATGGTAACATAGTCTTTCTGTGGCGTAATTCTTCATTGTAATGCAAAAGCAATGTTTAATAATGCACAAAATTTCTTAAGCAAGCAACACAGTTAAACTGAAATATACTGAAGTATAAAAATTAATACAATAGTATGAAATCTTTCCAATGACTAAATTAATACTACTAAACGAGATCAATAATTAAAATGTTTAAACCACATAAGACCAGGAAACTTGAATTTTGAAAATAATATTATAACAACCTTTTGAAGAATCAGTCTATGTTACGGAATTATTTTACTCACATTACATAAGACTGTCCAGCAGGTTCCACAGAACAATATGGTTCTTCATTGCCATCTTGTGGGAAAATTTTGTGGGGCACTTCAGAAGTGCAAGAAGCTGTACAGTTAAAAGCCGTTGCATTATCTCCTCTTGTACCACCCTGAAAAGATAACAAATACATCTTGTAGAGCTCCTTCATTATAGCACTAACGACTATAAGAGAAAATGCTAATCACAACTCTCTATCACACAGTTTCGTAAATTGTATTACATGTATTAACCAGTAGTTGGCATGGGTTGCAGGATCAGCTCTATTCGTAACAATTTTTGTGAACAAGTCTGCAGTGCAATTGTCACATGAAAAATGTTTCAAATTTCAAATTTATTTATTTAATACATTACACTTGATTTACATTAGGCATTGCAACCCGAAAAAACAGAAGCTCGTGCTTCAGATCAGTTATACAAAATATATCACAAAATTAAGAGAGTTCACTGAGCACAAAAACATTAATATGTGGTAAAATGCCATACAGCATGTAATAATATATACAAATAGAAAATACAAAAGTACATGAATATTAGAGTATCAATTTTTAATTCAATTAGCTTAAAAGAAATACAAAACAATTAAATAATTAATCTAATTTGTTTCCTAAATCTATGTGTGTTCAGGGTAAGCTCTAATTAATGCATTATATATTCTGGGTCAAAAATTTCTGCTGTGTTTTAATCCAGCAGTTGTGTGGCATTTGGGGGTGTTTAGGAAGAAACTGTAGTTTTGTCTCGTACAATATTCATGAGGATAAAATTAAAATTTTTTTGTGATTTTTATGAAAGTAAATCAACAATGTTTGTTTATAAATTTGTTCTAGATCTGATACACCAAGTTCCTGAAAGATTAAGGGGAGGTTGTAAGCCCTATCCTCGCCGTGTTAAATTTAGCAACTTCAGGTACGCTTATCTCAGAAACTTTTCAATCTACATCTATGAAAATTTGCACACCTGTAGTTGTGATCTTCCTTAACCTACCGACTTTTTCTTAATTTATTAGTTCAGCTAAAAACCAAAAAATTTTAATTTTGATCCAAATCAGCTTACAGCCTCCCCTTAATTTTGCTGGGTAATCTAACAAATTTGTTATCGGCAAGGAAAAGGTTAATGAATGTACAGACTTAGAGAGAGAAATATTCCATTCACCACTTCTGACTAGCTCCTCTTATGTACCCATTATTTATTTTTATTTTTTATTTTATTTTATTTATTTATTTATTTAACCTGGTAGAGATAAGGCCATGAGGCCTCCTCTTCCCCTCTACCAGGGGATTACAACTACAATATTAAGAATACAATTACAATTATAATTGCAATTAATATTAAATTTACAAATACAATAAAAATCAAAGTACTAAAAGATTAACTGATTAACAAAAGCTAGACAGTTTATTGTAAAAGTTAAGAAGAGAGAAGCATTTCTTTTATTAATTAAGTAAAAATTAAACCTACTCTACGCAGTAAGAAAATGCTTAATAAGTTTGCTTTTGAACGCCACTAAATTCCGACAGTCTCTGATGAATATGATGATGTCTTATGTGTTGGTATGGCTAATATGTGGCTATTTTGCGTGCATGTGAAGAGATTATGATATGATGACAGGTAACTGAAACGGGAGGCAAGGTAGGTAGGTGTAGAAGTGTAAAGGACTTGGAAAAGGAGAATAAGAGAATGAAAATTTCTACGTTCGTTAAGCTGTAACCAGTTTAGAGTTTGGAAGGATGGGGTAATGTGGTCAGCGCGACGGACATCGAAGACGAAGCGAACACAAGAATTATGAACACGTAATTTTTGCTAACTCACCACATATATTTTGTAGTTGCGGCAGGCATCGCAGTTAAAAGGGCCAGGTCCATGGCAGCCCCGGCACTCATAATGGCACTGCACGCACTCCTGGGTTGTCTCATCGGCATAGTGGTCCTGCGGGCACTCGTCCTCACACTGCTCGCCCCGTTTATACTGCATGCACTCCTGGCACACCTGCTCGTGGAAACCATAGCCTGTGCAGATGCGGCAGCGGGGGTGGCACTTGCGACACACGGCCCTGCCTGCCAAAGGCTTCAGCTCGCCCTGCTCTTGAGGACCCACCCATTCGTAGTAGTAACCATCTGGACAGGATTCGTTCTTCTGAAGACATCGTTCCTGTAATGACACAAGGTTAATTGTTCTTCTTGAAAGAAACTCTTAAGTGCTTTGGAGGCTTAGTCTACCCAAAAATTTGAGTTATTATTTCTAGTAACAGTAGAGCTATAAGTTTATAATAACAATGTATTGTAACACTTGGTTTCACTCCGATTCTTCCATATATTATTAAGTTCACTGTTGGTGGTCATTCCAGTATGGAGAGTTCAGTGCGAGGCTTGTGGCAGACGCCTCTAAAGGCATGGCTACGACCTTGACTCGCAAGCTTGAGAGGAGACCGGTGAGGGAATATTGATCCGCTACATCTCCATACGAAACAAGGCTAGCCTTCTGTCACAATATTACGTCACGCTATATTGGTGTTCTCTGAAAGTGCTGCATTGTTGAGTTTAGTTTAATCAAAACTGCATGCGTGTGTGTGTTACTTATTAATTTTGCGTAAAATGGCTCATACTGAGAGAACATTGAGGTAATTATTTGTAGAATTAAAAGAAAATGTTTTCAAGTTGACATATGAAACAAAATGTACTTACAAAGATAGGAGATCGACACCATATTTACATATTAAAATTGGGGATGGAGGAAGACAAAATATAAATTTTCAATTGTCATCGTATAAGAAATATCCTTGGCTTATCAGGCTGCTCTGAGACAAATAAGTTATATTGTTTTACATGTATCTGTTTGGGGTGAAAATGAATGGTCATCATCTTCTTGTGGAGTCTGTGTCACAAAAAATTTTGACAGAAAAGCCGATAAACTTCTGCTCTATAAAAAGATACAAATATTATTTGGGATCAGTGCGTTATAATTTTCATCTACATGACATAAGCCTACTTTTGATTATCTTGACTCTCGATTGTAAACTCTAAGGAGTATTTGGGATCAATTTGTTTTATCTTTAGTCGTATATGTAATAGAATATTTTATAATTTAGTACGATAATTTTAATTTTGACAGCTAATAAATACTGTACATACCACTATACTACACTATAAGGTAAGCAGATTTTTTCAGCCTACCCAGTATTTAGATCTTAGCTTCCCCACTGCTGAATACATGTAATATTCGTTGACTAATCTTTCAGTCTTTCTTGCTTCAACTTAACAATACCTACGCTTGTTTGCTGTCCACAGAATGAGTAGCACCAGAATTACTGCTGAAATAAGAAGTATGAATATACACAATATGTTAGGAATGAATAAAAGTGTTCCTATTAATATAAATCACGTACCTAAAATGCATCAGAATTAAAGTATTCAGTAAACATGAGAATTGTAATACATTCAGAAGCAGACATATTTCACCATGTCCTGGGATTTGTCGCCTTATTAATCTCGAATAACTGTTTTCTTAGAAATTCTATTTCAGATTTAATACAGATGTTTCATTATATCTCTGCCGGTCAGTGACCGTTAGATTTCAAGTGGCTTATCGTAGTCGTGGGCGTCAGCATATTAAAACACATCACTACCTTTTGGCATTTCTTTTCCTCCCCACTGCAAATGCGATGTTGCATAGAGACAGAGACAAAATATAAGGTCTGTATCAACATTTACACATATCACTTTTGCTCTATTTACTAGTTGAAAGTACTGCCTGTTAGAAGAGTTGTGATGTGATAAGCATTTAATTATAAGTTAATGTTGAGTTTCCAATAAACTTTGTGCT
Organism: Periplaneta americana; assembly: GCF_040183065.1. NCBI lineage: Eukaryota > Metazoa > Arthropoda > Insecta > Blattodea > Blattidae > Periplaneta > Periplaneta americana. Next base: position 179,398,855 of record NC_091117.1, read on the forward strand.
CCAGTGTTCCATCAGGTTTGTTGTATATAGGCCTATCGATGTCTAAAAGAGTAAAGTAACTTCGTGATTCTATTTCCATGATTGGATATTGATTACTGATGTGGTTTGAGATATATGTTTAGTTTCTACAAACCATATGGACAAATTATAAATGTGTAGGAACTATACAGACATATTGAAACCAACTGGGTTTACATTGAACTTGACTCATAACCAACTTTTCGAAATGTTCAATGTAGACTGTGGCTGTAATTGGAGTAAAGAAGAACCCATAGCAACATCAATTGCCTGTTCATAATAATTCGCGATAAACAAGAAAACGGAAGAACTTATAATGCACTCCCGGCAAAATAGTGTCGTAATTCGAAAATTGTTATTTGTAAAGAGATATGCTATTTCATGGTGAAATGCTGCTGTAAAAATATTTTAATAAATATGTATACCAAAACCTTCATAATTTTCTATTCTATTATTAGAATATTATACCACCAACCAGTAAAACTGCGTTGGTAATTAATTACGAAAGAAATATGTGATTTTAGATATACAACAGTATTTTATTGAGGGTGCGATAATATTATTAAATAATTCGATTATGATGCAGTCCAAAATACTTTTCTAGTAGATTTTTGGTAAATTATTCTTAAATTTTTTCATCTCAATAGGCCTATTCTTTCATATCTGCACAATGATTTCCACTCAAACAATAGATATAATAATATAATAATGAAAATTCTGATACTGTACAGTAAAACCCCGATTATTCATCACCCTATTAACCGACTGGTGAATTATCCGTCTGTCTTTCTCGCTCGCAGAAAAAAAAATATGAGGAACTGTACATTATATTAGTACGAATTTTTTTCTACAGAGTGGTTTTTTTTTAACCTTTACCCTCACGCATTATGGCTACTCTTCGAGTGGCAGTACTGTTTATCTTCTAGGCAGAATGTCTTCTACAAGTGTCATAAGAAAACATGTTGTACTACAGAAAAATAGTATAAGTAATTGAGTGGTTTGGGAAAAGAGAAAATGTGGTTCATCTCACATCACAGTACGAGATATGAATTACAACTGTAAGCGATTTAGGCTAATGAAAATTAAAATATAAACTGTATAAAATTTGTAAATCTATAACATGATATCTCTACTATTCCTATCTTTCCACAGACAGTCGTCATAAGTTTTCTCGGGCATTAAAAACCCGTGGTTGAAAACCAGACACAAGTACAATAAATAATGTTTTAATAACTGACTTATCGGAAAATCAAACATGAATTGTTAAAAAAAAAAAAAAAAAAAAAAAAAAAAAAAAAAAAAAAAAAAAAAAAAAAAAACAGACTTAAATTAGTGAACTTCTGATCCACTACCTAGTGTATTAAAAGAAAATACCATAGAGGAAATTATGAAAATATTATGTACTTAGTTTATGAAAACTTTTTTTGGTAAGGATTATCCGATTTTTCGATTAACCGTTCACTCCATCCCCTTCCTTCCACGGATAATAGAGGTTCTGCTGTATATATATTTTTTTCTTTTGCGATACTGGATGACCTCGAAAAAAATGGCAAGGGAATTTTTAAGCATACTAGCCAAATTCTAGTACCACATCCATATCCCATTATGTAGCTAGATCTATACTCTATTACAGCTATGGACAAAATATTAGGATCCCTGAACCAGTTAAGACGCAACCTGCAAGTCACTGAATACAGATAATACAAAAACAAGCGGAGAGATAGAGAGATGAACAGACAATGCGAACAGTTGTAGATTGCTCCTGTTAAGGGGTCTTTACACTGAGGCAACTTATATCAACTTAGTTGCCTACAGCATGCGATTGTTTGTTGCCATGTAGCATGCTGTCAGGATCAATCGTTGCGGCATGCTGCCAACCCATTTACATACAGTGCAACTGGTTGATTTCATTTTTTAGTGAGTTTGTGCAGAGATGTCGGTGCAGATAGTTGCTGCTGCGGCATATCTCCTTTTGAATGGGTGGAGGAAACGTATTCACAGACAGATTTTAATAAAAAATGATACACCTCGCAATGACTTTTTAAATAAACCCCTTGCTGATGATGCTTACCTGTTCAGAAATTTTACCCGAATTAGTAAAGAATACTTCGATTACCTTCTGAACAAAGTAGGTACTTCTTATCATTTCAAAATTCGATACCAATTATCGAGATAGTATACCAGTTGAAGTGAAACTGCATTACACATTGAGGTTTTTGGCTAAGGGAGATTCATTATCGTTCTGTTAAGAATATCTGAATCTGCGCTAGGTCTATCACTTTTCACCTCCAAGATCTGTGAAGCCATCAGTCAAACTTTGAAGGACTACATTAAAGGCAGTGGCGGCTCCTGCGTATTTCTTAGAAAGGAGGAAAGAAGTTAACAGCACGAAATGACACCTTCTTGAATGAAACATGCCACAAATTAGCCAACATGCATACATGTAAGACCAGGTAGTGTTGGGGTTGGCCTTCCCTTCTGTATAGCAATAATCTGTTCTTGTAAACTGAGCTTCCTAAATTTTCCAAAATATATTATTCTGTTTTCACTTCCATTCATTGTTGAATAATTGCACAAATTAACAATTACAAGGAAATTCACCTCACAGCATTTTTCGAGCACACTATAGCATCACACGTGTTGGAAGAGACTAGCTACTACACGTAATCGGTACAGCGGAAATGGAAATGGGAAATCCTGAGTAAAGCGGGAACACTGCACCCACCCACGTGGTCTGTGTTGCAACATGTACATTTTACAAGTTCAGTATCACATGCTTTTGAAGAATATCAGTTCTTATAAGGTCATACTACCATTATTGTTCAAAGTTGTCGGTGGCCAATTTTTTATGTTAAAAATAATGTAGTTTGGAGTACCTACTTTCAATTTCAAATATATTTGTACAAAACTGACAACTTGGCTGTTGCCCTGTCTAGTACACAATGAATGGAAGTGAATTTCAGGGGCCAAAAAGATCTGCGATACTAACGTAGAACTACTTCCTCTTTATTTGATATAAACCCGACTTTAAATATCCTTGAATGTTTCAAACCATGAATAGTAGCCTATATAAAGTGCAATGAATAATATTTTTGATTTATAATTTAAAAAAAAAAAGTTTATATGGTTCCTTTCATAGCTTTGCGTTAAAACTGTTTTTATTGTGCCTCCTCCTAGATGTGTTATAGTCTAGTTGAATGCAAGATCATTAGATGGCAGCAGTAGCGAGCTTGCTACAAAACCAGTCGGTTTCTATTTCCCGCCCATGCGCTGATTCAGAGGAGGAGCTCCTCCCTCTCCATTCATTTACTCGCTTTAAAACTCTGCTTCTTTCTCTGGCCGCTAGTGCGCTGTTGTCTATGTGTACTAACTGCAGTAAAGGAGGTATGGATTGACTTTCCTCCACACAAACAATCTCGCATCTTTCTCACAGTTTTCTAGCAGCACATAAGCGCGCATTGTTTAAAACTCGATCAACCGAGGTTTACTTATAGCTGTGAACTTAAAAATTATCGAATCTTCCTTGAATTTCAAGGCACATATTTTACTTGGTATTTACTTTCAAAAGAAGAAAATGTGAGGAGGACGTTCCTCCCTTCCCTCCCCCGAGGAACTGCCACTGATTAAAGGTAAGCACATTTTACTGAAATAAATGCTTTATTTTTATGTAATCAAGATTGTTGGCTTAAATGTACATGAATATTAGTAAAAATAATTTTCAATTAATAAATTCACTTCAATAAGCCAATTGTTAGTAAGCAAAGTAACCAAAAAGTACAAGCACGCCTTCATAAAGTAATTAAATCAAATCTAAAAATAGATTTAGTCCTGGTTCTGGAGGCCGTTCTGATGTTGTTTTCTCTAGCATTCCAGGATAAACTATTTCACTTTGAGGAAATGAAGAGCTGATTGATGGAGTTGCATGAGAGCCTAGCTTTGAAGGTACAGAGTGCAAGGTGGTGTACATGGGGTTGGAGCAGCGGAAAGAGTATGGGCAGGCGAAGGTCAAGGAGAACTTTGACTGGAGTAGGAACACCAAGAAAACGTGTGCGTGAGTGGTGGCACATCAAATTTCCCCATTGCCGCATCAAACAGAATATTATTTATATGATGTTTCACAAAAATCTGCGCAGTAGAAGTTAGTTTTCTAAGTTCATTTCCCACGTGCTCCCCATATGTAGAAAATTCGTCATGCTTTGAAATCATTTTGAGAATTTCATAGGCTTCTTGAGCTCTTCTGTTCTCTTCATCTCTATCAGTGCCATGTCTTCTATGCTTCGAAGCGGGTATCACAAATTGTCTAACTGCAGCTCGTGAAGTCGACTGTGTTTCACGCAGCACACCATTTTGAGTCTTTGGAGAACACTGAACCTCGTCCAGTTGTGTTCCACTATCATTTAGGCCTACCACGTTCTCATTCTATAAAAAGGAGGAAGAATGGAAAATGAACATCCTCGACAATTTATTAACAGGCAAAAATATTTATTTATGTATTTATTTATTTTAGATTCCTAACACAGAAAATGGCTGGAGGAAAACTGCTAGAGTATTTGATGTGGCCTGTAATTTTCACCACTGCGTTGTATCGGTCGATGGGAAACAAGTTGTGCAGAATCCTGCACCTTACTGTACCTTAATTACAAGGGAACTTTTAGTATTGGTTGAATGGCTATTTGCGATACCAACCAATGCTTCACATTCGCTAATACAGGATGCCAAGGTAGAATCTCAGACAGCGGTGTATTTCGGGGGACAACTTTTTTCAAAAAGATGGAGACGAAAACATTGAATCTACCTTCTCTCAAACCTCTACCAAGGGCCTGTTTCTCAAAACTCACGGACTAGTAATACTAGTCTGTACAGTAGTAATATTAGCTTATTTTACAAGTCTGTGTTTCTAGAAACTACAAGGGTAAAGTAGTAGTTACCAGTTCACAGACTAGTAATATTGGTCGATTTCACCAGTTCATAAAGGATCCTGTTTCTCAAAATGCTAATCTAGTTGATTACACTAGTATTCAACAGGAATATTCCTACAAGACTCTAAAGACTGGTGATTTCTATATTATCAGTTACCAGTGACAATCTTTATCAGATAATCAAAACAAAATATTGTAGTTATTTTTTTTTAATATGTGCTTTAGTGATTCCGATTGAAGTGATGAAGTTGTTGTGAGAAGAGCTAAAACTACATCGAGAAAGAACAATTTATTATTTTTCCTTTACGGGAGCATTGTTTAAATATAATGAACGGTTTAGGTAAAGTGCTGAAAAGCTTGAAGAGTTGTTAAATATAGTGGGACTTGTCATAACAAGACGAACAAATAGAATTCACGCATTATCAACAAAGCTTCACATACAAATTGCTCTACAAATTAGGATGTTGATTATTTTCCATTGTAATCTTTCTATTCTAGACGAGCAACACTTTGAGAATTTTTTCCTAATAATCTAATACCAATTCATCAACTGCAATAATTTTTGCTGGCTTCCCTCCTCTACTACCAGTTCTTCTGGCATTGTCAACTTTAGCCTACAAATTAAATATAAAATGACACTAATTTATGAATAGATAAAAAAAAAAAATTAGCGAAGTTTTCATCAAGACATAAGTGGCACTCATGTCGGCAGTAGACCCACCAGTTACGTAATATGTTCATATTATGATACTGTGAACTTGACTTAGGACTTACCAGAGTTTCTTTCTTAAGGCTGGTTCACAATAAACCGGGAACGGAAACGAGAACGAGAATGGAAATAATATTAAAATAAATGTATTTAACAATATTTCCGTTCTCGTTCTCATTGTCGTTTCCATTCTCGATTTATTGTCAACCAGCCTTTAATGTTGGGCCAGTAAGTGTCCCTAATGTGTGCATAATCTTTGTTCTGAGGTATTAGTTCCATAGCCTCACACATTACAAAATTTTTTGTCCATTCGTTTACTTTATATTTTTTTGTTAATATGCTTGAAAGACAACTGAATTATATATATATATATCATAGTGAGTATAGTTAATTTGCTTTCAATTGATGGAATTTCAACCGAAAAGAGAAATCAAAACCAAAACACAAATAACTTAGCCTTCTAACCTCAAATAATAATACCTACCAATGGCTATAAACAAATGAACTCAATCAGCTGACTAGTGAAAGAGATCATGTGACTGGTAAAAAATTGCCACAAGTACTAGACTGGTAAAATAGTTTGAGAAACAGAATGTACTAGAGCTGGTGAAATATACTCTGGTAACTAGTAACTGGTGAACTATTAAACTAGTATTTTTGAGAAACAGGCCCCAGGAAGAGAAGTCTAACACCCAAATCGCACCCTTAAAATAATTCTGTTGTAACTACCAAAAGTTAGTTTTGAGTAAATGCAAGGTAAACATTTCAAAGTCGTATGAAAAAATAGGATTATCAAGTACCAGTATGAGCCTTGCAGACTTTGCACTTGAACTTTAGAGATACGACAGTTCTATTTTTTGATAGAAGATTAAGTAAAGATTATATGCGATGTCATTCTAGGAGATGATGCTTTCGCCCTCATTGAGAACCTAATGAAACCTTACTCTGGTCTTTATTTGGACATAGACATAGACTCCAGGTTATACAATTACAGGCATTGCCGTGGTCGCCAGATTATCGAAAACACATCTGGTTTAATATGTTTGATGTTTTGTGTATTCCGAAAATCATTATTTTTAAATGTAGAGAACACAAAAAGGGTCATAGTCGCCAGTTTGTATTTACATAACTTTCTGAGAAAAAGAAGTAGGTCAAGAAGGATATATGCCTCTCAGGATGTTTCGCCTGTGAAAGACAGGATGGAACAATTGAGGGGTTTGCCGGAAAAAGGGCGTATATGTCAATATGGTGAATTGAGATTCAGTCAATCTAAGATTTTAAAACACACCTGAATAAAATGTTATATAGATAGTGAACAAAATTATACATTAAATTAAAAATCTTAGCGAGTATAAATGTTTTGTAGCATTTAGGCAATTTATATTATTAAATTTCCTTATACTTGTATCATATAAAACTTCGGTCTATACACCCTTTATCCATATAATGATTTGCTTAGGGGATTTAATGTAGATTTCAGATTTAAATTTCACGCGGAATTGAAACAAAGATACATTTTATGACATTTATTATCTACTTCTAAAGTAATTTACATTATTTCAGATATACTGAGTAGACATTAAGTACGCAAAGCAAAATCTCTGAATATAACAGGAAAAGAAAATCTCCATTTTGTGTGAACATAAATAAATAAAATTTATTCTTTGTATAATCCTGATAACAATAAGCCCAAAAATCTGAATATTGCAACAAATCTCTTTATAGAACATAAAATATTTCCGTCTGAATCTACGAGTTTCATAAGTTTGTTTACTCTTAAAGCAAGGACAATAATGAACATAAAAACCAGTCAAAGGAAACAACTGGACTGATTAAAGTGAACTATATATATTAGTCTCTACCAAGAGAAAACACACACAGTACAGTATGCGGTAACGCGCAGCACTAGCTCTACTTGTAGACTGACTGACTAAATCACGCACGCACCCATGCAGCCCTGTCCTGCAGGTATGTACAGTACAATCATAACAAAATTTCGCTACTATAATTAGCGAATTATTCACTACATTTTAAACCGTTTTCCCGAAGAAGGGCGTAGAGGTCTATCCGCCTTTCTTCCGGCAAACCCCTCAATTGTTCCCGGGCTGTGGTGAAGACCAGGCATTCTGGTCCTTCAGCGCCTTTCTAGAAGACCGAAAGAAGCAGTAAAGACTGTCAGAGGAAAGTTAAAGCCTACTTCGTGTTCAGTGAAGTGTCTCATGACAAGACAATTGTATTTAGACGTTTTTACCCTATGAAATTTGGAATAAAACTGAAGATTTGTGCTAAAGCTGAAAGTATTTGAAAAATATTCATTTTTCTTACAGTGTAAAATAAAGAAATACGCATAATTAAACCGGCTCTTTATTATTTTGCTGACATTGCATTTCTTTAGTAACAGGTGTTGTATTCTATTATAATAATTTTACGTTAAAGTGAGTTTGGTCACTTATGTAGTGGTTTTATGTAAACTAGATACAAACATTTACCTCAGAATCAATATTCTCATCAGCTGAAAGTCTCTTCCTTGGCGCATCAACCTTTAGAAGAAAACATAGTGAAGCGAAATGCATTCTCTGATCACCCTGAGCTGATCCGCTCTGTTTCTTCCTGTATATCTATGAAAGATCATTCTCAAGTTTTTTACTTTGTCTTTGGCTTCTTTAGCGACCAATCGAACTTTAAAGCTATTTCTTCCCATAACTTCTTCCTTCTTTGTAATTGGGACCTCGCAAAATCCACAAAATGTGTTTTTCGTGGTATTCTTCAATTAAAAGCTTTGTTTTATTTGTATCCCAACCCCAACTCATCATGCCACATGCGACTGGACAACTGAATCCAATGGCGGTGGATAAGCTTGTGAACTGGAGCAACCGGCAGATTGGTGCCGCAAGCCATATGCGACTGTGCTGCTGCCCTAATCAAAGTGAGCAACCTACTGCGTGATTGTCTATGGTTGGTTCAGTGTAAAGCTGCCTTTAGGTTCAACACATCAACAGATTTTAAAAGTTCTCACCTGTAGTGATATCTATCAGGGGAATTAAATCGAGTAAAAATTCGTATACTAATAAATTAGCATCTACAATAAGAATAAAAATGGCTAATTGTGCAGTGCTAATTTTATTACTACTTTCGTCCAAGGCCAGAGATAAAAAAATTAATTATTTGCACTTTTCCTCCACTTCCTTATTATTATATGGTTCGGATAAAGTAGCTGCATCAGGATAGGCATGCTTGGTCCTTGCATTTTGTTTACAAACATTAATTGCTGGGAAGAGCATTCCCCATCTCCTAGATAAAATATCAGTGAATGAACAGTACAGTCCTAGTCAATGTTTGCAAACAAAACACTCTGACCAAGAATACCTATCCTGACACAATTATTTTATCCGAATTGTAGATACACCGAAATGTATTCTGTACATTTGAAAGAAATACGGCTGGACTGTTTAATTCTTTTAAAATCATGCATGTATCCCGAACATTTTTTTCTACTACTTTCATCAAGTAGGTTTTAATCATGAATTCACTGCTAATGAAATGTTTTAGAGCCCAAAAAATCTCCCAAGCTAAAATGTAACATGCAAGGACTACCTATGTTATTTATTTATTTATTTTTAATATAGATTCTGCAGACGTTGTTTATTCCAGGGGCGTATTTTGCGGGCTACCGGGGGTAGCCCAAGGAAATTACAAAAGAAAAAGTTTATAATATAACATAATGTAATAATTTTGTATTATTAGTTTTACCATAGTAATTAAAATTAAAGTAATTGTTAGATATATTTTGTGTAATAATAGGGTCAGCGGTAGCCCAAACCCTTTAACCAGTATACGCCACTGGTTTATTCCAACTGACTTTCAAATATATAATATAATAACTGTTTTCCCAGTTAAATATCTAAAATAAAGTTTTAAAGGAACCCAGAATTCATTGTTTACAATTTTATTATATTATTATTACAACCATTTGAAACATTCATTATTAAACAATGAATGATCACATTTGCTATTGCTGATGATGATGATGATAATAATAATAATAATAATAATAATAATAATAATAATATATTATTATATATTATATAAATTATTAGTATATATTATATAATATAAATTATTAGTGTATATTATATTAATATATTATTATTATTATTATTATTATTATTATTATTATTATTAAATAACAAAAGTCATGGAAAGCATGGGGCTCTACCTCCATGCCCCTCAAGTGCCTTCATGTCACGTTACGGGGATACCTTTATCTTTTACAGGTCTTATTATAGTATCTCTGCCGCTGTGTAACACCACAGTTTGTGGTGAGGGTGAAGAGATAACAAACATTGTATGATTTTTAGTACTCTTGACCCCCACAACCAAGAAAAAAAAGCACTTGAACAGTCACTCACTGGCAAAGATATAATGTAATATTTGTACCTGTAATGTACTCGTGTTGTTCGTGATTGGTCACGTAATACCTTTGTAATTGCCTTTGTTGACACCCATTAGCATTTTTGAGCATAAAGGACAAAAAATATATATTTTTTTTTTCTTTGAGAATGCAAAAGAATTATTCCCATTCGTAATGAAATTTGCGTCTAAATGATTGTTTCATTGGCATTTAAAGCTCTATGACGACTTTCCCCCTCGAAGTTTGCCACAGATCGTTTTGATTTGTATGGTATAGAATGAGCGGAAAAAAAAAGAAGAGGAAATCGACACTGTGGATTACAGTCTCATCTCTCGACGTTTGAGGGAAGAGCTCAAATCAATTCTGCCCATGCATGCTCTATACCGTACTCTATAGTTTACAGATATAATATGCTTTTTTCTTTTTTTGCGATAGGTACTAGATGACGTGCATAGAAACGGCGTAAGGAAGAGATTCTCAGACACATGTAAAGATTATACTCAGTGAATTTCGAACTGGCGGTTCAAGGTCACATACAAACCACGCACGAATCACTGAACTGAAAACTGTGAACTGAAGCACTGGTAATCCCGACAGTCCCAGCTGACTTTAGTTGAGGAGAATGGTCCAAGAATGAGGTAAGCACGCGTGGCAAATGCAGTCCATTGCTTGACCTTGATCCGCCAGTTCGAAATGCACTGACAATAGCCAGATTTTAGTACTTACCACATTAACATCCCCGTTGATAATGGCTTTTTCACATGAGTTGCATCCAGTAGGACCAATCGTGTTCCTAGGCCCTTTACACCCATCCACACAGTTCTCGTGGCAAGGTCTGCACTCCCCCGACTCGTTGTATTTGCTGATGGGACACACAGGCGTGCAGAAGGGTCCGTCCTTCACGTTTTTGCAGTCGGTGCAGTTCCCTGGTCCAGGTCCGTGACAGGTCGATCTGCACTCCTCGTGGCACAGCATACACACGTTTGGAGCCGCTTTGTACATCCTGAGGAGCAACAACATTAAATGACGAGGAGTGCAAAACAAACGTAAGTCACGTGCATTTGTGTGACTTAACAGCTGAATCTCTTGTTACCAAAGTAGTATGTTGTTGTTTATTGACATTTCTGGCTTTGAGCCAGAGGCCGATTTAGGGTCTTATACGTGCAGGACGCCCTCTCATCATACGAAACTATTTCTGGCATAAGTGACTGATTCCTTGTATTTTGTGTAGGCCTAATTTGTTAATTTGCTATATTTGTAGGGGAGTGGTTAGTAGTAATATAATATACATATGGTACATATCAGGAATGGTGAACGGGAGAAGAGTTCGGGGTAAAAGATATCACCTGATAGACAACGTTAATGTATTATTATGGGGAGATTAAGAGGAAAGAAAGAATTTGGGAAGAATGAAAAATGCTGGGTTTCCAGTTAAAGACCTGCTCTTGGGCAGAACTCTGTGCGTACATACATATGTACGTACATACATATTTTTTGTTGATATTTTAAAGTTTTCCCTTCCGGTGGCAGAAGCATCTGAATGGTTATGGAGACTTTCATGGGGTAGAGTTATTTTATTGATCTGCCTCTCTGTTGCTGTCGTGTATCCTCTCAGACAGTATTCAAATTTCCAACACGTGTTTGCGGTTTTGTTTGTGTGTTTTAGTTTGGTGGTTGGGGCTGGTGGTAGTTGTAGAGGAATTTCTCCAGTGTTGTTCTGTTGTTTGTGTTCGGTGGATTTGCGAAGATGTGTTGTGTATATACGCGATTTACTGCCGAATGTGTGTATTTCCTGTGTATGTTGTTTAGGTGTGTGAAGAATGGCTTTGTTTTTGTCGTAGTGTAAACTGTGTTGTTTCTGGTGCGTCTGTGCAGGTGGAAGATTTGGCGGAGAATTCTTCTTTCGCGGGCTTCGAATTTTGATTGGGTCGTTGAAGGGGCTTGTGTGAGGAAAATGGAGGGATGTATGCATAGGGATCGAACCAATGCTTTGTATAGGTGGAGGAGTGTTTCGGTTATACAGCCAGGTCGATTAATGCCACTTAAGTAGCTTATTGCTCTGGTGGCTGCGTTATATTTCTTCCAGGTTTCTTTAGCTACTTCGGTCCAGGAGAGTTTGGAGGTGAGGGGTATTCCTAGATATGTGAGATTTCGCTGGAGTGGAAGTTGAGTGTTGGCTATTGTGATTGGGTTGTTCTTCTGGAGGACCCGAGTTCGGAGTTTTGGGCGGAATACGCATATCTGTCCAAAGTAGTAACAATTTTAAAGCCAAAAGTGACTGATGAACGAAAAAGTATCAACCACTACTTTTCACGTACAACCACTGCTTTTCATCTCCAGTCGTCTTCCATCACCAGCTCTACATCAGTCGGCTAGAGAATGTGCCTGACAGTTATCACGCGAAATATTCACAACGATTCTGGTTTGGCATGCAGTGATCAATGTATTGTATGATCATGGTATGTAAATTCTCAAAACAAAAGAAGTTGGTTTTCAGAAAACCCTCACGTGCTCAATAACACATCATTTCACCCGGAGAAATTTGGCGTGTGGTGTCCAATTTCCATTCAGATAATCAATGGATCAATTTTTCTTTAAGGAACTGTGAACACTGATGTGTACAAGAACATTTTAACGGCCTTCATGGAGTTGCTAGACGACATCCAGCTTAGCAGGGATACTTCCAGTAGGATGAAGATATATGTCATACCTTCAATGTATCTTTGACACACATTAACACCTTCATCGTGAATCGAATTATCTCGAAAGAACTGTCCCCAACCTTCCAGTCACCAGACATGACGTCTGCGGATTACTTCCTTTGGGGTTATCTCAAGGAAATAGTTTACAAAAACAGATCACGAACTATCCAGGATCCCCGGGCAAACGCCACGCCGAAATAAACAATATTGGCGCAGGCATGTTGAGGAGTATATCAGGCATGGTGAAACGAACACACAAATGCGTTTCCAAGAGGAGGAGGGACTCTTTCAGCACTTTATGTAGCCTAATAGTAAATAATTTTGCCTATAATATTTACGTTTAGTTACGTTAATGTTTTGTTTTTCAAACAATAGACCTATTTAAAAAGTGGCCGATCCCATTCAAACAAAACTGTGTATGTTTTATAGCCGTTGTGTTGCTCTCTCTACTGGATACAAACACGCCTTAATTACATTTATAACGCATCTCGCTTTCCCGTGGATCACAACCCTTTTCCGAGCCATGTAGTCCGATATTGTTTTACTACGTCTGAAACAAGTTGATACATCGAAGCATGTCGACTTAGTTCCTCTTTTTCTCCGTAATATGCCCGCACATCCTCTCGTAGGCCATTCGTTATCTCGTGAAACCTACCTGCGCATCAGGGGAAGAAGAAAGTAGACTGGGAAGCTTCCCTCACTAACTACGCTCCCACTAGCTCACGTACCCCCACCATAAGGTTCTTACTTTGTGTTACGGCGCACGCATGCATTTAGTTTCACGAGAAAACGAATGGCTTATACATAAATACATGATAGCGTTAAAATGTGAAATACTGTTCCTATAATCCCGCATTAAGACTAATTCGTAAGCGAGAATGTACTTATTTTAATTCAACATCAGTCTAGTCTGATAATTAAATTGTAAAGTTTCTTGTAATAAAATCTCTAAGGTATATTATTTTCAGCGGCGTCTCGTGGCCTAGAATTTGTCCGGGGCTATTTGATTACAGTTTGTCATGTGTGGTATTAAAACTAAAAAGTCATTTCATTATTGCTCATAAAATTACATTACCTTTACTTGTATTACACTATTTTACCGCGATACGAACGTGACCGCGACAGAACTGAATGAGCCCCAACAGTCGTCCCTCTCTCGGCGCTTTCACTCGCAACATCTGTGTTATAGGATCTAGCATCTCCGTGCACTGAGCGCTACGCCGAACCAGGAACTACGTCATACTCTCCTCGTAAGGTCTATATTGGGGATCTAGCATCTCCGGGCTAGAATTTATCTGTCGCTTCTACAACAGAAGACTATAGCATCCCCTCCGCGAAGATGAAGTCCAAACCTTAACTATAAAGAGAATGGACTTCCTCTATATTTGAGAGTTGTTCGTAAATATCTGAAATAATATATTACGCAAATTTTCATGCGGGGCTGAGCCCCGAAAGCTCCAAAGGACGATACGTCCCTGATTATTTTCAATACTCTCAAAAGTCGCTCTAGACATCAACTTCCTTGTTCCACGTAAGGGACAGGCATTGAAGTGAAATAAATTTCAATATCGATCACAGAGAAAAATAAAATGACATGCACTGGTGTTAACATTTAAATATGGAGGAACTTTTAATTACTTAGGCGCCATATTAACAATGATGTAATAACATCTTGAATTACATACAAAGTCACATAGATATATTATTTTATAAAAGTAACAAATTACCTTCAGTTCATCTCTGGAAGCATCAGAAGGAAAAACAAGATAATATAATAATTACGTCTTAGAATAATTCAAAGGGATATTCAGGCAACGTAATGAGAGACAAGACGGAAGACGTCGGATGCCACTCACCCTGACACGGAGTCGCAGTCTGGCAAACAACGATTGCCCAGTCGGAAGTGCGCACATGACAGGCACTGATCTGGACCTGGACCCCAGCATCCATCTGAAGAGCACTCCGCATCGCACACCAAGCCTGCTTCCTCTGTAACAAATGCAGTTCCAACATCAGGCGCGGATACAAGGGGGGGTCTGGGGGGCTATAGACTCCCCTATCAATTCAAAGACTTTTTTTTAATTTAAAATGTACAAAGCATTATTTTTTCATTCATATAACTTATATGATTTCTTCACTCTCTAAACTTCATATTATTTTGCTATTTTACTTTCGCATACAAACTCTCTTTACAGTTCGCAGTGAATAGATCAGGTAAGTGGTCGCATTCCTTAGGGGTCGTTACCATGGGGGTTTAACAATAGCTCGGACTTCGGAACGGAAATCTAACGGTAACCACCCCTACCACACTGCAGCTAGGCTGCTACCAATATATTTGTTATCGTACTTTACAATAGCCACTACATTCGACTTTTGAATTGAGACGAGAAGTGATCAGTCCGCACAGGTGAATTATTTAGTGTAACAGTTATAAGAAATTATAAAATGTCGGAACGTAAGTTTCAAACAAATATCTTACAATTCGTCAAGAAGCCGTGTGGTGAAGTGAAAGAAAAGTGCAGTACGGATGACAATGATACAACTGATGAAGAAAAGTGTATGCCTGTTAATACCTTAACAGTGGAATCGGTTATTTTCGGTGAAGTGATGACGCTAGTTCGACGACTCATAATGTATTAGATATTGGTTGCTTAGTGGAAAAAGAAATATGCAGTGACGAGATAAAATACAAAGCTCTAACAAATCCATGGGTTCCAGACGAAAAATATCCATTTCCGAGGACACTAGAATCGGGACAGTCTAGACAATTTCAGCATGCGTGGCTTAAAAGATTTCCATGGCTGTCTTACAGTAAGAAGGATAAAGGTGCGTTCTGTCACGTGTGCGTTTTATTCGGACCTATAGAGGGAGGGCAAAGCAAAGTTACGTTACATAATTTAGTTACGAAACCTCTAAGGAAATTCAAAAAGGCCTCTGAAATATTCAGGAGACATTCAGAGAACAGTTATCACAAAACTACTCTCTTAAAATGTGACAACTTTAAAGGAGTGTTTGAAGGTAAGGTAGAGAACGTTCTGGTTCAATTGAATAATGAAGTGTTACAAACAGTGCGCGAAAACAGGATGAAACTTGTCCCAATAGTAAAAACAATTATTTTGTGCGGCCGACAAAATATTCCATTAAGAGGACACAGGAATGATGGTGCGATTGACTTGGAAAGCGAAAATCAAAACGAAGGTAATTCCAAGGAGCTTCTTAAATATCGCGTTGATGCCGGTGATCAGATTCTGCATATTCATCTTAAAAATGCCCCCAAAAACTCTTCTCTAACAAGCAAAACAACGCAAAACGATCTCATAAACTGTTGTGGCACCATTATTGAAAAGAAAATTGTTGAAGAGGTTAACCAAAGTAAAACATCCCAGACGACTTCAGCTTCGTTAAACTGTAAGTAACATTTAATCGACTTTCCATTCCAGTCACCATTTCCTTTAGAATTAGAACTAACTGAAGACTTAGAACCTAAGAGTGACAATATTGTTGTGGTTTATTTAATTGTTTTTAATTCCATTGTTCTGTGTTATGATTATACTACTGTATTCATATGTTAATTGAGGGGTTGGTGCAAGAAAGGCACTTCTCTCAAATGCAAGTTTTGAGAAAATTGATGTTGGAAATTCAAACCGTAATAATGTTATGTATGCATGCCTTTACATTTTGGGTACCGGTACTCCTGACCTCTATGATTACAGTATTGAACTACAACTTTGTGATCATATGCATAACAGATCAGAGAACACAATAAAGCGTTTTACTCAAAAAGGGCACATCCTCTAAAATGCCCTTCTTGCACCCAGCCCCTCAATTATTATTAGCCCCCCCTATTATTAAATTCTAGATCCGCGCCTGTCCAACATCAACTCATACACTTTGCAAGTCAGTTATATGTGAAAGTTTTTCTAACTTTGGCTTCAGCTTTTAATGTTGAAGACATGGATTTGACCTTTTTACGGCTGATTAAGTTTTGAATTTCATTTATAAATATATTATTTTTTATTTTATTTTTTTTGTGATCTAACATTTGTGAAATAATTTATAGCCTTAATTTTACGAGAATTTTAAAAATAACAAAATTATGTGAAACCATAGAAAAAGTAATGACTCCTTCATAACGTGTAGAGCAGTCATGTCAACTGATGCCCATAGGAGCAAGCGCGCGCTTTAGGGCTCAGCAGAGCCTGAGGATGGCCAGCATTGATTCAATGGATAAAGGAAAGAGAACTTATTAAAACTGTATCCATGATTATTTTTAGATTTGTCTGAGAAGTATAAGTGCATTACAAGAATGAAAGTTTTAATTTTAATGCTCATTTTTCACACGTTTGTTTTTTTTTTATTCAAAAGGAATATTTTCTCAACTATTTTTTTTATAGAAAAGTGAAATTTTCAGATATAGGCCTATTTATTTAGTAGTCTTACAGGTAGTGACAAATGTTTTCGTAAATCTAATATACCGTAAATACATATTACTGAAGATAGTGTATTACAAATTTTGAAAATATTCGCATGGAAAATGTTTGTAAGGAAATGAATTAAAAAAGCAACTACTGTTACATCATAAGCATGTGTTGTAAAAATGTCAGTTCTATAGCTTCAGCAGATTTCGAGAAAATAATTTAATATTCTGATGATAGGAAGTTGCTCACCAATATCATCTTAAAAGCATAATGCGTTAAGAGTTTTGTTATGGAATATTAGTTACACTTAAAACATATAGATAATATCAAACAGAAATAAGTCATATAAAAATAATGACATAAAATTTCACGTTCCGTTTGAAGTTTGTGCACCACTGTTTTCTTAATCGAACAGGCTGCTTATTCCTCCTTCCATACCCAGCGCTTGATGCCCGCGCACGACGTCAAGGTCAGATGTAAAGCGTCCAAAATTAATACAAAAGATATGATTCAGTAAGCGGTAAACTTTTAAATCTGAACTTCTCGGGAACCATCAATGTCTCCTCACTCCTTAGAATAGGTGAGCGGACTAGGTCCTACTTCGAACTTGCATGATGGCTTGGAAGCAGCTACGAATGTGGTGCGATAGGCAGCAAACTAAATCGTAGACACGAGAAGAAATTTCATAGAAGCTCTATGTGAACAAGATTACGAATTATTTTAGCACTGAACATCCATTTTTAAACAGTATAGCATTACTTCTTGAGTTAGGTAAGAATTGTCTGATACAATAATTGTTATTTGGGAATTACATAGCCACACTACCCCATTCACATCTGACTGGGGTTCTGGCTGATATGTACATTATCAGACAGTACAATATCTCACTTGACGATTTGTGTATCAGATGAACAATAAAATTATTGTTTGCATACATATAAAGTCTGATTAGTGTAATATGTTACTAGTCGGCGATGTATACAATGGAGGGAGAAAGCAACTGGTCACCCTATCCCATTATCTCCTGACTTAGTTGCCTCATGAGTGTTATTTATGAGGTTCAAACCTGTCTTGAGACAGTTGACTATACAACAACGTCCTACTGATATCATGCATTATCGCCGTGATCATTCTTTGATTAATTTTTGGAAATAACACTATTGAGTTGCTGTAGGATATTGCACTGTCAAGCGTGTACGTATACTATATGAGAATGATGTCAAAGCAAGCGCATTTTTCTGACCTTGACGTCGTGCGCGGGCATCAAGCGCTAAGTATGGAAAGAGGAAGGGCTGTGTATATGAATAAGCAGCCTGTTGGATTAAGAAAACAGTGGTGCACAAACTTCAGACGGAACGTGAAATTTTATGTCGTTATTTTTATAGGGCTTCTTTCTGTTTGATATTATCTATATTGTTTGTAAAACAAAAGTACTAATACCAATTTCTTAATATTGCACTTGTGTTTTAATAGTACATTATGCAACGAGCCTATAATGAAGGTAATTTTCATACGAGCTTCTTAATTACCATTATAGGCGAGTTTCATACGACTTTTTATGCTCGACCATATTTCTAACTTGATATTATTAATTTTCTTTGTATCTGACCTTGGCCAATGTCCCGTATGTTGTGAGATGTGCGCAGACGCGAAAGTATTGATTTTTTCCGAGGAACAGATGTTCACATTGACCTTGCTAGGCCATAAGAACCTACAGAGATAACATTAAAATTAAATTAGACATTGAAAAACGAGATGACAAATTGAATTTATTTGAATATTATTTACAATTAACGCTCATTATTATAGTAACAGAACATAACCTTCTGCGACAGTATTGGATTTCCAGCCTCCGTGACATTTCGCTAATTCTCTTTCGATTGCATATCCGAGAATAATCGATACTTGCGGTTTTATAACGGTAGAAAGCTGACCTGTCATTGGCTGAACAGTTGTAACCTGAGTCGTCATTGGCTGAAAGACCTGACCTTTAATGAGTAGGTGTACTTTACATTAAATGTCTGCTACCATGTGTACAATTACTACATTTCGGCATGGTCGAGCATAAATGTTAATAACATAATAGAGAGTTAATAAGGAATATTCATATACATTCATAGTAGTACAAATATACTGTACTAAATGGATGAAACACATCATTCATAAAGAAAGTGATATCCCAAAGAAAAGAGATTGAGTATGACATGGTAAGTTGGAATTGATATTGATGGTACCTTTAGCCTTATAAAAGTAATCAATAAACCAATCAAAACAATATTACAGTACAAAGCAAAGTTACCTAGGTACTGTATATGTTTTAAATGTAACTAATATTACATAACAAAACTCTTATCGCATTATGCTTTTAAGGTGATATTGGTGAGCAACTTCCTGTCGTCAGAATATTAAATTATTTTCTCGAAATCTGCTGAAGCTATAGAGCTGACATTTTTACAACACATGGGCACGTATCGTTTGCTTGTGATGTAACAATAGTTGCTTTGTTAATTCATTTCCTTTCAAACAATTTCCATGCAAATATTTTCAAAATTTTCAATACACTATCTTCAGTAATACGTATTTACGGTATATTACATTTACGAAATCATTCTGTAAGGCTACTAAATAAATAGGCCTATATCTGAAAATTTCACTTTTATATAACAAAAGTTGAGAGAATATTTCTTTTGAATAAAAAAATCAAACTTGTGAAAAATGAGCATTAAAATTTAAACTTACATTCTTATAATGCAATTATACTTTCCAGACAAATCTAAAAATTAATATGGATACAGTTTTAATAAGTTCTCTTCCCTTTATCCATTGAGTCAGTGCTGGCCATCCCTGAATATAGCTCGATCTGTCTGTCTCTTTCCTTTCCGCTGTAAAGCGCCCAGGCTCTCCTGAGCTCTAAAGCGCGCGCTTGCTCCTATGGGCATCAATTGACATGACTGCTATAAGACAATACCAACAATGTTGCCCCAGGGGGGTTCTTCCTACACTGTTCTTATGAATCTTACATGTTATGTACTGTGAATTGACCACGAAACCCAGAACGAACATAATAATATACAATGTAAGTCTAATTTTGAATGAGAGAAAGCACAGTCAGAAGGATTGCCTTCAAGATTCGCACATCACACTAACTTGAAATAGAGCAAAGTTTAGGACTTTCTTCCGTAAGATCAACAGTAACAACAGGTATATATTATTTTAATGTACCGAAGTACATATGATATTTCCATGCAGATATTCTGCGTCATCATACGATGAAAGAGTAATGGAACGGAGAAAATTTCTCTCCGGCGCCGGGATTTGAACCCGGGTTTTCAGCTCTACGTGCTGATGCTTTATCCACTAAGCCACACCGGATACAACTCCGACGCCGGTTAGAATCGTCTCAGATTAAGCTCCAACTCTTGGGTTCCCTCTAGTGGCCGCCCTCTGCACTGCGTCATAGATGTCTATGAACGCAGGACCGAAGTCCACACATGTGCTGAGGTGCACTCGAGATGAGTGACTAGTTGACCAGGATCCGACGGAATGAGCGCCGTCTTAAATCACGAAGTGATCCCGGCGCCGGAGAGAATTTTTCTCCGTTCCATTACTCTTTCATAGTAACAACAGGGATGAAATTGTTTGTAAGGTAAAACTCACCGCACTCGCTGAGCGGCTTGTTGTTCTGCAGTAAGGTCTCGTGGTCACTTGACTTCTTGATCTTGTCCCATGAGATGCCTTGAGCGAAGCACAGCTCCTTGTTTTCGAGAATGGCCACACTGCCCGAATGTATCCTCTTCAAGGAGCGCAACCCCAGGGATTTCAGCGACGTCTTGACGATGTAGAGCGAGGCGAAGTATTCAGTCAGTGCTCTGCCCCCGATTATTTCCAGATTCCGGAAGTACGAAAGGTTCGTAAAGTCGGGATGGTCTCCCTGAATGTTCACATAACCCGTCACTTCCTTGAGCGTGCTGAACACCTCGAGGCGATCCGGGTGCATCTGCGGGTAACGCGGGCCGAAGCTGAAGTTATTGTACACTTGCTGGAACCCCCTGAACGACTGGTCGAGGATGGTGAGCGAGCCCTCGATGATGGTGCAGTCTCTGAAGCTGTCGATGTTGCCGGAGTGGATTTCGTTGACGCCGTCGCAAGTCTTGGGGCAGGGCCCGTCGCAAGGGACACACTCCCCATTTTCAGCCTTTTTCTTAGGAGGGCAGCTCCTCACACAAGCACCGTTGTCTTTCAGTAAATGTTCCGGGCACTTTTTAACGCACGTGGCTCCATACGCGTATTTTCCATGAGGATTCGCTTCCCAAGAATACGTCGTTGGATTGTACCTCTGCATGGCAGGACACTCCTGGGTACATACGCCATCATCGTAGAAGTTTCGGCAAGCCTGAAACAGAGCAATCATATCTCCAATTAGGAAGAAACACCTTGCTATGGACAAACACAAAAATGAGAAGCCTTTCACATGAGAATTATTTTGGCAGTTTCTATTTTGTAGGAAATGTTGCTGTATTTGAGTATTATTAAACTTCGTCCTCCAAAAGCGGTACTAACGCCTCGCGGAGTAATATGAAGATGGCATCGTTGTCTCTGGGCTTTCATCATTGCCTTCTTCTGTGTCTGACTCCAGGGGCCCGCCTCGCAATGTTAAATTATAAATTAACAATCTACAAACCCGAAGTAATCGATTACATATGCTTGTAAACTTTATTACAGGAATGCAATCGTATTAATTTTTAATGTTTGACAAGCTTTACAAAAAACAGCTAAAGAAATTTACAAACGATGTCAGGCCTATGTATTACGGAATGTCGCCAACTATAGTTTACGAAAAATCACAACGGAACAGATATAAAGTTGCCTGACATAATTAGAAACATTAAATACAGATGTTTGAGGTGGGTAGGGCATGTAGCACGTATGGGTGAATCCAGAAATGCATGTAGAGTGTTAGTTGGGAGGCCGTAGGGAAAAAGACCTTTGGGAAGGCCGAGACGTTGGTGGGACGATAATATTAAAATAGATTTGAGGGAGGTGGGATATGATGGTAGAGACTGAATTAATCTTGCTCAGGATAGGGATCGATTGTGGGCTTATGTGAGGGCGGCAACGAACCTCCAGGTTCTTTAAAAGCAGTAAGTAAGTAGAATGAATGATTTTGATGTTTTCAGTCAATGACATAACATCTCGTATATAAGTTGTGAACCTTTATATTACATATTTATTCTGGGTATTAACGTTTTCGTCGTACCAAACGACATCATCAGATACATGTTTGAATTACAATTTACAGAGCAATCATATCTCCAATTAGGAAGAAACACCTTGCTATGGACAAACACATGGAGTGAAAAAAATGAGAAGCCTTTGACATGAGAATTATTTTGGCAGTTTTTATTTTATATTATTATGATGAACCGAAGTACATATGATATTTCCGTGCAGATATTCTGCGTCATCATAATGATGAAAGATGAGTGGAACGGAGAAAAATTCTCTCCGGCACCGGAGTTTGAACCCGGGATTTCAGCTCTACGTGCTGACGCTTTATCCACTAAGCCACACCGGATTCTCATCCCGATGTCGGATCGAATCCTCTCAGTTTAAGTTTCATCTCTTGGGTTCCCTCTAGTGGCCTAACCTCATGCACTGCGTCATAGACGTATGACAGTGGCACAATGCCCACACCTGTGCAGAGTGCACTCGTTAAGAGTGACTAAGTGGCCGGGAAATGTTGCTGTGTTAGAGTATTATTAAACTGCGTCCTCCAAAAGCGGTACTAACGCCTCGAGGAGTAATATGAAGATGGCATCGTTGTCTCTGGGCTTTCATCATTGCCTTCTTCCATGTCTGACTCCAGGGGTCCGCCTCGCAATGTTAAATTAATTATAAATTAACAATTTACAAACCAGAAGTAATCGATTACATATGAAGACATTATTACAAAAACAACCCTTGTTAAAATTGCTATTTTTCAGGAGAACAATAAAAATAAATAGAACAACACATGTCAGCTGTTTCTGTACAACTGGTGTTTATCCTTGTGGCTATTGCAACTGACATGAGTCGTTTTTGGAGTCTATAAACATTTGAAATAGTAGCAAATATGTCCTTAATTCAATCTCATTAATAATGACCAGGGCTGTTTTTGTAATAATGTCTTCCTATGTTTGTAAACTTTATTACAGGAATCCAATCATATTAATTTTTAATGTTTGACAAGCTTTACTAAAAACAGCTGAAGAAATTTACAAACGGTATCAGGCCTATGTATTGCGGAATGTCGCCAACTACAGTTTACGAAAAATCACAACGGAACAGAGGTAAAGTTATACAAATCTGGCTTTCAGGTAGTAGCTCCCTGTAAAGCAGGTTTGAATAATTTCAAGGAAAAATTGTTCCGGGGCCGGGTATCGATCCCGGGACCCTTCGCTTAGTGCGCCAACGCTCTTCGTGACGGTGTCGTGTATAGTTCCTGGGGTAGCTCAATCGGAAGAGCGTTCGCGCGCTAAGCGAAGGGTCCCGGGATCGATACCCGGCCCCGGAACAATTTTTCCTTGAAAGTATTCAGAGGTAAAGTTGCCTGACACAATTAGAAACATTAAATCCAGATGTTTGAGATGAGTAGGGCACGTATGGGTGAATCCAGAAATGCATATAGAGTGTTATTTGGGAGGCCGAAGGGGAAGAAAGACCTTTGGGAAGGCCGAGACGTAGGTGGGACGATAATAGTAGATTGTAAAGTAGTCTGTATAGCTCTACTGATGAATTGTTTATGATTATAAATTGAATTAACCTACTTGATATGAACTGTACAAATTTGCATCGCTTAATGAGAGTATACTTGTAAATTGAATTAATCTGCTTACTTTGTATTGTATATGTTTGCATAGTTTTGGTTGATGAATTGTATAAATGCTTTAAATTGAATAGTAATCTGTATAGCTCTATTGATGAATTGTTTGTATTTGTAATTTGAAGTAATTTGCATGATTTGTATTATCAACTTCTGTATATCACAACTGATTGAATTGTTTATGCCTTAAATTTAATTAACTTACTTGTTTCGTATTATATGTTATAGCTCAACTAATGAATAATCGTTTGGGTTTGTAAATTTAATAATCTGATTGGCTATGTATTGCATATTTTTAGTAGAGCCATCGATGTAGCTCAGTCGGCAGACTCGCTGGGCTGCTGATCCGGAGCTGTGCTCAGGCTTGGGTTGAATCCCCCGTTTGGTCTCATTGAATGGTTTCTTTCGAGGTTTTCCCCAGCCGTGGGACTGAAACCGGATGGTCTGTGGCGAGTCCTCGGCCTCACTTCATTTCACCCCCTTTGGTCTGATTACATGGTTGGGTTTTCCCGAGGTTTTCCCCAACCATAAGACAAATGCCGGGTAATCTTTTGGCGAATCCTCGGGCCTCACCTCATCTCACTACATCTCGCCAAAATATTTAAAAAAATTGTAGAAAATTGTAAATGAAATTGTAGAAAATTACAAAATGGTAAAACTGTAAAAATTTTAAAATATTGTAAAAATTATAATTGTAATATTGTAAAATTTTGACTTGTTCCACATCTTAAAGCTTCATTGCCAATGTAAGATCTATGGAATACAATAAATGAAATGGAATGAAAATATATATTAAAATAGATTTGAGGGAGGTGGGATATGATGGTAGAGACTGAATTAATCTTGCTCAGGATAGGGATCGATTGTAAGCTTATGTGAAGGCGGCAACGAATCCGGGTTTCTTAAAAGCCGTAAGTAAGCAGTTAAACCTCAAAGACAAATACCAGCAAGAGTAGGCCTAAATTATATATAGATCATGTGCAACAACAGTGTTCTATTCAGTGCAATAAAATAAATGTAACGTGGCAAATCTTCCTTTTTTTTCCTGAGAAAAACGTGGCAACCCTAACATACAGACAGATTATTTAGTCCTGACAGCTCAGCGACGCGAAAGAGGGGAAGTAATAGGAGAAGTGGGGAGAGTTCCGGAGTAGAGATAAGGGCGAGTGGTCGGTAAAGGAATGCAGTACAGCTTAATTGTACTGGAAACATACCGCTCTACCGCACGCATGGCATCCGATAGCTCCGAAGGCAAGCAAGTGAATGACCCAAATACGCTTTGGTGTAACTAAATGGACTCGCCTGACACCAGGCGCAGATCGCCGGCGACTGTCAGGACTAAACAATCGTACTGTATTTGTACATGCATACAGAGAGAGAGAGAAAGCGAGAGAGATAGAAAGAGAGACGGAGAGACAGAAAGAGCGAGAGAGACGGAGAGACAGAAAGAGAGGGAGACGGAGAGACAGAAAGAGCGAGAGAGAGACGGAGAGACAGAAAGAGCGAGAGAGAGACGGAGAGACAGAAAGAGCGAGAGAGAGATACGGAGAGACAGAAAGAGCGAGAGAGAGACGGAGAGACAGAAAGACAGAAAGAGCGAGAGAGACGGAGAGATAGAGACAGAAAGAGTGAGAGAGACGGAGAGACAGAAAGAGCGAGAGAGAGAGACGGAGAGACAGAAAGAGCGAGAGAGAGACGGAGAGACAGAAAGAGCGAGAGAGAGACGGAGAGACAGAAAGAGAGAGAAACGGAGAGACAGAAAGAGCGAGAGAGAGACGGAGAGACAGAAAGAGCGAGAGAGAGACGGAGAGACAGAAAGAGAGAGAAACGGAGAGACAGAAAGAGCGAGAGAGAGACGGAGAGACAGAAAGAGCGAGAGAGACGGGGAGACAGAAAGAGCGAGAGAGAGACGGAGAGACAGAAAGAGCGAGAGAGAGCGAGAGAGAGACGGAGAGACAGAGAGACAGAAAGAGCGGGAGAGAGACGGAGAGACAGAGACAGAAAGAGCGAGAGAGAGACGGAGAGACAGAAAGAGCGAGAGAGAGACGGAGAGACGGAAAGAGCGAGAGAGACGGAGAGACAGAAAGAGCGAGAGATAGATAGATAGATAGATAGATAGATAGATAGATAGATAGATAGATAGATAGATAGATAGATAGATAGATAGATAGATAGATAGATAGATAGATAGATAGATACATACATACATACATACATTCATACATAGAGCACGACTCACCAGGCAGTCGCTCTGCTTGGGCCCCGTGCAGCCTCCAGCACAGAAGAGGTGACAACATTCCCGAGGATTGGGGCCGAAGCACCGGCCTTGCCAACACTGTGGGCTGCAGTTGATCTTGGAGAACCTCTGACAGTTCTCGGGGCCTTCACCCCAGCAGCCACTCTTGCAGCTGTTGTGGCAGGGTGAACAGGTTCTCTCGGGCATCGTGAAGTTGTACACATACACGTACTTGGCTTCTGCCCCCGTGATGATCTCGTCCCAGTTGATGGTTTTGATGTGACACAGGTTGTAGTTGTTGAACAAACCCACACTTCCAGTCAGGATATCTGCGGAAAAGCAAACACGAGTAACAATGAAATTCAATTTTTACATTACATCTTCTGTGGTTTCTCCTTATGAGCCCAGGGCAGGTAGTGTATTTGTGGGCATAAAATGCTGTACAGCAAGTTTTCTCAGAGCACTTAAGATTTTTCTTACAAATTTTTAATCACTGTTCCTTTACAATCACATCAGGTCACTAAATATTATTCTGAAAAATCACATTTTGGAGCACGACAGATTGCAAAGCGCCCACCATCGGTCCGAGCGAGCACGTGGTAAACACTACTCGTAAATTTGTGGTTACTATGCGTTCATGAAGCGCAATTTATAAATCCTTTAACCCAATGGTTCCCAACCTTTTTTACTGAACGCTCACGATATCGCAACACACTTATTTGATTTTATTAATAGTTCCTAGCTCTGGTCATTAGACATTTATGTTTAATTCTTTTCCCTGTTGCATCCCACAAAAGCACTCTATTTAGTCCCCTTCCACTCGGTATATTTTCTAGACATGGGTAACGTATTATTTGAAAGACAATTCATTAGGCTTATACACCGTGTACTTAAAAGAATATAGCAGTTTATAGTCGTTACATTGTCACTCAGATGAGGCGTAGAAAGTTGTTTGTGGGCTCAAATGAAAGAGGAAGGAAGACAATTTTAGTTGTATGCATGCGCAGATAGCTTTCCTTTGTTTTGTTTCCTTGGCAGCGATAATAACAAAATGGCGACTCCTCAACAGAAAGCATTTTTGTGTTTTGAAGTTTGAGAGTTGTAAATCGGTTATAACAGTTCAATGTGCGTTTCGTAGGCAGTTTAATCGTGATCCCCCAAATGCCAACAACATCCGTCGATGGCATAACCAGTTGGCAACGAGACTCCCCAAAACTTAATGTGTTTTGTGCTCTTTCCCAACGAAAGATTTATGGACCATTTTTTGTCGTTGAAGCAACCGTAACTGGAATTACGTATCTGGATATACACCAAGAATGGCTCTTTCCTCAACTGCAGGATGAACCAAATAATTCCATTTGGCATCATCTTGTACGAGATTGGTTGAATGTTGATGTCACTGACCGCTGGATTGGTCGCCATGCACCCCATGACAGGGATTATCTCCAATGGCTTCCAAAATCACCGGATCTCACTCCAAGCGATTTTTTCCTTTGGGGTTTTGTAAAGAACCAAGTCTACGTGCCTCCACTGCCTGCTAACCCGCCCTAGTTGAGAAACAGGATTCGAGAAGCTATTGCTGCCATCACTCGGGACATGCTGAATAAAGTATGGGATGAATTAACCTACAGGATAGATGTGTTTCGTGTAACAAACGGGACTCACATTGAAGACTTACGAACTTATAATGTGAACTGCAGATGTTACTCTTTCATTTAACATGAGTTTTGTTATTGTCATAGTTAGTTAAAGTATCATTAATAGTACATTATGCAACGAGCCTATAATGGTAGTAATTAAGACGCGAGAATGTTTATGAAACGAGCGCAAGCGAGTTTCATACTTTTTATACGAGCGTCTTAATTACTATTATAGGCAAGTTTCATACGACTTTTTATGCTCGACCATACTTATAACTTGAAATTATTCATAAGTATTCATGTTATTGTTATGTGAGTGCAATAGCCTACGTCATAAATTGTGAGATGTGCGCAGACGCGAAAGTATTGATTTTTTCCGGGAAACGAATGTCGACGACCTTGATATAATCTAGAGAGTAAGATAAATATTAGTCTTGATATAACCTTGAAAGTGAATTCGACATTGAAAAACCAGATGACAAATTGAATTTATTTCAATATTATTTACAATTAACGCTAATTATTATAGTACCAGAACGTAACCTTCTGCGACAGTATTGGATTTCCAGCCTCCGTGACGTTTCGATATTTGTCTCTCGATTGCATATCCGAGAATAATCGAAAACCTGAACTTTAATGAATAGGTGTACTTTAATGACATGCATTAAAGGTCTGCTACCAGGTGTATAATTACTACATTTCGGTATGGTCGAGCATAAACACCTTTAAAATCGTTATATGCTTTTATGTACACACTGTATTATAATTATATCCTGAGGAGGAAATTCTCTTGGACCATCATTTGAATTAAT
The DNA here is from genome assembly GCF_040183065.1 of Periplaneta americana. Lineage (NCBI taxonomy): Eukaryota > Metazoa > Arthropoda > Insecta > Blattodea > Blattidae > Periplaneta > Periplaneta americana. The sequence continues at coordinate 179,427,582 of NC_091117.1, forward strand.
CACAGCGAGGGCTGCTGTTGCATGTCTATTCGACGTATCGGGTTCAAATTTAATGTTCTGAAAATTCAAAATTAAAACAATACAAGGCCTAAGAAAGAAGATGGAGATAATCGTAAATTGTGTTGATCTATACTCCGTTTCTGGAATCTGTAGAGCATAAGAACCGAAACAAGTCCTTTGCGCCAAGTGGTGAGTGAAGGGGACTTTTCCAATGACTGCTCTGGAGGAAAGCATTGATTGAAGACAAACGTCTAAAATGCCGCCCCTACCTATCACGCGCATCTTACCCCTTAGCGACCGTGAGCCGATGCAACCCCCAATACACTCCCGCACTGATAGTCTCCGCCCATTCGCTTGTCGTAGGCTCTACCCAAATGCGTCTACATGGATAAATATATAATAGGATGCGAAACTGCGGTCAGCACCATCTGGCGGCGGGGGGCTGAAATAAGATAATCAGCGCCCAACGTCGTAGGTGGTGAACATTACAACTACGTGTTGGGTACATTACCCAGAGTTCTCTATTTATCCAGACGTATTCGAGATTTTGCTCGAGGAGACAAGATGGCAGACAGAAACTTGTTAATAAGTGAACATAAAGTGATACTACGTGTGTGTATAAACAGTGATGTTTATGGACGTTGTAAAAATAGTGTTGTTGAATGTATTGTAAAAGTAATATAATAAATTGAACTATCTAAGTAGTTCTTGCAGACTTTTCCATTGCGCTGTACAATAAATATCCAAAGAATACAATCCCAATTACCTAACCTTTGCTTTATTTTTTTTTCTCTGTCTGGTTATATTTTAATTAGGTAGTGTAAAATAGATCGTATCTTTTATCTTCCTGTTGGCTCCGATAAGAATTTTCAGTAGAAGATGCTGTGAGGAATAAAAATGTAAATGTTTTATTTTAAATTGGGCTAGTTTTGAATATCGATGAGGGTGGGAGGGAATACTTTCTGCACAGTTTAACATTTTCGTCACCAGGCGCGATGCTAAATTCATGGAGTAATTAGTTACTCTTTTCGCTACTTGCTGCGCTGCTAGATGTAATAACGCCCTTCCTCCCAACAGGTGGCAGCAAGATCAATTTCTACAACAGCGCCTCTAGTATGTGTTACGAGAAACTCAATAAGTTTCGCATCCTATTATGTATTCATCCATGGCGTCTATTTACTCTACAGATTCCAAAAACGGAGTGTAGAGTCGTAAGTGTAACGCACCTCTGAGCGCAGGCATCTCGAGGTAGTTCATCTTGGAGAGGGTGACGAGCAGGGCGAAGTCCTTATCGTAGACGTTCAGTTTGAAGAGGGTTCGACCGCGGATGATCTGCAGGCGGGGCAGGACGATGCGGGGCACGTCCACGTGCGAAATGAGGACGTAGCCCGTGACCTCACGGATGTACTGCAGGAAACTGAGGTCCTGGTTCTCGTCCTTGAGCCACGTGAGCTCCAGGTTGCCGTCCACATACGTGCAGTTGGTGTACCGGTCCCGCAGATTACGGTAATGGTGGTCCCGGTTCGAGGGCACCGACATCCGCCCGTTCGTACCGATGCAGACTGCAAACACACAAACAAGAGGTATAATTAGAACACCATCCGTATTGTCTTGTAGTAGAGTACAGATTTGATAATTCCATGAACAGCTAAGACGTAAGTACCTACCACACTAAAGACAATCCCAATAAGAAATAAGTTATCATTATTATGACGATGGGAAAATTTTGTCGAATATTCTTTTGAGAAGATTAACTCCATATGTAGATGAAATTATTGGGGATCATCAGTGTGGTTTTAGGCGTAATAGATCAACTATTGACCAGATATTTTGTATCCGACAGATAATGGAGAAAAAATGTGAGTATAAGGGTACAGTGCATCAGTTATTCATAGATTTCAAAAAGGCATAGGTCTATGACTCGGTTAAGAGATAAATTTTATATGATATTCTTATTGAATTTGGTATTCCCAAGAAACTAGTTCGATTAATTAAAATGTGTCTCATTCAAACGTATAGCAGAGTTAGTATACGTCAGTTTCTGTCAGATGCGTTTCCAATCCACTGTGGGCTAAAGCAATGAGATGCACTATCACCTTTACTTTTTAATTTTGCTCTAGAGTATGTCATTAGGAAAGTCTAGGATAACACAGAGGGTTTGGAATTGAGCGGGTTACATCAGATGCTTGTCTATGCGGATGACGTGAATATGTTAGGAGAAAATCCACAAATGATTAGGGAAAACACGGGAATTTTACTGGAAGCAAGTAAAGAGATAGGTTTGGAAGTAAATGCCGAAAAGAAAAAGTATTTGATTATGTCTCGTGACGAGAATATTGTACGAAATGGAAATATAAAAATTGTAAATTTATCTTTTGAAGAGGTGGAGAAGTTCAAATATCTTGGAGCAACAGTAACAAATATAAATGATACTCGGGAGGAAATTTTTTTATTTTTATTTTAGTAGGTTATTTTACGACGCTTTATCAACAGCTTAGGTTATTTAGCGTCTGAATGAGGTGAAAGTGATAATGCCGGTGAAATGAGTCCGGGGTCCAGCACCGAAAGTTACCCAGCATTTGCTCCTATTGGGTTGAGGGAAAATCCCGGAAAAAACCTCAACCAGGTAACTTGCCCCAACCGGGAATCGAACCCGGGCCACCTGGTTTCGCGGCCAGACGCGCTGACCGTTACTCCACAGGTGTGGACGGGAGGAAATTAAACACAGAATAAATATGGGAAATGCCTGTTATTATTCGGTTGAGAACCTTTTATCATCCAGTCTGCTGTCGAAAAATCTGAAAGTTAGAATTTATAAAACAGTTATATTACCGGTTGTTCTTTATGGTTGTGAAACTTGGACTCTCACTTTGAGAGAGGAACATAGGTTAAGTATGTTTGAGAATAAGGTGCTTAGGAAAATATTTGGAGCTAAGAGGGATGAAGTTACAGAGAATGGAGAAAGTTACACAACACAGAACTGCACGCATTGTATTCTTCACCTGACATAATTAGAAACAGACGTTTGAGATGGGCAGGACATGTAGCACGTATAAGCGAATCCAGAAATGCATATAGATTGTTAGTTGGGAGGCCGGAGGGAAAAAGACCTTTAGGGAGACCGAGACGTAGATGGGAGGATAATATTAAAATGGATCTGAGAGAGGTGGGATATGATGATAGAGAATGGATTAATCTTGCTCAGGATAGAGACCAATGGCGGGCTTATGTGAGGGCAGCAGTGAACCTCCGGGTTCCTTAAAAGCCAGTAAGTAAGTATTATGACGATGGGAGGAGTAACAGTAGGAGGAAGAAGGATAAAGTGCATAAGATTTGCTGATGATATGGCGTTGTTAGTATTTTTATTTGAAATATGGTATGAGGGTAACAACAAATCAGACCAGCTACATTTTAAATGTGTATCATCGATTGACTCGAAGAAGAAGAAGAAGCGACAAGAAATGAGAATAATGCAATGCAATATTAAGACTATTACCAATCTTTCTGAAGCGACGAGGGCGCAGTTATGAAGTTGCATTGTTAGATGCAACTACATGATAACGCTGCAATTATTATGCTTGTCTCCACAAATCGCGGCTCTGAACATCTTTGTTAGCATCATTACTTGCGAAAGCCAAACTACTGCGAAATAACTCCAACAGCACTTCGTGAGCCGGTGCACGAACAACGCCGTGACAGTGTTTTGTCTGCGATAACAAAGAGCTGAACAGATGTAACATCCTCCTCGCGTCATACGAGAACAAGCTCCGCTACGAGGCCCTACTGTCCTTACAATTACAAAACGTCAAGATAAGGATAAAGAGTCTTCCTTTTTTAAGCTATTTACACATTCCTCCGCACGGCAGTTTCTCATACATCCACATCAGACAAATTAGTTTTTGTTGCTGTGCGGTGATAATAGTGAAGACCTTTTCATGTAGCGGCGTGACCACTCGTCACGACCAAATCTCGAGGCCCCATGGCGCTCATTGTACAGCGGTGTCAAATTTCCGATGTCGTTTTGTTTATTACACTGACAACTGTTAATAGTCTGCAGATACTGGTTTGGTGCATTCTCTAACGGCGTCTTTCAACTCAAACGGTTCTTCTGTATAATTGAACAAAATAAAGAGGCCGTATTGAGGAAATACGGGATGAGAAAACCGAATTAGCCTATTTCGACAGTACGATCCTCAGAGGTTATTTGTTCATCAGTCATCAATAGGGGACGGATTTCTAGTTGCGTATCTATTTTGTTTGGTACGTCCTGTTATTCGGTTATCTCTACGCTTCATGTACAGGGACATCATTTTATTTTTACTAACATTTTTAATATTAACCTGGCTATAACTTTAGAGAACCGGAAACACCGTTCACTACCCCCCTTCCACGAATGAAGTTCGATGATACTGGCGTAAAACACAAACAAATCACTTTACTAGGTATAGGAGGGAAGAAAAGTACTTCATCCATTTACGTAAACTAGGAAATATCGCGATTTTGAGTTGGATAATTTTCATTAGGTTTTTGTTTAATCAAAATGCAGTACTGTATTAACAATGAGTGTTTTTACTCACGAACTGAGCTGTCCATGTGGGCGTATTCATTATGCAGTGTATATTATACTGTCTACAGCACATTAGCGTACAATGTAGAGAATGAAGTTAAATTGAAAAATAATCATAATATGGATATTTAAACACATGTTTGAAAATGGTGGCCGTTCATTTCGATACAGGCTTCAGTTCTTTTGTGCATATTATCGAACTATAGACTATTGCATCTAATTCCAATTGTCAGTTTCGTCCTTCGTACTTCGTACTAGTAACTCATGTTGAAATAATTCTGTACCTACTCTATAAAAGAGTTCTGATACCTTACGTACTGTAAATTCAATCTTCACTTCTGCCCGACCCTCACAGATAAAATTACTCAGACATGCTATCTACTGTCCGTCCAAGTGGTTATGCTGCAGGATCGTAGAAAGGGGGGAAATCACATGACAGTTAATTACTTAACGAGGCCCTTTTATTTAAGTTATTTTAAACAGTTGTATAATATTACGTAAAGTCCAATTCCTAACAGAAATTAATGTTTTCAGAAAAGAGCTAAGACAGCCCAGCTTTTACAGAGGGGCGTGCAGAAGCAGGTGGGGGAAATCGGGATGCGACGTAGGCAAACGGACAGTACCTGTGCAAAAATATGGTTCAATATTGAAAGCTCTTTCGTCACTGGAAAACGCGAACATATTTCTGGAACGTACTATACTAACTCAGTGCTGTTTACTATATGCGGCCTTGATTCTGTCTGGAGGACAGTTGGAACTTAGTTAGTAGAAGGGGTGGGAGTGAAGTACATTCAAAAACTCAGGTACAATAAAAATTAAAGTAAAAATGAAATGATTTCTCTGTACAAAGGATCTCTCTATTAAAATACTATAGGACTTAAAACGCCTAAATAACCATAAACTCCTATAAATGCCTAAAAACTTGGTTTGTGTCTAAAAAGCGCCTTACTAGGCATGGGCCTGTATTTCCTAATAAGGTTAATAATAAATGTCCAGCAATTATATTTGCAGCTAATCGTACTGCTAATGTCCCGGGTCGGATTATGTTTCTAATTGTTTCAGTACATACTATAAATGGTATTAGAATTGGGGGAGTTCCTTGTGGTACAAGGTGCGCAAATATGTATTGAGTAGTATTAATCCAACCATATAATATAAAACTAACTCAGAGGGGTAGTGCTAATGATATGTTAATACTATATAGCTTGTTCTAGTATTTTGCATATCGTCGTTGTTCCTGCAATAACTCCTATGTGACATATTTATCGATTTTCAGATTTTTGCTCTATTAAATAACTTAAATAATGATAGGGGAGACTCGGTTAATACTGCAATATTAAGAAGTAAGTATTTTTATCAAAATGTTTATTGAACAATATTATCAAGGTAAGTATACATGGACGAAACCTTTCATTACCAAATGAGATAAAGAGACCTATTAAAATGCAAATATATTTAGTTGTACATACATTACAGTTGAAAAAGAACAACTCGGGTAATTTCGCAAAAGTGCAGATAAATCCGAAATAGGACTTGGCTAATTCCGCAGTAGTAAATAATCATGAAATGTATTATGAAAGTAACATAAAAGAAACAATTTATATGTAACAATGCTCACTTTCTTCACAGCTATGTAGCAAAACACGAAAAATAGCCAACTTTCGATGTTTCACTGTATTGTAGACAGAGGTGTCGACCAATATCCTTGATTTTTTTCTATTGCACTGCAGAGGACATGCCTCCTGCTGACAGCCTCTCAAAACTTACGTTCATGCTATTGTAAAGCCGCAGTAAAATCATATATGCACTACTGCGGAATTACCCATGCACTACTGCGGAATTAGCCGAGTTTCCCCTACAGCAAATAATAAAATCTCCTATATGTAATTATACGTCTTTGTTTCGAAAATGTAAGAATTCACAGTCTCCTATGTACGGCTGCCATAGGATGAATAAATGTGTTTTTCCTTCCTCCTGAAAGATTTTATATTTTGCACATAGGAGTTATTGCAGGAACAACGACGATATATTTGAAATAAAAATACCGGCATCGTACTAAAAATGTAAAATTGTCCCCCCCCCCAAAAAAATGCTCATACTTATCTGGCAAGGTCGCTCCATACTGGTGTTAGAAGGAGAGGGAAGAAAATTTTACCTAATTTCCTGGAACCGAAGTTTGTTTCGAAAAGTCCATCTAGCATAAAAGGGATGATAGGTTGTGCAGCTCAGACGAGAGCTTACCTTAGGAAAACCATGGAAAAACCTTAAGCAGGATAATTCAGATGGTGTTTTGTTGTGTTTACTTGTTATTTGCCATGTTGCTCTGATTTTGTTATCTGAAGACATAACGAGAGTCGTTTTGAGACTGGTGTTGATATTACAGCTCCAGTAAAAGTACAATTTCTTCCTTAATAGAAATTAAAATATAGTCGCGACGCTGTTATTCCCGGCGTGACTCCTCCTCTTTCCTTACGTCTTAGGAAGTGGAGGCTCTATAAAGTCTAGGTACGTAGTATCGTTCGCTATTTTTGTTCTTTCGTTGCCGAGCTACCAGACGAGGAATCTATTTGCCGCACCGTTACACATTATCATGTCGTAGCTCCTATGGTGATAAATCAAACGCACTGTAATTCAGCAAATAATTGAGCGGCAAATAACGTCCTCGTGTGCTTTCTGCGAACGCCAACGAAAGAGCCAAAATGGCGGGCGATTATATTAAGTATTTATCGAGCCTTAGGAAATGAATGTCATCATCAGCGAATCACAAGACGCACACGCTTAAATGTACCCGACCTGCAACGCGATTGGCTGCCGGAAATAAGAGCGACGGGACCTAACTCCATAAATACTATATACACTTCTTTATTCTTCTCGAAGTATCATATATTAAAATAATAATAATAATAATAATAATAATAATAATAATAATAATAATAATAATAATAATGTTCGGATTTAAACTAAATGTGTGTACCGACAGTGGAAAAACAAAACTACTTTGTAATACGAAATGCAGTCGTAAAAATATTAAATTCGCTCAAGCGACATCTACTAGCATTCAGGTTTTCTCATTTTATGCCAGTGAGGTCAGAGTTCTTGCAGAGCCTTAGGTTATGGGAAATATGGTCTCTGTTACTTCCAAGTTTCGTAAGACTCTGAAACTGCACGCAATAATGTACCAAGTCCACCATGCAAGGGTTCAGGTGACCTTGATCTTGCGTGATATCATCTTGGTATCAAGCATACAGCACATGCACCGGAAACGGGGTGGGAGTAAGGAGTCTACGCCATATTGCGCGGTTTCTTAACGACTTTTCAACTGAGCGTTTCACAAATATATAAAACTAAATAATAATAAAAAAAAACTAAAATCTTAGAAATTTAAAAATTCTACAAATTGATTTTAGATTTCAAGATGCCTCCGTTAAGAGAAAGATAAAGATAAAACATCAGTGGCGTAGCATAAAATTTTGAGCAGGGGAAGCTAACTCAAATTGTCTTCCATGTACATCCATATGAGAAAACGTACTGCAAACATATAGTCTTAAAATAAATAGTAATCAATGTCAAGTCAGCAGTCGAAGATTGATTGGAACCTCGTAAGTAACACCAATAAGGCATCACCTCAAATGGTACGTAGTAAATTATGATTTCATGGTTTACACATATCTCTAACAAATAGACACGTATACGTATAATTTAACACTAGCTCACTCTCTGTCATATTTAGAGAAATCACAATATTAACGGTCAATAAATACAGTTAGTAATTACGTAAGTATGCGTCTGTCTTGGTTGTGTCCTTCATTGATAGCAAGGGAGTTGGTCGTTTGTTTTTAAATTACACTTTTGTTCATAAGTCAGTCTTGATAATGGAATTGTCCTAAAAATTCAAGTAAATTAGTGCCAGCAACTGTTATTTCACTCATTATTTATTATATCAGCCACAATGGACACAACACTTCAACTAAACACAAGTCACGAAAGGGATAACTCGGAAACTAAATTCTTTTCAATGTTAAAGCTAGCTTCTTGCGAGCCTTGCGACACTAGCTCACTCTCTGTCATATTTAGAGAAATCACAATATTAACGGTCAATAAATACAGTTAGTAATTATGTAAGTATGCGTCTGTCTTGGTTGTGTCCTTCATTGATAGCAAGGGAGTTGGTCGTTTGTTTTTAAATTACACTTTTGTTCATAAGTCAGTCTTGATAATTGAATTGTCCTAAAAATTCAAGTAAATTAGTGCCAGCAACTGTTATTTCACTCATTATTTATTATATCAGCAACAATGGACACAACACTTCAACTAAACACAAGTCACGAAAGGGATAACTCGGAAACTAAATTCTTTTCAATGTTAAAGCTAGCTTCTTGCGAGCCTTGCGACACTAGCTCACTCTCTGTCATATTTAGAGAAATCACAATATTAACGGTCAATAAATACAGTTAGTAATTATGTAAGTATGCGTCTGTCTTGGTTGTGTCCTTCATTGATAGCAAGGGAGTTGGTCGTTTGTCTTTAAATTACACTTTTGTTCATAAGTCAGTCTTGATAATGGAATTGTCCTAAAAATTCAAGTAAATTAGTGCCAGCAACTGTTATTTCACTCATTATTTATTATATATGCCACAATGGACACAACACTTCAACTAAACACAAGTCACGAAAGGGATAACTCGGAAACTAAATTCTTTTCAATGTTAAAGCTAGCTTCTTGCGAGCCTTGCGACACTAGCTCACTCTCTGTCATATTTAGAGAAATCACAATATTAACGGTCAATAAATACAGTTAGTAATTATGTAAGTATGCGTCTGTCTTGGTTGTGTCCTTCATTGATAGCAAGGGAGTTGGTCGTTTGTTTTTAAATTACACTTTTGTTCATAAGTCAGTCTTGATAATTGAATTGTCCTAAAAATTCAAGTAAATTAGTGCCAGCAACTGTTATTTCACTCATTATTTATTATATCAGCCACAATGGACACAACACTTCAACTAAACACAAGTCACGAAAGGGATAACTCGGAAACTAAATTCTTTTCAATGTTAAAGCTAGCTTCTTGCGAGCCTTGCGACACTAGCTCACTCTCTGTCATATTTAGAGAAATCACAATATTAACGGTCAATAAATACAGTTAGTAATTATGTAAGTATGCGTCTGTCTTGGTTGTGTCCTTCATTGATAGCAAGGGAGTTGGTCGTTTGTCTTTAAATTACACTTTTGTTCATAAGTCAGTCTTGATAATGGAATTGTCCTAAAAATTCAAGTAAATTAGTGCCAGCAACTGTTATTTCACTCATTATTTATTATATCAGCCACAATGGACACAACACTTCAACTAAACACAAGTCACGAAAGGGATAACTCGGAAACTAAATTCTTTTCAATGTTAAAGCTAGCTTCTTGCGAGCCTTGCGACACTAGCTCACTCTCTGTCATATTTAGAGAAATCACAATATTAACGGTCAATAAATACAGTTAGTAATTATGTAAGTATGCGTCTGTCTTGGTTGTGTCCTTCATTGATAGCAAGGGAGTTGGTCGTTTGTCTTTAAATTACACTTTTGTTCATAAGTCAGTCTTGATAATGGAATTGTCCTAAAAATTCAAGTAAATTAGTGCCAGCAACTGTTATTTCACTCATTATTTATTATATCAGCCACAATGGACACAACACTTCAACTAAACACAAGTCACGAAAGGGATAACTCGGAAACTAAATTCTTTTCAATGTTAAAGCTAGCTTCTTGCGAGCCTTGCGACACTAGCTCACTCTCTGTCATATTTAGAGAAATCACAATATTAACGGTCAATAAATACAGTTAGTAATTATGTAAGTATGCGTCTGTCTTGGTTGTGTCCTTCATTGATAGCAAGGGAGTTGGTCGTTTGTCTTTAAATTACACTTTTGTTCATAAGTCAGTCTTGATAATGGAATTGTCCTAAAAATTCAAGTAAATTAGTGCCAGCAACTGTTATTTCACTCATTATTTATTATATATGCCACAATGGACACAACACTTCAACTAAACACAAGTCACGAAAGGGATAACTCGGAAACTAAATTCTTTTCAATGTTACAACTAGCTTCTTGCGAGCCTTGCGACCAGGGTAGTTTTGTTAGAAAGAGACGGAAAATTTGCGGGGTGGGTTACACAGAAGAATGAGAGGATTGGAAGCTGGTGTGTGCAGGCTTCATGTTTACTGCTGCATCACAAATCATCCTGAGCTGCCGCATCACAATATTTAACGCCTAATATATATTGTATTAAAATAAATAAATTATTTTTGTTCATAAACTGCAGGTTTGTTATTAAATTATTATTAACTGGGGAAGCTGAGCTTTTTAGCTTACACTGACGCTACGCCACTGTAAAACATATAGGAGAAAACCCAGAAAACGGAGAAATGACAACAAGTTCAAGAAACAGAAAACATAAACAAATTAGAAAGGAAGAAAGAAAGTAAAAAGAAACAGAAAGAGTGACACAATAAATATGAAGAGGAAGCGAGGATCAGTGTTCTGCTGGATTTTTCAAATAATGTACAATGTACAGACAGGCAGAAAATCACGATCAGGAGTCTTTTTTTTAATTGAAAGATATATTTTTATTCATTTATTTATTAAAACAGAAACCAAATAAACAGTTTGTAAAACTAAAAAAGTGTATTTCGCGTCTAGTTGTTACCAATGAAGTTAGCTATCGCGTTTGAGTGGCGGGAACATATTGTAGCTTGTTCAGATTTCTCCCGTCACAGACGTTTCGCTCGTAGTCATCAATCAATTCCAACTGCGAGCGGAAAATGACGGCCAAACACACCGATAAGTTACACTGCACTGATATTGTAACTAATGTTATTTCTTGTAACCATAGTGAATAAACAGTTTCGTTTATTTATTTACATTTTACTGCCTCAATACCAAAATATGACCCGATCGTAACTTTTGGGACACTCTGCACATAATCTAGGAGATAATATAAGAAAAAATAGTTTTTAGATGGCATTGGAATGAATCTAGTGGGCTGTGATCGGAAACGTAAACGCCAAAGTTGAAACTTGGCCAACTCTCCGTTCCCGATCCCGGGCTCCGGCAAGCTTTTCGTTAATTGTGAATGCTCACATTTAAATGTACACATTTTAACAATTTTACGGTTTTCGTTCCGATTCTCGTTTCCGGTTTATTGTGAACCAGCCTTTACTCCACAGGTGTGGACTATAATTTATATATATATATATATATATATATATATATATATATATATATATATATATATATATATATATATAGACTGTGTTTATATAGACTATTTCTAGTAACGAGATCGTTAAGTTGGCAACTCAGCTTAGCATAGAAAAGTGGAGTGAAAAGCCAAACAGTTTGATGGGATAAACGAACATGCAATCAAAATGAGGCAGAAACTGGTGCACAGTGTAATTTATCACAACGTGGAAGCTGATGCATTAGTCACGTCCCTTGTGTCAAAATCTGCTACACATCCACAACTCGCGCACGCTTCGAGCCCGAGAATGGGAATTTATTTTCTTCCAAACATGACACCCGTCCTGAGTCGAACACGTAACTATCTAGAAATGAATGACCCGGACGCGTCGGCAGGTGTGAAGCAGAGCCACTTGTCACGGGCCGTCACGATCTGCATGCTCGCTCCGCGGGCACCGCGCACCCGGTGCAAGTAGACCACTCACTACTCACTGCTACGGAAACAATGTAGTCACTTATCAAGGGGGAACAGACAACGCGTCTAATACAAGCAATTAAGCGAACACCTCCATGGATGGGTACTGAATCTCGTGCGCGCCGCATCTATATTTCAATAGAAATAGATCGATTGATACACAGACAGATGGATATAGACTTATCTACCGACAGATATATGATGAATAGGTAGTTATACAAGGATGGATGTAGGTGGGTATATAGAGTCCTCCGCATATAATGCCATGAGACCAACAAAAACGTTGCATACGACAGAGCGCCTTTCGTACGAGCTGAAGTTTAGGGGCGTTTGTCGGGAGTTGCAAGCGTTCAGTTCACCACAGTCTCTTGTGAGCTACTGAAGAGATTAATCACTCGTGTGTAATGTAGTGCATGCCGTGATGAGATTATATAGTAAAGGTGGAGGATTGCGCACGCATCGAGGCGGCAGCCGAGGCGCGTGACGTCAACTTGATTACAAATAGTAGTCTGACCTCATAAACCAGTATGGACAGTACTTGTGAAAATAATATTTTATGTGAAGTCAGGGGTTATTTTCAAGTTGTCGCTATTGTAATCTTTATTATTATTATTATTATTATTATTATTATTATTATTATAATTATTATTATTAATTAGGAACATAAAATCCAGACGTTTGAGATGGGCAGGACCTGTAGCACGTACGGGCGAATCCAGAAATGCATATAGAGCGTTAGTTGGAAGGCCGGAGGGAAAACGACCTTTGGGGAGGCCGAGACGTAGGTGGGAAGATAATATTAAAATGGGTTTGAGGGAGATGGGATATGATGGTAGAGACTGGATTAATCTTGCTCAGGATAGGGACCAATGGCAGGCTTATGTGAGGGCGGCAATGAACCTCCGGGTTCCTTAAAAGCCAGTAAGTAAGTAAGTAAGTATTATTATTATTATTATTATTATTATTATTATTATTATATTGCGTTAACATTTGGAGGTTTCGTTCTGTTATGCAACGGCATCTTCATCAGCATGACTAATTTTATTATTGCGCTGTGTATGGATGTAGGCCTAATAATTATTAATATTATCAAAGGACCAGAGGCTCTGACATGAGATATTTTTGTTTCCCAACTGATAAAATGCTGAATGCGAAATGGGAATGTTTTTGCAAAACGAAGAATTTCGAAATCGAGTAGATCCTTTCACAGATTCATCATCATAATTAGAGAGAATAAAAGATGGTTATTATTGTTATTACTTACTTACTTAAAAATGGCTTTTAAGGAACCCGCAGATTCATTGCCGCCCTTACATAAGCCCGCCATCGGTCCCTATCCTGTGCAAGATTAATCCAGTCTCTATCATCATATCCCTCCTCCCTCAAATCCATTTTAATATTATCCTCCCATTATGGATTCGTAACAAGCTGTTTTTTGAGGCGATGGATTATTAGCCCTTCGCCCAACCCCCAAGCTGGAGGACCACCCCGTATCGGCTGTCCACGACTGCTTATTCAGTATATTCGCAGCTACCCTCCATATCTGGAGGCCGTCTCTATCCGAAAGCTGAGGACGCGCCATGCCGTGATGATAGGGACCCACAATACAGGGTATTATTATTATCATTATTTTTATTATTATTAGTATTATTATTATTATTATTATTATAATTAGTCTATTATTATATTGTCATATTGTAATTATGTTTTGTGCTGAACCGTTATTGGCCTCTGGCTGTTGTACAGCACAATAAATAATAATAAACAAACACATAAATAAAATAAAATAAATTACTCATCTTATTCTTATTCTTATCATTATATTGATTATATTATTATCATTATTATTATTTATTATTATTATTTCATTATTATCATTATCGTAATCATCATTAAGCTATAGGTATCATTTATTACCATTTATTAATTGTTTAAGAATGGCGTAGGAGCATATTGTAGGGAGTTTTTGTAGTTTTAAGTAATGCAAAAAGTGAAAGAAAATATCCGACAAATCATTTCGAACATTCCGCAAGAAGAAATAAGTCGAGTGTTTCAGAACAATCTTCAGAGACGACAAAAATGCATTGAGGCAGCAGGACACATCTCTTGTGACACAGGTAAGATGCACTTGTATTCATTTTTAAGTTGTTTATAAACATTCTCCCCCCCCCCAAACAGATTTTAGAAACTAAAGTCACTACCATAAAAACGGCTGCCGATTTCGCAGCAACTGTGAGAGGCGTAGGTAGGCTATAACAGAAAATGCCGCTGAGCTTGCGGTGTGAGGAAAACGTCATATTATATGAAGAATCTTTTACAATATAGATTGATAGATACGCCTAGATGGACAGGCAGGTAAAGATAGAGTGATACGTACAGACCGATTATTAGTCTTGACAGCTCGGCGACGCGAAAGAGGGGAAGTAATAGGAGTAGTGGGGAGAGCTACGGAGTAGAGATAAGAGCGAGCGGTCAGTAAAGAAATACAGTATAGCTTAACTGTACTGGAAACATACCGCTTTACAGTACGTATGACATCCGATCGCTCTGAAGGCAAGCGACAGGTCAACCCAAACACACCTTGGCGTAACTAAATGGACTCGCCTGACTCAGGCGCACATTGCTGGAGACTGTCAGGACTAAATAATCGTACTGTAGGTAGATAGACATAGACATGACTGATGGATGTATAGGCCTACTGATGATTTCAGAAGAGTTTTTGCCCATTACTAGTAGGTCCTATAATAATCCTGTATTGACCTAGATAGAAGAACGAAGTCGTATTGATCTCAAGCTACGAGAATCTCTTTGTGCGCTTGTCTCGTTAACAAGGTTGAAATTATACGAAGGACAAAAGAGCCATACGACATAAAATGTCCCATAAAGAACACAGGCCTTAATTTTCAATGTTCCTTAATAACTAATCAATCTGCACAAGATTATGGTCGCCGTACCGATGTGGACCCTTCTCCGCATCCAGTGCCTTGAATAACAATGGAACGAGGTCTGTTCACACAAAAATAGACGTGCGTGAGTCAGCACTAATGCTAGTGTAGGTAACGAATGCGTAGGATCAAGCGTTACGCATTTAAACACAAATTAATTCCAATGAGAGAGTCTCCCCTCGACCGGGTTATTGAGCCCACGTGGTCGCCGTCTCGCCTCCAGACAATATTTGCGCCATGTTATTGCTGGAAGGGTGCTTACAACACAGTTGCAGTCACCTTGTTCTCTGTCAATCTCTCCATTTGCATGCGATCACTTCAAAATTGGAAAGGCTTGTTTACTTGTTTAGTGCTTTCTGTACTATGCTAATCCTGAGCAACTGATTTGGTCTGACATCGATTCTGATGGCTATTTTGATATATTATGTTCGTTACACACTTGCTTTCTATATAAGTCAAAGTTGCAGACTGACCTTCGCCATTTGAGAGCACTCACTCTCCACCCACATATCAAGTTAATTGGTAAATCCTTCGTCAAACGTCACTTCCAAACTAAATACTATTCACAGACAGAAGTCAATTGTTGGTGTAATATTCTACGAAAGAATAGGCCTACTTAGAGGAATGAATCGTAGAACATTTATGAAAATAAATTTGAAGAAAATCAACAAATAAATAGTAAATACTCGTAAGAATAACGCTAACAGCAGGACTTACTAAAAGCTTTACCAATAACCAAAAATGTATTTAAAAATACTATCAGTAGCCAAGCGAGTAGAAATGCGTGTTATTACTCGGTTGAGAAGCTTTTGTCATCTAGTCTTCTGTCAAAAAATCTGAAAGTTAGAATTTATAAAACAGTTATATTACCGGTTGTTCTGTATGGTTGTGAAACTTGGACTCTCACTTTGAGAGAGGAACAGAGATTAAGGGTGTTTGAGAATAAGGTTCTTAGGAAAATATTTGGGCCTGAGAGGGATGAAGTTACAGGAGAATGGAGAAAGTTACACAAGGCAGAGCTGCACGCATTGTATTCTTCACCTGACATAATTAGGAACATAAAATCCCGACGTTTGAGATGGGCAGGATATGTAGCACGTATGGGCGAATCCAGAAATGCATATAGTGTGTTATTTGGGAGGCCGGAGGGAATAAGACCTTTGAGGAGGCCGAGACGTAGGTGGGAAGATAATATTAAAATGGATTTGAGGGAGGTGGGATATGATGGTAGAGACTGGATTAATCTTGCTCAGGATAGGGACCAATGGCGGGCTTATGTGAGAGCGGCAATGAACCTCCGGGTTCCTTAAAAGCCAGTAAGTAAGTATTTAAAAATAGGCTTAAGGACTTTACTAATAGACCGTAGTATATTATAAACACTATTTAAAGGGTTTAATTGATGTTTTCTTATTTTCAGTGTTGTATCAGTGAAGAAATGTGTTGTGTCTGTGAAGTGTGTTGTGTAAGTGAAGTTATTGGGTTATTTTACGACGCTGTATCAACATATCAGGTTATTTAGCGTCTGAATGAAATGAAGGTGATAATGCCGGTGAAATGAGTCCGGGGTCCAGCACCGAAAGTTACCCAGCATTTGCTCATATTGGGTTGAGGGAAAACCCCGGAAAAAACCTCAACCAGGTAACTTGCCCCAACCGGGATTCGAACCCGGACCACCTTGATTCGCGGCCAGACGTGCTGACCGTTATTCCACAGGTGTGGACGTAAGTGAAGTGTGTGTGTGTGTGCCAGTTTAGTTTTATAGTTTATAGTGGTAGTGCAAAGTATTTGAACAGTGAAATGTTTTTGAAGAGTTAGTGAAATCAGGATAGTATCAGTGAAATGTGTCGTAGTTCCAGTGCAGTGAGTGAGTTGACAGAGAAATGAGTGTAGTGCTGGAAGGTACTTGTGCAGGTATGAACATTATCATACTCGTAGGTTTTAGTTCGAACTTAGGGTTAAGATACAAATTATATTTACTTTAAATGTTATTTTAAGTGATCGTGCTTCATTTAATTCAGGATGCTCATTGTTGTTGTTATTATTATTATTATTATTATTATTATTATTATTATTATTATTATTATTAGTTGTAATCCAGACGTTTGAGATGGACAGGGCATGTTAGCACGATGGGCGAATCCAGAAATGCATATAGTGTGTTAATTGCGAGACCGGAGGGAAAAAGACCTTTGGGGAGGCGAGACGTGGATGGGAGGATAATATTGAAATGGATTTGAGGGAGGTGGGATATGATGATAGAGACTGGATTAATTTTGCACAGGATAGGGACCGATGGCGGGCTTATGTGAGGGCGGAAATGAACCTACGGATTCCTTAAAGGCCATTTAAGTAAGTATTATTATTATTAATTATATTTTTTATTAATTGTATTTATTATTGTCATTCAGTGTAATTAGTTATCACTGCCACCGGGTAGTTACCCACTTGCAGTGTGAATAAATATATACATAATACCGTACATGAAGGTTTATTAAAAAATTACATTTCTTTAAGAAATTCATTTAGCTACTCAAAATGTTATGAAAGATTTGGGATTATAGCCTTGTCTTTATAATTATATCTAATGCCTCAGTTACTCCTAAACAATTACAGGTTCGGTCATAAGAATCATTGCATGGGGTAACCAAGCATAACGGATTACTGAACAGGCGACTCTTTCAGGGGTGACGGCGCAAGGCCAGCATAACGCAACGCAAGGGACACACCCAGTTTCTATGAAAGATAAGCTTACGCGTAAACTTGCGGTTAGCAACCGTTACATTAGGCCTATGTACTGCACCAAGTTCATCAGGGTCAACGCGCAATATAGTCTACATCCTACTATGAATAATCAGTATACAGCAATCAACGTTTGAGTACTGATTGGCTTTTTTTGTAATTGGTTTATTTTACGACGCTTAGTGCCAGCGAATTGAGTCCAGAGTCCAGCGTCGAAAGTTACCCAGCATTTCCTCTTAATGGCATGAGGGAAAACCTCGGGAAAATCCTTCAACCAGTAACTTATTCCAACCAGGATTTGAAAGGGCCCGTTCGTTTCTGCTCCACAGCGGGGAACCTGTTCTACTATAGTCCGTCCCAGGAATCTGTGAAGTAGAAACACGAAACAAGACCTCTGCGCAAGTAGTAAGTTATGTGGGAAGGCTAGGACCAATGACTGCTCTGGGGGGAGGTATTGCTAGAAGGAAGCGAGGAATCGCTTGCAGGAGGGGATAATTTCTATCTATACCTGTTTTTTTAAAAGACGGGACATGACAGTTAAGCGGCCGAGCTTGGAACTACAGTGCTATGTTGCCAATATGGACTACCATGGTGCCAGCTGATGGAAGTTAGCAAAATTGATGTTAAGATGGTTGACTTTAAAACATTCATTGACAATTGACGCGAAGGTAAGAAAACAATACAAAAATCGACAGAGAATCAAACATGAAACGTACCAATGCTAACATTGTGTGCACAATAAATGTCGCCAAAAGAGCTATTAAGCATTGGCCATGTGGGAACGGTAAGTTTGGCAACTCAACCGTTGTTACCATAGCAACAGGCCTACCACGCTATGTGACATTCAGTTGTTTTTCCGATCGCAACGCTCCTGTCATGTCCCATCTTTCAAAAAAATAAGTATAAACTCTACTCTACCTTTTACCAGTCTAGTATATACAGCCACGAAGCTCAATACGTAGTAGACTAAATATGCATCCATAGATAGTTGCTAACCACCAGGATCGCTAATATCGCTTCATTACAGACAATGCGAAATAGTATAGTAGCCTCGTTTAATTATTAGGCGGCGGCATTCCTTTTAAGATTTGTAGGTCTTTATTGCATGCACCGATAATAAAATGAAAATGCGACGTTGTCACGTCTTGTTTGTTGCTGCTATATATTAATATAACATGGAGTATTGGAGCGGCCTTCAAAAGACTTGACGACAATGGACAGCGCGACATAATTAAAATTATTGAAACTACAAAGCTTCCGTCCTCTTTGACACCGCTAGCCTACTAATTGAACGTGGCCACTTTACCGGCACAGTGTATTGTTCCTTGTACCCTCACCACTCAAGCTTCGTGACTGTATATACTAGACTGTGATTTTACTACGAGCATTTTACCCCTTAGTGGACTCGAGCTGATGGTGCCCGCAATACACTCAGGCACAGATAGACTCCGCTCCCCATATGCGCGAAGTTAATCCTGGGTGTGGTGTGGTGTGCTATACTTGTACAAGAGCGCGGCCGTTCGGCTACCCAATCATTCACAAAATAAGAGTGGTAAGCACAATAAGCCTCAGGCTGCAGTGCAAGCCTTCGGGTCCCTTCGCGTATACAAAGAATGGCCGATAATCGCACATCTGAAAATATGTTTTATTAGCCTATAAAGTAAAGACCTATGGGACGAAAAAACATAGAAAGACCAAAACTACGTTGGGAGGATGATCTAATAGGCTACATATTTCAATGGGGAGCGGATGGTCCAACAGGCCTTCGTAAAAGTCCTAATAAGGTTGGATTTATTGGTATTTTGCAGCCTTTTAGAGATGAAATTAAGTTTTTTTACTAGAGAGCAAAGGTTTCCCTTTTTATCCAATTATTTATTTATTTTGTTTGATTATTTATTTACGGTCTTACTAATAAAAACTCCAAATACAGGCGTTTAACTGTTTTATACAATAAGTAGCTCGTTTATATGTTGTGAGTAAATTCCTTACAAATAATTACTCCATACGTCATGTATAACAGTATAACTGTTATACAGCTACGTCATAGTTTCGTCATTACTTCGTTAGGAAATGTAATAGAATATCTGAGGTTCTCTATTGCATCCGGTAGAGCGCTCTAGTGTGGCGTGTTAAATATCGATAGTACAACTGGCTCTAATTGATTACCACACTATATTTTGGTCAAAGAGTACAAGCTACAGCAATATTACTCTAATTATTCTATGCTCTTTGGTTTGTTCTTCTGTGGTTACAAGGCAACCATCATCATAAAATGACAGTCGATATGAACAGCTGTTAGAGGGGCGGCCATTTTTTCTCTATATACAACGCTTAAACAAGGGGTTTCGTGTATATAACTATTGCAAAGAAATTCCCATTGTATAGCTACAGACTGTTTATATATCCATCGCTTATGCATGGTTTATTAGTAACGTTTTCTGTCTCAACTCTGCATAAGTCTCGTATAAAAACTATACACGGTTTATTAGTAAGATCGTTAGTATTTAATATATTTTAAGGTGATAGAAAAAACTGATGATTATGATGATGATCCTCGCCATTGAATTCATCATCATTATTCTCATCAACAAACTGAATAATTCTGGTCATCCAGTGGGTCAGAAATGTTGTAAATCATGTTTTCAGTCCCAAAGGCGTCCTTGTGAGACAGAGACCACTCCTTGCAGAACTCTTAATTCACCGTGCATACCATTCTCATCTTTTCAATAGACCCCGTTGCTTGGAGTGGGGGAAGCGAAATTACAGAGATCCGAGCCTCAAACTGGTTGTGATTACTTCGCTTATTTCGCTTCTGTTCGGCTACTTATTGACGTGAATTCATTATATTAAGAAATTAAATTCAATGGCTGACGGGAACTGATTGCAGGGAGTGTCAGTTCATCATCAAGTTTCTGTTTGTACCTCTCATAGCCTTCACTGGTTGGTAATATGCATAAGGATCTTAATCCGCAATGTTAGCTTCAGGTATTACACTTGTAATTTCATGCAGGAGTCTCGATTTCGTTCAAAATCTTTTCCTTTTTCGTTAGGACGAAAAGTGATAATTAGAGGGCGGATGTTGATGACCTAAAAATCTACTTACAATGATCAATACAATGCCCTTAAAATAATGGAAAAATGACACATAATTAAAAGAATATGACATTTAAATATTATTCACCGTATTCGCACCACAGCTTCTTAAAAATTAGTCACCTTGTTTCAATGACTGCTCTGCAAATCTCTGAGAGAGGAGGCAACTTCCTGGAATTTGACTAAGATAAAGGAAAAGAGCATGCAACAAAATGAAAGTTTTAAGGGAAAACTATAGATTTTAATAAGAGTTTGCGATGTGTTCCAGTCATTGTTACCAGACCTTCCATATGGGGAGTGTAAATGACAACAGAAATTGTGGGCGCAACGTGCATTTTTGCAATCTTTGTGTTAAAAATACTGTCTACTGTAGTACATTCCTTCCGAACCATATTGGGGACACAACGTCCTATTGTTCAGGAAACGGTGAAAGTTCCCCCCTTCCAAACATAAATTCTAACGACAACCTCGTACCAACGAAAGAACAACGATCAAAGCCCTCACTTAAACTAAGCTGTTGTCAAGCATTTTATATTACTTCTGTTGTGTGAGGTGAAGCCTTTAGTGAAATGAGGGATGGACTTTAGAGTTTGTTCCAAATTATAAAACTCAAACTTCACTGTTATTCACTGTAGGTAATTACTAGCAGGGTCTACTACTGATGTGTTTGCTTAAAAAAAGATTTAACGGGCCTATATGTAAAGAAGGAAGTAAAATGCATTAAAATGATCTAAAAGTTATTCAAAATATTAAAAATTACCAAAAAATTCCGAAAAATGTAAAATTGACTTAGTTCAAAAACGTAAAAAAAAAGCAATATAAGAAATTAATTTTGTGCGAGATCGAGCGTATTTGCTTGTTTTCCGCACAGAACCAATACGCGGTAAGTGTGAAATACCACATTCAGTATTCCCAACGTAACACACACAACAATTTCCCTCTTCTTACCGCTTAAGCGCGACATTCATTTTACTGCTTTAGGCTTTTAACATATTATTTTTAGAGACGTTTAACATAGTAATAATTATAAATTGGAAACTTACCACTGCAATTTCACCTAAATTGCAATGTTAATTATTGTTTTTAAATATTTGCAAAAATTAAGTAAAGTCTACTACTCCACGAAACTTATTGCATTCCTGATACAAGTAACATTAAGGAAGCCGTCAAAAAATCAACAAGATTCCAGATGCCGATGTTATTACTGCAATATGTTATATAAATAATATTGTTAAAATATTAAAATGAAAAATAAATCATTACATAACCTTACGGTTTGTTTTAAGTTCGCATTTATAGACTGGGGGGGAAAAAAAAGACAGACGTATATCACGGCCTGCTGGAGTATAGTAAACATAGAAAACATTTTATAGCAACAATGTTGAAGAAAGATATTTTGGTGTTCCGAAGTTGCCGTCATTAAACAGAAACCAACATGGAGATTTCATTACAAGTAATTAGAAATTCGTCTTTCAGGTATGTAATAAACGATCTTCGCACAAAATTATGTACGATACACGAGCGGCATGTTTGTTTTCATGTTCTCGGAAATTAAAAAAGCTGAACTACCTTTCGCTTTTTCAATCTTTTCCTCGACCATGAAAACGTCAACATACCGCTCTTGTAACGTATATTACTATTTTACGTTGATATTAACATAGAAAGGATTTCTGTATTAACAGGCATCATTCTAATGTGAAAAATAAGATGACATTTCATCAACATCCGCCCCCTAGTGATAATATAGGGAAAGAGGACTATTTCCACCCCTAAATGCCCCTTCCTGCCGGGTTACTTGTTTCACGCAGACGAGTGCCATGAGTTTCGAAATGAACTCTACATACTTTGGCGATTTCTTCCGATGCGAGGCCTGCACCAGCTTTATTATTAGTAGCAGAAATCATCAGTAATGAGGAATAATAGCAATATTAGTTAAATTAAGAGCGAGTATGCTTCCGCACTGCTGGATACGTTAAAAGCATTGTGCACAGTAACTCCGTTACCTAGGTAACGTGACTGTACACACGCCCCACGACCCGGGGGAAGTAATTTGCGGTTTTCCTACGACCACGCTCATTCTTCGCACTTGAAGGACCTTGCACCATCCCTCGAGGGCTCTCGTTGTCGCTGACGTTACTCTGAGAGCCATGCCTTCCTCAGAGTTGTGATAATTTCCTGCCACGTCAGACTTAGTACTTCTCAACTACACTCTCGTTCGCTCAGGTTATCAACAACAAACTGTTTAACATGTTCCATAAAGCCACGGTTTGTATTTCAAAGTTACAAGGTAACAGTCTATATATATTGTCCGCGAAACTTATCTGGGCAGTTAAAAGAGAGACGCGCGGGGGAAAGAGAGGTCGCTTCTAGCAGAAGCATGGAAGTAGAGGAGAGGACGGTCTACGAGACGGGTAAAATCATGGCTCTCTTTAAAGAGAGCCAAAGAGAGCCATGGTAAAATACATTTACTTGCTTAGTGTGATCGATTATTTCGTTGTACTTACAGTTGTGTATTATTATTATTATTATTATTATTATTATTATTATTATTATTATTGTTATTATTAGGCCTAATTGTTATGTCATCGATACTGATTTACGACATATGCAAACCACCATTATATCCTACTGTAAAATACACAACAGAGAAGCTATATCATTATCAGATATTATCTTAAAAGAATTGGAGGCAAACAACTTCGTTTCATAGACTACATAGGCCTACTCTTGAATACGAGAAGCAAATAGTCAAAAACAATAATAATAATAATAATAATAATAATAGACAAAATAAACATTGTTTTTGAATGGCTGAACAAACCACATTTCTGGAAATCAAGAACAGGAACAAGAATTGAAGTTTCCGTACTTTCTAAATCAATTTAATATGATAGGCTACAATAGGGCTATACTTAAGTCAGTTGCATTGGCTCTCTGAATAGCGTGGACAGTAGTTTGTGGTTCAGTTCTCGGTATGGACAATGAACGATATTTAGACTGGGTATCTGTCCCTTGCCATGTGCTCTGGTGTTGTCTCAGCGGTGACCTTGTGCCGTACTGACCACACGGCCGGGAGCTCTGCAATGTGTATGTGTCTAGTGTTGGTCCAAAAATACTCGTATAGCTACACTCCTTTACACCACATTCGAATACAAGTCGGTACGAAAGTAGGAGGTAAACGTAACGAAGTTAATATTAGTTATTATCACTGAATAAATATAACAATGTTATAATTTATGTTTAGTCAACAGTCCGAAGACTGGTTGGGATCTCACAAGTGACACCAGTAAGGCATCACCAATGAGGCAACTAAGCCAGGAGGCAATGGGGTAGGGTGGCCAGTTTCTTTTATCCTCCATTGCATACATCGCTGGCTAGTAACATATTTCACTGATCAGACTTGAGACATATGCAACACTCTGATACGTATCGTCAAGTGAAATGTAGGTCTACTGTTTGATAATAGATGTAGGCCTATCAGCCAGAACCTTAATCAGAGGTAAAATACATATAAGTTATAATTAATTTCATCATCATCATCATCATCATCATCATCATCATCATCGGCTCTACAACACATTGAGGGTCCTAGCCTTCCTCAGTATTTTATTCCTGCTGTCTCTACTTCTGGCCTTGACTGTCCACATTCGTGCACCAATAAAGTTGGCATCTTCGTATACATTATCCTCCCATCTGCTCCTTGGTCTTCCTTTGGATCTGCTTCCTCCAGGATTGGATGTAAAGGCTCTTTTAGCGGGTCTAGTATCGTCCAATCTTACCAGGTGTCCAGCCCACTGCAATCGACCAATTTTAATAACTGTTACAATACCTGGCTCCTTAAACAGATCGTATATTTCTTTATTATATCTAATTCTCCATGCATTATTTATTTTGACGGGTCCATAAATTGCTCTCAGAATTTTCCTCTCGAAGATACTAAGTCTTCTGATGTCCTGTTTGTTCGTAGTCCAAGTTTCTGAGACTTATGTCAACACCGGCCTAATAAGCGTATTATATATTCTTATTTTAGTTGAGATGGTTAAGAATTTCTATTTAATATATTTCAATAATCCAAAGTAACATTTATTTGTTATAGATATTCTTCTTTTAATTTCAAGACTGAGGTCGTTGTCATTATTGATCACGGAGCCAAGATATATAAAATTTTTTACATATTCAAATTTGTAATTTTCAATTGTAAGATAAGTTGGTGCTTTATTAATAATGTTTCCTTTGCGGCTGAAGATCATGTATATAATTAATTTATTAGAGATAAATTAAGTATCGGGTATCCACATGTAGGCCCAGTTCAAATTCTGTTGAATTTAATGACTTCATGTTTAAAGCGTCAGTGACTGAATACACGACATATGAGTGACGTCCGCAGTCGATAAAATGAAGACAGTTGCAGCGGTAGTCGTCCATTTGGACATAACGGTGGATTCAATTTGAAAACGACGTCGGGATGGGGCTCGCGACCCACTCGCTCACGTCACTCAACTGTCGTGCAGCGCGTGGGCAGACAATGTCCCTCTCCAGCCTGCCTGTTTGTTTGTTTTACTCTCCAACAAACTTCCTACAAGAATCTGTCGTCACCACCAGATTTGCTCGCACAGCTGTCCCCTTGCTGTTCCGCAACCACACTCGACGTTTGAATGTTTTGGTTACCTCAAAGTATTGGGAGAACACATGAACTTCAGTCCATTGACCAATGTGAAGGTTAATTTTTCATATCGCACTCTTCTTACGGCGGAAATCTTTTACGTGTACTATAGGCTAGTGTTCCAATATTGTTCATAAGTAGTGTAAACGTTATACGTAGTCTATCGTCAATCATAGTTTACCACTGTGGAGTATAAAGGTAAGCGTTCACTACATCGTATCGCACTCATCGGACGAATCGCACGGATCGGAAAAAGACAATCTTTCCTGTAATTGTTATGTAACCGCGTTCACTACATCGTATCGCACGCATCGCCTCTCGGCAAATCCGTCCACGTTTCTCGGATGAGCAACTTTTCCGATGCGTGCGATCATGGCCTTCTTTAATAAATCAATTTTAATTGCTCAACTGTTACTGTTATGCCATGTTCAGTGTCGCGCCAAAATGGCAGACGGAAAACTTATTTCGCTTGTAGAAAATAGCGAAGAATTATATAATTTGAGGCGTTCCCATTACAGTAATCAAGTCATTTCTTACATATATATTATGTAACCAATATCTCTTTCGTTTCTTCCTCTTCAATTAAGACGCATGAAGCAATTGCAAATTCTTATTCGCTAACGGTCATAATTAATAGACCTAACCTCAACTCCTCTGTATTCAGCAATGTCAGTATCGTACGACGTCATGTTTTAAACAGCTGATAGGGAATCCGATGAGGCGATGAGGTGGAGCCGTTACAGTGAACGCACTGCACTTAAAATATCCGTTGCGTACGATTCGTACGAGAAGTACGATACGATGTAGTGAACGCTTACCTTAACAGGACGTGTGACCGTAAAACGGGCGGGCCCGGGTTCAAATCCTGATTGGGACAAATTACCTGGTTGAGGTTCTTTTCGAGGTTTTCCCTCAACCTATTGAAGCAGAATTGCTAGGTAACTTTCGGCGTTGGACCTCGGATTCATTTCGCCATCACAATTACACTTCCCCTCTCTCATCATCACTACCATTTTTCTATTAGGTTTCGGGCTTGCTCCGATGTAGAGTCGGCTGTGGCCTGACGCCGGACTTGGACCCCGTGGATATGTGGCCATT
Organism: Periplaneta americana; assembly: GCF_040183065.1. Taxonomy (NCBI): domain Eukaryota; kingdom Metazoa; phylum Arthropoda; class Insecta; order Blattodea; family Blattidae; genus Periplaneta; species Periplaneta americana. The sequence continues at coordinate 179,454,389 of NC_091117.1, forward strand.
CGTTGTTGGTGGTAGCTCTATGCACTGGTGGCCTTTCCACTGGGCTCATCGTAACTTCTAGAACTGGAGTTGAACCACGCTGAAGCCTACGCGGAATAGTATAAAGAATCATGTAGGCTACAGGGAGATCTGTAATGTGGGGGGCCTTAGCGTATGCACACCATATCATCATTTCGCCATCATAATTACACTCCCCCTCTTTCATCATCATTTCCATTTCTTTCCTAGGTTTCGGGAGAGACTCTAATAATATGCATCTATTTAAGCAGTCAAATTTATTACGTAAATTAAGTCATATCGGCCTATTTCATTTTTTGGCACTATAAAGACTATTTTTATGTGCACAATGCTGGAAACTGAAGCTTAAGTATCTTCTTTTAGGCATATGGGTACATTGTAAATTATTTCTTGGTTTAGTGTTACAGAAGGCCCTATGGCCTTAACTCTGTAAGGTTAAATAAAATTATTATTATTATTATTATTATTATTATTATTATTATTATTATTATTATTATTATTATTATTTGGATATGGAGAAGAATGGGAAGTGTGAAGTGGACAAACAGAATAAGAAATGAAGCTGTGCTGGAAAGAGTGGGTGAAGAAAGAATGATGCTGATAGTGATCAGGAAGAGGAAAAGGAATTGGTTTGGTCACTGGCTGAGAAGAAAATGCCTACTAAATGATGCATTGAAAGGAAAGATTGGAGAAAGCTGAGTTAGAAATGGAAGACCTGGCCTTGGGCAGAACACTGAATGAATGTATTATTATTATTATTATTATTATTATTATTGCCTATGTATCTTGAATTATGGGTCAAGTAAATAAACTACATGAAGACTAAGCGGAAATATAATTCATAACATGATACCGAAACCGACGTGTTGCGAAAAGCATGACGTGTATGAAAAAGTTGCGCCATCTTTGTGACACCACGGTTTGTCGAGAGAAAGAAGCGCGTGAGGGCGATTCCCAAAATATGCGTTGCCATGGAATATCAATTATATTTTGTCGACGATTTGCCGTTTGATACGTCGCTTTTTGCACCTGCGTAACATGGCGAGGAACATGAGTGGATTCCCTCTCTCCACCTCCAACAAAGGCAGTAATGGGCGAATCGAAGACAGGAGAGGACACCGCCCCCTGGAATTTCATTGGTTCCTCCCCCCGAGGCGACTCCCTGGTGTGATGCGTACAGACACGGACAGTGGCAAAGCCTTCACTCCACGTCTCGCTGCAACAACTCATTAAGCGACACCCTTCAGGGTCGTGGCACAGTTCTGAGAGATGTTACCCACATAAATTGCGGTGTGAATGAAAGAAAGAAAGAAAGAAAGAAAGAAAGAAAGAAAGAAGTAATGGCGGAAAATTTCCTGGATTTTACTCATGCGTAGGAACAAATCATTTTCAAATCATCAGAATTCTAGCAAATAAATAATAAACAAATAAATTCAATTTAATTAATAAATCACTCATCAATCAATTAACCAAGTATTGTTCCACCCATTCACTATTGTAACTACCCAATGATATTCATTCATTCATTCATTGTGTTCAGTCCAAGGACAGGTCTTTCTCTGCAACCCCAGCATTCTCCAGTATTTCCCATTTTCTGCCTTCCTCTTTGTTCCTTCCTCTTTGTTTCCTCACATGATTCATGTATCTTAATGTTGTCTATCATCTGTTATCTTCTTCTGCCCCGAACTCTTATCTCGTTCACCATTTCTTCCAGTGTATCCTTCAGTAGGCAGTTTCTTCTCAGCCAGTGACCAACCAGTTCCTTTTTCTCTTCCTGCAGTTTCAGCATCATTCTTTCTTTACCCACTCTTTCTAACTCAGCTTTATTTCTTACTCTGTCCACTTCACACGCTCCATCCTTCTCCATATCCACATTTCAAATGCTTCTAGTAGCTTCTATTCACTTCTCTTCACTTCGTCGTAATTACCATGTTTCTGCCCCCATACAATGCTACACTCCACACAAAACACTTCACTAGTCTCTTCCTACCCTACTATCCATCCATCCATCCAAACACCCATTCAACTGCCCAATCACCCATCCATTCATTCAACTACTCACTCATCCATCCATTCACTAATTCATTCATTCAACTAACCACTCATTCATTCATTCATTCATTCATTCATCTACCCACTCATCCATCCACTCATTCATTCAACTACCCACTCATCCATCCATCCATCCATCCATCCATTCATTCATCTATTCAACTACCCACTCATCCATCCATTCACTAATTCATTCATTCATTCATTCATTCAATTACCCACTCATCCATCCATTCACTAAACCATTCATTCAACTACCACTCATCCATCCATTCACTAATTCATTCATTCATTCATTCAACTATCCACTCATCCATCCATTCACTAATTCATTCATTCATTCAACTACCACTCATCCATCCATCCATTCACTCATTCATTCATTCATCTACCCACTCATACATCCATCCATTCACTCATTCATTCATTCAACTACCCACTCATCCATACATTAATTCATTCATCTACCCACTCATCCATCCATTCACCAATTCATTCATTCATTCAATTACCCACTCATCCATCCATTCATTCATTCATCTACCCACTCATCCATCCATTCATTCATTCATCTACCCACTAAACCATCCATTCACTCATTCATTCATTCAACTACCCGCTCATCCATCCATTCATTCCACTACCCACTCATCCATCCATTCATTCATTAATTCATTCAACTACCCACTCATCCATCCATTCAACTACCCACTCATCCATCCAACCATTCATTCAACTACCCACTCATTCATCTCTCCATTCGTTCATCCATGTATCCATTCATCCATCTCACAAGAGCGTCCACCGACCTACCTACCCATTCATTCACTTATCCACCTATCAAAGTTATTGCTCCTCCATGAAATAAAATCTCAATCAGAGAAGCCTGCTCTGGTTTATGATTACAAACGTATTTTAAATATAATTCCCGGTTTTAATAGCTATATTCCCAGCTATATTCCATGTGTTCCAACTTACAAGAGGGTATGTTCCAAGGTACATGAACCTGTTGTACTTTTGAACACATTACATATCCCTTCATTTTATTTTTTCCATCCTTAATAGATCTGTGAAACAGGTAAATACATACAGGAAGTCGTAAAGGAATCTTTAATAATTATTTCAAGCATTTTTCATTTAAAAAAAAACTTCTTTTTCTTCTTTTATTTTTTATTTTATTGGGTTATTTTACGACGCTGTATCAACATCTAGGTTATTTAGCGTCTGAATGATATGAAGGTGATAATGCCGGTCCGGGGTCCAACACCGAAAGTTACCCAGCATTTGCTCGTATTGGGTTGAGGGAAAACCCCGGAAAAAACCTCAACCAGATAACTTGCCCCGACCGGGATTCGAACCCGGGCCACCTGGTTTCGCGGCCAGACGCGCTGACCGTTACTCCACAGGTGTGGATTCTTCTTCTTCTTCTTCTTCTTCTTCCATCCCTTATGCTGTCAAGCGTTGGGATAACCTCGATCTATCCATCTCTGCCACTCCTGTCTATTACTACTCAATCTCTTCATTTCTCCCGCTGTCTTCCCACGTTTCTGTCCAATTCCCTCAATTTTCCAAAATAAAAAAAAATAAAATGTGAAAAGTGTTTAAAGGTACAACAGTCTCCCTTAATAATAATAATAATAATAATAATAATAATAATAATAATAATAATAATAATAATAATAATAATGGTGATTATTATTACTATTATTTTGTTATAGTTTATTATTATTATTATTATTATTATTATTATTATTATTATTATTAATTCATTATTAAGCCTTTGTAAGCTATGTAAGTTCCAAGTTCAGACTTCGTAATGTTAGACTGGTCAAGTCTATTATTCAAAGAATACTTAGTAACTTACTCGTATTATTAAAAATGCTGTCGATCCGGCAGTCATACAAGGGAATGCGTCCAATTCCCTTTTGGCCTGGCAGGTTCCACTCACGATAAGGCAGATCCTTTTATGAAGCACATAAAAATGGTACCTGGTACAGACCAGTCCGACTTCCGCTGCACGGCACGTGCCATACAGGTGCTGCGCACGTGGCATGGAGTTTTCCCTGCATAAGATAATCCAGTTACATCGTCCAGGCTCAGCGGGTCGTCTGCCCAACAAATCACATCGGACATCTCGTCCGTGCCAGCAACCTCAACTTCCGGTCAATTGGCGTAATTTACATTCCGAGTCGAAACATCTTCCTGGAGCAAGAAGCGCATTGCGTCGCGAGCGAACTGCGTTCATTACAAGCGGAGCGTAATTCTCAGTGACAAGCAGGACTCCGACCTAATAAATTGATCAACGGCACCTGCGGACTCTCACTAGAACACATGCGGTTGTGGAAACTAAAAAGGACTTGTGGGATATCTTCAACTTCGGTGTGCATGTGTATGTACAGTCTCAGAAAAAAGTTTTGTCGCACAGGTACTTTATAAGCCCCAGAAAGGAGGCAGTGCGCATGATCAGAGGACGAGGGACTCGTTCACAAGAGAAGGACTAGTTAAAGCATACATGGGCACAATTTACGGTTACGTTAGGCACTCGATTTGAAATAGTTTGTTTACTAGGAGAGGAGACCCCAGAGTAGGATGGGAAATATAAACTGCTGTGACCTGCGTCACCTTATCGTAATCTCTAAGGCGGTCAGTGGCGAAGTATTAGGAAAGCGCTTGGTTAACGTGAGACTCTCGAAAACTTTTATTCAATTTGGCAAATTAATTCGGCAGATTTAATCATAAACCTCTTTACTGTTTCTCCGTCGCTGAATTGATTTAAATCACAGGCGAGAAATTGCGTAACTAGCCAATAATATTCCATCACGTTGTCTACGTTTATTTTCTTGAATATTCTGGCGTTTATTAAGATTATTTAATAGATGTGCACGTTCTCAAACTAAAATAATTTCAGAAAATCATATTTCGTTTTCTACGCACATTTGATATTTTTTTTTTATAAATTTCTTTCGGAAATAATACGTACAAACAACATTTAATTCCTCGTACCTTTTAATGCAGCGTGTTTAAGGTATAATGTCGTATTTAGTATAGTATGCAAATGTTAAGATCGTAAATTTTCTTCGGAATAGTACCTACGAAAAAATAACATTTAATTTGTCTTACCTTCTAATTTATGACATAAGGAGTAATGTCGTTGTATATTAAATTTATTAATGCCTAATAGGATTTTCGAGCATAACATACATCGTATGTTCTCCCCTTCTAAACAGCAAAAAACTCTTCCTCCCATTTCTCATGAAATAATTGTTTTCTAACCCGTACACACTGCTTTGATAATGCCATTATGCCACCACTGATATTGCTTATGAAACTGATATAGAACCTGCCCACGCCTAGGAGCTGCGTGAGGGAGGAAAGGGGACTGTGAAGATGATGTCACTCAGAGTGATAAGCTCCATGAAGGTCAGTGAGGCACAAATTCTCAAGTGAGGCACGATGCCCAAGTATGAGTTAAAGTAATAAAATTAGTTTTGTTTCGTTGTATGTCTGATCATGCGCACTGCCTCATTCCTGGAACTTATAAAGTATTTGTGCGACAAAACGTTTTTCTAAGACTGTACATACCGATGTAATGTAAGCACTATATATAGGTAGGCTATGTAAACACAGAGTGGAAGTGATAGGCCTACCTATAGGCCTAACTGTCATGCCAACAATCCTTCACAGACTGTAACTTCAAACGTTCAGATTACAAACAAGTAGGCCTAGACTATTAGGATGCAGTACAAAGGAGCAAGATACAATGAAAAAAAAACCGTTTTAAGTGTGGAAGATAATAATATAGTGAATGTTATAAAACAAAACGAGAGTTGTAAAATGAAAGCTGATGTGTGCTGACATTTGGTTTAATTAAGGAAGATTTGGGGAGTATTTTGCAAAATAGAAGCAGAAGAGCGTTAAAGATTTCAACCTACGTTCTTAATTGTGGGCACTGCATGTATTTTAATTAGGCCTACTGCACACTATAATATTTTACTCCGTATTTCACTATTTTCTACATTCTAGTAGGCCTACAGCTTTTTATTTTCTAAATGAAAAACAGTAATCTTGAAGGGCCGTATTCATAGACATTCTTAGTTCGGGCTTGCGGTGGATGATCAGCGAACTAACGTTTTTCGTATTCATAAACCAGTATTAGCGATACATGATATGATATGAATCCTGTACAAGTAACCAGTCGATAGCCGGGGACTAGTCTACTATGTAAGATTACAAATTAAATTATAGGTCTAGTAGTGTAAAATTACGTAATGTTGTAAATGTATTTCTTCTTCGAATTTAACTTTATTTATTTATTTATTTATTTATTTATTTATTTATCTTATAGGCTAGCTATACTAATTTATTATGATGTCATTTCATCAGTCCATTTCATAACGCTATAACCAAGTTACACTGTAGCAAAGTATGTAAGCACGTATGTATGACAGAGTAACTTATTATCTGCTCCACATCTCGCCAGTTGTAACATTTTGACTTGTTCCACATCTTAAAGCTTCATTGCTAATATAAGATCTATGGAATAGAATAAATGAAATTTTAAAATGGAAACTTACTGTTAATGTTAGGCTTATAGGCTTACATTAGTAAATCAATAACTGCAGCTTCGAGGACTCTGGTTTAAAAAGGTAACTTACTATTAATGTTATACATTAGAAAAATCAATAACTGCGGCTTTGAGCACACTGGTTTAAAATGGTAACTTACTATTAATGTTACACATTAATAAATCAATAACTGCGGCTTTGAGCACACTGGTTTAAAATGGTAACTTGCTATTAATGTTACACATTAATAAATCAATAACTGCGGCTTTGAGCACACTGGTTTAAAATGGTAACTTACTATTAATGTTACACATTAATAAATCAATAACTGCGGCTTTGAGCACACTGGTTTAAAATGGTAACTTGCTATTAATGTTACACATTAATAAATCAATAACTGCGGCTTTGAGCACACTGGTTTAAAATGGTAACTTACTATTAATGTTACACATTAATAAATCAATAACTGCGGCTTTGAGCACACTGGTTTAAAATGGTAACTTACTATTAATGTTACACATTAATAAATCAATAACTGCGGCTTTGAGCACACTGGTTTAAAATGGTAACTTGCTATTAATGTTACACATTAGTAAATCAATAACTACGGCTTTGAGCACACTGGTTTAAAATGGTAACTTGCTATTAATGTTACACATTAGTCAATCAATAACTGCGGCTTTGAGCACACTGGTTTAAAATGGTAACTTGCTATTAACGTTACACATTAGTAAATCAATAACTGCGGCTTTGAGCACACTGGTTTAAAATGGTAACTTGCTATTAACGTTACACATTAGTCAATCAATAACTGCGGCTTTGAGCACACTGGTTTAAAATGGTAACTTGCTATTAATGTTACACATTAGTAAATCAATAACTACGGCTTTGAGCACACTGGTTTAAAATGGTAACTTGCTATTAACGTTACACATTAGTCAATCAATAACTGCGGCTTTGAGCACACTGGTTTAAAATGGTAACTTGCTATTAATGTTACACATTAGTAAATCAATAACTACGGCTTTGAGCACACTGGTTTAAAATGGTAACTTACTATTAATGTTACACATTAATAAATCAATAACTGCGGCTTTGAGCACACTGGTTTAAAATGGTAACTTACTATTAATGTTACACATTAATAAATCAATAACTGCGGCTTTGAGCACACTGGTTTAAAATGGTAACTTGCTATTAATGTTACACATTAGTAAATCAATAACTACGGCTTTGAGCACACTGGTTTAAAATGGTAACTTGCTATTAATGTTACACATTAGTCAATCAATAACTGCGGCTTTGAGCACACTGGTTTAAAATGGTAACTTGCTATTAACGTTACACATTAGTAAATCAATAACTGCGGCTTTGAGCACACTGGTTTAAAATGGTAACTTGCTATTAATGTTATACATTAGTAAATCAATAACTGCGGCTTTGAGCACACTGGTTTAAAATGGTAACTTGCTATTAATGTTATACATTAGTAAATCAATAACTGCGGCTTTGAGCACACTGGTTTAAAATGGTAACTTGCTATTAACGTTACACATTAGTCAATCAATAACTGCGGCTTTGAGCACACTGGTTTAAAATGGTAACTTGCTATTAATGTTACACATTAGTAAATCAATAACTACGGCTTTGAGCACACTGGTTTAAAATGGTAACTTGCTATTAACGTTACACATTAGTAAATCAATAACTGCGGCTTTGAGCACACTGGTTTAAAATGGTAATTTGTGCGGCTTTGAGCACACTGGTTTAAAATGGTAACTTGCTATTAACGTTACACATTAGTCAATCAATAACTGCGGCTTTGAGCACACTGGTTTAAAATGGTAACTTGCTATTGACGTTACACATTAGTAAATCAATAACTGCGACTTTGAGCATACTGGTTTAAAATGATAACTTGCTATTAACGTTACACATTAGTAAATCAATAACTGCGGCTTTGAGGACACTAGTTTAAAATGGTAACTTACTATTAACGTTACACATTAGTAAATCAATAACTGCGGCTTTGAGCACACTGATTTAAAATGGTAACTTACTATTAATGTTACACATTAGTAAATCAATAACTGCGGCTTTGAGCACACTGGTTTAAAATGGTAACTTACTATTAACGTTACACATTAGTAAATCAATAACTGCGGCTTTGAGGACACTGATTTAAAATGGTAACTTACTATTAATGTTACACATTAGTAAATCAATAACTGCGGCTTTGAGCACACTGATTTAAAATGGTAACTTACTATTAATGTTACACATTAGTAAATCAATAACTGCGGCTTTGAGCACACTGGTTTAAAATGGTAACTTACTATTAACGTTACACATTAGTAAATCAATAACTGCGGCTTTGAGCACACTGATTTAAAATGGTAACTTACTATTAATGTTACACATTAGTAAATCAATAACTGCGGCTTTGAGCACACTGATTTAAAATGGTAACTTGCTATTAATGTTACACATTAGTAAATCAATAACTGCGGCTTTGAGGACACTAGTTTAAAATGGTAACTTACTATTAATGTTATACATTAGTAAATCAATAACTGCGGCTTTGAGCACACTGATTTAAAATGGTAACTTACTATTAATGTTACACATTAGTAAATCAATAACTGCGGCTTTGAGCACACTGGTTTAAAATGGTAACTTGCTATTAATGTTATACATTAGTAAATCAATAACTGCGGCTTTGAGGACACTAGTTTAAAATGGTAACTTACTATTAATGTTACACATTAGTAAATCAATAACTGCGGCTTTGAGGACACTAGTTTAAAATGGTAACTTACTATTAATGTTACACATTAGTAAATCAATAACTGCGGCTTTGAGCACACTGGTTTAAAATGGTAACTTGCTATTAATGTTATACATTAGTAAATCAATAACTGCGGCTTTGAGGACACTAGTTTAAAATGGTAACTTACTATTAATGTTACACATTAGTAAATCAATAACTGCGGCTTTGAGCACACTGGTTTAAAATGGTAACTTACTATTAATGTTACACATTAGTAAATCAATAACTGCGGCTTTGAGGACACTGGTTTAAAATGGTAACTTACTATTAATGTTACACATTAGTAAATCAATAACTGCGGCTTTGAGGACACTAGTTTAAAATGGTAACTTACTATTAATGTTATACATTAGTAAATCAATAACTGCGGCTTTGAGGACACTAGTTTAAAATGGTAACTTACTATTAATGTTACACATTAGTAAATCAATAACTGCGGCTTTGAGGACACTAGTTTAAAATGGTAACTTACTATTAATGTTATACATTAGTAAATCAATAACTGCGGCTTTGAGGACACTAGTTTAAAATGGTAACTTACTATTAATGTTACACATTAGTAAATCAATAACTGCGGCTTTGAGGACACTAGTTTAAAATGGTAACTTACTATTAATGTTATACATTAGTAAATCAATAACTGCGGCTTTGAGGACACTAGTTTAAAATGGTAACTTACTATTAATGTTACACATTAGTAAATCAATAACTGCGGCTTTGAGGACACTAGTTTAAAATGGTAACTTACTATTAATGTTATACATTAGTAAATCAATAACTGCGGCTTTGAGGACACTAGTTTAAAATGGTAACTTACTATTAATGTTACACATTAGTAAATCAATAACTGCGGCTTTGAGCACACTGGTTTAAAATGGTAACTTGCTATTAATGTTATACATTAGTAAATCAATAACTGCGGCTTTGAGGACACTAGTTTAAAATGGTAACTTACTATTAATGTTACACATTAGTAAATCAATAACTGCGGCTTTGAGGACACTAGTTTAAAATGGTAACTTACTATTAATGTTATACATTAGTAAATCAATAACTGCGGCTTTGAGGACACTAGTTTAAAATGGTAACTTACTATTAATGTTACACATTAGTAAATCAATAACTGCGGCTTTGAGGACACTAGTTTAAAATGGTAACTTACTATTAATGTTATACATTAGTAAATCAATAACTGCGGCTTTGAGGACACTAGTTTAAAATGGTAACTTACTATTAATGTTATACATTAGTAAATCAATAACTGCGGCTTTGAGGACACTAGTTTAAAATGGTAACTTACTATTAATGTTATACATTAGTAAATCAATAACTGCGGCTTTGAGGACACTAGTTTAAAATGGTAACTTACTATTAATGTTACACATTAGTAAATCAATAACTGCGGCTTTGAGGACACTAGTTTAAAATGGTAACTTACTATTAATGTTACACATTAGTAAATCAATAACTGCGGCTTTGAGGACACTAGTTTAAAATGGTAACTTACTATTAATGTTATACATTAGTAAATCAATAACTGCGGCTTTGAGGACACTAGTTTAAAATGGTAACTTACTATTAATGTTACACATTAGTAAATCAATAACTGCGGCTTTGAGGACACTAGTTTAAAATGGTAACTTACTATTAATGTTATACATTAGTAAATCAATAACTGCGGCTTTGAGGACACTAGTTTAAAATGGTAACTTACTATTAATGTTACACATTAGTAAATCAATAACTGCGGCTTTGAGGACACTAGTTTAAAATGGTAACTTACTATTAATGTTATACATTAATAAATCAATAACTGCGGCTTTTAGCACGCGCGGTCTGACCGCAGGTTTCGCATTCGTATTAGCTGCGTTCATAGAGTTCATCATCCTCGGATACACCGCGACATGCTACAACAACGCATTATACAGAACGCATCACGATCGTCATTTTAGACGGCAACTGTATAACATGGAGCAGCACGTGGCCGCGCTACCTGACGGGCATACACATCGCATCAGCTAATCAGACCCTGGATCGAAGCCCTCTGCGTTCGATTCCTCTTTAAATGATACGACAAAGGTGAAGACGTACATGGCACGAAGGGAATGTAAAGTATCTAGTTTACAACTTCGAACCTCAAACTGGGAGGCAAAACACCGCATTACAAGGACTCAACACAACCAATTATCTCATTTTTACTGCGAAATTGGCTTAATCCTTGAGGTCAGCGGCTTCCGCACGACACCACCATTCTATGAACAGTAAGATTTAAAATAAAAGTACTAAATCTTGGGCAACTTCCTACAAATAACCGTCACGCAAGAGATAGGAAAATTCTAGGTTACAAGATCTCTTCTGAGGAGTCCACAGACAGTTGTGACAAAGAGATCATTATAACAATCATAACATTGTTGTTTTCACGTGAAATGAGAGGCGACCGTTTCCTGCACTAATTAAAATAAAGTTATTTTATACATTCGTTATCCGTATGTTCTTTTTAATAATTAGGTTATAGAAGAGGAAAAATAATGACAATTATTTGATTTTCGCTCTTAGTCATATGTCTTTTTTTTTTAACTTTTAGATAATTTTAGTCGACTTGTGTTTGTACTGAGACATCATTTTATTTTTACTTCAACTTTTATTGTACCTGAGTTTTTTAATGTACTTCACTCCCACCCCTTCTACTAACGAAGTTCCAACTGTCCTCCACATAGAACCAAGGCCGCAGTACTGAGTTAGTGATTATAGTAGGTTTCAGAAATATATTTGCGTTTTCCAGTGACGAAAACTTCCAATACTGAATCATATTTTCGCACAGGTACTGTCGTCCGTTTGCCTACGTCGCATCCCGATTTCCCCCACCTGCTTCTGCTCGTTCCACTGTAAAGTCAAGAGGCTGGGCTTTATTAGCTCTTTTCTGAAAACATTAATTTTTGTTGGGAATTAATTGGACGTTACGCAATATTATGCAACTGTTTAAAATAACTTAAATAAAAGGGCCTCGTTAAGTAATTAACTATCACGGATTCCCCCCCCCTTTCTACGATCCTGGGACATAACCACTTGGACGGACAGTAGATAGCATGTCTGAGTAATTTTATCTGTGCGGATCGGTCAGAAGTGAAGACTGAATTTACAGTATGTAAGGTACTCTTTTATAGAGTAGGTGCAGAATTATTTCAACATGAGTTACTAAGTATGAAAGACGAAACTGGTAATTGGAATTAGATGCAATAGTCTATAGTGCGATAATATGCACATTAGAACTGAAGCCTGTATTGAAATGAACGGCCACCATTTTAAAAAATGTGTTGAAGTATCCATATTATGATTATTTTTCATTTTAACTTCATTCTCTATATCGTACGCTAATGTGCTGTAGACAGTGTAATATACACTGCATAATGAATACGTTCGCATGGATAACTCAGTTCGTGAGTAAAAACACTGTTAATATTGTACTGTATTTTGATTAAACAAAACCTAATGAAAATTATCACACTCAAAATCGCGATATTTCCTACTTTACGTAAATGGATGAACTAATTTTCTTCCCTCCTGTACCTAGTAAAGTGATTTGTTTGTATTTTACGCCAGTATTATCGAACTCCAGTCGTGGAAGGAGTAGCAAACGGTGTTTCCGGGTCTCAATCATTAATCCAAAGGTATAGCCAGGTTAATATTAAAAATGCTAGTAAAAATAAAATGTTCCTGTATAACTATATAAATTTTTATCAGTGTTCTTTAAGTATTAGTCTGTAAAATTGTATCAGCTTCTTTTGTTTCTGGCTAAGTGAAAGAGAAGGCCTGATGGACTTAACTTCGCCAGAATAAATAAATAGATATTATTATTATTATTATTATTATTATTATAAATACTTGCATTTACGTTCTTCTATAACGTCAAGCCAATGATTCCAAGAAATTACATTATGTATTCTGATGTCACGCCCTTTTAGCCAATGAAAGAAACTCAAATAAACAAACACTACATGAAACACTATTGTCAAGGTTACACATAACACATTCATTCCTAGTCTTACTGACGAGAGACTGTTGAAACCTTACTTGTACTATGAACTACATAATCAATTTGCACTCCCCTCTGCCTCGTCACTACCGGTACCAGAGTTCGAAAGTTAAGATTCAATAATGACAACAACAAGACCACCACTACCACGTCTAGTCCTCGAGATAGGCCATGTCGCTACCCATCGCAAGGAATTAAAATAATTAAGCTACTAAATATTTCAGAATATAGTAGGCTTATAGCCTATGAATTGTGTTTCTTCCGCTTGTAGCCGCAACGGAGTTGATTTCATTAAAATTCTGCCGGCCCGGAAGGCTCAAGCGGTAGGGGCACGGCATGCCTCTATCGCTTGGTCCGAAGGATTGTGGGTTCGAGTCCCGCCTCGGGCATGGGTGTTGTGTTTGTACTAGTGTCAGTAAAATAAATGAAAAAAAAGGAAACAGAAAACAAAGACAGCTTTGGTAAACGTCCTCTAGCCGGTCTAAATTAAAAATAAAAAAAATTAAATGAAAGAATTGTATATATTATAATAAAGAGTATTTACAATTAATGTGTATCATGTTGACTATTATCTTCTATCCTAAAGTATAGGATATATATATAGTTCAGTATTATTATCTATCTAATTATATTTTCTGTTATATCTAGCATTAATATTTTGTAGAGCGCTACTTTCGCAGTGTTAATGCGTTTATGTAGTTAAAAAGTAGCTGGACAGACCATTGAAATTTAGTAGCAATCCCACTTACAGTTGTCATGATCCATTATTATTAATTATTATGTAAGAAAGTTACACAACGCAGAACTGCACGCACTGTATTCTTCATCTAACATAATTAGTAGGGCTAGGATTTTGATGACCTATAAATCATGAAAAAATGTCCTAAAAACAATGCATTTATGAACTAAAAATCTTTCAAAAATCCCCTTAAAAATGCCCTAAAAATTGATCTTACATAATTGGCTTAGTAGGAAAGAGGTTTTGTACTACTTAATATTTAGACTAGCAATTAAATTAAATTCTAGTAATACACTTTAATTATTTTACCTGGTATAGTTTCCATATAGTCCACCACAAGACCACTCTTATCCGGAACTAGCAGGTACAGAGGAGTCTGTATTGAAGGGGTGGTTGGACAGAACCATTACATAGAGTGTACTACGTTAAAATGGCAGTATTTGTGTAGAAAAACGATTAAAATATTGTACAAAATAATAGGTATTAATGGACAAAATATGTAAAGAAAATATCAAAGGAAATAAGCATTATTTTACATTAATAATGGGGGTTTATGGCCAAAATTAAATGGAAATGCTTAAAAAATAACCGAATAAAACAAAAAATTCTCCTATGACTTGAAACAGGCAAAACAAAAAATGCTTTAACAAATATGTCTTAAAACGCTCAGTTTATCACATAACATATAAATACTAAAGCAGCTATGTTTCTGGCTTGCTAGAAAAAAGATGCAATTTCATCAAAATCCTAGCCCTAATAATTAGGAACATCAAATCCAGACGTTTGAGATGGGCAGGGCACGTAGCACGTATGGACGAATCAAGAAATGGATATAGAGTGTTAGTTGGGAGGCTGGAGGGAAAAAGACCTTTGGGGAGGCCGAGACTTAGATGGGAGGATAATATTAAAATGTATTTGAGGGAGGTGGGATATGATGATAGAAACTGGATAGGGACCGATGACGGGCTTATGTGAGGGCGGTAATGAACCTCCGGGTTCCTTAAAAGCCGTAGGCTAAGTGAGTATGTCGGCCTACCGAACTAAGTTATACCTTTCGTAGCATCCTGACGTAAGCATTTAGGATCAGAGTTTGAACCCTAAAACTCCAGGATATACTAACCAATAACGTTCCTAACTTGTTTGGGAACGAAAATGCGCTGCCTGATTATAAGACAATATACTATATCGTATTAGATACGAAAAGGAAGACGGAAAAGAGGGAATATTGGAGAATGCTGGGTTTGCAGTGAAGGACGTGCCCTTGGCCAAAAAACTATGAATAATGAATGAATAAATAAATAATTAAATAATGTAACTCGCAAGTAGTTCCGAAACAACACAGGTTGGAAACCTAAATTTCTTTCAAGCATAGAATCACCGCCTGCAATCCCACAGTTTAAACACAGCTAATGGGAACAAATTATTAGCTCCGGCAACGACTTACTTAAATGATTACAAGACAAAAGATCAAGAAAAACATTCTAAAGTAATAGAAGGACGATAGGCCTAATCAAGATGATAATACAGTGTGATCAAGAAGTCTCTCCGCAGTGCTTGCATAGCAGAGATTTCAATTGGCAACACTGGCCGCTAAGCATGTGATGGACTGGGGATGTGAAGTTGTCAAACCGGAATGAATGGGGGACTGCCAACTTTTTACAGGATTACTAGAACCAGAACGAATAAAAGTCGTATTCGTTCTGCTTGAACTAAGGAGCTGCGGAGGGACTTTTCGATCGCAATGTATAATTTACGGACAATTTCTTTTTTATTTTAGTAGGTTATTTTATGACTCTTTGTCAACATCTAAGGTTATTTAGCGTCTGAATGAGATGAAGGTGATGATGCCGGTGAAACGAGTCCGGGGTCCAGCACCGAAAGCCACCCAGCATTTTACGGACAATGTATGACAGAAATATTGTTGAGCAGTTGTAAAGTAGAATCCACAAGAGAAATACAAGAACGCTAGACTGTAAACTCATCGGTAGAAGGAACCAGAGAAAGCATTAAGAACAGAAATTAAAGAAACGCGATGTATTGAAAACAATGGACAAAGACGGTAGGTCTAACACTTTAGTTTGAGAAAATTCTACAACACATGTACATTTAACATAAAAAAATTTACGATACATTTATGATTATAAGGAATTAAAAAAAAATGATGAATTAAAACACCAGATCCTATAAATTACAGCAAAAAACTGCTTCTTAACCGCACTACGATCGTCACATTACAATTGCATGTAGTCTAAAAGATGGTCTTCCCTATAAAATATCAAAGTATTAAATCCCATTTGTATGAATCCCACAATATTCTTAGAGTTATTCGCAATATATAAAACAATCACTTTGGTACAAACAACACGTTTCAAAGGCCTACTGCAGGTATATTTGAGTATCACGTTACACGGTCGGCAATGCACATAAGAGTATGTTGCGTTCCTCCTTCTTTCATTATAAGGCCCCTTACAACCTCAGCTTTGTTTCTTCCATTACTTCCTCACGTTGTCGCGATATGTCTGTGTCTGCCCTCGGCGACCCGTCGAGAACTGCCCGCTGAGAAATTATACGCTCCTCCCCTTGAAAGGAACCACGCGGCATGAGCTGCGCCGCTAATAAAATATAATTCACCCCCTGAAGCACAACACAAAGCCACCCACAAGCACTGCATTCAAATATTTTATTAAACATCGGTATCTTATCGTAGCTACAGCCACATAAAACCAACTGCTCGCCGTGTGTTGACCCAGACCATGAATTCCTACGTCGGGCCGAAAAATTCAATTAAAATAACTTTCAGGATGATAATAATAATAATGGTGATGATGACTGTGGTAGCAGGCCTAGTTATCACTTATGATGAAGGATGGGTGGAACGGAGAAAAATTCTCTCCGGCACGGGATTTGAACCCTGGTTTTCAGCTCTACGTGCTGACACTCTACCCACTAAGCCACGCCGGATTCCCATTCCGATGCCGGATTGAATCTTCTCAGTTCAAGTTCCATCTTTTAGATTTCCTCTAGTGGCCAACCCTCATGCACTGCGTCACAGATGTGCGACAGTGGCACAATGTCCAACACATTAATGTGCATTACGAATGACTAAGTGGCCGGGATCTGACGGAATGAGCGCCGTCTTAAATCACTAAGTGGTTATTTTTGCATATCATATTATGTACTGAAGTACATATGATATTTCCATGCAGAAATTCTGCGTCATCATATGATGAATATCTTACTTACTTACTGGTTTTTAAGGAACCCGGAGGTTCATTGTCGTCCGCACATAAGCCCGCCATTGGTCCTTATCCTGAGAAAGATTAATCCATTCTCTATCATCATATCCCACCTCCCTCAAATGCATTTTAATATTATCTTCCCATCTACGTCTCGGCCTCCCCAAAGGTCTTTTTCCCTCCGGTCTCCCAACTAACACTCTATATGCATTTCTGGATTCGCCCATACGTGCTACATGCCCTGCCCATCTCAAACGTCTGGATTTAATGTTCCTAATTATGTCAGGTGAAGAATGCAATGCGTGAAGCTCTGTGTTGTGTAACTTTCTCCATTCACCTGTAACTTCATCCCTCTTAGCCCAAATATTTTCCTAAGCACCTTATTCTCAAACACCCTTAATCTCTGTTCCTCTCTCAAAGTGAGAGTCCAAGATTCACAACCATAAAGAACACAGTGAAGTTTGAGTTTTATAGTTTGGAACAGACTCTAAAGTCCATCCCTCATTCCACTCAACGCTTCACTTCACACAACGGAAGTAATATAAAATGCTTGACAGCAGCTTAGTTTAAGTGAGGACTGTGACCGCCATTGTTCTTTTGTCGATACGAGGGTGTCTTTAGAATTTATGTTTGGAAGGAGGGAAACTTTCACCACGTCCTGGACAGGACATTTTGTCCTCAACATGGTTCGGAAGGGATGTCTACTGTAGTAAACAGTATTTTAACACAAAGATTGCAACAATGCACGCTGCGCCCAGAATTTGTTTTGTCATTTACACTCCCTCATCTGGAAGAGCTGTTAACAAAAATGAAGAGACAGAGAATGAAGGCACTGACATGGACCATCCCGGAGTGAAACACATTGTAAACCCTTCATTAAAATATATAGTTTTCCCTTAAAACCTTCATTTTGTTGCATGCCCTTTTTCTTTATCTTAGCCAAACACCAGGAAGTTGCCTCCTCTCTCCGAGATTTGCAGGGCAGTCATTGAAACAAGGTGACTAATTTTTAAGAAGTTGTGGTGCAAGTACGGTGAATAATATTTAAATATCATTTTCTTTTAATGTTATGTCATTTTTCCATTAGTTTAACGGCATTTTAATGATCATTTTAAATAGATTTTTAGGTCATCAACATCCGCCCCCTAGTGATTATCAACAGACTTAATATTAAATGCTATTGCGCGTAACAATAAATCTTCTGATGCCAAACGTATGGTAGATTTTCCTTGAATTTAATATTAATAAATCGCTGTAAACGAGGATTGTATGAACTCGCAAGGGAAATCTTTATTCACGCTCGCAACGAAATACAAACTCGGTACCAGGCTAGTACTTGTCCAAGTCGACATCAGACAGAAGCAGCATCGTAGAATTAATTTCTAATGGCTGCTGTAGTGGGCGAGCCAAATCCTCAACTTACATACAATGCACTCATTACTAATGCATCTCTATTATCATGTAGTCAATGTAGTGCATATGATCGAAATCAAAGATGACTTAGTATGCAGAAGATGTGTACATAACATGACACACGTCAATTGCAGTCTATCAAACACAACTTGCTACTTTATGGACAGGTCTATTACAATTTGTTAACGAAAAAACTTGTTAGATTAACATTTACTGTTTACTAATCATCTGAATTCAAACCGGTTGGCTAACGTTCTTCAGATAAGAATTCCTAAATAGA
Organism: Periplaneta americana; assembly: GCF_040183065.1. Classification (NCBI taxonomy): domain Eukaryota; kingdom Metazoa; phylum Arthropoda; class Insecta; order Blattodea; family Blattidae; genus Periplaneta; species Periplaneta americana. The sequence goes on from NC_091117.1 coordinate 179,473,555, forward strand.
CAAGATGTTGTAGTACCTGCTGACGCCACATTCTTCAAATGGCTGTCACCCATCGCCATATATTCAGTTACTGATTAATATTTTGATTATGGTAAGAGCTTTAATTGCTATCAGAATATATTAGTAATTTTTCATAACGTAATTATTTGTTTTGAAAACACAGGGATCTGGGGACATTCTGAACTGCTAACTTCATCTGTTTCTTCGTCTTTTGCAGGAAACAAATTAATATAAAAATCGTTTGAACAGATTTTTACACCATGACCATTTTGTGGTTTTGATTTCAAATGATGACTTCTTAGTTATTTTACTGAAAGTTATTATTTTCCGTGTGCATAATTCTCAGACAAATTGATTCGTATATATTGAATAAGAACACAATCCGTCTTTACAGTTAGGAGAAATCATTGTACACAGACAGACAGACAGATGATAAGCCTATGTACAAAACCATTTTTTCGGTATAACCGCCAGTAATACTGGTACTGAAATGTTTATTGCCAACGAAATCTCGAAATCGATTTTTTGCAACATAGCCTATATGTTAGAAGCTTAACTTCTGGTTTTATACCATCACCAAATAATAATAATAATAATACTTACTTATTTACAAATGGCTTTTAAGGAGCCCGCAGGTTCATTGCCGCCCTCACATAAGCCCGTCATAGGTCCCTATCCTGTGTAAGATTAATCCTCTCTCTCAACATATCCCACCTCCCTCAAATTCATTTTAATATCATCCTCCCATCTACGTCTCGGCCTTCCCAAAGGTCTTTTTCCCTCCGGTCTCCCAACTAACATTCTATATGCATTTCTGGACTCGCCCATACTTGCTACATGCCCTGCTCATCTCAAACGTCTGGATTTAATGTTCCTAATTTTGTCAATGAAGAATATAATGCGCGCAGTTCTACGTTCTGTTCTCCTGTAACTTCATCCCTCTTAGCCCCAAATATTTTCCTAAGAATCTTATTCTCAAACACTCTTAATCTGTGTTCCGCTCTCAAAGTGAGAGTCCAAGTTTCACAACCATACAGAGCAACCGGTAATATAACTGTTTAATAAATTCTAAATTTCAGATTTTTTGACAGCAGATTAGATGACAAAAGCTCAAATAATAACAGGCATTTCCAATATTTATTCTTCATTTAATTTCCTCCCGAGTGTCATTTATATTTGTTACTGTTGCCCCAAGATATTTGAATTTTTCCACCTCTTCGAAGGACAAATCTCCAATTTTTATATTTCCATTTCATACAATATTCTGGTCACGAGACATAATAATATACTTTGTCTTATCGGGATTTACTTCCAAACCAATCGCTTTACTTGCTTTTAATAATAATAATAATAATAATAATCATCATCATCATCATCATCATGATGAATAGGTATACAATATAAATACATATTCCTGTGTCCAAAGCTTATTCCACTTTTATTTTCTTCCTCCATTCTGTTCTGTCTTCCCAGTCCATCTTCTAATATGATTCATGCAAGTGCTTCTGGCACGACCTCTCTTTCCTCTTCCAGGTGGTAGGCCTATACAGTCTAGAATATTTCTCGCAGACCTAGCATCTCGCAGTTATAGAAACCACTCACTATCTCTCGTGTAGTCCGGATTTGTGCGAGGCGGGCCTCGCACCTCGCACGTCGCATGCGTCGGTTCAGAAAAACCAAGGCTTTACTAGTCTATATTACGATTCTAGTAAAGTATCTAAAGATAGCAGAGCTGTAGTTAGCCAACCGAACGGCCGAAGAACGACTTCAAATCCCAACAAGTCCAAGTGAAATTTTCAGCGGAAGCAGACGGTGATGGAGTGGATTTTCTAATGGTACTGTCGTTTTCGTCATTCTATTATTTCTCCATCAATTACCACCGATAAAATTAAGTAGATGGCCAAAATGTCCATCATTTTATTATTTGATTTATGTTCTGCATACTGGATTTTATTTTCCAGTCATCATTTTGCCACATAAACATAAGGTTCACTCCGTCAATTTCATGGATATTTTTAGTAGGTTATTTTACGACGCTTTACCAACCCTTAAGTTATTTAGCGTCTGAATGAGATGGCGATAATGACGGTGAAATAAGTCTGGGGTCAAGCACCGATAGTTACCCAGCATTTGCTCATATTAGGTTGAAGAAAACCCCCTAAGAAAACCTGAACCAGGTAATTGTACCGACCGGGAATCGAACCCAGGTCACCTGGTTTCGCGGCCAGACACGCTAACCGTTACTCCACTTCATGGATGTTAAGTTATGTACCGCAAAAGAGCATTTTCCGCTTTTTCGCAATTAGAATTTGTTGAAGCACTTCAGAAACAGCCGGTACTTCAAGAAAGTTCGACGATTTCTGTGTACTGGTGACAGAATATGAGTCACTGGCCCGGCCGCAGCTAGCGAACCGGTCCTCGGTGCACAGTTTGGTCTACACCGCGGCAGGGCTCCATCTCCTCCCATTTCCTTCAGAGCGAGCGCTTTCTCGCTAACAATGCACAATACATCAAGCTCAGCTGACTTACAGCCCTGGTTCGAGTCATGAATTCTCGTCTGCCACTTCAGAATTTCGATATTTGTTTAGCTACGGTATCACTTTTTATTAACCAGGCTCGATCCTAAAATATTTCGTCATTTTTCTGAAGCCTAGTAGACTACGTCTAATTTGTAACACAAATTAACATAAAGAATGTATACTAAACTATAATTACCCGTGGTCAGATCTCCAGCCTGTCACGCAGGAGGCTCGGGTTCGAGTCCCAGTCAGGTCTTGGGTAGTATTTTTTTTTTTTTAATTTTTAATAGGTTTTTTACAACACTGTATCAACAACTCAGGTTATTTAGCGTCTGAATGAGATGAAGGTGATAATGCCGATGAAATGAGTCCCGGGTCCAGCATCGAAAGTTACCCAGCCCCTGAGCACGAGTTCTACTATTTCACGGGCAAGGTAAAGTTTTTCTGTATATATTATATTTTGTTACAATTATTAGCAAAATAATAAATAAATAAATAAATAAATAAATAAATTTGCTCAAATTGGGTTGAGAGAAAACCACGGAAAAAACCTCAACCAGGTAACTTGCCCCGACCGCGATTCGAAACCCGGGCCACTTGGTTTCGCGGCCAGACGCGCTAACGGTCTGGGATATTTCATTGAAAAAATTCCATAGTGAAACTCCCGTGTTTTCCCATATTAGGCATTTAGGCCTACATAACAATTTCTCCATTTCGTCATTATTCCATAGCATTCCCCGATTGCCGGCTGGCGACGCACGGTGGGGGTTGCCCTAGGGAGGAGGGGGATTGCGTCTTCGAAACCTGGGTACGCAGCGAACCTTAGTGTATTCAGCCGGTGTAGGTTTGGGAATGCGTCTAGCTTGAGGATTAGTGCAATAGATCGTAACAGATAGCAGTGCTGGGCCATAGTGCCCCCCTCCCGTAAATTCCATTCCATTCCATTCCAAACTATAATTCCTAATGTTTTTCTATTTACGAAAATTAACATTTCAAATGGTATAAAAGTAAAAATATCTTACAGTAGATGCGTGTTTACTCACGTCCAGCAATTTTTTTAATGCAGGGTATGTAATTCTCTAACAAAACTGTGCTTTACCGCTCCCTCCGCTAACGATTTTGGCCGCTTGAGGATTCTCATTTCTTAGTTTATCCTACATACACAGTAATTACGAAGACTATTCATCTTATAAGATAAATTTGCAGCAGCAGCAGTGAATCCATAAAAGCATATAGTGTTAGTTGGAAGACCTGAAGGAAAAAGACTTTTGGGGAGGCCGAGACGGAGATGAGAGAATATTAAAATGGATTTGAGGGAGGTGGGATATGATGCTAGAGACTGGATTAATCTTGCTCAGGATAGGGACCAATGGCGGGCTTATATAAGAGCGGCAATGAACCTCCGGGTTCTTTAAAAGCCATTTTAGTGGTCGCGGTAGCAGCAGCAGCAGCAGCATCAGCAGTAGTAGTAGTAGTAGCAGTAGTAGTAGTAGTAGTAGTAGTAGTAGTAGACCACTAATTTCAAACAGCAACAGTGAAATCAGCTGTTTCGCTCCTCCTGGGAATAAACTGGCAACGCTGTGAAAGACAACTTTCCATCTTCCAAACCACCCACTGTTTGATGCGTGTTATTACAATATAAAAATGAGGTAATTGGGCGTGAAGATGGCCTTGTGTAGAAATTAGCGGCGAAATCTCTGAGAAACGATTCCGAGCATTAATTTCACGCAGCCAGATTGGTCATAAAAGAAATATTTATAGTTACATTATATTCTTCACCATATCATTTGTGCTTGGAACAGAACTTTTAGATTTTAGGAGAGACAACAATAACAAAAGCAAGACGAAGATAATTAACTTACTCAGTTGGAATCTGTTCATAAAACATATTCGGCACTTGAGAAAATACAGGAGCGATAATCCTACCTGCGAAAGTAGCTACTTCCTACTTCGTACCGTATATCGCAAATGCTGGATAATGTAATACTTCGCCCCACTCACAAATTATCATTATCATAATCTTTTTATAAAATCTTAATAAAACAAGAAATAAGTATATTAAGCAAGTAATTCAGAGCAGCCCTGGGCATAAGAAGGAAAGTGTAAGGTACAGAGAAAACCCCACCCATATCCTTTTCGCTTACACTGCCTTATAAACAAACGCACAATAAGGCTCTGTGCATCAGTGATGGATTTTAGGCGACCAGCGAGAGTCGAAAGTTCGTAAAAGCTATTATGCCTGCCTCATACAATCCATCACTGAGCAATGCTTACCTTCCTGTCTACTCGTAACCGACCGAGAAATTACTGTCGCAACTGGGGAAGGTGGAGTAGGGAGTTAAGAGTCTGAAGTGAATCGATTGAGGTATCAGTGCCCAGGCGTGTTTTATAGCAATATAATGTAAACACCTAAAACGTTCGCTCCACGTTGATTATCGTGAAAATCTCAAGTCATACTTGAAGTATTTTTGTTTACCATATACTACCATGCGGCCAGTTAAACTAAATTTCTGAAGTTCCGTACAAAAATTATTTAATTAACTTCAATCTGAAACACGAAATAGATTTGTGAATTGGTTTTTAGTACACGCCTTTCTTTCCTAAAATTCCGAAAAAAAAAAACCACACAAAACAAAATTAAGATCTCGCAGTACAGTAAAAGAAAATATGCTACATTCTCATTGTAGTCCTCTTGTTCTCCTTGTCTTCCCCTTTTCCTCTCAGATGATTCCCCTTGATCTCTTTCATTTCCTCTTGTTTTCCTTATCTTTGTTCTCCTTTTATTCTACTTGCGTTCCCCTTCTCATTGTTTTCTCCTTATTCGCCTTGTGTTCCCCTTGTTCTCCTTGTCTTTTCTTTATCCTTCTGTTCTCAATGTTTCTTTTTCCCCTCTACTCAAACGTAGGCCTAGTTCTACGTAAAGATATGCACCTGTCGACTTCTTTATTGCTCATCCTTTCCGTTTTTCAGTAATTATAATTATTGTTTAAAAATAATATTTTGAATTAGGGATAACAAATTAAATTTTTGTAGCTTACATTGACGCTATGCCACTGGTAGTCTATTGCTTTAGTACTCGTATTTGCCGTAACGTCCCACATAAATAACTAAATCCCAGGTAATATCCAATAAAAAAATTACACTATTTCCAGGCATGGCATATTTTCACCTGCTAATTCGTCATGTCATCCTCAAATTGAGTAAACAAAGTACTGTATATGGCACACAGGTTGGCCACCCGGGGTTGATGACAGAGTCTAGAAGGCGATGCTGAGCTGGCAAGTTCTCCCGTAAAGGAAGTGAGTGGCTTGGCGCCATCGACTTGTTCTTAGCGATGCCGGTAACGGGAACTGTGCTCTCGTGGTATGTAGTATGTGTATCAAAGCACTTCCCCGCTGCTGCGGCCACCAGCGTCTTATGCACCACAACGCTCTCTCCGTATAAGACGAGCTCTACCCTTTCTTGTTGCGGCCATCTTATAAATATGGAGAACAAAATGGTACTGCACAACAATGTGCTTTACTGCTCGACGCGGTCAGAGCTTTCTTTTGTTTGAAGCAACCATTCATCATAATCTTCAACTTATATCGGTTTCCTTCAAGGGAGCGCGCCAGTCTGCATCGATAATGCTGACATCTGTGTACAGGTTTTCGAACTTGAAAACTCTAATAATGTATCTCTCATTACGAACAAGAGAAAACTGTGTAGCACTAACGAGGATAAAGGAACCCAACAACTGTAGGATTTAATTACAGACTGTCTAAGAAGTCCTGCGATGCAAATGAATAAATTGTACATAATTTTCTATATACAGCACACATTTAAGTTTATCAAAGATTATTAGACGATTTCAAACAGCGAAAATAAAATTTATACGAGCTATAAACAGATATAACTTGTTCACAAACAAAATATTTTTATTTTATTGGGTTATTTTACGACGCTGTATCAACATCTAGGTTATTTAGCGTCTGAGTGATATGAAGGTGACAATAGCGGTGAAATAAGTCCGGGGTCCAACACCGAAAGTTACCCAGCATTTGCTCGTATTGGGTTGAGGGAAACCCCCGGAAAAAACCTCAACCAGAGAACTTGCCCCGACCGGGATTCGAACCCGGGCCACCTGGTTTCGCGGCCAGCCGCGCTGACCGTTACTCCACAGGTGTGGACACAAACAAAATAAAAACATAAGTAAAAAGAATAGTGACATGTATTCAACCACCAAGATAACTGACGCAACGGCAGACAGAGAAACTTTGTGTTTAGCCTCCTCCAAGTGTAGATCTACGGTCACGTCTCACTGTTAAAGGCCGGTTCACAATAAACTGGGAACGGAAACGACAACGAGAAAGGAAATATTTTTAAAATAAATTATTTAAATGTGAGCAATTTGTGAATGCTCACATTTAAATATATTTATTTTAACATTATTTCCGTTCTCGTTCTCGTCGTCATTTCCGTTTCCAGTTTATTGTGAATCAGCCTTTAAACAGACCACGCAAACGATTTTGGTTGCTGCACGAAACTCAGCGAATAAAAACATAAGGTAAAGGGAGAATCACTGAACTTCCTCACTCAACTGTATCAATAAATGGCATACATACAATTTGTTGCAGATTAAGATGGGAAGTTCACAACATTAAAATCATTTAAGACGTTAGATCCGCGAATTTACTAAATGAAGTAATTCTAGAGACGGGCGTTGAATGCATTAGAGGGTATCTTATGAATTATGTAATCTTACGGTAAATACACTTGAAATTAAAATATAATTGTTTAATTATTTACTATTGATTTTATTTGTAAATAAATAATAAACGGTAGAATACAAAATATGGCATTGGACTATTTACCGTTTTACGCCGAGAGATGTACTGTGGTAAGACAACCAAGCATGAAGCCACCAGAAGTGCATTTATTGACATCAGGTTACAGTCTTGGATTGGATGGATGCCTACTAAATATAAACAAACTCCGCCCAATAGTTTGAGAGAAATTGCTGTACACACAAAGACAAAAAGTACCGGCAAAAACCACTTTTCCGTATAAAAAATGCTGAGAATTTGTATTTCCGCGCAAATATTCAAAACGATGGTTTGTAGCATCACATTACTTCCTCTAATTAAAAATTAAGAACTATATTAAAAACTAATTGGTCATATTTTATATGCGAAATAAAAAAAAATATATTTCAGACACTACTATTGTAGTTGTAGAGGGGAAGAGAAGGCCTGGTGGCCTTATCTCTACCAGGTTAAATAAATAGGCCTATATATACTATTAAATAAATATACAGAGTGTTTCCGAGGTGGTGTTACAAATTTTTCAGGGATGATTGCGAAGGGCACATGTATCAATTTGAGATAAGGAACCCTGGTCCGGAAATGACCGAGTCGAAAGTTACAAGCAAAAATAGTTCTGTGGAAATGAAATAATTTTATTCCTCTGTACACCTTATTTATGTGTATTTATCTGTACATCTTACACATACTGTATTCATCTGACATTTTTTACGTTGTCTACTTATAGTATTCTATTCAATGCGCTGTCTGAGGGATGGGGACAGGAAACTACACTAAAACAATGCAGATAGCGTAATGTGTAACGGACATGGTCGGTCCTGATATGTACGTCTGTAGACAGCAATGTATGTGTACAAGTTGCAGTCTCCAGTCGATCAGTCCTAGTGAAATGGAGGAGTACACGAGAGCGGAATAAGCAGACCTGATTTTCGAATACGGATAAGTCAATGGGAACAGTAGACAAGCTCACAGATTGTATCGGGATAAGTACCCACGTAGGAGACATCCGGCCCATATCATTTTTTCCACGACTGTTCCAAAAGTTATGGGAAGAAGGGCACGTGGTGTCAAATTACAATTCCATTTCCACACAACTATTTTTGCTTATAACTTTCGACTCAGTCATTTCCGGACCATGGTTCCTTATCTCAAATTGATACATGTGCCCTTCGCCAACATCCCTGAAAGTTTGTAACACCACCTCGGAAACACCCTGTATATACTATTATATACTACTGTACACTAGCCGAAACTTCTTGAGACAATTCCTTACCCTTGTAGACTCGCGCATTCCGTAACGCGAGTCCATCCATGATGCTTTAGGCCACGACGCTACGGTGCGGGACAAACAACAGCACATATAGACACAAACTATCCGATCACACAGGATTTGACGCCAATCTTTCGCTCGAAAGAAAGCAAAAGTAGATCAGAAACTACTTCTGAACAGATAAATATGACAATGGTTGATCGCATTATAAAAAAGGACACAAAGAAACGACATTTCGCAATTCCGGAACTACAGGACATGCGAGACAAGATAAAAACTTACTTTTCTTTTTTAGCACATTAGTCATAGTCCATATTTTCTTTCCTCTAACCGCAATGATTCGTTTTTCGTAGCAACCGCAGACAAACCTTTCCAAGACCGAATAACCGCGAGACATTGAAACTTGTCCAAAGGGCCTCAACGCATTCCAGAGCGAATTGCCTATAACGTAGTTACATACAGTAAAACAAATAAATATTATTCAATACATTGTGTCACGTAGCATTTCTGAAATCAAGTTGCATAACTTCAAAATATAATAATACAGCCTGCAATGACCGAGATATTCATTTTATTTTACCATTCAAATGTTTTCATAGGCTGTATAAAAAAAAAAGAACTCTGAACACATAAATTTCAATAAAAAATTTAGAACGTAGAGGTCAGTGAAAAATAAAATTAATTGTAAATGCGAACTATAGAAATATGGTAAAAATATGCCGCTAAAGTATCGTATATGCCACTAGGCCTATATGTATGTCAGCGAAATGACAGTTTTGTTTTTCTATGACCAACAAACAAGGATAAATATCCCTCATGTCCCTCATTTTGTTCTTTCATTTTTCATGTGTGCTCTATGTTGACCGTACATCAAACTGTTCCGGCATTTCTCTATATTTACATGAAACAGGCCAACTCATTCATTCATATAGTGTTTTGCCCAAGAGCAGGTCGTTCACTGCAAACCCAGCATTCTCCAGTCTTTCTTATTTTCTGCCTTCTTCTTTGTCTCCTCATATGATCCATATATCTTAATGTCGTCTATCACCTAATATCTTCTTCTGCCCCGAACTCTTCTCCCGTTAACCATTCCTTCCAGTGCATCCTTCAGTAGGCAGTTTCTTCTCAACCAGTGACCCAGCCAATTGCTTTTCATCTTCCTGATCAGCTTCAGCATCTAACTCATTCATATCAATATAATGTTTCAGAAGTCACTGGATAGGACCATATCTGGTAACAGTGACTGCAAATAAAAGACTCTGACATAACAAGTAAGTCTGGCATAACAGGAAAGATAATATACATTTCAATTCCATCAAATATGACGCTATTAAAAAATTGAAAAGTCTCTTATGATGACTGAAATACAAAGCACATGGAACACTAGAACTAATTATTGTTGGCTTAACTATAGTCCGGGTCAGCTTACTTCATACCCTAACGGTGAAACCTAACCACCCCCCACCCCCCTCATTACTACATATGCTAGTGGATTGTGGTGATTTTCTAGTTTGCAGGTTGAATTTTCTTTTCCCAACTTCGTTTCGAATTTCGATAGGACTACTGACAAATACTACAAATGGCAGTGATTTTGTTTGTAACTAGTATGTTGGTAGCCGAGACAAATATCGACAATATTCGTCGGTACTGGAGTTTCATGAAATTGAAATTGTGCTAGTTTTCTGAGCCTGTTACTGGAAACTAGTACAATTTGAACATACTAATAATTAATTAATATCAGTATTAACATTAATACATAATAGTTATTTTATGTGTTGCGTTGTGGTTATAATTCAAGACTATAGTCAGGCAAGTTTTCGGAGTAAGTACTAATAATTTCACGTGGTCAAACAGAATACATTTTTAAGTTAGGTCTCGTGAGTCAATTGTTCAGTCAAACCAATGTATTTCGTATTGCCAGACAAAATACTTGACATGTTGATCCCTTTCTCGTATAGTTTCCCTACGAAAATATGTTACAAATTATTGAATTATTTAGAATAACCTTCCAACATAAAGTGCGGTAAGTAAATAAGTCATTTAGTACGAAGGATCGTGTGATATCTGGTAACAGTTGGCAACACTGACAAGATGGAAATATTTGCTGTTTAGGAACTGTGCTTATGTGACCCTCACTATGGAAATATCACAATTTTCTTAAACATTATCTGAAAGAAGCATTACTGATGTAATTTACAATTCATTTTTATATTTCAATATGCCTAGTGAATTATTAAATAAGTAGGCTATATAATAATTTTTTAATCTTAAGACATATCAACTTGCAAATGTTTATTTGCTATTTAATAAGATATATGAACTTTTCGCCGTTTGGGGCATCTTCAGATATAACAAAAACATATAATCTGAACCTATAATAATACATTATGCAAATAACATGAATAAAGAACAATGTATGTATGCAATGCATGAGATTCATGAGCTTTATGTAAAATGTGAAATAATACAGGATAATTGTTGATATAATCTTTAGATTTGAAATTGAATTGGACGGATATTTTATACATATAGCTCATGTTACAAATAAAATATACAATTATGATTAAAATTTGTCAATAATGTTAAAATTTATAATGATGATTGATAAAATAGATTTTAAGAATAGTCATTAGTTGAGGATTGTCATAGGGTATACGATAATTTGCGTAGATGATGCTCGTGTGTTATGTATGTATTTCATCTGAAAATTGAGATGGAGAAATAATAATAAGTACAAAATATATGCAAGTTATTATATAGAGACACAGATAATTATTATAAGACTACTTACTGAAAAACGTTCGCTATTGAACTAAATGTTATTTTATGTGGGAGATTACTGTTTCAATTTATTATCTGACTTGATGACATCTTATTGATTATAAATGACTGTTACGTGCAATCAGATTTGTTGAGATATTATTTGAAATGAATGCTCGTTGGTTATGGATGTCGTAGAGTATACGATGATTTTCGTAGTAGATAAATCGTAAGTTAATACGTTAAACGTTCATATATCTTATTAAATAGCAAATAAACATTTGCAAGTTGATATGTCTTAAGATTGAAAATTTATTATGTAGGGGAGACTGTTGTACCTTTAAACACTTTTCATATTTTATTTTTTTTTTTAATTTTGGGAAGTGAAATTTTTTAAATTAAAAATGCTTGAAATAATCGTTGAAGATTCCTTTACAACTTCCTGTATGTATTTTCCTGTTTTACAGATCTATTAAGGATGGAAAAAATAAAATGAAGGGATATGTAATGTGTTCAAAGGTACAACAGGTTCATGTACCTTGGAACATATTCTCTGGTACCTCGGAACACATGAAATATACGTGGGAATATAACTGTAAAAAATGACAATCATATTTAAAATGTATTTGCCATCATAAACCAGTGCAGGCTTCTCTGATTGAGATTTTATTTCCTGGAGGAGCAATAACTGCTTCAACAGCTTTCTTCAAGGCATCCGGATCAATTAGGGACCTCTTAATTCCAGACTTATATCGTGACACGATCTTAAAATAAAACAAAAACAAAAACCGATAGTATCGTGTACTTTGCAACATGTTCCATGGTACAAGATGTTTTGTGTTCAAAGGTACAAGAGGGTGCACTTTTAAACAAACATGGCTCCCAAAACTAGAGATTCGAATAAATTGTGGAAATTAAAATATGTTATTACTCACCAGATGATAGGGAACACACTGTACTTGATTCATAATGACAAATACAATCCAGTTTTGTGTTAGAAAACATATATTAATAAACGAAATGTTTACTTTTGGTACTAAAAAAACTTCTTTTGTCCACGGAACTCACACTTTGCAGTAAATCAAACTGAAACTACAACCAGAGCTACTTTGCGGCTTTCTCTACAATCTACTTCAGTTTGAGTCCTCTAGGTAGCAGCAAAATTAAAAAAACAAAAAATGTTCAAAGGTACACTATGCTAAAGGTACAACAGTCTCCCCTACTTATTTAATAGTTATTGAAGTAGAATTATCCACATTGCATAAATATATTTCCGTAGTAGGCTACTATTTGTAGTCAAAAGCTTATATGCAGGGAATTTTGGAGAAAATGTTCTTTATGATAATAATAATAATAATAATAATAATAATAATAATAATAATAATAATAATAATGGGTTACTTAACAGGCACCCCTGTAGTCATTCAAGGCCGGTAGGAAATTATTATAACGGAATAAAGCTGCACGTATCAGAATGGAAAAGCAACTTATTCAGAGAAATGCTGCCCATCCTCCCCACTCATTTAGTCATGTGGCTGATATGCTGTGGGCGCCATACAGGTAGTACGACGGACTAGCGAGACTGTCAGCTCCTCAGAATGTCGCGACACAAATCAATCACGCGCCAGACAGCTTCTTCCCATGCTGCAGCAGGTGTCTTCTTTACAGCGCCTGTCTGATTATACCAGTCGGTTCACGTGGAATACATTGCCTTACTAGGGAATTACACTAATGCAACTTGCAGCAACGGGTCTGCATTATACGACACCGCGACTCTGAGAGCAAAGGCAGGCACAATCCGATACCTTCCTCCTCATTTTCACGCTGGTCACAGAATAATGTCATGTTAACTAATCCTATTCTTCCTCGGGCACTTTTATCTACCTGAAGTTAGACCTTATTGCCTTTCGGTGGTACAACCCGCGTCACCGTTTTTGGCGTGTGAAATAAGTAATGGGTACGTTAAGTACAAGTGTTTTACCTTTGCCGCAGTCAGTCTGACAACTGTGTTTGTATAGGAGGTGGTACCATTCTCATCTGCACTAGCAACATGTTCATAAACTGGGCATTATTCTCTAGGACACACGCCAGAAACGCTGGCGCCAGCTGTATCGTGTGGCATGGAAAGAGTACGATGACTGACCTGCATTTATTTATAAGCTAACATATGGGAGCAGGGCTTAGGCTAAGCTACAGTCGCATTTGTCGCATTTTGCTACTCTACTTCTAACAATGCAACAAACTTTCAATGTAAATGTGCACAAATGCGACAACCATATTGGACTTCAGAAACGAAGACAGTAATGGAGAAAACGAAATCAGAGATACTGTACGTTTTGAAATTAAATGAAATGCTAATGGCATGGGCAATGTTCAAAAAGGTATTTAGCAATAGATGTTTAGGATTGATCTCAAAGAATTGGTGCAATTCATGTAAGTTAAGTGAACAATTTATTCTAATTGATTCATATAGGCTAATTCCATGGCATATTGTGAATTGTGAGCGAGAATTCAGTTGCATGGATTCTGTTAAAACTGGAATAAAATAAGAAATCGCCTTTCAGTAAAAGAGATGGAACTCTGCTAACAATAAATCTTGAAGGACCTACTCGTAAAATAATTTCAATGTTTAGAGTGCCCATAAAATAACGTATTTTAATGTAATGTAAATTCAGCAGTAACTGATTCTAAACATACCTACGTCTAATGATTTACTTACATAAGTAGATCTAGAGTGTGGTAAAATGTATCGAAAGTAATAAAACTTCGAGAAACATATTACATAACTTTTTGTTTCTGCATACTTTATTAATTTTATCTTTTTGTAGAACTATTTATAATATTGCACAAGCTTTTCGCAATTTGCACAAATTTAATTTTTCATTTGTGCATTTTGCGACAACTATTTATTTTCTAGCTTAAACCCTGATATACAGTACTACAGGTTGACGCCTGTTGCACACTCTGGATAGTCTCTGATGAACTAACAAGCAAACATTCTCATGGAGGCAAATAAAATAGTAATATACGTTACAAGAGCGGTATGTTGACGTTTTCATGGTCGAGGAAAAGATGAAAAAGCGAAACGTAGTTGAGCTTTTTTAATTTCCGAGAACATGAAAACAAACATACCGCTCGTGTATCGTACATTATTTTGTGCGAAGATCGTTTATTACATACCTGAAAGACGAATTTCTAATTTGTTGCAATGAAATCTCCATCTTGGTTTCTGTTTAATGACGGCAACTTCGGAACACCAAATATCTTTCTTCAACATTGTTGCTATAAAATGTTTTCTGTATTTACTATACTCCAGCAGGCCGTGATATACGTCTGTCTTTTTTTCCCCCCCAGTCTATAAATGCGAACTTAAATAAACGGTAAGGTTATGTAATGATTTATTTTTCATTTTAATATTTTAACAATATTATTTATATAACATATTGCAGTAATAACATCCACATCTGAAATCTTGTTGATTTTTTCACGGCTTCCTTAATGTTACTTGTATCATGAATGCAATAAGTTTCGTGGAGTAGTAGACTTTACTTAATTTTTGCAAATATTTAAAAACAATCATTAACATTGCAATTTAGGTGAAATTGCAGTGGTAAGTTTCCAATTTATAATTATTACTATGTTAAACGTCTCTAAAAATAATATGTTAAAAGCATAAAGCAGTAAAATGAATGTCGCGCTTAAGCGGTAAGAAGAGGGAAATTGTTATGTGTATTACGTTGGGAATACTGAATGTGGTATTTCACACTTACCGCGTATTTGTTCTGTGTGGAAAACAAGCAAATACGCACGATCTCGCACAAAAGTTTTTTTTTTTCACCATGTTAATAATGTCGAAAGAAGTGCTTATACAAATTTTAATCACTCGAGCGCCGTAAAAAAAAATAAGTTTTCTTGGGGCCGTTTACAGAAAGAAAACATAATTTCATGGAAAAATTTATTGGAACACATACAGCAATTGTTGAGATATTTTTCAACATATTCCCCACCGGAAATGAGACATTTGTCATACCATGAGATCATCTTTTGTATCTCTGTGTCGTAGAAGTCTGCAGCCTCGGATCGGAACCAGTATCTGCACCTCTCTGTCGATTCCATGACTAAATGAAATATGATCATCTCGATCCTCCAAAAATAATACCTATTAGAATAACAAAGAAAAAAGGGAAGAAAGTAGCCTAATCACAGATTATTTAGAAGAAAATTATTCTTGCACTAAGGTTTACTTTGGACCACTGCGCGCCCTATACACATTCATGTGATTATTATCCAGGTCCCACAAGTGATCTAGGTAGCATTCTTGAATCTGATGCTGACAAGTGGGCCACCCTGCCTCAACCCAGACAGAACCAGGTTTCATCCTCATACAAGTACATGATAAGCCCAGCGCCCGGAGATCCAACACCTTCATACAGAATATCAGCATCGGAAATCCGTAGGCCTACTATCCCTCAGGACTTCACCACAGCCAATTTTTAACTATTGCAGATAAGAGATTAATTGAGGGAAAGGCAGACAGTGTTGGTGGAATGATAGATGGAAGTGGGAGTACCTCGGAAAAACCTCTCTGCAAAGTCTGTTTTGTCCACCACAGATTCTATCTCGATCTGGCCAGAGATGGAACGCGGACAGTCTGGATAGAACACCAGAGCGCTAGTCTTCAGCGACACCAAAATTTGTTATATAGGGTGATTTATAAGAATTTGCCGTCACTTACGGAACTTATTTTCCAAGACATTCTGAGCAAAAAATATCATGTAAACATTTGTCCTAATCGCAATATTTTCAAAGTTACATTAATTTAAAGTTGTTAGTTATTACAAATAGAGGATGAACTATTCAGAAGTAGTCTATCATTTCTTTAATTGGCTAGTGTTTTGACGCTTGACATGTATTGTTAATTACTTTGTACAGATTTTATTTTTCAATTTTTAACTAAAAATGACATCATTCTTACGCACATATAAAAATTGTTACAAATCATACAGATTTAGGAACTTGATTCTTTACAGTTTAATTATGCATCCTAATGTACAGTCTTAAAGAATTTACAAGAGTGGCGTGATTTGTAACAATTATTGTGATAAGTGCGTAAGAAAATGTAATTTTGTACTTAAAAAAATTCTGTACGAAGCAGCTATGGAATTTACAACACATTTTTAGTTCATTATCTATCTGTAATATTCTTTTTACCCTTAAAACTCAAGAATAACAGTATTTACAAACAACTTCTGAAGATGCTGAAATTAGGAGAAATGTTTATATATTTTTTGATTAGAATATTTTCGGAAATAAGCTCCGTAAGGGACGGTAAATCTTCGTGAATCACTCTGTATAATATTTATGAAATCATTGCTTGAAGAAAAATCGTGTTTGACTTTTAAAATTATGAGCATAAATACAAATTGGGCTTCAAATTGTCCTGAAATTATGTTGTCTCCATTACTTCAAGTACGGCGTCATTGGATTAAACAACCACGTTATTAAATACCCTACAGAAAACCCCAATTCTTCATAGGATAATATTAAAATTACTGACCACAGACCAAGGCAAATTAAAAATTTTTAAATTCGTAGACATTATACTAGGACCGTCCTTTAGACCACAATTCTGTGAATCGTATAGAAAATTTTGCAGCGACTTGTCTCTTTCCAACTTTAAAACCCAGGCAGTTACTATGCCAGGTATGTAATTGGGCTACCCGTCTCCAGGGGTAACACGGCCCTGCTCTGTAATTTGTAATTTCTGGTGGTCGGCTCTAAAAGCTAACAAGTGGTCAGGAATTCTGTGAACTGCCACGCCTACTGCTGCACCTCAAGGTGAGAAAACAATCTCTTGATGGCATCCATTAAAGAACTGATTAAAAGCGTATATATATCCACTTCACCGAAGGAAAATAAAACGACTTTTACTTCCAGACTCCAAAAACCATCACTCCAAAGGAAACTCCGCTACTTTTTCATCAGCATTTGAAGACGAATATACTGTAGAAGCTTGCATGTTTTATTGCCTCAGTAGTTTTATGCTTTCTTGGCCCATAAACAGAACCTATTCTATATTTCGTCAATTAAAAGAGTTTTAACGACAAAGCTATTAAATTTTATTTCATTATTATTATTATAGACCTATTTAATAAGCAACTACCCCACCATCATACATGCTCTCCTTTACACAGGTAAGTTCTCAAAGGACAGTTAGTACATTCGCAGTATTGAAGCAAATTGTTGAACGCAATGAACCGAATACGTATATTAAAATGTTTCACCCTTATAGACCCTAAGGGTGCTATTCATAGACATTTCGCAGCACGCGCTACGAGCGTACTAAGCTAGCCCCGGCTATCCACTGGTTACTTGTACAGAATTCAAATCATATCCTATCGCTAACACTGGTTTATGAATACGAAAAACGCTGATCATCCACCGGAAGCCCGCGCTAAAAATGTCTATGAATACGGCCCTAAAGACAAAAGAAAACTATGCGATGGAAAGATCAGTTCATAAATTTTCTTGAAGAAGACGAAGAGGTCTTTCTAGAGTTATCTTTTCATGATACAGTCCTTAGGATTTTCATTCGGTTTT
This sequence comes from Periplaneta americana, assembly GCF_040183065.1. Classification (NCBI taxonomy): domain Eukaryota; kingdom Metazoa; phylum Arthropoda; class Insecta; order Blattodea; family Blattidae; genus Periplaneta; species Periplaneta americana. The sequence goes on from NC_091117.1 coordinate 179,491,506, forward strand.
CATAAAACCATCTGCTAGTTATCTCGTAAATGAAATTCGGACAATGCCCTTTCCCTATTTTATTCCTATGTACATAAGTTATTGTTTAGTCAACTGTCGGAAGACAAGTTTGAACCTTATAAGGGACACCAATAAGACCACTTATGAGAAGGTAATGGGGCAGGGTGGCCAGTTCCTTACCTTCTCCATTGCATACATCGCTGACTAATAACATATTACACTAACCAGACTTCATCTAACATTTCGACACGTGAGATGTACTGTAGCCTACTGCATGATATTAGATGTAGCCAGAACCTCAATCAGAGGTAGTGTATGTAAGTTAGATACAAGTTAGGTAATTTATTCCAAAATCCAAGTTAGGTCATTTAAAAGCGCTTGTCCAAATTTTATAGTGCCTATAAATGCCTACTTTAGGGATAACAGGCCTACGCTGTTTTAGAAACAGGAGCCTACAGTAGTATCACCTATTTTGAAAAAAAAAATGTGCGTTACGTATCTCGCCCTTTAAAATTCCCCTTTATTACCTACTGTTCAAAGTTAAAATTGTTTAATCTATATTACCAACTATTCTTGTTACCTCAAGGTTCCATTATTGAGGCAGTGTTCTTGTAGATGTGTATGCCCCCTAATGAAACAGCTTTTTCAATAATGTATCCAGATAAACATGACCTTAGGTTGACAATTTTCTTCTCAGTTTTCCACTGTTACTCAAAACACATTTCACTTGCGTTCAAGAAGTATGTTATAGAAAGAATATTTGGTGAAGACAAAGTTTCACAACAGATAGAAGGATAATTTTCTGTTACTACTGCGAAAAAGAGGTAAATGCATAGACCGCGCCACCGTTTTTGGCATGTGAAATAAGTAATGGGAACCTTAAGTGCGAGTATTTTATCTTTGTAGCATCTATGGGCGATAAAGCTGACAATTGTGATTGGCAGATTGTTGATGTGACGCGTATTTAGAAGGAGGTACCGTTCTCAGCTGCAGTGGCAACAGAATCTCACTGACTGGACACTGTACTCAAGGACACACTGCAGGAAAGTTAAGTGCGAGTATCTTACTTTTTCCGCAATCTTGGCAGCAAGACTGGCAGCTGTGGTTGGTAGATTGCTGACGTGACGTGTACAGAAACTTATACCATTCTCAGCTACACTATCAAAAGATGCTCGCAGACTGTGCATTGTACTCAAGAACAAGCGCCAGAAACATTAGCTCAGTAATAGTACAGATTTCTGTTTTCATATGTCTGACAATTTCTTTACTATGAAATAGCGAAATCACATAGGCTGCATGAATCAGGTGAAGGGAGCAGATTTTATTCATGCAGATTTCCCCCTCCCCCCCTCGACATTTTAAAATAAAATGTAGTTTGAATTCCTTCTCGTTTATCACATAATATTAAGATAGAAAAACGATAAACTTTATGGGCCATATTCATAGACATTCTTAGCGCGGGCTTCCGGTAATGATCAGCGAACTAACATTTTTCGTATTCATAAACTAGTGTTAGCGATATGATATGAATCCTGTACAAGTAATCACTCGATAGTTCAGCACGATCGTAGCGCGGGCTAACGAAATGTCTCTGCATAGCACCCTTAAATTTTATTTCGAATATACGACTTTCATATTTTTCGTCTGTTAAAAATTCAATTAAGTAAAATTTAACACGGAAATATAACCCTTTTATTGATTACGTATTTTTTAAGGAAACAACTGAGGGGTCTACTTCAAGAGGGAGCTATGTCATATTAACCATAACGTGAAGGAAAAAAAAAGTCTGTTACAAAAAGGATCGTATCCTAGAATTAATCAAGAGTCCTCTAGCATTGGATGATGCAATGCCACATTTATATAGTTTAGGGAAAGAACTGATGGTGGGAACTGCCTGAAAAACATTAAATTTCACTGATCATAATTTTGTGGCATAGCTCCCTCTTGCAATGGACCTCCTCAATTCATTTATTTTCATTTAGAACGAAATTAATCGTTGGGCCGATAGACTGGTCTTATTTCTTCACAAGTAAAATGTGGAAAGAAGTAGCGAGCACCATAATAATACAGTTGCTCATGTTAAATATGCAGCAAAGCAAAATATTAGGCCTATATACATGTTAAATATAAGTTCGCATTTTAGTGCCTATTTTGGGTGCTTTAGTGCTTTTTTTTCGCTTCCTATTTTTAACGTTTGAAGTGCCTACATGTTGGGCTTCACTCATAAACGTGATGCATATTCAACGAACTGTCTAACAGAAGAACAGTTTAGTTACTATCTATAAACTGTTCTTCCACTTATCTTCCAGATACAACTGAAATGTTTCGACTACAGCAATAGAAGGGATGACTCGTAAGAATATGTATAAAGATAGTGCTGCCCCTGGTGGCAAACTAACCGCGCTGCTATGATTAACTCTCCTTTGTTCAGGGGTTTGGACTGCCACCTGCGGGAGAGAGCGAGGGAGGCTCTGAAATGTCGATACAATGGCGATAGCATTCCGAGGTCTACCGCCCCCTCACCCTTCGTGGGAACACAATATACTCGCCAAAGGTCATTAAATCTTGCATCGAGACACCATTAAACCAGAGTAAGTATCGCTGCCGAGCAGACCAACAATATGCAAGCATCACATTGCACAGTCGCATAGTTCTAGAGCAGTATTCAACAGTCGCATGAAAACTCTACTTTGAATAACGTCGTGCTTAACTGAAACTGCAGGGTGATATGAGCACAAGGGCTAAAGACGATGCGCTCCACGTCAGTCGGTCTATCCATTCCCTCTCTAAGGCCCAATTGTATAAAACTCCCTGACTAAATCAATTTCATTTTTGTTTTGTTACCGATAAGCTGCTGTAATTTAATGTGTGACACTTTTATTAAGCCGCCAATGCTTATCTAGTACAATAGTCATTTACATGAGTAAGGTTTCTACATGAACGTTTTCGATACTATTTTGTGTATCATCTTGAGATGCATTATAATTATAAATTAGCAATTAAATTTGTAAATGATTGAAAACCTAGCCATTGGGTGTGTGTTCTGTGAACTTCCATCTCGTGGTTAAGTGTGTGATACATTATTGTATTGTTATATTATAAGATTTATATTGCATTTTAGAATTTGATTAGGCTAATATTAAGTTAGCTTAGTCTAACTATTAGCACTAATTACTAGTACACACACGTACCAGCGACATCCATAAATGTATCACACACTTAACCACGAGATGGAAGTTCACAGAACACACACCCAATGGCTAGGTTTTCAATTATTTACAAATTTAATTGCTAATTTATAATTATAATGCATCTGAAGATGATACACAAAATAGTATCGAAAACGTTCATGTAGAAACTTTACTCATGTAAATGACTATTGTACTAGATAAGCATTGGCGGCTTAATAAAAGTGTCCCACATTAAATCCCTGGCTAAAGATTAACTTTGATCGAAGATCGAAAAGTGAACCGAGTTCAGACACTTCTATTGTATAAAACTTTTCTGCGATCAAATTACCTTGGTTCAAATGCAATCTAAGTTCACGTGAAAAGGATATGGCAACATCGCATAAACAGGTGAAATATGTGATGCGCGGACCATGTTGTACAGGTTTGTTCAGTGCTGCCAATCCAGCGACTTTAACTCTTTTTCAACAACAATTTCTTTTAACTTTTATATTGCTTAAATAGGGATTTAGCGACCTTTTTAGCACCCCATAGTGACGAAATTTAATCTTTCTTTGTTGATAATGAGAAATCTAGCGACTTTACAACTACTTCTTGGCTACTTTTCGTACACTCTGTTAGAGACACTGGTTTGTTTTGTGCAATGTAAATAATGGCGGACAATAAGAAGAAGGTTGACTGTTCTCCAAATTGTTATCATGTTATGGTGTTTGATATTGCCAAACATAATAAAGCTTTATAAAACGACAATTTTCGTTTAGTAATACAGTTAATTGAAAATTTATGAATGTACCTATCATATCCATTAATAATTAATGGTTGTTATAAACATAATATAATTATAGGTTATGTTATAAGATATCAGATTGTTTGTGTATTAAGGCAAGAAATTGAAAAAAAAAAAATTATAAATGTACCTACCATACCTATTAATATTAATAATAATAATAATAATAATAATAATAATAATAATAATAATAATAACAATAATAATAATAATAATAATAATAATAATAATGGATATTTTATTTGCACAATCTGTCACTCGTATATTTAAAACAGAAAAGAAATAACTGAACTTGAATCATCTAACTTAGTAGGAGAAATTTCTTCAGTCAAAGTTGACTTTAGTTTGAGACAAATTAATCTCAGATTAAACTTTGTACAACACAAAATTCCAAGTTCAGCTAGAACAAGGATCAATTTAACCTCTGATCTAAGATTAAATGGTTTATACAATCGGGCCTTAGAGAGAGAATTTTTTAACGATTGTTTCCTAAAATACATCTAAAAAAAGGATTAATAATAATAATAATAATAATAATAATAATGGTAATAATGATAATAGTAATAATAATAATAATAATAATAATAATAATAATAATAATAATAATATAAGAGAAGAAGTGTCACTCAGATAGTAGACAAGTTATTTTCTCAAGTAGGTACACTTTTTCGCAACAATTATTCAGTTCCTCTGTAAAAAGAACTAAGGAAGAGACTAGTGAAGTGCTTTGTGTGTATCGTGGCACCGCATAAGGCAGAAACATGGGCATTACGACGAAGTGAAGAAAAGCATTTGAAATGTGGATACGGAGAAGGATGGAGCGTGTGAAATGGACAGACAGAATAAGAAATGAAACTATTCTAGAAAGAGTGTGCGAAGAAATAATGATGCTGAAACTAATCAGGAAGAGAAAAAGGAATTGGTTAGCTCACCTGCTGAGAAGAAACTGCCTATTGAAGGATGCATTGGAAGAAATAGTTAACAGGAGAAAAGTTCGGGGCAGAAGAAGATATTAGATGACGGATGATCAGACAATCTATCTTCATCATTTTCTCAGACACATTTTTATCTGCCCCCAGTAATGGTGCCAGCCACTGATTACTAGCGGAACTGTTTCAAAATTTGTCAGTTTTTATATCTTTGGTTCTGATTTATTCCGTAGTTAGAAAATCTGCTTACATGATCATAAAATCGTAGTTCAGATATCTTTGAACGCCAGTGTATGCACACACACCGACAACTCAACAAACTGCTAAGACTACCGTGGTCTGCCTACTCCCTACGGATCTCTTAACAGAGAGTTTGCAATGCAGTTAGTTGTAGCAACAGCAATAATTTCAACCATCATGCATTACACCTGCAACGCAGGAGTCACGCCATCATCTGACATAATATGTTGCTATGGTTACAATTAGTCAAAAACATGAAACCACCATTCCCATCATTTTACTCTTATTTCATAACTTTCTGCATTACACGTTACTGAATCACGCATGAGTCGTGTTTTAGCTGCACATGTTTCTTCACTGCACAATAAATCTGGACGACTCCTGGCGTGATTCAATATATATTAAACATATGTTGCAGAAATGCACTTGTCAGTTTTTCGTAGGACGTTTGTTATGTGTTAGCAAAATGTACGAATTGGCCATATTCAATTGACTACTGCAGAAGAGGATAAAGTCGATCAAAATTTTGCAATTTTTTAATGTTATTGAGGTTATGCAATGGAGCGAAGTTCCTCAGAAAACAGCATTTTGTCGTCATATCCTTCAATTATGAAGACACGTTACAAGAATTGAATTACAATCTATAAAAAAACTGTTTTTTATTTGACTTGTGATCGAAGTTACCTGCTTAAATAGGGTAAAGTCGATCACCATTGAAATTTTAGTTTAAGATCGATTTTAAAATATTGCGGAGTAAAGTCGATCACTGTTTGTTTTTAAAAAACAAATTAAGTGTATTACATATATTTTATTTGTTATAAGGGATGTAAAAACAATAATAATATCTTCAATATATGTCTATAGCATTATACAGTGTATCTTTTGTTACTGTGATCATACTATTCGATACAATTAGGCCTATAGGTCTCCACTGTACAATCGTGACTATGATTGCAACTTATAAAACATAAAAACACATTTTAATACTTCACATACAAATGCACAATGGCAAGAAGGCAACTTGCATTAAGCATAGGATTCAATTGTCCCCACTGAACACCAGATTACTATGAGTTTTATGATTTAGGCCTGTGAAGCACGTGATGGGACTGACGACACGTGATGTCAGCCCGACGATGTACATTCACAAGAGTTGACACAGTAGGATATCACTGGGCAACGGACTTCTATGGTCCGAACCGGGAATCTGTAGAGTAACTTCGCACATATGGGGGCGGAGTCTATCTGTTTCGGAGAGTATTGCGGGCAGTATCATCTCGAGTCCGCTAAGGGGTAAGATGCTCGTGGTAGAAAGTAGAGTAGAATTCAGATAGAAATTATCCCCTCCCTGCAAGCGACTGGTTGCTTCAAGCAATGCCTCCCTCCAGAGCAGTCATTGGTCATAGCCCTCCCACATACCACTTGCGCTGAGATCTTGTTTTGTCTTTCTACTCCACAGATTTCTGGGACGGACCATAGTTCCGTACCTATTTTGTTTGTTACGTCCTGGACGCATGTTATTCAGATATATTTACGTTTCATGTACACAGGATCTCCCTATTAAAATTCTATAGGATTAAAAATGCTTAAATGAACCATAAACTTCTACAATGCCTAAAAGCTATGCTTGTGTCTCAAAATAATATTTTTAGTTTTTTGCGTACCGTATATTTAAAATAAAAATGCCGTTACTAAAATGCAAAAAATGCCCAAAAAACTACAAAAAAAAATTATATTTAAAATGTAACAAATTGTCTTGCAGGCAAACACTGGTCTGACAAGTTCCGTTTTCATATTCATCTTGGAGGGGGAAAGAGGAAGATTTTACCTAATTTTCTGCAACCGAAGTTCATTTGGGAAAGTCAGTCCTAGCATAAAAGGGGTTAGTAGGTTGTACACATTAACAAATTAGTTTTCGTCTCAAGGCACCTCCATTATGCGAAATGAAACTGACCGATTAGCAATCAGTCTCTTTCAGTGATAGAATTTGAATCTTGGTTCAGTAGCATTCATTGTTAGCACAAGTTATTTGTAAGAGTACATAAATTCTACGAAAAATGGAATGTTTACTTAAATTACAATTATAAATTGTTAATGTTATATAAATGGGCAGGGCATGAAGCACGTATGGGCAGATTCAGAAATGCATATTGTTTATTGTTAGTAGAATAACATGTACAGAAATACAGTCTTAATTCTTCCCTGAAGGAGTAAAAACTCGTGCTGAGGGAATTATCTAACCACATACTTAACACAAAGATAATTACTTGACACAAAGTGGGACAAGAAAAACAATTATAGGAATAAATTAACTTTAAAAATATAATTCCAATTTTAACAATTTAAACCATACAAATACATACACATATTAAATCAATATATATTCTTTAAAAATTAAAATCCTAACGCTATTTTTTTAAATTTCTGATACTAAAATTTTCCAAATTTGGGTATTTTTCAGTTATTTTATTATATAACCTCGGACCAAAGTAGGTACCATGACTGTGCTTGTGAAACACTTTGGTTCCTCTAGTCATAGGCCTATAAAGTCGGATTTTTTAGTTTCATATTTATGATGATACTATTTGAATTTATTAAGATTTTTATGTATGAAGTTTAATAAGGCAATATAATAAATCTGTTTAATTTTCAAAACAAGCATTTCCCCGTCCTAAAATTCCATATAGAGTGTCAGTTGGGAGACCGGAGGGAAATAGATCTTAGGTGGGAAGACAATATTAAAATGGATTTGAGGGAGGTGGGACATGATGATAGAGAGTGGATTAATCTTGCACAGGAAGGGACCGATGGCGGGCTTATGTGAGTGCGGCAATGAACCTTCGGGTTCCTTAAAAGCCATTTGTAAGTAAGTAATGTTATATAAACTCCTAAAAGTCCTAAATTGGATTTATAAAGTTCTAATATCTCTTTTTTTTTTTTTTTTTTTTGATTCCGTGTATAGTTAGTACAGTTCATGTATTTAGTTAGTATAATTTTTGTGTTCAGGTGTATGGTTTTGTGTGTTTTAGTTTGGATAGTTTGATTCCGTGTATAGTTGGTATAGTTCATGTATTTAGTATGATTTCTGTGTTCAATTATATGGTTTTGTGTGTTTTAGTTTGGATAGTTTGATTCCGTGTATAGTTGGTATAGTTCATGTATTTAGTATGATTTCTGTGTTCAATTATATGGTTTTGTGTGTTTTAGTTTGGATAGTTTGATTCCGTGTATAGTTGGTATAGTTCATGTATTTAGTATGATTTCTGTGTTCAATTATATGGTTTTGTGTGTTTTAGTTCGGATAGTTTGATTCCGTGTATAGTTGGTATAGTTCATGTATTTAGTATGATTTCTGTGTTCAATTATATGGTTTTGTGTGTTTTAGTTCGGATAGTTTGATTCCGTGTATAGTTGGTATAGTTCATGTATTTAGTATGATTTCTGTGATCAATTATATGGTTTTGTGTGTTTTAGTTCGGATAGTTTGATTCCGTGTATAGTGGTATAGTTCATGTATTTAGTTAGTATAATTTTTGTGTTCAGGTGTATGGTTTTGTGTGTTTTAGTTTGGATAGTTTGATTCCGTGTATAGTTGGTACAGTTCATGTATTTAGTATGATTTCTGTGTTCATTTATATGGTTTTGTGTGTTTTAGTTCGGATAGTTTGATTCCGTGTATAGTGGTATAGTTCATGTATTTAGTTAGTATAATTTTTGTGTTCAGGTGTATGGTTTTGTGTGTTTTAGTTTGGATAGTTTGATTCCGTGTATAGTTGGTACAGTTCATGTATTTAGTATGATTTCTGTGTTCAATTATATGGTTTTGTGTGTTTTAGTTCGGATAGTTTGATTCCGTGTATAGTGGTATAGTTCATGTATTTAGTTAGTATAATTTTTGTTTCAGGTGTATGGTTTTGTGTGTTTTAGTTTGGATAGTTTGATTCCGTGTATAGTTGGTACAGTTCATGTATTTAGTATGATTTCTGTGTTCAATTATATGGTTTTGTGTGTTTTAGTTCGGATAGTTTGATTCCGTGTATAGTGGTATAGTTCATGTATTTAGTTAGTATAATTTTTGTATTCAGGTGTATGGTTTTGTGTGTTTTAGTTTGGATAGTTTGATTCCGTGTATAGTTGGTACAGTTCATGTATTTAGTATGATTTCTGTGTTCAATTATATGGTTTTGTGTGTTTTAGTTCGGATAGTTTGATTCCGTGTATAGTTGGTACAGTTCATGTATTTAGTATGATTTCTGTGTTCAATTATATGGTTTTGTGTGTTTTAGTTTGGATAGTTTGATTCCGTGTATAGTGGTATAGTTCATGTATTTAGTTAGTATAATTTTTGTGTTCAGGTGTATGGTTGTGTGTGTTTTAGTTTGGATAGTTTGATTCCGTGTATAGTTGGTACAGTTCATGTATTTAGTATGATTTCTGTGTTGAATTATATGGTTTTGTGTGTTTTAGTTCGGATAGTTTGATTCCGTGTATAGTGGTATAGTTCATGTATTTAGTTAGTATAATTTTTGTGTTCAGGTGTATGGTTTTGTGTGTTTTAGTTTGGATAGTTTGATTCCGTGTATAGTTGGTACAGTTCATGTATTTAGTATGATTTCTGTGTTCAATTATATGGTTTTGTGTGTTTTAGTTCGGATAGTTTGATTCTGTGTATAGTTGGTACAGTTCATGTATTTAGTATGATTTCTGTGTTCAATTATATGGTTTTGTGTGTTTTAGTTCGGATAGTTTGATTCCGTGTATAGTGGTATAGTTCATGTATTTAGTTAGTATAATTTTTGTGTTCAGGTGTATGGTTTTGTGTGTTTTAGTTTGGATAGTTTGATTCCGTGTATAGTTGGTACAGTTCATGTATTTAGTATGATTTCTGTGTTGAATTATATGGTTTTGTGTGTTTTAGTTCGGATAGTTTGATTCCGTGTATAGTGGTATAGTTCATGTATTTAGTTAGTATAATTTTTGTGTTCAGGTGTATGGTTTTGTGTGTTTTAGTTTGGATAGTTTGATTCCGTGTATAGTTGGTACAGTTCATGTATTTAGTATGATTTCTGTGTTCAATTATATGGTTTTGTGTGTTTTAGTTCGGATAGTTTGATTCCGTGTATAGTGGTATAGTTCATGTATTTCGTTAGTATAATTTTTGTATTCAGGTGTATGGTTTTGTGTGTTTTAGTTTGGATAGTTTGATTCCGTGTATAGTTGGTACAGTTCATGTATTTAGTATGATTTCTGTGTTCATTTATATGGTTTTGTGTGTTTTAGTTCGGATAGTTTGATTCCGTGTATAGTGGTATAGTTCATGTATTTAGTTAGTATAATTTTTGTATTCAGGTGTATGGTTTTGTGTGTTTTAGTTTGGATAGTTTGATTCCGTGTATAGTTGGTACAGTTCATGTATTTAGTATGATTTCTGTGTTCAATTATATGGTTTTGTGTGTTTTAGTTCGGATAGTTTGATTCCGTGTATAGTGGTATAGTTCATGTATTTAGTTAGTATAATTTTTGTATTCAGGTGTATGGTTTTGTGTGTTTTAGTTTGGATAGTTTGATTCCGTGTATAGTTGGTACAGTTCATGTATTTAGTATGATTTCTGTGTTCAATTATATGGTTTTGTGTGTTTTAGTTCGGATAGTTTGATTCCGTGTATAGTGGTATAGTTCATGTATTTAGTTAGTATAATTTTTGTGTTCAGGTGTATGGTTTTGTGTGTTTTAGTTTGGATAGTTTGATTCCGTGTATAGTTGGTACAGTTCATGTATTTAGTATGATTTCTGTGTTCAATTATATGGTTTTGTGTGTTTTAGTTCGGATAGTTTGATTCCGTGTATAGTTGGTACAGTTCATGTATTTAGTATGATTTCTGTGTTCAATTATATGGTTTTGTGTGTTTTAGTTCGGATAGTTTGATTCCGTGTATAGTGGTATAGTTCATGTATTTAGTTAGTATAATTTTTGTGTTCAGGTGTATGGTTTTGTGTGTTTTAGTTTGGATAGTTTGATTCCGTGTATAGTTGGTACAGTTCATGTATTTAGTATGATTTCTGTGTTCAATTATATGGTTTTGTGTGTTTTAGTTCGGATAGTTTGATTCCGTGTATAGTGGTATAGTTCATGTATTTAGTTAGTATAATTTTTGTGTTCAGGTGTATGGTTTTGTGTGTTTTAGTTTGGATAGTTTGATTCCGTGTATAGTTGGTACAGTTCATGTATTTAGTATGATTTCTGTGTTCAATTATATGGTTTTGTGTGTTTTAGTTCGGATAGTTTGATTCCGTGTATAGTGGTATAGTTCATGTATTTAGTTAGTATAATTTTTGTGTTCAGGTGTATGGTTTTGTGTGTTTTAGTTTGGATAGTTTGATTCCGTGTATAGTTGGTACAGTTCATGTATTTAGTATGATTTCTGTGTTCAATTATATGGTTTTGTGTGTTTTAGTTCGGATAGTTTGATTCCGTGTATAGTGGTATAGTTCATGCATTTAGTTAGTATAATTTTTGTGTTCAGGTGTATGGTTTTGTGTGTTTTAGTTTGGATAGTTTGATTCCGTGTATAGTTGGTACAGTTCATGTATTTAGTATGATTTCTGTGTTCAATTATATGGTTTTGTGTGTTTTAGTTCGGATAGTTTGATTCCGTGTATAGTGGTATAGTTCATGTATTTAGTTAGTATAATTTTTGTGTTCAGGTGTATGGTTGTGTGTGTTTTAGTTTGGATAGTTTGATTCCGTGTATAGTTGGTACAGTTCATGTATTTAGTATGATTTCTGTGTTGAATTATATGGTTTTGTGTGTTTTAGTTCGGATAGTTTGATTCCGTGTATAGTGGTATAGTTCATGTATTTAGTTAGTATAATTTTTGTGTTCAGGTGTATGGTTTTGTGTGTTTTAGTTTGGATAGTTTGATTCCGTGTATAGTTGGTACAGTTCATGTATTTAGTATGATTTCTGTGTTCATTTATATGGTTTTGTGTGTTTTAGTTCGGATAGTTTGATTCCGTGTATAGTGGTATAGTTCATGTATTTAGTTAGTATAATTTTTGTATTCAGGTGTATGGTTTTGTGTGTTTTAGTTTGGATAGTTTGATTCCGTGTATAGTTGGTACAGTTCATGTATTTAGTATGATTTCTGTGTTCAATTATATGGTTTTGTGTGTTTTAGTTCGGATAGTTTGATTCCGTGTATAGTTGGTACAGTTCATGTATTTAGTATGATTTCTGTGTTCAATTATATGGTTTTGTGTGTTTTAGTTTGGATAGTTTGATTCCGTGTATAGTGGTATAGTTCATGTATTTAGTTAGTATAATTTTTGTGTTCAATTGTAATTATCGTTTTTGTGCGTTTAGTTTAGATAATAGTTTGTGTGTTTAGGCTATACAATTTATATGTGCAATTGGTATAGGTTTTTGTGTATTTAGTTTGTGTGCGAGTTAAGACTATGTATGTGTTCAGTTTGTGTATTTTTTTTTTCTTTTTTATCGTGTGTTTAGTGTGGACAGTTGTGTTCAGATTATAATTTATGTGTTTAGTTTGCATAGTTTTTTTTGTGGATGTTTAGTTTGCATAATTTATGTGTTTAGTCTGTATAGTTTTTCGTGTTTAGTTGGTAGAATTTGTTTGTGTGTTTAGTTTGTAAGTGAAGTATAAGCTCTCTTGGACTGGCTCCCCAAGTGTAGTAGACCTTCAGCTCACCCTACACTCTCCTATAGGAGGCCGTTGCCCTTATGTGATTTCAGGCTTTTCGTATTTCGTAATATCTCTTTTTAGCACCTAGACTTCCATTGATAACAAATGTCCATATCGCTAATAGAATTCGAACTCACATGACATCCATGCAACCCTGAGTCGTGTCTAAAGCGTTTCCAGCGAAATCGAAACTAGCCGCGGTTAACATACTGAAAACACAGTGTTTCAAAGGGTTAATACCACCATTCTCTGTGGTGTAGTGTTGTGTAAGCAGATTCAAAAGCTGTCACTCGAGCAGTTTCGCTACAAAAGCTGGCAGTGGTTGGTGATTGATGAAGGTTCAGTAATAACCACCACAGGTACAGCCGCGATCCTATTGACTTCCTCGCACGCTTCACGAATACGAAATGCGTCGTCTGGAGTGAGGGGCCGTGACCACAAACAAAACAATGTTGTTGTCAAGCACTGACGAATTCAAATCAGTTTCCACTGTCACTTTTGTGGCGCCTATTTTTAGTAGCATTTCATACGAAGCAAATCCTCCTGAGCAGTCTACCACGTGCGCCTGTGAGAGTAAAGAGGGGTAATTTGAATAATTCCAGATATTTTCTTGGAATATACCCACATTATAGATAATATTAATATGAACTGTTGCACTTACATGTCTAAAGAAGCAATAGAAATTTTATAAAACGATAATAACTGTAACTGAATTCACAATTGAGCTATCCGATTTACCCGCAAAGTTGGACAGGATTTAAAAAATGTGGGGTAATTTTGATATATTGTGGGACAATATGAATAACACGAAATAAAATTAGAAAATGTTATTTTCAAAATCAGTTTTACTTCAATACAGGATAATTACCTTCAGATAATTAATCAGGCCTAATCATACACAATAATGAACAGCAAACATAAATGAAAAATTTGTCTCTTTTGTTATTGTACTGAGATCCTATACACATACCGACAGCAAACGAATTGTTTCCTTCCTTCTGCTCCAACAGAACACTCGTGGTACCAAGTTTTGTAACCTTGACAACGAATCCAGATCCTCCTTTTGGAAGAAAGTTCAGAATAATATCTTCTATTGCAGAATCCACATTTCCAGTCATCTTCATTGCTCTCATGTCTTCAATCGTTGTCACTGGATTCTTCCACCACAAGCTTCCTCGGTTCTGGATCGTTATTTTTTTGTCTAAAATCTTTTTTCTTTCATTCTGTCTTGAAAATAAAATGTTAAATGCTAAGTTTTATTTAACGACGCTCGCAACTGCCGAGATTATATCAGCGTCGCCGGTGTGCCAGAATCTTATCCCGCAGGAGTTCTTTTACATGGCAGTAAATCTACTGACATAGGCCTGCCGCATTTAAGCACACTTAAATGCCATCGACCTGGCCCGGAATCGAACCCGTAACCTCGGACGTAGAAGGCCAGCGCTATACCAACTGCTGGTAAAATTCATGTTCTGGGAATAATAAGTTAATTAAGTAGTAAAATATCGCTGTAATCGAAAAGTATTGGGAATAAATTTCAATAAGGAACAAAAAAAAAAGTTTCCTTCCCAGGCAGGATTCGAACCACGAAAGTCATAGTTACCAGTCTATCGTCCTCTGGGGTGAACAAGGCTCTGAAATCAGCTACAAGGGTCGGTCGGTCGGTTTTTTTTTTGCCACCACTGTACTTTTTCATCTTCCTCCTTGTTTTTATATTTAATCCTTTCCTTTCTTGTCCTTTCTGCCGTTCTTCATTCTACTTCTTCTTCACTTCTTTATTCGTCTCCTTACATTCTACCTCTATTGATTTTCGTATAAATGGAGCAAGACCCTTCATCGAAATTCGTAATTAAAATTATGCTGCAGTTTCATTATCCAAACTTCGACGCAACGCACAAGCATAAAATAATAAGGAAAACTCATAACTAAAAACAGGTCTAATCTAAATTATTCTATGCGTCATATACTATTTGCAGTATTTCCATTAATTTTGCAACTTTAACAAACGCCACAATACCGCATACCAGTCAGTAGGCCTACATTTATTACAAAGAAGATGGCAACATTGTGAGAGCACATAGTTGTACTATTTTATTTTATTTTTTAAGTTACTCAACATGCATGCATAAATTGTGCAATAAAATGAAAACAAAGGAAGAACGATAGAGATGAGCTTCACGAATATGTTGAACCCGGCCGAGAGAGAACGGTTGGATGCCAAGGTGAACCTGCTCGAGATGAGATGTTCCGTGCTCCGGCGTGAGGAGTAAACAGGTGTCCGGCCGGCGCGGTGCTTCGAGAGCTCTCCTAGCAGATAAATTACATATATCCGTGTGATGGACGACGGAGATGTGTAGTCTCGGTGTTCGCATCCCGGTCAGACTTACTTTATTACCAGGACCAAAGCAATGACCGCCACTCCGGGTCACATCCAACTCCTGTAAATAGAGCCCGGATGTTAGGCAAAATGCCTTTTTTAAAATGAGTGTATGTATGAAAGACCTATTAGAGATAAACACGTTTCCACACATTTGAGGACGATGGGCCCAATTTTTATTTTGCCTTTTTTTGCCTATTTTAGCTCCCGTTGCCTATTTTAAGGTTAAATTACTTTTTTTTTAGCTCTTTTTCGTCGTTATTGTACATTTTCTATATTTTCAATGCATTTAAAATAAGCCCCGCATAAATTATATCAAAAAACAAAAAAGAACGGTTGTACAAATTAAAAATATATATTCACCTCACACAAATATTTGCTGAGGATCTTATTGTCCAGCAATATGTATATGTTTCCAAGAAGTCGTAAACTTTTCTCCCCTACTGATTCCATCTTTTATGTCACTTATCAAAGATGTTTGAACAGTATAACCCTCAGTGTTCAGGTCACTTCGGGGTTTACCATCGAAAGAAAGGGGATGAGGGAAGTATTAAAAGCAAGTCTCCAGGTCCCGTTACTGCTGTCGCTTGCAAGCACAAGTCACGCGTACTTTGAAGTCTCTAATCCTTTCTCACACCCCTCTTTTTGAGACAATACACAGTCGGTTTTTTTCCGATCCCTGAAAGAAAGTAGAGGCAGAAAGATATAGTCTCTTTTAAGTTTGCTCCAATCACTTCAGTAGAAGTAGAAAGATCTTTTCCCACCATGAAAAAAGTTCTCTCTGACAGGCGGCTCACTATGACAGTTGATAACTTAAAAAAGTATCTTGTTGTGACATGTAACCAAGGAAAGTCAGTACCGTATGGGATAGTTTATTAAGTATTTGTCTATATTTTGTTGTTTCCATGATTAATAAATGCCTATTTCGCTGCCTATTTTTACTATTTTTAGTGCCTATATTCCTGCCTATTTTAACCAAAATAAATGCCCAAACATACGGGCTCTACCTATAACACAAATGTAGGTAGGGTTGTCAACCATCCCGTATTTCCCGGGTTCTCCCGTATTTTCCCCTAATTTTTAACAGTCTCCTGGCTCCTGTATTATTCTTCTCTTCGAGCATTTTTCTGCCTATTTTTGCATATTGTAAAAATTTTAATGTTACAGATTTAGAAAAACTGGCTAGTTTTGTTCTAAGCATACCAAGTAGTAATTCTCATACAAAGGGGGTGTTTCATCTCATGAACAATAATTGGACAGATGTTCCAAACGGGAGCACGACACATCTAATGAAACCAGAGCTGAAAACTGCAGTCGACTTCAACTACTACGCGAGACAAACACATAACTAGGCCTATCCAACGTTCTGTGATGACATTTTGTGTGTGTATTTATGCATGTCACATCTACAATATGATGCAAGATCTTTTCTCTATCTTTGATAGATTGTCTGATAAAAAATAAATTCATTTAAAAAAATGGTCAAATATCAGTATTTTCTTTTAACACAAATTAAAAAAATATTATTTATTAAATAATGTAGTTGAATGAGCACGATATTGTAAAGATGAGTTTCAGCAATAAAATAAAAGAGATAGAACATGAAAAAGTTGACAAGTTTATGAGTTATGAGGGAAACGCTTCATCATTACACAGTAATCTGCCACAATTTTCAATTTTGAAAAAAAATATATAAATATATATTTTTTAAATCTTATTTTTTTTTTTTTTCATATAGCAGAAGAACAATGTTTTGCACATATCAATTTTCATTATTGTACAAGATATAGTAATGGAGGGAAAAAAATGTTGAATATTTCCAAATATTACATTACCATTTATATTTTGGCCATTGATGATTCTGTTGGGTTTGCATTTCTCTTAATTTTTTACTAAACACTTCCTGTCTTTCTAAACTACTCTGTAGTGCTTTTATTCTGGATCTTTATGACCACCCTCATTGAGGGCAGATTATTTTCTTTTAAAAATTCTCTCTAACCCCTTAAGATAATTATCTACTTTAAAGAACTGTAGATAAAGCATATTTTGCAAACTTCAACCTATTCAAAAGCAAATACGCATCCAAACAAGCAAAATTAAGACTATATTTAACAGTAATAAGACCAATTGTAGCATATGGAAGTGAAACCTGGACCCTAACTGAATTGTCTAAGCAAAAGCTTCTGGTTTTTGAAAGGAATATACTAAGGATATTTGGCCCAATAAAAGATGCAAACGATGAGTGGTGAATTAGAAATAATAAAGAATTAAACATTTTAATACAAAACCAACACATAGTAAACTATATCAAAGCACAAAGGATGGCATGGTTTGGCCATATCAATCGTATGGACGAAGGTAAAACAGTTCAGAAAATATATAAATGGAACCCCATCAGTAAAAGAGCAAAAGGAAGACCAAAAAGTAGATGGAAGGAAAACATAACCAACAATTTGCAAACACTGAATGTAAAGAATTCGCCAAATCTTGTTCATAACAGAAAGGAATGGAGTAAATTAATTGAGAAGGTCAAAACTTCGACGAAGTTGTAGCACCTACTGAAGAAGAAGAAGAAGAAGAAGAAGAAGAAGAAGAAGAAGAAGAAGAAGAAGAAGAAGAAAGAACTGTAGTATATTTTTTAATTTTTCAGAAATGAGATATTGTTTAAATTGTTGGAAAACTATGTAATATCATAAAAGAAGTGAACCCCTTATCATTTTAGGTACGAACCGCCACTGAGTATGGCTCTATGATAGGAGAAGTAATTTTATTAATGAAATGCATGCAATACATTTTCTATTCATATGAAGCGACATTCCGAAACAGTAGTCTCAGCTCACAACAAGTTTCATTATATTTCACCCAAAGTGTATCGTGAGTGTCTATCATTACTTTATTATTATTATTATTATTATTATTATTATTATTATTATTATTATTATTGTTATCCAAATATTGAAACCATATTTTACCTTTGGTATATTAGGGTTGTAGTTTGTTACATATGAAATACATTATGTAGTGATAATACACAATTTTAAAGAATTAATAGTAGGTCTGAGTCATAGTTACAATATAAATACACTAATTAAGAGACAGTAAATAATACTAAATACGTTATGCAATAATCATTTTCAGTTAAAACAAAATGAAATAAAATTAGAAATTATAATCGAAGGTGTAGAGAAATTGCAAGATTATTACATTAATTTGTGATCTTATACATAATTTTAAGCAATATTAATGAGATAATGCATAGAATTGGCGTAGTTACAAATAAAACACCTATTATATAGTTGGTTTGCGATAGTAAAAAAAAATAAAAACAAAATTACTTATGGTTACAAACTATATACCTGTCATCAAATACTCAACAATAGTAAAATCTATAATACAAACATAGTTATTGTTGTTATTACTATTATTATGTCCCAAAGATAGACACCTTGTTTTACATAGTGCATTAGGATTTTATAACATCATTAATTTATATACAATTAACAGCTACAGTCTTGCCTGGATGTGGTGTATAAACTCTGTGAATTGTTTCACATTACTTTAAATATTACAGAATTTCATTGAAAATGCGAAAGTGTTATATTAAACCCATCAGCTGGGTAGCTGAGTATACTGGATGCCTTCAAAGCTGTCTGGAATAACCTGCAGTCAGCCCGTAAGATCAGTCAGTGTACTGTATCAACTACTCGACCGAGAACCCTTGGAGTAGAAATATGCACGTGTCCAGATGACTCTCCAGTAACACAGGAAGAGTCGCGATTAATGATGCGTGCCCGGTGATGTATTGCAGGGCGAGCTGTTGAACAGCCGCGCGCGATGCGCGGAACTCCGACTCGTGTAAGCCATAATGAAAATCTTCAGCCTTGATTAACCACAGTGACGACACCGCAAAAGTTTGCAAACCAATTACATTAATATGTATTAACTTACATTACTTTTCGCAAATAATTGAGGCCCTTGCTGCTGAATGTTTGTTCTGATTCCTAAATCAATTTTAGGCATTCACTACTAGTGACTTTCCTAACATCGTGAGCATGTTTCAAGGTCATAACTTAGAACAGCGTTTCTCAAACTATCGTCCGCGGACCACCTGTGGTCCTCGAGGTCTGCCCTTGTGGTCCTTCAAAAAGACGGAAGAAAAAATAAAATTCAAACAAATTGCATATCACAATATAGCTGAAAATCTCGGAGTTTGGAAATGACACATGGCAATTGCCTTTCACTTTTTCTCCCAGTACTGACATTTAATGAAATTTATTACCCTACCTGTCTACCGACTTCCCACTCTACTCTCAACAACAAAAGAGGAATTTGAAACACTATGAACGTGGTGTTTCTCGCCATCTTTTCCCTGTACATCTGACTCCTGTAACCCAGCCAGGGACCATCCGAATTCATAACATAGGACCAAAGTACCGAAACTTTTCACGTATTTATGACCTATATTGAAGTCACAATTTGAAACTTATTTTCCAAGTAAATGTGACGAATTTTCATGGGTTCGTGATCACTTTCATTGGGATATTGAAACTAACAAACTTTCATAGAGTGAAAGAGAACAGTTAATTGAACTCTCGAATGACACCGGACTTAAAATGAACTTCTAAGCGGAAGGCATGGTTAATTTCTGGACTGCATCACAAGTGAAAAGAGAATACAGTGGACTGTACAATGGTGCTTTAGAGATTACAATTCAGTTTGCTTTTACGTATCTTGTGAGAAAGGGTTTTCATCACTAACTCTAATAAAATAACTTGATGTATGTGACGCTCTCCGACTTAAGTTTGCCAGCATACATCCATGTATAGAACAACTGTGCAAGAATCTCATTAATGTGAATATCAACATTTACTTTTTTTTAGTCACTTAATTAAAGATTATCTAAACTCTAATACCTTAAATTATTAAAAAAAAAAACGAAAATGAATTTTCTTCTATTAACATTGACTTAATCAGTTAATACTAATATAACATTAATTGAATTAAATTAATTTTAATTAATTGATTCTATTTTAAAATATAAGTAGCCTATACTGATATTAAATTATGCTACAAAAATGATAAATTTGCTTAAGGTGGTCCGCGAAACTGTTCTAACTTTTAAGTTAGAACAGTTTCCCCACTTGAAGAAAGTTTGAGAAACCCTGACTTAGAATAACAAAGAAGGAAGCTACTGTTGAGTTTAGATAGTTTAGCGATCATTATATTCTGCGCAGTAAACTAGACAAGTCCATTTGAAACTGATACAGAAGGAAAGGGGTGTATGGGTTAGTCGCTGTGCAGCTGTTGTCGAGTTCACTTCTTTTCTTTGTGTAAGTGCGTAGTATACTACCTATTGCAAAAATATTAATACCGAAATAAAGGCATTGTAGTTGATTTTATTGTGTGGGGAAGAACGAAAAGAGGAGACTGCACTGTGTCAAGCACGAGTGTCTGGATAGCAATGATTGGAAAAACTGTGATCGCCCACGGAATGCAGGCACGTGACTAATCTTTTTCAGCATAGCTATAACGTACAGCTTGATTCAGGGATTTTTGCCCCTGCAAAATGTAAGTAGGTAGACTGAGAGCGAGTTACTCATCACTACTGGCGGGCTGGGTCACACAGGTCAGGCCGCGCAGTCATAACACCTAACACTTCCTTCTTATCATGTCGCGGTACACTCCGCCTTAAAAACACAATGTTTTTCCACACATCTCGTCACTAACCACTACGTTTGTTGACTGAACAATGTTATAATGACTCATTCAGTGTTGCCAACACATAAATTGTATCCCGTCAGTATAACACCTGGAAATCCGTCAGAATCCGTAAAAAAAAAAAACCCACTAAATAAATATATAAAGCAAATTTTAACACAACTTTCTTACCAATCCTGATTAAAATAATAATTCGTCAACATCTAACTTGATTACGAGGAAATCTGAAACGGGATTCTTAAACATAGTACGGAACAGGCAGGGCTGTTCAAATAAAAAGTACATTCTTCCAAAAAATTAAACAATTAAAAATGACAGCAGCTAAAAATGTCAAACGACAATGTAAATCGTAATTTCCGCCAGAAAATCCATCACCCATCAAAGCCATTTTTTCCCCGTCCGCTGTGTTGAAATTCCGTCAGTTCTGACGGAATTTCAGTCCAGTTGGCAATACTGCTCATATTTTCTTGACATGAGTGTCCCTCAGCAACGAGCATAGATATCATTTTCATTCTCTTTCTTCCCTCTTCCCCTCCTTGCACATTTGTGATTAAATTTCTTTCTTATGACACAACATACAGCTCGTTCACTAGCCAAACAACCAAGGACAGGGACCAATAACGTTGAATCGAGCTGTACGTCAGTATGCATGCAGTTCCCCTCCTTCCCCCTCCTGTCCTATTGAATCTGCTGAGATACTGACTCACTCCACATCACCCCTACTCAAATTTTCGCGCACAACACCGGCCAAGCTATCTAAACACAACAGTACTTTCCACTTCATCCCCGAGGACTAAGTCTGAAGACTGAATTCCACACACAGTAGCGCAAAATCTAACGTTGTTTTGTTTCAGAGCCACAATTTTATCACGAGTTTAAGGTACGAGTATTACAGAAGGAGTGGGTACGGCCTAAATAATAGCAGTGGACTGTAACAACACACAAACTGACTGCAGATATGTTGTCGCAAAAGAAAAAAAAAAATTCTACATTGCCTCCGCGATCACGTTGCCAAAACATCGCTTGCAGGCGACATTTTGCACGAGAAATCCTACTGACTCTTCTGTTCCCCGTCAATGTGCTGCGCTGTATTTGCCATACGTCAATTGCGCTAGCGGGTATCTCTTATTTCGTCGAATTAGAACTCGGAAACAAGTATATCATCACGTCTAAACGGTACAAATTTCACAACCATACAGAACCGGTTATATAACTAATTTCATAAATTCTAACTTTCAGTTCCTTTGAAAGCAGGTTAGATGACAAAAGCTTCTTAACTGAATAATAATAGCAAGGTATTTCCCATATTTATTCCGTGTTTAATTTCCTATCGAATGTCATTTAGGGTAAAGGTTGGTAATATTGTGGTACGAGTAATATTGTGATAGTTCTTCTTGAGAATTCATTACACTTTTACTGAGCGAGAGAAGGACCGGTTTTGTGCAGAAACTTATATACGAACATTCCCTTAATACGTTGACGCAAAAAACCGATCTCCCTCTCGCTCAGTAAAATTGTAATAAATTCTCAAAAAAGAACTATCACAATATTACTCATATCACTATATTACCAACCTTTACCTTATATTTATTACTGTTTCTCCAAGATTTTAGATTTTTCCAACTCTTCAAAGGACAAACTTCCAATTTATTTATATAAGCTCGCAGTGTAATGAATGTAAACTATTAAGAAATCTAGAAGGGAATGTTCACAAAAAAATCTAACAGACCCATTCCAATTAGAACATTTGCTTTGAACGTAAGTCTGTATGTAGATGGTATAAAAGAAAGAAATGTCAATAAAATGTTACTAGATTCCTTGGACAATTCAAGCTAAATTCTGCTAGGTGTCTCTTATTAAAATTTTATGCCGGAGTTTGAGTGACCTTAAGAGAACGTTCAAGTGAATGTTTTCAACCTCTCTTCGCTGACCGCTCAATGCCTTCAACACTCTTGTATGATATTCGAAAGCAATTAGAATGGGACGGCATTAATGCAAACAATCCGTTTTGTGATGTGGAATGAGTCATGGTCGAAGAACATCCGTGAAGGGACGAGAACACAAAGAGCTACAGTAGCGAAAGAGAGAGAACCTGACATTGACATGGACGCCCACACTTATCGAGTCCATCACCTGTTGCATCCTTCGGTTCCCACAGAGTCATGAGGAAATGAACACAATAACCATTTAGCAACTCGCGAAATATCACACATTATATCACATCTTCAGCTTCTTCGTATTAGGCCTATATTACACTATCAAATTTCTGTGTCACAGAAGTTTGATAAAATATATATGATAAAATCTTTTACAGTGTAATATAGTATCTTTGATCACAGCTAGCTGTGACATAGTTCTGTGACAAAAGTTATGGTCATCATCATACCTTTGATAAAATCTGTGACTGAGAAGAAAGAAAATGACGGACATTAAGTACACATGGTCTGTGAAAACCACAAAACTTTTAATATCACATTAAATGTTTAATATTTAATGAGAAAAATTCGCTCCGGCGCCGGGGATCGAACCCGGTCCTTCGTTGTACGTACCAAGAACTCTAACCATTGAGCTACGCCGAAGTTCAAGCCACAGAACCGGATCGAATTCCTCTCCTCCAGTGTTTTTTCCTTTGTGGCCTGACTCCAGTTCGACATGTATGTTGGCATTTTTATATTTAAGTCAACTGCCATTATACAAGGAGTGCACTCAGTTGAGTGACTTGGTGGCCGGGATTCCACAGTAATATGCACTGTTGCTCGAAGAAGCTATGTAAAGATTCACACTTTGTATAATGACAGTTGACAGGTTTCCTATGCTTTCGAACAATAGATACAGCATCTTGGTATAGCTGCTGCATGGAGAGATTGAAATGTAGAGGGTAAAATCATTTTATCCTGCTAAGAGATCTTGCTGAAGGGACTACAAAATTTTCTAGGCCTCTTATTTTATCAGTAAGTCATACCTTTTGGTCTTTCCTTAGGAACTGTGGGCCATATTCATAGACATTCTTAGCGCGGGCTCCCGGTGGATGATCAGCGAACTAACGTTTTTCGTATTCATAAACCAGTGTTAGCGATATGTTATGATATGAAGCCTGTACAAGTAATCACTCGATAGCACGCTCGTAGTGCGGGCTAGCGAAATGTCTATGCATAGCACCCTGTAAGTTTTGCGCTCTCTCGAGCCAATACTGAAGAGAATGACGAATATAAGTATCTAGACCACACCGTCATTAATACATGAAAAAGACCCAACCCCACTTGATTAATAACTATATAAATATTTGACTTTTAATAACATTATTACTATCTTACGCACGTTTTGTAGTTATATATAATGGCCGCCACTTAGTAAATTATAGAAATGAAGATCTCATTTAAGATATTCTCTACATCTACTTATATAACCCCAAAACGTTTCACTTTCATATCATCAATATAGCATTAATATGTAAAATTAATAAAAAATAGTTACATCATGGCATTAACTATAATAATATTTAATTTCTAATGGTAATAATGTCATCAAACCACCTCAAGGTTTGTAGATTTTAATATCCAATACACAGCTGTACTCAGAAAATTACACACCGCAGAATCAGACCTATAAATACTTTTAGTAAGCATTGGAGTTTTTTAGTAACCAATTGAATTTGAGCTCTAAATATGTCTGGATTCCTGCAAACAATGGCCTTCGTGTAATAGCCTATTATTTATTGTAGTGTGTAACGTGTGTTTTGTTTTATTCTGAAATGGAATTAGTTCTGAATACTGACGAAAGATGGATTTTTGGAAAATTATGTAGGAAAACTAATGCTTTACTGAAAGTTACTATTTTTCTGAAAATCCTTGGATGCCAAGCTTCAAAATGACGGGTCATTCATTAAAATCCGTTCAGCCGTTTTCCCGTAATTTTCATGACCAGTTAAAATTATATATACTAGTGGCTTGTGCAGCAAATACTGCTGCAAACTAAGTTCATTAGACGTTCAAATAAAAATTTTTCAGATTTATTTTCAATGAAGAATACTTGTCTTTTTGATAGTTATTTGCTTCCATAATAATAATGAAACATACTCCCTCTGAATGGATTTTTTTAGGCCAAATACTTTTTCTTGAACCTATCCAACTTCAGTTTTTGAGTTTCAACGCGAAAACGCAAGTATCAATGTCAGGACGATAGCAGTTCCTATTTCAGGTCATTGCGGATTGTAGACAAAAGTTAAAAAAATGTCAGGTTTGCTAAGCTTTCGAACAAAAGCATTTTCGTATAGCTGCTGCATGTAGAACTTGAAATGTAGAGCGTAAAATCATTTTATCCTACTAAGAGATCTTGCTGAAATGATCTGGAGACTAAAAAATTTTCTAGGCCTCTTATTTTATCAGTAAGTAATACCTTTTGATCTTTCCTTAGGAACTGTAATTTTTGCGCTCTCTCGAGCCAATACTGAAGACAATGACACATATCAATATCTACACTACACCGCCATTAAGTATATGAAAAAGACCCAACCCCACTGGGTTAATAAGTATACAAATATTTGATTTTTAATAACAATATTATTATCTTACTTAAGTTTTGTAGTTTTGTATAGCAGTCACTCAGTAAATTATAGAAATGAAGATCTAAATTAAGATATTCTCTACATTTACTTACATAACCTCAAAACGTTTCACTTTCATGTCATCAATATAGCATCAATATTATGTACAACTAATGAAAAATAGACGGATCATATTAACTACAATAATATTTAATTTCTAATGGTAATAATGTCATCAAACCACCTCAAGTTTCGTAGATTTGAATATCCAATACACAGCTGTACTCAGAAAATTACACACTGCAGAATCAGTTTTTAATAACAAATTAAATTGAGCTCTAAATATGTCGGCAATTCTGCAGGTCATGGCCTTCGTGTAATAGGCTATTGTTTACTGTTCTGAAATTCAATCAAGTCGGCCGTGATTCAATAAAATTAGTTCTCAAAACTGACAACAGATGGATTTTGGAAAATAGGAAAATTATGTAGGAAAATTGACATTTCACTGAAAACTACTACTTTTCCGAAAAACTTTGGATGCCAGGCATGAAAATGAGGGGTCACTCATTAAAATCCGTTCAGCCGTTTTCCCGTACTTTCCATTACCAGTTCAAATGATATATATATATATATATATATATATATATATATATATATATATATATATATATATATATATATATATATATATATTGTGAAGATGGCCCATAACAGGCTGAAACATGTTAACCAGGGACGGTAAAAATTTAACACAAGAAAGACTTATAATACACATTCCGTTTATATTCCTTTTACTTTTTGATGTATTACACTTTTCACAAAGTATACAACAGTAAAACATTTCGACAACAGTGAAGATATTCTATTGCAAATGCAATAATTGGAAACATATTTCTCCACTTGTATACGGAATGTTAACTGCAATTCATTCTGTACTAGACATATACGCTGTTCCTTAGCAACAAACAGCCACCGATACTTGTATGAATGAATGCTGGAAACAAAACTCAGTCGGACACAATCTCCCTTCATCGAACATTCTGGATCTCGCCGCAGAGTATGAAGGCAAACATGACCATCTGTGTGTATAAACGAGTGCTTGTAGACGTGTGCACCTCTTTTCAGGCCTGGCGCGGTTCAGCCACATCCTGTGATGTAATTACGAGGCAACAAATATTATGAAGTGAAAACTTTTGCTTCACTCAGGGGCGTCCAACATAATTAAACAGGGTAAGGAAGACTGTTGTCCTTTAGCATTATGTACCTTTGAACATTTTTTTTTATTACTTTTTCTGCTACCTAGAGGATTCAAACTGAAGTAGATTGTAGAGAAAGCCGCTAAGTAGCTCTGGTCATAGTTTCAGTTTGATTTACTGCAAAGTGTGAGTTCCGTTGACAAAAGTTTTTTTTTTAGTTTCAAAAGTAAACATTTAGTTCATTGATATATGTTATGTAACACAAAACCAGATTGTATTTGTTACTATCCATCAAGTACAATGTGTTCCGTATCATCTGGTGAGTAATAACATATTTTAATTTCCATGATTTATTCGAATCTCTAATTTTGACAGTCATATTTGTTTAAAAGTGTACCCTCTTGTCCTTTGAACACAAAACATCTTGTACAATGGAATATGTTCCAAAGTACATGATACTATCGGTTTCTGTTTTTCTTTTATTTTAAGATCATGTCACGAAGTAAGTCTGGAGTTAAGAGGCACCCAATTGATCCGGATGCCTTGAAGAAAGCTGTTGAAGCAGTTATTGCTCCTCCATGAAATAAAAGTTCTACCAGAGAAGCCTGCTCTGGTTTATGATGGCAAATACATTTTAAATATGATTGTCAGTTTTTACAGCTATATTCGCACCTATATTCCGTGTGTTCCAACTTACAAGAGGGTATGTTCCAAGGTACATGAACCTGTTGTACCTTTGAACACATTACATATCCCTTCATTTTTATTTTTTCCATCCTTAATAGATTTGTAAAACAGGAAAATACATACAGGAAGTTGTAAAGGAATCTTCAATAATTATTTCAAGCATTTTTTCATTTAAAAAATTTAATTTCCCAAAGTTAAAAAAATAAATAAATAAATGTGAAAAGTGTTTAAAGGTACAACAGTCTCCCCTATATCCAAAAACTATTACTTCCACGCACTTATCACTTAGCAAATGCGCTTAGAGTATTACAGAAATAGTAATGCACATTTTGACCACATAAACTTTCCCCGTTAATTCTATTCGATCCTTCCATCGTTTCGAAGCCTTCAAAACTTACATAAACATTTTAATCTCCTTTTTAACAAGCATGAATTAGATTGCAATACCTTCATCAATCTTTTGTAGAATCACGTGCTAACAGTATGAAAAGCGGGCCAGAATTTCATTGCTTCGCCCAGTGGTGATATTCAAGAAGTTTAGCAACTAGTTATCTCATGTGTACCTATGTTAAACATATATGGTATATGTCCTCGGTAATTGCAAATATTAGCTAGAAATAATTTAACAACCGGTTCGTCCGAATCGGTGCGAACTGGCCGAATATCTCAACTGTTCGCCGAAGTATTGTACTCCACTCCAAACAGACCAAATTACGAAAACAAATTTTCTTCATTATGTATAGTTGCCAGCCCTATCTTTAGGATAAAAGTGAAAAAAAAAAATAAAGCTCTATTTTTCTGAGTGTGTGAATACCAAAAGATTAGTTTTTGTTATGGTACTGGGCGATTATTGTAGACTTCTAGAATAATTAGTTCATAAAAATATCGACATCCGAGGATCGTGTCCAAATCTCGACGAGTAAGTAAGGATATGTAGAATTTGTACAGAAAACGACGTTACGGTAAGCTGTTTGGAGTATTTCCATTTTCCTACAATAATTTTTCCATCAACTTCATATTATCTCTTCATTATACACTACTATTATCTCCGGCACACGATACAGCTTTTATCGCTTACCAGTTATGCTGAAAATAAAGACAAACTAAAAAGAAATAAACTTCACTTTACTCCTGAACATCGTCCTTGACAAACTACACAAGCTAAATCTTTTATGTTTAATTTCCAGTGACTCTTACACTTTTACTACGTCATATTACTTTGACCAATAAAACGGTACGTAACGACGTGTTTCAAGCAAACATGGCTGCTTATCCTACAATTTTTATCATCTCAATAGCATTTGTTTGTTTTATCACCTTCCTTGCATTTGTTTCTTTGTTTGTCAACAGTGTACTTTCAACATTGCACCTTTTAAAATGATTCATGTTTGTTTCGTCATCCTTCATGAAAAATTTTCTTATCGTTTATATTATTTTGGTTATGTTATAGCTTCTGCTGTATGAGATTATGGATATTTATTTTTCGGTTGAGAAGCTTTTGTCATCTATTTTTTTATTTATTTATTCCGGTGTAGTTAAAGGCCATCAGGCCTTCTCTTCCACACACATATCAGAGATTATTTAATATATTATATTGACTATTACACTTTTACTACGTCTTACTACTTTTGACCAATAAAACGGTACGAAAGGACGTATTTTAACCAATCATGGCTGCTTATCGCACAATTTTATCGCGTCCCTATCATTTGTTTAATTTTATCGCGTCCCTAGCATTTGTTTAATTTTATCGCGTCTCTAGCATTTGTTTCTTTGTTTGCCAAAATTTCAAACTGCGCTGGTCTGGACGCCAAAAAACACACAAAAAAAAAAAAAATTATAAACCACTCCAGTCGATGCACAGCAGTTTCAAATATGATTCGCATTGACATTCAAGAACAAGAATTAATAAAGATCACTGGTCATATCTATGCATCTTCCCTGAAATCCTATTTACAAATAAATAAAGAACACCATTCGGAAATCCTGAATAAGTTGAGGAATATACCATGTAGGCCTACATCAACGAGTTCTACTTTTTTTTACGCACACGTCCAATATAACATCAACTGAACCACCAACCACTAAAACATTCAAATTTGAAAATTGCACGTTCAATAATTATTCCTTTTAAAATTATTCATGTTTACTTTTTATGTCATCGTCGTTAATTAAAACTTTTCTAACACTTGTATATATTATTTAGGTTATGTTATAGCTTCTGCTATATGATATTATGGATAGTCACTTATCAGAGATTGTTTAATATTAAGATTTATTGAAACTCATCTGTCAAGTGACGTTGATTACTGGGATCCGGATAATTGAAGTGGAATGCAACTGTTTTAATAAAAATGAAACTGAATCAACAAAGCCTTCTTGACTAGTAACACTGACATCGTGATCTAGATCGAGAAGGCATTGCTAGTAATCGTCTACAGAGTTTAATGAAGATTCCATAGTTGGCACAACTGATAGCAAGATAACAGCTAATCATAACACACTACTGCCATCTAGCATGCATCTAGCATAATATTTCTAATGTTGAGATGGTACAATAATACATTTGAAGACAGTTGTATTTTCGTAAGTCAATTAATATTTTATTGTATTGGAGTACTTCGTTACTTTTAATCTTTATATACTTTCTTCTAATCGTGTAATAGTCAATTAAATCCCACTCGAGTTTTGATTTTCTCTAGATAAATCAAAACCTCTAGTGAGATTACTGTTGAAAATTATAGTGGAATGCCACTGTTTTAATAAAAATAAAACTGAATCAACAACGCCTTCTTGACTACTAACCATAGACGATGAAAGATAATAAATAATATATAGTAACCATAGAGTTCAATGAAGATTGTGTAGTCGGCACAACTGGTAACAAGAGAACAGTTCATCATAACACACTACTGCCATCTATCGGAATATTCGCAATGATGAGATGGTACAGTAATAATAATAATAAATTATAAATTAAATTTCATAAATTTTTTTAACCTGTTCTCCCCATATTTCCCCTGCACGCTTCTACGAGTATTTATCATTCTTAGATTAAAATATAATAATAATAATAATAATAATAATAATAATAATAATAATACTTACTTACATACTTACAAATGGCTTTTAAGGAACCCGAAGGTTCATTGCCGCCCTCACATAAGCCCGCCATCGGTTCCTATCCCGTGCAAGATTAATCCAGTCTCTATCATCACACCCCAACTCCCTCAAATCCATTTTAATATTATCCTCCCATCTACGTCTCGGCCTCCCTAAAGGTCTTTTTCCCTCCGGTCTCCCAACTAACACTCTATATGCATTTCTGGATTCGCCCATACGTGCTACATGCCCTGCCCATCTCAAACGTCTGGATTTTAAGTTCCTAATTATGTTAGGTGAAGAATACAATGCGTGCAGTTCTGTGTTGTGTAACTTTCTCCATTCTCCTGTAGCTTCATCCCGCTTAGCCCCAAATATTTTCCTAAGCACCTTATTCTCAAACACCCTTAACCTATGTTCCTCTCTCAAAGTGAGAGTCCAAGTTTCACAACCATACAGAAGAACAGGTAATATAACTGTTTTATAAATTCTAACTTTCAGATTTTTGGACAGCAGACTGGATGATAAGAGCTTCTCAACCGAATAATAACACGCATTTCCCATATTTATTTTGCGTTTCATTTCCTCCCGAGTATCATTTATATCTGTTACTGTTGCTCCAAGGTATTTGAATTTTTCCACCTCTTCGAAGGATAAATCTCCAATTTTTATATTTCCATTTCGTACAATATTCCCGTCACGAGACATAATCATATACTTTGTCTTTTCGGGATTTACTTCCAAACCGATCGCTTTACTTGCTTCAAGTAAAATTTCCGTGTTTTATATAATAATAATAATAATAATAATAATAATAATAATAATAATAATAATTAGCTGATTAATATTTTATCATCTCTTCAAAGGAAGGCAATTCAATTAGACCAATGCCGCCTCGCATCGAATTCTGGAATAGCCTATCTTATGTTTGTCGACTTCAAGAGAGCATTCATCATTGTCATATTACCAGGAAAGAGCCTGTATAAAACCAACTTGTTATTTGTTCATATACTCAGGAATTGATGTATTTGAAGTCTGTGATACATTTATAGGTTCAATATTTATTCTTGGAACAGTGATAATTCTAGATCGTCGGGCGCCGAATTGGTCCCCAGGTGCAGACAGTTGGTTATCCCTAACGTTAACTGGTAAGTGACTAGCAAGCCAAATGACTGGAGGAGAGATAAGTAAAGAATATTTTCTCCATCAGTACGTGGACAAATATTTGATATGAATGGCCGCATGTCTTGAGCAAATAGCGCGAGAGAAAACTATAAACACAAGAAGACGAAGCTCCTTCGTCATCGACATCACACGCGCTCCTACGAATGCTCTGTTCATTCTTTGTTTCACAATTCCGTTCGAAGAAGTGTGACTTCCTTCTCTGGTCTGCACCGAGGACATAAATACTCACTCGTGAAATGGATCGAGGAACAAGACCACGTGTCAATCTGCGAACTTTATTGTGTATGAAGATCGTAAATATTAGAAGTAGATATATGAATACTTAATACTGCAGTAAGAGCAGATACGCTTCGGTATGGTAAGTGATTTATTTTAACATATGCAGGAGGAAGAATTTATCTGATGAGAAGGAAATGAAGCGTGCAAGAAACTCATAAATTCCGGTTCAGTAGTAACTATTACGTCTCCTTTTCAGATAGACTATCTAGAGCGTAAATGCTCAATGGATAGGACTTATTATGCAGAGCTCTGAATATTTTGCTATGCCATATACCACAAGTCCCAAAAAAAAAAGTTGAATTAATGTTAAACGCATTTACATTCCTGCGATGAACATAAAATATTACAATCGTTTATTAATGTCATGAACAAGAGTTTGTTGGAACAGACATAAAATGTACTAAATTACAAGAGATATAAAGTAATATTTGACATAAAATGTAAAAACAGATGAAATACAATACTGGTAATAATAATAACCAATACTAATAATAATAGTAATAATACACAGTAATGCAGCTTAGAAATTTAAAATATCTACATTTACAGTGGAGTCAAGAAATTCACTAATACTATAGAATGGATGGTTGATAACAAAAAGATTTCAATTGTATATAACCTGCATCATGTGCCTTTCGTGGTAACTTATTAAACAATGTTATAGCAATAGAATTGAACCATTTTTTGGACTTACTTAATCTAACGCTAGGTTCTGAAAGACAATAATTGTACCTTGTATTATAGTAATGAACTTCTGTTTTAGGGTTATAAGTATTAAGTTTTTCTTAATTTTCATTAGACATTGTAATATGTATATATATATATATATATATATATATATATAAATTTATGAGTTAAAATTTTTTCTTGAATAAATAGCGGTCTACAATGAGCGTCATATGCAGACCTTGTTAAAATGCGTAAAGCCTTTTTTTTTTTTTTTGGTAGAATGAGAATTTTGGATATGCTACTGCTATTTCCCCAAATTTAAATACCATATGATAATATACTATTGAAAAAGGCGTAATAAGAATTTAAGAGCTAGAATTTTGGTATTAAAGATTTTAAATGTCTTAATAAGTAAATTATTCTTGATAGCCTAATACTTAACAAACTAATTAGCTCATCCCATGCTAGTTTACAGTAATGTTGAAATCTTTCAAAACTAGAGATCGGAAAAGACTAGTTTCTGGAAATTCACCTGAAGTAGCGGGTTCTACATAGCACTTTAACAAATTAACTATCAGCTGCACCCTTTGAAACTTCGACATTCTGTTGTCTGGTAAGAGTTGTAGGAAACTGTGTGACGTAACATGCTGTTCAGAATAACTGTATAGTCGACTCCATGGCGAAAATTTGTGGGGAGATAAATATTGGTCTCCTACTGTTACAAGTTGTATGAAATGGTTGCACTGTAAATTATTCCAACATGAAAATGTATTTCGAAATAAGTATATTACGATTTAAGTAGGTGGATTCTTGATAATACGATTTTAACGGTACTATGCGGCAACAGCGAAGGTGATTGGCGTGAAGGTAAATAAAATGAAACAAAGAAAGAATGACAGCATCTCGTTCATTTGTTTATCAGTATTTGTGTAGTGGAAATACGTTGCTAATTATGTGGATTTCAGTGTTAATTTCCAACACTTCAACAGGGAACATGCTGGTCGGAACCTTATGGTCATTAAAAAGAACTCATCGAACCATATTTAAGATGAGTCTGGCTACCAAGTCTCTTTTCTGCTGTTCATAACAATTATTGCGGAACAGGGTGTTCCGATCATGTCCTTTGCCATTTTTGAAATTGATCAGGAAGAATTGTTCAGTTTTTTTCCCCCACGCTCATTTCAAAAGTAATCGGTACGTTATTTACGGCTCTGAAATGAACATAAAATATTATAGTGATGAAACTTTATTTATCGAAGATATTTACGTTCTACGATGTAAATATGTAAGTTTATAAAACAGTTACAAGTCTGCGGTGAATAGTTACAGTAAATTAAGTCTCTCAAACGTACATACACCTCTGTGACGGGCATTAAAATGACCGCCAAAATTTTGAAATCTCGCAAACGTGGTTAAGCGTCTGTGACGGGCATTAAAAGGATACACAAAAATGCTGAACTCTCTCAAACGTAATTAAGCCTCTGTGTCGAGCATTAAAACGATCACCAAAATGTTGAACTCTCTCAAACGTAGTTAATCCTCCGTGACGGGCATTAAAAGGACACACCAAAATGTTGAAATCTCTCAAACGTAGTTAAGTCTCTGTGACAGGCATTAAAAGGAGACACCAAAATGTTGAACTCTCTCAAACGTAATTAAGCCTCTGTGATGAGCATTAAAATGATCATCAAAATGTTGAACTCTCTCAAAAGTAGTTAATCCTCTGTGACGGGAATTAAAAGGATACACCAAAATGTTCAAATCTCTCAAACGTAATTAAACCTCTGTGACGGGCATTAAAAGGATACGCCAAAATGTTGAAATCTCTCAAACGTAGTTGAGCCTCTGTGACGGGCATTAAAACGATACGCCAAAATGTTGAAATCTCTCAAACGTAGTTGAGCCTCTGTGACGGGCATTAAAAGTACACGCCAAAATGTTGAAATCTCTTAAAACGTAGTTAAGCCTCTGTGACGGGCATTAAAATAATCACTAAAATGCTGAAATCTCTTAAACATAGTTCGCTTCTGTGACGAGCATTAAAATGATCACCTGACATACTGATCTTGCCCATAGACTACAGCGTGTTCACAATATCTGCGTTCGTTTCGTTTGCAACATTAGAAAATTCGATCATGTAACACCGTCACTAGAATTGTTGTCTTGGAATCCACTTAAAGAAAGAAGATTCTTCAACTCTCTCTTATTACTATTTAAAATCATCCACACCTCCACACCCTCTTACCTAGCATCTCGTTTTGTTTACCTTTCACTACCTCGAACCCGGAACATGTACCTTCTCTCTATTCCTCTGCACAGAACATCCTTCTACTCATCATCTTTCAGCATATCTATTCCACGCCTCTGGAATTCTCTCCCTGACCACGTCAGAGATTGTCGGACAATATCAAAATTCAAATTTAAATTTAAAAATCACATTCTGGTTCGTGGAATTGCTTGTTGAACACATGTCAGGTTGCGCAACTTCACCTTAACCCATGACATATAGTAAATATTGTAACTATGCTGTTGTAAAATTGACAATTAATATGTAATGTATCTACTTACTACTTACTACTACTACTACTACTATTATTATTATTATTATTATTATTATTATTATTATTATTATTATTATTGTCAGTTATCAATAGCATCATTGCTATCTCTGTTTTCTTTCTTTTTGTTGTATTAGCTCGATGAGAGCACTATAATGTACTTTTGACTCTGTTGACCCTATATAGGGCTTTAACTTAATTTGTATCATTTTCATCAGTGTTTGTATTTCTTTTTTGTATTTATATGTGCTATCTGGTAGGATGGAAGAGAAGGCCTTATGGCCTTAATCCTGTCAGATTAAATAAATTATTATTATTATTATTAAATTATTATTAAATGTTGGAATCTCTCAAACATAGGTAAGCCCCTGTGACGGGCATTAAAAGGATACACCAAAATGTTGAAATATCTCAAACGTAGTTGTCACTGTGACGGACATTAAAAGGATACACCAAAATGCTGAAACCTCTCAAAAGTAGTTATGCCTTTGTGGACATGAAATGCTGCTGTATATATTGAGGTCTTTCAAATGTAGTATGCGCTGTGGACACAAACTGTAAAATAATGCTGGAGCCTCTCAAACGTAGAGAGGCTTCTGAACTGGGCATAGAACATAAGTGAACATTTCTATTCTTTTTCTAGTAAAATTTTTGCTCTTACAAACGTCACTTATAGGTGATATAGGCCTATTGAGTAGTATTTAATGTAACATCTGGAACATGGTGTGTGATTCTCAATGTCACTAGTGAGTTAACCAAGAAATTGCCTTATGCTATCAGAAAATTAACATTTCTCATTAAAATTTTATACATCCGATCAGTGTTGAACTCAAAAATATTTAAGTAAATAATATTCACTTCTTATTTAGAATCAGTTAAAAGTTCACAAACCACTCGTTACTTTGTGGTTAAATCAGTTATCGCCAAGTCAACTATATATTTACTAGCTTTAATTTATGCACAAGTAACGACCGTTTTCAAGACTAGTTTCGCTATTATCAGCTATGGTCTGTATATTGGGTGGCACTGTGATATATCGTTTCACATTAACACAATTATCTATCTCGTGAAGGACATCCGCCCAACACGCGTTCAAGAAAGACATGTTAAAACAATACGTTCCTACGTGCTCTTATCATGGACATTGTAACACGCTTCATTTAATCGTGATGTAAAGTTCATGTTCACAATTGAATTATAGTTATGTCTGAATGTAATGTCAAACACTCTGTCT
Source organism: Periplaneta americana (assembly GCF_040183065.1). NCBI lineage: Eukaryota > Metazoa > Arthropoda > Insecta > Blattodea > Blattidae > Periplaneta > Periplaneta americana. The sequence goes on from NC_091117.1 coordinate 179,527,902, forward strand.
GCGATATTTATTTGTGTGCTTACAAATAATCTCCAAACAATGAACACTAGTTTAAGTAATAATGACGTAACGGCGTTCTCTTCGTAACTCTGGGATTACACACGGTTTTAAATTTTAAAAACAGCTTTCCCAATGGCGGGACTGCCTCATTGGACAAAGCATAATAAACATATTGAGTGAAAACAAAAACAGACCACAAAAGAGAAAGGAGGGAAACGAACAAAAGGGAAAATTAAGTACAGGAAAGATAATAGCATGCATATAACAGGTCTAAGACATAGTAAACAAACAGATTAGATATTCGAGCAAAATTCTCCCTTTTTAGGAAACAAAGTAGAGATGGTATTTTAAAATGGCAAGTGATCCTCTGATAGCCGCAAGGGAAACATCACGAATGAAGTCGTTGTTCAGCTGGAACTTCTTGCAGAAACTGACAAAGAGGCGAGGTATTGTGCCCCTAGCGCCAATCATTAGCCCAACTACTTCAATGGAGGTGAGGTGATATTTTTCCAAATAGAATGGAACTGTGGGCTCATAAATTCTGCATTTTTCTGAGTGGACTTCAGCGGGCTGTTGTTCCTGTGCCTCGAACCTGACTGTCGGGTCGATAATGTATGCTGATGTAGAGCCTGGTGGAATAGCAAGCATGTCAATTCGCCGACAGGATCCCTCTTGAGAGATGCCATGGACTTCTTCGTGCACAGTGAGACCTTTCTTCCTCAAGGCTTCGGCAATCATGGACCTGATTCTGTGATGTCTAGAGTTCCGCAGTGTCTCGCTGAAAGGACAGGCACCCAAAACATGGCCAAGAGTTTCAATCTCACTGACGCAACGACGACAGTGGTTTCCGTCTCGGGATCTTCCTGGTATAGCACGTAGCGGACAAACATTAGCTGTCATTTTACGAGCTTGTCTCCATTCACTGCTAATGAGGTGACTGTAAAGACTGGTTCACAATAAACCGGGAACGAGAATCAGAATGCAAACGAGAAGCAGAGGACGTGAATATGAAAATATTTGATTCACAATAAACCGAGAACGTAGACGACTATGCATATCGATATGCATGTCAATAACGATATGTAAAGTCGATATTACGCATTCTGATGTTATTTGTTTATAATTGACCAATGGCGTTCTCTCACGAGTACAAGGCAGCCAACATAAACACAGGTTAGCCAACTTCCAAATTTCAACTGAAACATTTCATTAGGTACGGTACTATGAATATGCCCATGCATCTTTATTATCACAACTTATTTTAAGTCTACCATTACGTAAAATAATTAGAGAAGAAACATTTGTAATAGAACAAAAATGAACACAACAGTAGTTATTGAATTGAAGCATGAATATGTAGTGTGTAATACAACCAATACAGTAATAAAATATGATTCACTTGCGATCGGTGTTCAAAGATGCAGCTATTGAAAGCCAAGTATTCTCCTCCATTTTCTCATCTTTATACGAGGCGCGCCGCTTATAGTAAACGTGAGGATTTTCCTCAACAGTCAATATTAGAATCTCATCAAATAAAACTTGCTCCATGATGCATAGCACAGAACCAAATAATGCATAGGTTATGTCACGGTCTTCTTGCTACAAAATATACGACGAAAAAATAGCTTTTAGATGGCAATAGAATGAATCTCGTTGGCTGTGATCGGAAACGTGAACATCAAAGTTGAAACTTGGCCAATTCTCCGTTCCCGATCCCGGGCTCCGGCAAGCTTTTCGTCAATTGTGAATGCTCATATTTAAATGAACACATTTTAACAATTTTACTGTTTTCGTTTTCGTTCCGTTCTCGTTTCCGGTTTATGGTGAACCAGCCTTAACTCAAATGAACGGAAAAAGTTCACAAATAGTATTAAAATGGAGAAAAATTAATGGAAAATTATGCACGTAGGAACTGAATTGGACTCTCTTCATTGGTGATGAACTGATTACTGAAGAAACGGAGAGGTTACGACCGTCCCGGAGGTTCAGTTTACCTTTGTTATCAAGTGAAGAAACTGTGAAAGGAGGGAAAAGTCAGCGATGTCCTTGTCCAGTGTGAAATTGTGAATACTCTGGTCGCTGATAGCTCTACCTCGTAGTCACACGTTTCAGGATTAGACAACCCGCGCAGCACGTAGCCGGCGTAGCAGCATTCCTGTTCTTCGCATCAGCCGGGACGAAAAAAAAAAAGAAAGAAGATAATTTTAATTTCTGTGTGTAGTGGTGTTCCGTGTAGACTTAAGTGCCGGTTAATACAATCGAGTGGGTAGAGAGCATGCTTGGAGCGACGCCAGCATCAGCACGTCAACATTAATAATAATAATAATAATAATAATAATAATAATAATAATAATAATAATAATAATATTATCATAAATGAAAAACTGAAAAAAAAATTGTTATGAACATATAGTATTTAAGAAATAACGGTCCACGCTGTGGAGTAACGGTTAGCGCGTCTGACTGAAAGAAAACCAGGTGGCCCGGGTTCGAATCCCGGTCGTGGCAAGACATCTGGTTGAGATTTTTCCGGGGTTTTTCCTCAATGTTGGGTAACTATCGGTGCTGGACCCCGGACACATTTCACTGGCATTATCACCTTCATTTCATTCAGATGCTAAATAACCTGAGATGTTGATACAGCGTCGTACAATACTTACTTACTTACTTAAAATTGGCTTTTAAGCAACCCGCAGGTTCATTGCCGCCCTCACATAAGCTTGCCATCAGTCCCTATCCTGTGCAAGATTAATCCAGTCTCTATCATAATATCCCACCTCCCTCAAATCCATTTTAATATTATCCTCTCATCTACGTCTCGGCCTCCCCAAAGGCCTTTTCATTCCGGCCTCTGGACTCGCCCATACGTGCTACATGCCCTGCCCATCTCAAACGCCTGGATTTAATGTTCCTAATTACGTCAGGTGAAGAATACAAAGCGTGTAGTTCTGCGTTGTGTAACTTTCTCCATTCTCCTGTTACTTCATCCCTCTTAGCCCCAAATATTTTCCTAAGCACCTTATTCTTAAACACCCTTAATCTCTGTTCCCCTCTCAAAGTGAGAGTCCAAGTTTCACAATCATGCAGAACAATCGGTAATATAGCCTAACTGTTTTATAAATTCTAACTTTCAGATTTTTTGGACGCAGACTAGATGGCACACATCTTGTTCATTTTTGCTTTCAAATGACGTAGTTTTATTAAAAATGTCTATTCTACCTGGTACAGGAACTTTCATAGAACATTGTTGGTTATTTTTTCTTCTACAGAACTCTCGGAACTCACTGTCCAACACCCTGACAAAGAAGTGCATGATAGCAAATGCGTCATGGCTGCATCATGGAGTTAAGCGTTAAAGCCACATAAGTCCGAGACTGAAGTGGTTTTGAAATAACTCATTATTTTAAGATTTTATAGAATGCTTAGTAATGATCGGAATCATGTTGTTTTGACTGGAAATGATGCGTCTACCCATAGTGCTTATAGTACCGGTAACTCATTTTCGTAAAAATGTGGACTCATTTGGTTTTACAAATGACCGATTTAAATGTCGAAGACTGTGTTCAAGGAATGAAAGTTATTTGAAGAGGCTGGACATATTTTCTGACCTAAAGGAACACAGAAAGAAGAAAAACATTTGAAATACCTTTCATGTTTGTATATTAGTGAACGCTGCTCGCTTTGTATGGGCATTGTCTATAGAGATGCTTCTGCCGACGTCACCGCAGTGAAGAAACACAGAATGGAAAGTCCAATAATCCTTTTTCTCAACAAGGAAAATATTTGGTTTCCTACAGCTCACAAAGCGGACTCGTTCCGTGTACACGTCACTCTGAAATATTGAAGTGATACAAACTAGTGAACGTACCAGTAATCTCCCAAAGAGGTCATGATTTTACTGGATTTCTTCACGTACGCTCTAAATTTCATTACACCATTTTCACACTTCAATTATCTAAATAACGTATTATATAGGCCTATAAATTGCATCCTTGATAGACAAACCGTAAGGAATTTTGAGCTTTGCTTCTATAAAACAATGAACAGGGATATCCTGAACTAGCACCAACAGATAGCGCACGTGTACTTTGAGGTATGCGCTTTGCGTGTGCACTTGTTTTTCGGTATATAAACATTGAGGATATACGTATTGTATTAGTATATTAAATACTCTTAAAAACAACTAAAAATAACAAATTTTTGTTATGTCCCTATATGTAAAAACCAGAGAAAGCTTTTTGTATTCAATCAGGTCCCAAAATATTCTGAATATATGCTTTGAACCTTAAAAAATATAAGTAATTAAATTGCGCCTCGAAAGTGCTAGCTATTAAATAAAAGTAACTACTTCAAGTAAGGAATTGTTGACTACAGTTTCATTTTGGAAGAGGAAAAATAAAAATTAATAAAAACATATGCAATCTCGACAGCGAGCTATGTTACCTTAGTTTATATGCAGTAGCTGTAGGAATCTCCGAAGTTTACGCCTGCAGTAAACTCTCGATAAACTGGGATGTTTATTATCCAAGACGATTCGTAGTGAAATCCATTTCGTGAATATTGTTTTCAATGTACTGTACCCTAATTATTAAAACCATGTTTTAACTTCAAATTTTCAAAATCATCCTACATAGTATTCAAAACTGCATGTCCTTAACCTACAATACGCAGACTAATTGTGATTACTGCGATCACATTATATATTCCTATTAAAAATTGCATTTGATCTTTCTGCAACTGCAGAAAAAAATACAAGGAATTCAATCTCGATAGTCCCTTCCCTATAAAAAAAATTGGTGGCTGCATATCCTGATTTTAGCGTACGGTTCTTAAATACTAATGATTAAAAAGAGAAATATTCACCTTCGACATAGTTGATATTTTTTCATTCGTTCATCTCATTCTCAAAGTTCTCGTTTAGGTTCATGAACATTCAATTTACTCGTATCTATATTCTGCATACTGCAGATTTCGCCACCCATCTCGGGGAATCGCTCAATATTATACAGGTTTACGTTCTTATTTATTGTAAATTAAATTAAATTAAATTATGAAGTAAGAAAATATTAAATTATACGAGTTCTTACTTACTTACTTACAAATGGCTTTTAAGGAACCCGAAGGTTCATTGCCGCCCTCACATAAGCCTGCCATCGGTCCCTATCCTGTGCAAGATTAATCCACTCTCTGTCATCATATCCCACCTCCCTCAAATCCATTTTAATATTATCCTCCCATCTACGTCTCGGCCTCCCTAAAGGTCTTTTTCCCTCCGTTCTCCCAACTAACACTCTATATGCATTTCTGGATTCGCCCATACATGCTACATGCCCTACCCATCTCAAACGTCTGGATTTAATGTTCCTAATTGTGTCAGATGAAGAATACAATACGTGCAGTTCTGCGTTGTGTAACTTTCTCCATTCTCCTGTAACTTCATCCCGCTTAGCCCCAAATATTTTCCTAAGCACCTTATTCTCAAACACCCTTAACCTATGTTCCTCTCTCAGAGTGAGAGTCCAAGTTTCACAACCATACAGAACAACCGGTAATATAACTGTTTTATAAATTCTAACTTTCAGATTTTTGACAGCAGACTAGATGATAAAAGCTTCTCAACCGAATAATAATAATAGGCATTTCCCATATTTATTCTGCGTTTAATTTCCTCCCGAGTGTCATTTATACTTGTTACTGTTGCTCCAAGATATTTGAATTTTTCCACCCCTTCGAAGGATAAATCTCCAATTTTTATATTTCCATTTCGTACAATATTCTGGTCACAAGACATAATCATAGACTTTGTCTTTTCGGGATTTACTTCCAAACCTATCCCTTTACTTGCTTCCAGTAAAATTCCCGTGTTTTCCCTAATCGTTTGTGGATTTTCTCCTAACATATTCACGTCATCCGCATAGACAAGAAGCTGATGTAAAATTATACGAGTTCATACAAAATAATTGTAAATACAATTTTGACACGCACAGAAAATCAACAAGCAGGAAAACGTAAACAACTGTAGCATATGACATAACATAGCCCTACAACATGTTGCGCCGCATGGAACGCTCCTGCCATCTAGCGGTAAAACTTCGCATAAAATCCCTATTGTCTTCCAGGACCAGAAAACAAACTCGGATCGTCTGAAAAGGAAGTTAATGTGCTGAATGCATATTGTTGCAACCGCGTTAAGGCCGGGCGCACACCAAATACAGCATTTGAATCGGTTTTTTGAGAAGCTTCTTAAGTCAGGAAATAGAAAGTTTTAAGAAACACAAAAAACTGTTTAAAAGAAATGCATGAGTTGAGAATTGAAATATTTTAAATGGAAAATGTTGGTAAAAACATAATGAATATTTCTGTATGTAAAAGAATACTTTTTAAATAGATATGACTCAATAATCATGTTTGAAAACGTCTCAAAATCTGGTGAAGATTTAACTAAACAATCTCTTTATTTCATGAAATAATTGAAAATTTGGTTAAAAATAATACGAATTTGATTCTTAAAACGAGTAGTATTCAGAAGCCGACTTAATAATTTTTGCTTCATGTGGACAAATTTTACTCTAACCTGTATCAAATGCCACAAAGGTTATGAATAATAAAGTTCTGCATTAAATAATTTAATACAATGATACACTACACAAAAGACAATAACATTATTCTAACAAATCAAAATTCAGACACAAAGTCATTAATTTACCGAACAATAATAACTTAGACTATGGTTTTGTTGATTCTGTGTCAGCCTTGTCACTGACATATGGGTCTTCTTCACGAAACCTAATTTTCAAGAGCACGTCACAACAGAAAATACCGTTTGACTTGAAGTATTTTTCTATCCCTATAGGACAGAAATTAGCAATAAACTCAATCTTGTTAAAATCCGACTTACTTATGTGGTGTCTCAAAAAACCGATTCATTTTGTTTCGCAACGATTTTTGCGAGACAAAACATTGCATTTCGATGCATTTGGTGTAGGGAGATAACATTTTGCAAGACATTTTGACTCGCAATATGGAAACTGCCAATACTTAGTAAAATTTCATCATTATATCTTTTCTAACTTTAAATCTTTCTCATATTAAAATTCACAGTAAAGTTTTAAACGTCAGGATGTAGACCTTCGGCTCCCCCTCCTACCAATAATGCATAGCACAATATCAATACGGTCGTCTGCGATACAACGAACTTTTTTGTTGATTTTCGAGTTCGTTATTTTTTTTCTGGTTATTATATGCTTATACAGGACATCACTTTATTTTTACCAACATTTTTAACATTAACCTGACTATACTCGGAAACACTGTTGCCCCCTTCCATTACAGGAGTTTGATGTTACTAGTGCAATATGTAAACAAATCATTTTACTAGGTATAGGAGGAGAGAAAAGTAGTGTATCCATTTATGTTGTAGGGAAATACGATATTACGATTTTCAGTTTGATCATCAAAATACAGTAGAGTAGTAACATATTTTTTTTCCAAAAACTCAACTTTTCAGGCGGCTATGTTCGTTATGTAATGTCTACTTTATTTAGCATATTAATTATTGATGTTACATACAATATAGAGAGTGCATTTAAATTGAGGGGTCATAAGTAAAGGGCTGTAAGTGCACTTAAGTTACTTTTGAGAAAATTGGGTTTAAATATTTAAGCTTTCGTAAAATCGGTGAAATTTTTATTTAAATTTTAATGTGTGATGCGATTAAAATATCCCTTTGCCACTAAAATTTTAGATACTTTTGCTTACACTGGATGCACTTAACTCATGTTATTACAAATGTCACTAGCATTCCTTTCAAAAAAGCTAATCTGAATTTTTAAACAAGTTGCTGAAAATGGTTGCCGTTCATTACAATGCAGGCTTCAATTCTTTACGCATATTATTAAAAACATTTTGAAGCATATTCTCTGAAATTGAATTTATCGTTTCTTGAATATAATTTTTAGTACGATATTATTAATATAGGTTCTTTCTTCTATAGAAAACGCAATCATATTTATGAAACACACTATACACTGCAGTGTTTACTTCACTGCTTGAAGACTTCGAACGCAACAGCGGCCGTAAGTCTGTGTGTCTGACGGGAGCAAGGACATTAGTGAAGGGGTGGGAGTGAAGTACATTCAGAAATGCAGGTACAATAAAAATGCAAGTAAAAATAAAATGATGTCCCTGTATAAGTTGTGTTAACTCTCGCTAAGTGGTTTTATATTTTATTTTATCCGTCTTAGTTATTATTTTATTATTGTTAATATTTTTGTTTTATTATTATTAATTAATTTGTATTACTATGTTTGTATTATCTCCGTCACTGTTATTTTATTATTATTATTATTATCATTATTATTATTATTATTATTATTATTATTATTATTATTATCATTGTTACTATTATTTCTATCATCAACATTATTACTGATGTCTGTACAATTTATGTAGACACTACTGGACTGTACCCGAGCACGAGCATATGCTCATTTATGATATCTATTCAAACGTACCATTTCAAATGTAACTTAAATTATTAATAAATTTGAATTTGCATATTCAATACATTTTTATACATTGCATCTCACTTTGTACTTCCCTCAGGAAGCCACGCTTGTTCTTTTGTTGTAGGCCAAAGTATGTTGAGATTATATTCATTATTTTATTCATATGAAATGAAGTTAAATGTAATTGGTTCTCCGACTCAGCAATTATTAGAGATCAACAGCAAATAATATTGTATCTAAAACTGCATCAAAATCTGAAATGACTTAGATTATTTAGCATGACAGTCCTGTCCTTTTACACTTCATATTAAGAAAAAAAAGAAGGTAGAAAGAACGATAGAACTGAGAAGAAGCCAACCTGTCAACGTAAGTACTGTTTGTTGATTATGTTAAAGCAGTGGACAAATCTAAAATTTGAAAATCGCTTTTCACGACATTACAATCACTTTTCCTATACTTCACGAAGCAAGAATCTTAAAACAGACAATCGTTCTTCACAAAGACAATAATCATTCATTAAACGCCGGGATATTGAACTCAAATCGTCTAGATCAGCTGTGGCGAAAAGGCCATGGTGCGCCGAGCCACTGTGTAAGCTGTAACGTGCATAGCACCTATGGAGGGAGGCGGACAACTGAAGGGGAAGTTAATGTTTAGGACATGTAACGAAGAAAGAAATGAACAAGAAAACATAGGACACATTATCACAACCTAAAATTAACTGTCTTCAGAATGTCTCTGCGACAAAGTTTCAAAATCAGGAATTATGTCACTTACTGCCAATCGTAGTTGATCACGAAGGTATTTGTCTGTCAGTCGTGATCTAAATTTGATTTTTACTATTTTCATTGTTGAAAATAATTTTTCACAAACGTAAGTTACAGCGAACATGGCTTCAACAGAGCAAGCGAAAGAACGAAGCTTCAAATATTTATTTTTTCCCAAAGATTTGAAAAGTTCAATATCTGTCAAGTCCTTACATCTAGCTTTCATTTAACGTCACATTGTAAATCTGTGAGTTTAAATTGAAAATCTAACCGCATTATTCATACATCTGCTGTAAAAGAATCGACATACAGAGATGATAATAATAATAATGATAATAATAATAATAATAATAATAATAATACTTAACCTTTTAATGTTCCATCAGTAACATGTAGTAACTTATAATGCCGTTTTATGTTATACAACCGTTTTCCTAGTAATATTTGTGAACAAATCATACATTTAATATTTTCATAATACTGTAAGCAAAAGAATGCATCCTCCCATCCTACTTGAAACTTTCGTTTTTTATAGAGGTACATTGTTTCGAGAGAGATATTGCGACGATACGTCACTCGCAGGTCCGAGACAAATACAAATAGAACGGAGTTTGACTCCAGTGAGTAAGAGGGTGGGGGTTGTAGGTAGGAAGCGAGAGAAAAGCACTGCGAGCCACGATGTGCTCGTGAGTCGCATTTTCGCCGCGGCTGGTCTAGATAGACGACACTAGAGATGGGTCGGAGTCGTTCATTGATGCGAGCTAGCTCTTTGACTCCCGCTCCTTTTGAGGAGTCGTTCATTGAGAGTCGTTCAAAAGAGCGGAGCGGTATAGTGGCCTCCTTCTTTCTCAACCAGCTCGCTCCTAGTGATCACTCACCCCACGCTTCACCACCGCACCGCTCCGACTCTTCTACGATAACTGCAGAGCGGGTTGTTAACTGTATGACATAGTACACATGCTTCTCAATAGATGCCATTGCAATAGACATTCGAATCGGTTTGCATCGGTCTGTGAATGCGGAGAAAAGCTTCTTGTACACGTACAGTAAGGTAAGTTTCCATGTTATCCCAGAGGGAGAGAGCCCATTTACATTACTTACGCTATTTTACGAACCAGTAACAATCGTGAAGTATCGGTATGTAGTATAAACAGATCAATTAAAAACAGTTCTGAAAGTGTTGGTAAACAGGGACGTCGCTAGGGGGGTGCGAAAGGGTGCGCAAGCACCCCATAAAAATCGGAGCAACCCTTTCCACACTCCAAAGGGCAACTTATTAACAAAATACTAGGCATAAATTATTTTGAAGAACAAAAACAAACAAACAATTTCTTGCATGTGAAAAAACTGCGTCCTATAGTGTATCGTAATGGATTGAATAATAATAATAATAATAATAATAATAATAATAATAATAATAATAATAATAAACAGATGTATAGTATGCGCGCAAGTCATGAAAGAACATTTTGAATTTTTTATGTACCACATTTTTACAGCTCGCACCCCATTTTTAAATCTCGCACCCCATCCGCACCTCCCTTGCTCTGATCCTGGCGACGTTACTGTTGGTAAAGTAGTATAAATAGCAATTATGAAAGTGTACAATGGTACATAAAAACGGCTAATGTGCAAACATGATCTATTCAGCAATAAGGAGAACAGAAACATGACAATAGGCAACGTTTAAACGTGTCTGTATTGAAGTGTAATTTAAACATCGCACGTCTCACTCTTTGTCATTGCGCATGACCACACTGACAGACGTGCTGCGTATCGTTACAGCTGTAATGGAGCTGTGGAGCGCTTGCTGTTGTGGAGGGAGCGGATCGTTGGGAGTGAGCCAGAAGCAAGAGAGCGAGCTGAAGTTGCCTTGCTCTCCCAAGAGTAGGGAGCGAAATGCAATGAACGACTCGCTCTTTTGTAAGGAGGGAGCGGAGAGCCGCTCCAGAGCGGGAGTCGTTCATTCGAAACGACTCGCTCATGAGCGGCCCATCACTAGACGACACCACTCAGTCCCAGTGCTAGCACGAATATCACACAGACACACATGGCACTGAGAGCGCAACAAAGAGACTCAGAACAGGAATAACAACGCGCTAATTTCTAAGAATCCCGTCCCATGAACGCTCATTCATTCTTTTGTAGCGTTTGTCCAATATGGGCAGTATTCGTGAACAAGCGATACATCTCTGCAGATAGAGTGCCCATCAACAAACAGCTCCTACGTGACATAGCAAAGACTGAAATTAATAAGTAGCACGTGGTCGTAAAACACGCGTGTCACAGTGATTTTCCGAAACACACAAAATCTCTTTGCTTGCTAATGAACCAGAATCATATAAAACCTCTTACAACATTCGACATTCTATTGTTCGGCCATGTTCGCACTTGCAACCCGTACAAACTCAACAGAGCGGCAAGAAACGTCGTATTGTAGACTGTATGAGCATGTAATCGGCATTCTGAAAATGCGGTTTACTACCGTTGCTTTACAGGGTCGAAATATTTATGACCGCAGGCCTGCGGAACATGAGATATAAGCTAATCGCTTAAGGGCTGTGACCCCATACCTCATAGCTTATTCAATTTTCACACGAAGATACAATGACGTGTCTTACGAACAGAGATTAAATATAAACACATCTTCTATTAGATTCGCATTGCATGTTGGAACAAATTTGCTGAAAATATTTAAATTAAATTTGCTTCTACTTTCATAACATTTCTATTTTCATACCTCTAAGCAAATAAGATAAGATCTTAAGGCAGAATAGAGGGTAGTAAATAATTAACTTCTATTTATTTACAAATAGCTAAGTTATCAGACTACTAGATTTCTTGGTAAATAGACAGAGATTTATGAGTTTTTGGGCTTTCACAGTGATTTGTGTTCAGAAGTAGACTTTTAGGTATCCCACAACGTCTACAGTCTCATTACAGGTTCCATTAACATGACTCGGCAACTCAAACAACTGGACATTACGGGTCCAAAAGAGTAGGTGACCCTATAGGTCGTACCAATATGCCCCGTTGATGTAGTTCCGAAACATTGGACATGTTAACTTCCAGGATACAGTGAAATACCAAAAAATTCAGTTCTGAAGACACTGATTTGTTTTTCCCTATATTCTCAGTACACAAGAAAAATAGAGATAATGTGATGCTAAAAAGCCGATTTTGACATTTCCATGTGTACAACTGCTTCTGAATACAGAAAAAAGATAGATTTTGGCAAACAGTTCATCTGTGTGATCGCGTTGAAGGATTTTTTTATTATCTATACTAATAATAAATCTGTAGCCGAAATTTTTCTGGTAATTTTCGATTTTTCAAAAATAATTGGTCCTAACATATATAATTAACCACCCCGAAACCGAAAATCGCTTTTTTGAAATTTTTGTTTGTATGTCTGTCTGTCTGTCTGTCTGTATGTTTGTTACCTTTTAACGCGATAATGGCTGAACCGATTTCGATGAAAATTGGAATATAAATTAAGTTCGTTGTAACTTAGATTATAGGCCATATGGCATTCAAAATATGTTATATAAAAGGGGGGTTATAAGGGGGCCTGAATTAAATAAATCGAAATATCTCGCTTATTATTGATTTTTGTGAAATATGTTACATAACAAAGGTTTCTTTAAATATGATTTCAGATAAGTTTTATTCTCTGAAAAATGTTGATAGGACTGATATTTAATGAGATAAATGAGTTTTAAAATTAAAATAACTGCCATCTAAGGCGGTGTATTGAAATAAAAAACAAATGACTTCGTCTATAAGGGACCTTGGACACAACAATCGAAAGCTATGAAACATAGCCTATAGACAATGTTTATGTTTGTATGAAGTAATATCGGAAGCTAAATTAACCGATTTGTATAATTAATTATTATTTCATCATTGGAAAGTGTAGTTTCTCTGGATGGACATAATTCTATAATGTTATTACAGTAACTCGTGAGTGAATTGAGGACAGGTAAGATTAAAATAGCTTCTCATGCACAGAAAACTTGATAGGTTATGCTGTATATTCATTTCCGGTATTTCTTATAATAATATTTATGAACATATTCATTTTTATCTCAGAGAATTAATGAACAACGAGAGTTTATTGATTTAGTATGCAGTAATAGTACGTTAGCTTAGCAATCCATTATTTTATAATCCAAATTTTAACTATGCTCAATTGAATCGTGTTAAAACACATAAAATACATATGCAATAAGTGCAATGCAAAAAATTGGGTAATGAGCCAAGCAGATTATGTTGCGCTGTTGTAAAAGTTGTTCCTCCTGAGATTCAAGAGCTCCCACAACAAATTAAAAACTTTCTAATTCGAGTACATCCGATATCAACACACTTTTTCATAATATAATATAATATAATATAATATAATATAATATAATATAATATAAACATAATAATAAATCTGTAGCCAAAATTTTTCTGTTAATTTTCGCTTTTCCAAAAATAATTGGTAATAACAATTACGAAACATGTCAAAGGAATTGTCATTGCGCCAAATGAGTGGTCTCTGGATCAAAATGATCGAATTTTAATATTTTAAATACAATTTAAATTAAGTGACATATTAAACTATTTATCCTTCTATCAAACACGAATGTTCCCTGGATCAAACGTCCTATTTTAATTATGTAATTACTTTATATTTATTTCTAACGGGTGCAGCGGAGCGCACGGGTACGGCTAGTATTAAATATAAACAAGCAGCGGTTTTTTACTTACGATATGCACCATTATGGTTTACCGAAACAAACAGTTCATTTTAGTGATGTTGTGCACAGTTTGGTGTATCGACACCTTTTAAATATAAACAAGCAGTTCATTTTAGTGATGTTGTGCACAGTTTGGTGTATCGACACCTTTTAAATATAAACAAGCAGTTCATTTTAGTGATGTTGTGCACAGTTTGGTGTATCGACACCTTTTAAATATAAACAAGCAGTTCATTTTAGTGATGTTGTGCACAGTTTGGTGTATCGACACCTTTTAAATATAAACAAGCAGTTCATTTTAGTGATGATGCGTACCGTTGTGGTGCATCGACATCTTTTCAGTACAAACAAGCAATTCATTTTAATGAAGCTGTGCACCGTTATGGTGTATCGACACCATTTTTATTGTTTCAAAATAAACATCAATGTCTTTTACAGATGTTATGGTGTGCCGATATATTTGCTGGGTATAAACGAGCATTTTCATCAGACTATAATATACCCTGAAATTTGCACAGTACATGCAACTCAGTCCTAGTAGATAAGCATAGAACTAGTTAATTCAGGCAATATTACAGTATATTCAAGTAAGAGCTCTAGACCAACGAAAAATTGAACAAGTGTTTGAAAATGTTCCAACAGGAAGATGACCTTTAGGCATGACTCTCACCAAGATTTAGTAATGACTGATGATTACAAAAGCTATCGTGACATTCTCAAAATTACTATGTAGAAAACAGGTTATCAGGATAGACTAGCGAAATTTATTATAAAATGGGCAACTAAAACCTTTCAACCACCTATAATAATAATAATAATAATAATAATAATAATAATAATAATAATAATAATAATAATAATAATAATAATAGAGTAATTAAAGAAGCAATCGTACTTTTCGTGAAGTTCAATTAATTAATAACGTGAAATTAGGTTTTATTTCGGTCGCTGCCTCTATTTTCTTATTTAACAATCGCCTCTAATCTCTCGCAAAGAAGCAGATGAAACAGTCGACGAGCGACAGGCTCAAAACCAAAAAGTGTTGTCACAGTGTCGCACAGTAGAGCACCGGGCTGCAGCAGCCTGCCGGCCGCATGGAATGCAAGCGCAACCTGTCGCAGCCGATACGTCAGTTTCTTGCAGAGTCTGTCTCTGCGCCAACATTCCACATCAACCAACGAACGTAATAAGAATATAATGCGGTATCATTCATCCCCTTTCGCTATGACGTTTTTGCTAAGCAATGCTTTTTCTTTGTTTCCAAGCGCATTTATAACGGTAATCCGAGCTTCTTTTGTTTTCTTAGGCCTACTGAATTTCTACGTAATTAACCCTTATTAAGGACAACTTAAACAAGCTGCAAAATTCGTGCAAAACTGATCTATCTGCCTCCAAACAACACAAACCTTGTTGATGTACAGAGTGAACCGTAAGTAATGTCATTCAGGGGATTATTCTTTGAGATATTTCAAACAAAAAAACAGTTTAATACAATTTTGCTCGTTTTTGCTTGTTTTTTTCGAGATAAAAATTGTTTTATATGAAACATTTCATAGCGTGTTTTTGGAAAGCAATTGACTTAATTCCCCAACATGCTCAGTCAATTCAAGAAAGCAGTGTAGGTTTTTATGATAACAAAGTATTGAAAAAAAAATAGTTTTGCCCTATAAATTTGGAGAAATTTGTTCCGAACAAATGTAACATTTTAAAATTACTTACCATAATACGAAAGGAAGATTCTTCGAAGAATATATGGTCCAATTTTTTAAAATGGATTATGGAGAAAAAGATATAATGGGGAATTATAGGCCTATAGCATGTTTAAAGAGCCCAATATAAAAAAGGTAAAGGTATCCCCGTCACATGCCATGAAGGCACTTGGGGGGCATGGAGGTAGAGCCCCATGCTTTCCATGACCTCGGCACTAGAATGAGGTGGTGTGGTCGGCACCACGCTCTGACCGCCTTTTACCCCCGGGAAAGACCCGGTACTCAATTTTATAGGAGGCTGAGTGAACCTCGGGGCCGTTCTGAAAGTTTGGCAATGAGGAAAAATCCTGTCAACACCTGGGATCGAACCCCGGACCTTCCAGTCCATATCCGCCCAATATAATAAATATAATTAAAACCAATAGATTGAGGTAGGTGATTCTCACAAACCCTGGAGGTCAAAGGAGACGAGGACGACCACATCTGCGATGGATTGATGGAGTGAAGGAGGATCTTGTAAGATTGGGATACAGAAATTGGAGGACTGTTGCACAGGACAGAGACAGATGGCAACGCCTACTGAGGGAGGCCAGTGCTCATAACGGGCTGTAGTGCCAATGATGATGATGATGATACCATAACACACTGCTCTCTTAAATTGGCTGAGCATATTGGGAATTACATCAATGGCTTTCCTAAACATGCTATGAAATCTGTAATATAAAAGTTTTTATCTCGAAATGGAAGCAAAACCGAGCTAAGTTGTATTAAATTTTGTTTGAAATACAGGGTGATCCGTTTGCGTATGGATAAAATAAAAATACCGTAAAACGTTTACTACTGAACTTTATTTGTTGAAACTTGCGCATGCAACACTGAAAGATGGGAGATTCCTCAGAGCTCAACATGATCCCCATTGCCCACCCTGCACAACTCATAACGGTGATGCAATTCAGCCCATGTCCGTTGTAACATAAGAGGGGTGATTTGTTGAAAACCTTGAGTAATTTTTACTCTCAGATCATCAATGTTCCTGTGTTTCTGTGAATAGACAATGTCTTTAACAAAACCCCACACGAAGAAGTCAGGAGGCGTTAGATCTGGGGAGTTTGGGGGCCAAGTCAAGAGATAGCTGCTTCTCGTATTGGGTCTCGCCTGCGACCTCCTGCATGTTTTTTAACACAGAACCTGTTTCTACAAATGTTGGAATCGTATTTAGGTAGGCCTACATTACGCACACCATAGTCACGTCGAAATTCCCTTTGAACTCTTTTAACACTCTCAAATTTAGCATACCAAAGAATACATTGTGCCCTCTGTTGATTTGTAGTAGCCATTTTAATCATCTACGATTTTCATTTGTCCTTCCGGATTATGCATTGTTGATTGTCATATATGGGCTATTCCATATGAAATCGATCAGTAAAAAAAACCTCGCATTTTTTAATACTCTAATTTTTTCCCTATTTATACAAGGTGCTGAGGAGAATGCATTTTCAAAAATATACTATCGAAAGTCAAACGGTTTTCGTACTGGAACCGTTTACTGCAGAATATTGAACGGGAGTTCATTTTGAAGCTGACATTGGGTAAATTATGTTAAGAAGTAATCCTTATTTTTATTGTATACAGAGAGACAGATAATCTGATTTTACTTACTTTTAGGCTTCTTTCCCATTTGTAAAAATGTAAAAAAATATTGAGAAAAAACCTTGTATTATTAAGAGGGATTCGGCATTGTTTGCTTAGTGGCTCGGCAATAAGTTTCGAGGATATTAAATAAATTATATTCACACGCCTACGTAGACTTGAACGGCGCAGTACCGCACGAACTGGCCGAGAGATGAAGATAAACGAGCAAGTCCACACCTGTGGAGTAACGGTCAGCGCGTCTGGCCGCGAAACCAGGTGGCCCGGGTTCGAATCCCGGTTGGGGCAAGTTATCTGGTTGAGGTTTTTTCCGGGGTTTTCCCTCTACCCAATACGAGCAAATGCTGGATAACTTTCGGTGTTGGACCCCGGACTCATTTCACCGGCATTATCAACTTCATATCATTCAGACGCTAAATAACTTAGATGTTGATACAGCGTCGTAAAATAACCCAATTAAAAAAAAATAAACGAGCATTGGGAGTCATTTTACTCCTGTGTTTATGAAAACATGTGATAAAGTTAGACCAGCCATGGCTGCTAGAAGACACATCACGTGTTGGTCTCCTGGCCTTGCTTGTCTCGACTACCTACAGTCAGCTGGTTAGTTCACGCGCGTACTATTTATTTTCTTTATTTGATATTTTCAATATTTTCTTATCACATACCATCAGCAAAAAATATGTGTTTATTTGTACTTTCAATGCGGAATCTAACCACATATTTTAAAAATATTTGTTCGTGGGCAAAGGCGTCTTAATGAAGAAAAATCTAAATTTCTCCATTTCCATAAAAAGTAAGAAATACTGTTTAAATGTCAATATAAACTTTAACTTCTCAGCATCAAAATAAGCCATGATTTTGATCACTGGGTGAAAGGGTTTCGGAGCCACAACAGTTTAAAATGGCTAATTTTATGAAAATACGATAAATTTAAATATTTTAAATTTAAACACTATGAAGTTCTGATGCCTCAAACTTTTCACAAAGCATTGTATCACAGTTGTCAACGGACAGAAAAAGTTTCATTGTATTTAAAAATTGCAAGGTCAATTTTCTCTATATTTCGGTCGATTTGAGATGGAATAGCCCGTATAGAAACTCCCATCTCTTAATCATAATATAATCAGCAATAAATTTTTCCTACTATCATAAAAGCTTTATAATAAAAAATTAATATCATCCATACCCAAACGGATCAGACTGTATATCAAAGAATAATCCCATGAAATTAATGAAATTACGGTTCACTCTGTATAAAGGAAAGTAATTATTTGAACGCATCACGGAAGACGGTGACTATAACATTCTTACGATCATGAGAAACTGAACGTTGGTGAATATGACGAATCGGAAGACGGTGGCGAAAAAGTCGACGACAGTGAGGATTATGATGAAATGCATGATGGTCACGACGACGAATTTAATTATGGTGACTATCATGAATAGGGCTAGGATTTTGATGACCTATAAATCATAAAAAAAATGTCCTAAAACAATGCATTTATGACCTAAAAATTTTTCAAAAATGCCCTAAAAACTGATCTTACATTCTAAAATTGGCTTAGTGGGAAAAGGAGTTTTGTGCTACTTAATATTTAGACTAGTAATTAAATTAAATTCTAGTACCAACATTTAAGTTTATTTAATTTTACATAATTTTTTCTAAGTGATACACTTTAATTAATTATTTTACCTGATGTAGTTTCCATGTAGCCCATCACAAGGCCACTCTTATACGGAATTGGCAAGTATAGAGGAGTCTATATTGAAGGGATGGTTAGACTGATCCATTACATGGGGTGTACTACGTTAAAAGGGCAATATTTGTGTAGAAAAATGATTAAAATATTATACAAAATAATGGGTATTAGCCACCGGCGTAGCTCGGTCGGTTAAGGCGCTTGCCTGCCGATCCGAAGTAGCGTTCGGGCACAAGTTAGATTCTCGCTTGGGCTGATTATCTATTTGGGTTTTTTCAGAGGTTTTTCCCAACCGTAAGGCAAATGTCAGGTAATCTATGGCGAATCCTCGGCCTCATCTCGCCAAATATCGTATCACTATCACCAACTCCATCGATGCTAAATAACCTCGTAGTTGGTACAGTGTCATTAAATAACCAAGTAAAAAATAAAGGGTATTAATGGACAAAATATGTAGACAAAATATCAAAGGAAATAAACATGATTTTATATTAATAATGGGGATTTATGGCCAAAACTAAATGAAAATGCCTCAAAAATATCCGAATAACACAAAAGATGCTCTTATGAGTTGAAGCAGGCAAAAAATGCAAAAAAAAAATGCCCTAACAAATGTGTCTTAAAACACTCAGTTTATCACATAACATATAAATACTAAAGCAGCTATGTTTCTGGCTTACTAGAAAAAAGATGCAATTTAATCAAAATCCTAGCCCTAATCATGATGAATTGGATGACGATTGTGATGAAACCAATAATTATGATAATGACGTCTGTGACGAAATGAATGACGGTGTAGAATGAAGCGACATTGCACTCGAACTGTCAAATATTCCACCTAACTATGAAGAAAGCTGTTCCTTGTCCTGCTTTCAAAGGCCCTATGCTTCATCATCGTTATCTTTTCCTCGTTGACAGTGATGCGTGCACACTCAAAATATCAGAAAAAATTTGCACCCAATTAGCAGCACATAAAATCCCATTATCCTTAGTTTCCATGAGCAAACATGGCAAACGAAGTTGACCTTGAAACTACCTCTTTGCTAGCTTAGACTCTGCAAGCACAACAGTGTTACAATCTTCTCAGAAGCTTATACATTGCTTCTGTGAATATCATAACGTTTCTCACTTAGCTGCCAATAAACAGTTTCTGCAAATAGCCTACACGCAAAGTTTTCCTTCACATAATGAAACGTTCGTTCTTTTTTTTTTTTTTTAATTAGCACAGGTTTCAATGTCAGGACAGTACTTCGCAAACAGTGGTACGAAAAGTGGTCAAACAATAGTGAAATTAAGTGTTTAAAATTCGTAACATGATATCAACAGCCACGGTAGCCCAGTGCTACGACGCTGGTCTTGTACGCTAGAGAACTCGGGTTCTAGTTTGGGCAACACCAGAGCAAGTTCAAGCAACACAGGGGTTTTTTCCAGGTACTCCGATTCCCCTGTAACATTCCATAAATTCCATCCAGGTCCCCTGCAAAATTCGATCATCATCATCATCATCATCATCATCATCATCATCATCATCATCATCAACCATTACGATTACAATGTACACTCACCGCCTTTGGTGCACTCTGGATAGTCTCCGACCAAGGTCCGTGGACGGTCGGTCGCTGTCGCTGTCGCTGTGAGAGCGACAGCGACCGACCGTCCACGGACCTTGGTCTCCGACGAACTAAGTGGTCTATGCATTTCGTCACTAGCGACATCTATGAGCCACTATCTACAAACGGGGAAAATAACGGCAAGTTAAGGACCTGTAATTGCACATCATATACAGATATGTATTGGGTGTATATATATATATATATATATATATATAATAAAATAAAGTTAAATGAACTTACCGCGATGAAACAAATATGAAATAATCCTGCTGCATTTTACACTACTATAATTATCCAAATAAAGATTCAACGTTTCGTCATATTCTAAACTTCAAGATATGACGTAGGCTGCATGAAGTCTATACCAAAGTGTTGCCTAGGTAACACATACTTTCTCAATGCATGTTTTAGTTATCTAGATTACATACAATAAGTATTCTCCAAATTTCCTAAATTAAGACATATGACTTCATTTACAAATTGTACTGTTTAAGTAGATATGAGTAATTAATTCTTCGCAGATTTACATAAATAACTATGTGCATGTTCCCATCATTTCTACTTTATTATCCATTTACGAAAATAAGATTTAAAACTGACATGAATGTTAAAATATAATTTATTTATTAGATTTTGCTTTCGTTCCTCTTACGTAACAACTACTGTGTTATGGGAAGGCACGCTAATTTATAACGAAATACTCTTCACGAAGGTTAGTGACTACCTTACTCGCCCTGGACTATTAATTGGACTGATAAAATTCGCAACGGAAAGTAGAAATAATTCAGCATATAATAGTTAACATAGATGTCTAGGGCCAAAACGTACAGTTCATTTCATTTATTCTCTTCGCCTCCTGCAAGAAAAAAAAATTCAAAAGTCTATGTTAGAATATTCTTACGCTAAGCGCCATTGATCAGGATTTAAGCCACAGTCGCATTTGTCGCATTTTCCTACTCCACTTCTAAACATGCAACAAACTTTGAATGTAAATGTGCAAAAATGCGACAACCACATTGGACTTCAGAAACGAAGATGGTAATGGAGAAAATGAAATCAGAGATGTGTTTGAACTAATCTGAATTTAAATAAAATGCTAATAGCATGGGCAGTGTTGTAAAAGGTATTGAGCAATAGATGTTCAGGAATTGATTTCAAAGAGTTGGTGCAATTCATGTAAGTTAAGTGAACAATTTCTTCTAATTGATTTATATAATTCCATCGCATACTGTAAATTGTGAGCAAGGATTTAGTTGCATGAATCTTGTAAAAACTGGAATTAGAAACCGCCTTTCATTAAAAAAGAGTTGGCACTCTGCCAACAATAAATCTTGAAGGGCCTACTAGTAAAGAATTCAAATGTTTAGAATGCCCATAGTATTACGAATTTTAATGTGATGTAAATTCAGCAGTAACATACCTATGTCTAATGATTTACTTACATATGCATGTCTAGAGTGTGATAAGATGGATTGAAAGTAATGAAACTCCAAGAAACAAATCACATAACTTTTTGTTTCTGCATAGCCTACTTTCTTAATTCGATATTTCTTCGCAATTTTTTATAATATTGCACAAGCATTTCGCAATTTGCACAATTATAATTTTTCATTTGTGCATTTTTGCGACTTATTTATTTTCTAGCGCAAACCCTGATATTAATCAATTAAATTTTTGTGCATCTTCTCTCTAGATTTAGAGATTAGTGCATTACACCAAAGTATTCACACATCGGTGGAGATGTATATTTTTCCCATAATGTTAGTGTTGCTGTAAAAGTAGAAGTAAGGAATTTTATTTCACATTATATTTGCATACGATTTTGTTGAGTGAAAATATGTTTGTTATTTTGTCTCGAAAGATGGATAATAATGTATGTGCGGCAAGATGAAGGAAAACCAGGTCGTACTGCAATAGAAAGCACAACCGTTCGTGATAACGTATACCACGCCCTTGAGGATAACCTGAGAATTATAACATCGCAAATAACTATTACAAGGATTTCCTCTACTTATATAGAAAGGAATGTAGGAACTGTCCGAAAGATTGTTTAGAAATCGCAATACTTAACTGTGTTTATAAGAGGCAATCTCATCATTTACCTCTTAGGCGTTTAAGCTGTCCAGAAATACTGTATGTAGTCTATGTACTGCAGTACCACGGTGGACAAAAATATAGCCCACGTTGAAATTATTAAGTCCTAACGCGCATCTCCCGCATGCTCTGTCCCGAGCTTCGCTGTCTCATTACGTTTGAGTGAGTGAGAGGAGCAGACTTGTAGAGTGGACAGCTGAATGCAAACACAAAATGGTGTTCACGATAAAACAACGCGTGTTCATTGTCGAGTGTTATGCGAAGCACATTATTCATGGAAAAGGAGTGCGGAACTGTTAGCGCAAGAGTTTCAGACTGGACGTGTTTTGGAAAAACCTCCAGCAAAGGCTGCAATACAAAACTTAGCGGCAAAATGACGTGAAACGAGCTCTGTAGCGAATAAAACCCGTAACTGTCCGAAAAGAGTTCGAATACCCCAACCAGGTAATTTGCCCCAACCGGGAATCGAACCCGGGCCACCTGGTTTCGTGGCCAGACGCGCTAACCGTTACTCCACAGGTGTGGACTCAAAACTTACATGACAGTCTATTTATTGTACAATAAATTTGACGAAAAATTTGACCGTGAGAACAGGCATTAATCCTATGTTCGCTTCATCAAACGATGAGGTTACGACTCCCAATCTTCAATTCTCAGTTCGATTTGCTACGATAAAGGAAGCGTGCTGCGTCGGTATGAGATATCACGACCGAAGAGTTCATTCTCATAGTTAACAATCAAGCACAATGTAGTCTTCCTCTCTGTCGTTATGAATACACAACCAGTTTTCCCTCTCTTTCTCTCCCACAACGTAGGCCATGCTCCAAATACCTGCCGAGGACGACGCTTTGGAGCCACCGCCTGCATCCTGGTTGCTGGAACTGGGTCCAGTTTAGCGGACTTCTTTTATTTCTGCTCGCTAATTATAAATGAGTTGTAAATGCTCCTACCGAAGTGGCCATTATCACTACAACCGTGACACTTGCAACGGGAGCAGCAGGGAGGAGGGACTTGCGGCAATTTGCAAACGCTACGCTAACGTTCCAGCCCATGTCAGGTTCTGAAAATTTCCGTACAAGTCAAGTAAAAATGATCAATTTTTAATAAAGTGTATTACATTGTTACAAGATCCTGTGATGGCTACGCATATTTTTTCTTGAATGTGGCGAAACGTGGATCCTCTGTAACAACTGCAGAGATAGGATACAGTACCTTATATCCAGGGCCTGGTATTTATGGAGATCGGGAAAATCACGACATAATAGATATAAAATATATATTTTACTAATATTTACGAATTAACTGATTCTGATTAATAATATGTGGATAAAACAATCGCGACAAATCGCGAAATAGAGTTCTAATAGCGAAATATGAATACATTCCCGAATTATTACTATTGTGTCATTTGATAGCGAATTTCATATTGAGTTTTTTTTTTCGGATTTTTTTTTTCACTTGAATTTGTTATATATCTAAGTGGGCTACATTACATGGTATTACAGGTGTTCTGATTACATTAATGAACTCAAAAGACGGAGAATTCAACATTTCACTGGTAATTTGAAAGCGTTAATTTGAGAGCTGCAAGTTTTTTTCGTTTTTAAAGAATGTGTGTTAAATACAGTCTCAATCCAACAAATATTGTCTATTGGCCATACCGCACCTTTACCAGAATCCAACGCACCTTTAATGTTAATTATTTGGAAAGTAATATTCATACTGAGTTAATACTCCAATTCCAAAACATTGTATTTTCCAAATGTCCATTAATCTCCGCGAAGAGTAGGCCTACAAATCAATCTTCAACAATTTCCGCAGACACAGACATTAAAAAACACAAATGATAAAATTGATCTCCATAAATACCTGCCCCTGCTTATATCAGTAAAAGGAAGCATTAGACTGAGCTAATATCGTAATGAATTACTTATTAATTTGGTTATTTAACGGTGTTGTATCAACTACTAGATTTAGCATAGATGGCACTGATGACAGGGAGATGGTATTTGCCCAGATAAAAACCGAGGATTCGCCATGGGATTACCTCACATTCGCTTTATAATTGAGGAAAACCTCGGAAAAATATCGTAATAAAGAATTAAACGTTTTCATATTTAAGATGTAAACATTTAGAGAATAATATATAATAACATCTACCAAGAAAGACTTGATCAAGATTTCCGAAACAAGTACTTCAATACAATTCAAAAGACGTGAGTAACGTAAGATGTCCAAGAAAAAGTTGAATAGTTTGAAGCCGAAACAGACGAAATCTTAATATTTTAGTAACGGTATAATAATGATGATGATGATGATGATGATGATGATAAATCATTTATGGTGCAGATATCTGGCCACTTAAATCTTAAACGGACAAATCTAGCAGCCTGAGTTTCTAGAAATAAACAAATTAGGAATAATACAATTTGGAAAATGATGGGAGTGGAAATCTACAACTTTGGATGATAAAAGCAGTCAAACAGTGTGGCATGTGAAAGGCTGCAAGACGATAGGATACCAATAAGTGTGTTGGAATACATGCTACAAAGCCTTATGCCTGTTGCTCACGGTCAAATGTTTTGTCAAATTTATTGTTCAAGAAATTTAATTCAGTTTAATTGTATCAAATTTCTGTTCCTAACGGTAAAATTTTAGTAAACCCGTGTTTGGTTAAACGTTGAACACAACTTTTTCCAAATATAGCGATCCTATTTTTGTCAAATATTGAATGAAACCAACCAATCGGAGAAGCGGGTGTGGAAACAGCGCTATCTGGTGTGCAGATTGCGAAGTTCAAACATAAACATAAAACTTTGCTGATTCTTGGTAAAAACAGAGAAGTTGTGAGTCTTTTACTAGAAGAATGACAATCATAGATTTCAATTGAGAAAACTCTATAAAATATTACTCATAGATGACAGGGCAAACAGACAATAATGTCAAATTCATTGCATAGATGGAAATAGTTTTTATGAGAGAAACTGGGCAAAAAATTTGACCGTGAGCAAGGAACAAATTTCATAAAATATTTATCAAAACTTTCATCATATTTATTGTATAATAAATTTAACGCAAAATTTGACCTTGAGCAACAGGCATTAGACAGCACACTCTATAGTCTGTCCCAGGAATTTGTGGAGTAACCTCGCTCATAGGGGGGGGGGGCGGAGTCTATCTGTGGCGGAGCGTATTGCGGACAGTATCAGCTCGAGTCCGCTAAGGGGTAAGATGCTCGTGGTAGAATATAGAGTAAAGTTCAGATAGAAATTATTCCCTCCTTCAAGCAATTGCTCGCTTCGTTCAAGCAATACCTGCCCCCAGAGCAGTCATTGGCCCTAGCCCTCCCACATACCGCAGAGGTCTTATTTCGTACTACTACTCCACAAATTCCTGGGACGGACCATACAAGAACTTGGAAGAATAATGTACAAGCAGCAAAAATAAATAAATAAATAAATATGAGTAGAAGACCAATGCTACACCAAAGAAGACTAGAGAAAGGCTATTGGAAGATGTGTTATATATTAATAAACCGATGTATTATTATCTAATTTTTCAAGTCTAGGCCTACAGATTAATTATAATATAAATGTTTTCCAAAAGTGAAATGAAATAATATTCCAAACAAAGGAACTAAAATAAAATCGTTTGTAAGACGAAATTATTTGCACGATAAGGAATTGAACCAACGACCATCATATGAGTTTGCTACCGCATTGGAAGGTGAACAGAGGGCACAAAGAATAATAATTATCCTCACCTATGAATTGGTCTCGAGTACAAATCACGTCGGGGAGCGTAGAAACGCAATCACGAAGCCGAGCATCAGCACGAGAAAGTAGCCTGCTGAAACAGTTGAATTTTTAGTAGCCGTCGTGTTGCATGCATCTCGGTCCAAATTACAGCCCTTCTATTCCATAATCGCAAGACGTTGTAACAGATAATTTATTAGCCCATACAGGGAGTTACACAATGATGTACACAGCACACGGCAACAAACCAAGAAAATCTGCATACAGGTTGTGTGGAGAAAAACAAAAATACTATCAGTACCGCTGTCATCAATAAAATAAACAATGAAATTAAACGTTTATTACTTACATAAGATTCTCATTCCTGTCCAGTCGTAATCACAGTATCGTTGTCCAGTGTTTGTATCGTACATACATGTATGATTGTATATATAAATGTGTGTGTGCGTGCGTGCGTGTAGATTTATATGTAACTTACTACGTTTTCGTGGAGTATTCAAATCGATTTGAATACGCTTACCGTATTGAAACCTTAAAACGGGGATTCAAAACAATCCGAGTCTCAAGGTGATAAATCTAAAATGTGGGATCGGATCGTATTCACGTCTCGTATTCAAAACGATTTCAATACGCTAAGCGCGTGGTTATCTGTTTTAACAAGAGCGAGCACAATTTTGTATGTTGAAAAGTCGTGTTATAACACTTATAACGCAAATATTTAGTATTTCCCTAAAAGTCATTATTATCATTCTATGAGGGTCATACTGAAATTCATGAACAACTCATTGTTATAAATCTTAATTTCTATTTTTTTTAGACAACCAAGTGCATCATCTTAATCTACAGACTTTACTGTCACTTTTCAACATAATATAGTCTCCATTTCTTTGCACACATTTTTCCCGCCGTTCTGTAAGTCTGAAAATTCCTTTGCTGTAGAAGTCTGTTTCATCTTCCCGAAGACACTGACACACTGCTTTCCGGATGTCCTCCAGCGTCTCGTAGCGTTGGCCTCGCAGCTGCTCCTTTACAGAACCGAAAAGATGGTAGTCGGAAGGTGCCAAGTCGGGACTGTACGGAGGGTGCGGAAGTTTCCTACCCAAATGTTCTGATTTTCTCCACGGTGACACTTTCAGTGTGAGGTCATGCGATATCGTGTTGCAGGATAATCTTCTTTCCAGGGCGTTTCTCGCGCAATGCTGTCTGAATATAGAGGACAGCATTTATGGTCTGTCCACGTTCAAGAAATTCAACCAAAATGCATCCCAAAACTCATCAACTCCTTCCTTGTTGCGTTCCGTGGGGCAGTTCGAGGCTACCGCTACGAGGCTCATCTTGGATTCTCGTGTTCCCATCTTCGAAATGTTTCACCCATCTCCTAACACTGCTGGCGTCCATGCATACATCTCCGTATGCACGCCGAAATCTGAGATGAATTTCAGCAGCAGATTTTTCTTCTTTAACAAGGAATTTAATGACAGCACGCTGTCGAAACGAACCATCGTTTTTGACCATTCTGCTGACATTGCCTGTGGTCACGTGATAGAAGTTAATGACGCCACAATATGTCAATACATAGTGTAAAATCTGTAGATTATGGTCATATAATCGTTTTTGTTACATAGTTGAAATTGAAATTATAGCAATGTGTTGCTCATGACTTTTAGTACGATCCTTTTACATTAACAGTCAGAATATTAATTTTTCACGTTAATCAACATAACTACTTTCGAAGTTTCAGGTTCCGTATTCAATTCGTTTGCAATACGTATCGAAAATTGCAAGAAAATATGGATCAGGAGGATTATATTCAATACGGTAAGCGTATTCAAATCGATTTGAATACTCTATGAAAACGTAGTAACTGTGATGTGGGTGTGCATGTGTAGAGGAATGTACAACTATGGAAGCATGTGTGAGCCTGTGATAGGTGTACATGCATGTATGCTTTTTCATGTGCATGTGTGATATATGATTTACAGATAAAACGCTTTCAAAAATTGAAATCAGTTGGTAGGCTATTCATACTGTCCTAAAATCTGAGTTCCTTCAAAATGAGTCGTAAATTGAATTTTAATTTCAATTTATTGCTAGTAAAATTACATAATATTTACAAAGATTTTACTTTCAAATAATTATAAAAGGAAAAGAGAACTCAAAATCAAAATCTTTAGTTGTTCTACTCATTCAGAATTAAATAACAGCATTACTATTTTTCAAATAGGCACAAAGAAAGAACTTATGGTGACGTATTTAAAGACAATCGAATCTTACGTCAACTTGCAATGTACGACTATTTTTTAAACTTCCGGTAGACACATCGTTCAGCTCTATATTACGCCACGATCTTCTCCTGAATTCGAACCCAATATTTTACTGGCTCCTCCAACATCGGCCTTCGAATCATATATATGACGGCCTTGGATTTATGATCAAGTCTGCTTACTTAAGTTAAACTCCTCCATTTTTGTTTCCCTGTTGTGAACAACAGAAAATTGTTCTGATGTAGTCAGCCAAGTGTGAAAACATTATCTCCCTACCCACACACACAACAAAGTACTAATAAAAGTTGCAAACCCGTCGGTTGAATGCTAAGGTCCATTGCAAACTCATGGAATAACATATGGATTGCTATATACAGTAGAATAACCTTCTCAGACACAATGTCCTTTTGTTAATGTTAGACTACGGGGAGAGAAAACGATACACATTAAGATGCGAATCAGCATATGACAGTAGGTAACACATTCATTTTTTTAGATATCATTTCTATATGGAGTGTTATTAACACATAAACGTGTAAACTTAATTGATATAGACAACTTTAACCAACATGATTTCTGATCGCAAGGTCCTTATAAGTGAAGACCAACCATTGCCTGTCGAAAGTGTGTTAGAAATGAACGCATAGGCCTCCTTTTGAATGTCTATATTTCTGCGTACAGTATCTTTTTCTTTTTGTATTAAAATTACACAATTACAAATCTGCTTGTGGTAGAAAACTCAAATTTTTGGACTTCCGTCTTTTGTGACATTTATCCAAAATAAACTCTCTTCCTTCACATACACAGAAAATAATAACAAGAAATAAATCAAATAGGTCTACGCATTATGACGGAACTTATTCATTATCAGTCTTTGTAATTGTTATCCATTAAGGTGTCTCTAGTCTGCTTTTTAGATCATTTTATGTTTGTGCTCTTTCAACTTTAAATAGTGAAACGTTTGAAGACAACTTATAGGCTAGGCTAAAATCATATAGGCCAGTAGTTCTCAACATAGAACATAGAAACAAACTGTCTGAACAAAAACTCGACATTTCTAACACACTCAGAAAACAAAATAACTAAACAAAAGCTCGACATTCCTAACACACTTAAAACAAACTGACTGAACAAAAGCTCGACATGTCTAACACACTTAAAACAAACTGACTGAAAAAAACTCCACATTCCTAACACAATTAAAAACAAAATAACTAAACAAAAGCTCGACATTCCTAACACACTTAAAACAAACTGACTGAACAAAAGCTCGACATGTCTAACACACTTAAAACAAACTGACTGAACAAAAACTCGACATTCCTAACACACTTAAAAACAAAATAACTAAACAAAAGCTCGACATTCCTAACACACTTAAAACAAACTGACTGAATAAAAGCTCGATATTACTAATACACTTAGAAACAAACTGAACAAAAGCTCGATATTTCTAACACACTTAAAACAAGCTGACTGAATAAAAGCTCGACATTTCTAACACACTTAAAACAAACTGACTGAACAAAAACTCGACATTCCTAACACACTTAAAAACAAAATAACTAAACAAAAGCTCGACATTCCTAACACACTTAAAACAAACTGACTGAACAAAAGCTCGATATTCCTAATACACTTAAAACAAGCTGACTGAAAAGCTCGACATTCCTAACACATTTAAAACAAGCTGACTGAACAAAAGCTCGACATTCCTAACACATTTAAAACAAGCTGACTGAATAAAAGCTCGAGATTCCTAATACACTTAAAACAAACTGACTGAACAAAAGCTCGATATTCCTAACACACTTAAAACAAGCTGACTGAACAAAAGCTCGACATTCCTAACACACTTAAAACAAACTGACTGAACAAAAGCTCGATATTCCTAATACAATTAAAACAAGCTGACTGAATAAAAGCTCGACATTCCTAACACACTTACAACAAACTGATTGAACAAAAACTCGACATTCCTAACACACTTAAAACAAGCTGACTGAACAAACGCTCGACATTCCTAACATACTTAAAACAAACTGATTGAGCAAAAGCTCGTCATTCCTAACACACTTAAAACAAACTGATTGAACAAAAGCTCGACATTCCTAACACACTTAAAACAAGCTGACTGAACAAACGCTCGACATTCCTAACACATTTAAAACAAGCTGACTGAACAAAAGCTCGACATTCCTAACACATTTAAAACAAGCTGACTGAACAAAAGCTCGACATTCCTAACACACTTAAAACAAAGTGACTGAACAAAATCTCAAAATTCCTAACACTTAAAATAAACTGACTAAACAAAAGCTCGACATTCCTAACACACTTAGAAACAAACTGACTGAACTAAAGCTATGTGCTAGCAGCAACAGTACATTTAACAACGCTTTGAAGTTCAAAGGTTATTCAACGTCGAAATTCTACATCAAATTTTGCTTGGAGCCCTATATGCAGGGCAGAATTCGTTACGTCATGGGACCCACAGCTGCACTTTGCTCCTGGTAAAAGCCATCTTTAGGATTGTATCCTAACAAATTGATCGCCTTCGACCGAGTAACAAACGCTAATTTCTACTGGATTAATACATTCAGAAAAATGACATTATTTTTATAATTTTTCTACCGAATAAATCATAGCAAAAAAGAAATTAAAGACTACAATCCGTCCCTGATTCCCTGTGGAAGAGAAGTCTTACCATACTATTGCAAGTTTGGTGGAAGCGAGACATTCACTTTCAATCAAGAGTTGACATCCGAAGAGCTTTAGATTCATCAGTGAGAGATATATCCAGAAATGCCGCTGCAGATGGAGTCCGACGTCTTCCAAGAATTTGGCAAGTATTGTTGACATGGCAGGAGACTATATTTGAAGTATGTAATGTCAAAAGTAGGCCTATCCTAAATAAATTTAATGTGAAATAGTAACTATGTTACCATTACGTCTTATCGAATGCCCTAGTATCTTAAAGTCGTCTATCATCTGATATCTTCTTCTGCCCAAACTCTTTCCCCGTTCACCATTCCTTCCAGTGCATCTTTCAGTAGGCAGTTTTTTCTCCGCCGGTGACCCAACCAATTCCTTTGCTTCTTCCTGATCAGTTTCAGCATCATTCTTTCTTCACCCACTCTTTCCAACACAGCTTCATTTCTTATTCTGTCTGACCACTTCACACGTTCCATTCTTCTCCATATCCACATTTCAAATGCTTCTATTCGTTTCTCTTCACTTCGTCGTAATATCCATGTTTCTGCTCCCATACAATATCACACTCCACACAAAGCATTCCATTAGTCTCTTCCTTAGTTCTTTTTCCAGAGATGCGCAGAACATGCTCTTTTTTTCTATTAAAAGCTTCCTGCCATTGCTATTCTCCTTTTGACTTCCTGGCAGCAGCTCATGTTACTGCTTATAGTACATTCCAAGCATTTGAAGCTGTCCACTTGCTCTATGGTCTCATTTAGAATTCTTAAGTTTACCTTCCTTATTCTTCTTCCTATGACCATGGTCTTTGTCTTACTTGAATTTATCTTCATTCCATACAGCTCACAGCTGACATTTATCTCCAGTAGCATATCCCTTAGTATCATCTCCTCTTGCTAACAACGCCTTATCATGAGCAAATCTTTAACTTTTCGTAATCTTGTAATCTTTTTTTCTTCTTGTAAATGGATTTATGCTCGACCATGCCGAAATGTAGTAATTATACATCTGGTAGTAGCCCTTTAATGCACCTCATTAAACAACACCTATTCATTATAATTCAGTTGTTTAGCCAATGAAAAATCACCTTTGTACTGATTGTACCATTATAAAACCGCAAGTATCGATTATTCTCGGATATGCAATCGAAAGACAATTAGCGAAAAGTCACGGAGGCTGGAAATCCAATACTGTCGCAGAAGGTTATGTTCTGTTACTATAATAATTAGCGTTAATTGTAAATAATATTCAAATAAATTCAATTTGTCATCTCGTTTTTCAATTCTAAATCAATTTCCAGGTTATATCAAGCCTAAGCTTCATGTTATTCTCTAGATTATATCAAGGTCAATGACATTCGTGTTTCGGAAAAAATCAATATTTTCGCGTCTGCGCACATCTCACAATTCAGTTCAGTTCAGTCCTCACTTACATAACCATAACATGAATAGGCCTACTTCTGAATAATTTCAAGTTAGAAATATGGTCGAGCATAAAAAGTCGTATGAAACTTGCCTATAATGGTAATTAAGACACTCATATGAAAATTATGAAACTCGCTTGCGCTCGTTTCATAAACAAACATACTCGCGTCTCAATTACTACCATTATAGGCTGGGATAATTATTTATTTTTATTTTTATTCGATGTAAACTGAGATACATAATGTTGTGGAGTCTGCAAAATACTAAACATTGTAAATAATAACCTAATGTAACCGGATTTCGAATCCATAACCGTACTTCTATCAAGCTCCAAAGTAAAGTCCAAAAACTAATACCGATAACATCCTAGCAGTTAAGTGTAGCAGTTCCATTTATAGCTTATTCTGCTCGACTCCAAGTTCCCACAGCAACAATTTTATTATAATTATTATACATTACATTCTAACGCATTACATTTCTGTGATATGGCATTGTGGTCAACCTTGCTGGATAGTCACGAATTGTTCGTCAAGTTGCTGTCCCTTCGGGCGAGCGTCGAGATGGCGACTTTGGATACATCACGCTCGCTTCCTACCAATTCTTCCGGATTTCGCCTTAACACAATCCCATTGTTTCCACGAGCCCAAGAGAAAACGTGTGACTCTGACATAGCCAAAGTTTTGTAACATTTCGAGCTAACTGCCACAGAGATTCTTGAATATTTAACAGGTAATTTCGAGTCGGCAGAACAGATTTTACTCCTTTCTTAACGTACGACCTCCAAACAGAACCTTCTTTAATGACTTCGTGTGTTATTTCAACTGCACGTTGCGTTACTTTCGTGTTCGGAAGATGAAAAAGGAAAACAAATACATAAGTAAAAAACAACCGACAACGAGAAAGAAAAATACACTTGAAAATTAATACTCATGGCAAATGTACACTCGAACTCCGATATACAGTCGGTTCGTTTACAACAAATATTTGCAATAAGACGATGACAGCACAAAATTATAACACATTCATTATTTAACGAATATAATGCTCCGAAACTGGAAATAGAGCAGTTATACGTAATGAATTATTACAGGCCTACTTGAAGTCGTGTGCACGTCTGCAGAAAATCAATTCATTTAATAATTTATGTTATACAATACAAAAGACTCCTAGACATAAAAAAAACTAAAAACTTTACACAAAGTTAAGACAGTTATTGTATATCTTTGAAAAATTGCACAACTCACATTTCTGAGCAATGAAAGAAATGGATACAACTATAAATAATTGAATAAGTCCTATTTCAAAATCAATGATAAAATGATGGATTATACAGACAGATGTGAAAAGAACACGCAGAAAACAAAACTAATGTATTCCGAAATTAATAGTCTAATTAAGGATCTACCAATTAGGAATCATTAAATAAGCAACGCAAGAAAAGACGAACAATTTTAAAAAGCCAGTAAGGCCTAGACATTATGGATGATGACCTTTTTGTCCAATAACAATGTCCTTAACATGTTTCTATGCACAAAGAATCGTTCTCTTACTGTACCAATGATGTCAACGGTGTTACAGAATATACTTTTGTGTGAGATCGTGCGTACTTGCTTTGTTTCCGCACAAAACCAATCCCCGGAAAGTCTAAAATTCCACATTCAGTATTCCCAACCTAATACACATAACAATTTCCCTCTTCTTACCGCTTAAGTGACATATTGATTTTACTGCTTCAGGCTTTTAACGATTATTTTTAGAGACGGTCAATATAGTAATAATTATAAATTGGAAACTTACCACTGCAATTTCATCTAAATTGCACTGTTAATTAATGTTTTTAAATATTTGCAAAAATTAAGTAAACTCTACAACTCCACTGAAGTTATTGCATTCGTGATGCAAGTAACATTAAGGAAGCCTGAAAAAATCAACAAGATTCCAGACTCATCATAGACTGGGGGAAAAAAAGACAGACGTATATCATGGCCTGCTGGAGTATAGTAAACACAGAAAACATTTTAAAGCAACAATGTTGAAGATAGATATTTTTGTTTTGCAAATTTGCCGTCATTGAACAGAAACCAAGATGGAGATTTCATTGCAACTAATTAGAAATTCCTCTTTCAGGTATTTAATAAACTATCTTCGCACAAAATAATGTACGATACATGAGCGGTATGTTTTCTTTCAATTCTCGGAAATTAAAAAAGCTCAACTACGTTTCGCTTTTTCAAACTTTTCCTCAAACATGAAAACTTCAACATACCGCTCTTGTAACGCACATTAGGTCTACTATTTCACGTGCAATGTCTTGAGACATATGAATGACAGCAGGTCTACATAGATTTCACAATTTAACCTGGCCGAAGTTTTAGCGTGTTTGCCCAATGGTTCAGGACTCGACTTCCAACAATGAAGTGTTAATATATCTGCATTCCACAAGACTTACAGAATATTACTTTTCTTACATGATGAGCGACATTGTGTCATGCTTACCACATAACGCACTTCTTGTGAATGTCCATTTTGAACAATTGGTTCATGATCTTCACAAGAACGACAGCGAAATGGGCCCAAAGGTATGGTGGCAACTAAGATCAAGAAGCAACATTTTTAATATGATGCATTTCACACAATATCGGTTCAATGGTTTTGACTAGGAAGAATTTGTGGCATTTCTCGAAGCAGTCTCTTGAAAAATGCTTGAAGAAAAACGGTGACTTATCGCAAATATATTCAAAATGAACATTCAACTATAGGCCTAATATAATTTGCTTAATAAGCCCAATTTTTTCACAGAAGAAATTTAACGAATTTTCTTTCAGGCAACGATTTTCTCAGATTTAAGTGCAAGAAATGCGTCCTTTGCCTTGTATATGTACTGCGACGATCTTGTTCCATATCAACCACATAACCAGAGAACGCCTATGCTTCTGAATCTTCAATGCTGGTTGATAATACCTATAGAAATGACAAATAAACAGGTAAAACTATTATTTTAGTAAATGTTTGCAATGATTTTAATCTATTTCACATTAACTTAGGTGAAATGACATGTTACTACTCTGTACAAATACACGAAACTATAAAATCGCGGCTACTGTTTAGTCCTATAGCTTCTTTGTCTTGTAGTTCTGCTTGAAGGCGCTTGCGTGTCCTTCCTGAAACTCTTCCTTGAAACAGCGAATTAAATTAATTTTATTTCCCACAGCATTATGAATATTATTACTACCTATTCCAGCATTGAAGTCTCCTGCTAGCAGTAAACGTATAATTATGTTATGTATATTATTCAAGGCATCTTGCAGCTGATTAAAAAATAATTCACTTACTTCCTTATTCAACCGCAGTTAAATTATATTTAACTCCAGAATTTGTAATTGATGATTGTGTTTTTATCGATTTATGAATTAAATCATTACATCTTGTTTCTACTCTCGATCAAGTTCTCACGATCATTTCTTTTCCTACTCTTACCAGATAAAGCTACGATTTCACCGAAGCTGCGTGGTCTTAACAGTTAAAAATACAGTCACATAAATTAACAAATGAAAAGTAAATACGCCTGGTCGGATCGTAGAAAGAAATGTTGCGGATCGCTAAACAAAACCAGATTAGTCGACGCAAGAAAGTGTGAAGCGTGTTTATTTTGTGAATACTCAAAACACGTGCGGATCTGACCAGCCACGTCCCACATCGCCAACAACAAAAAGAAACAGGACTGTCACAAAAACAGAGGGTCCATCTGGTCACGACTGCGTCCGTTAAATATTTACAGTGTCAACAAGGAACAGTAGCGATATTACATCTCATCAATTGTTAATCATACCAATTAATTATTGGCACTGCATCATCGTTAATCTGTGGAGAAAGCTTTCCTTGGATGGCGTACCAGTACCAGTGTATTTTGTTAATTAAAATTTCTATATAATAATCCTCGTTGCATTTTCCCTTCCTTTCTTTCTGCATTCGTTTAACGCATTCAGAGCCGTACAGAGAAACTGGTATGTATGGCCTTTGGTTTTAAAACATTTCAGTTGTGATGCTTTACAGTTCGTTTCAGGGTATAAGCCACAGTCGCATTTGTCGCATTTTGCTACTCGAATTCTAAAACTGCAACAAACTTTCAATATAAATGTGCAAAAATCCGACAACCACATTGGACTTCAGAAACGAAGATGGTAATGGAGAAAATGAAATCAGAGATGTGCATGAACTAATCAGTTCCGGAGAATCTGAATTTAAATGAAATACTAATGGCATGAGTAATGTTCAAAAAAATATTGAGCAATAGATGTTCAGTAATGGATTTCAAACAGTTGGTAGAATTCATATAAGTTTACAAGTTAAGCGAACAATTTCTTCTAATTGATTTATACAATTAATTCCATCGCATACTGTAAATAATTTACAGCAGCTAGGATTAATTGCATGAATCTTGTAAATACTGTAATTAGAAACCGCCTTTCAGTAAAAAGAGTTAGCACTCTGCTAACAGCAATCTTGAAGGGCCTCCTCGTAAAGAATTTCAGTGTTTAGAGTGCCCATAAAATAATGTACTTTAATGTGATGTAAATTCAGCAGTAGGCTAATTGATTCTAAACATGTCTTATAATTTACTTACATAAGTAAAGTATATCTAGAGTGTGAAAAGATGGATTGAAAGTAATAAAACTCCAAGAAACAAATTACATAACTTTTTGTTTCTGTATATCTTATTAATTTTATCTTTCTGTACAATTATTTAGAATATTGCACAAGCTTTTCGCTATTTGCACAAATATAATTTTTAATTCATCCATTTTTGCGACAATTATTTATTTTCTAGCTTAAACCCTGGTCCGTTTAGGAAGTGCTCTTCGAATTGCATCGCACTTTGCTTCATATATTAAATAATTACATATTATTACGATGTACCGAAGTACATATGACATTTCCGTACAGATATCTTTCGTCATCATTTGATGAAGGATGAATGGAAAAGAGAAAAATTCTCTCCGGCACCGGGACTTGAACCCGGGTTTTCAGCTCTACTTGCTGACGCTCTATCCACTAAGCCACACCGAATTCCCACCCCGACGTCGGATCGAATCCTTTCAGTTTAAGTTCCACCTCTTGGATTCCCTCATTTTTGACAAGTTTTACAACTTTAATAATCATTTTACTTGTATGCTATTACCAAAGCTACTGCATACGGCTAAACGATATCAAACTGAAACCACTTAATTCAAAGAAACATAAACTAGGCTTAACCTCATGTCGATCTGACAACTCTGAAACTGAAATAGCAATGCATTTTATTATGCAACGGGACAATTAAAGGTTAGCGTCACATCTTACCTTTGGAGTGCCGATCACCTGGCACACTGCTGTCCTCAACGTATGAAAGGGCGTAACCTGCTCTAACAGCGCCACAGCTGTTTGAACCCGCGGGGCTGTCAGTGGCGTTACGCTTGAATCCACCACTGATTCAACTCTCTTTGAAACAACGGCGGATTCTAGCAGTAACTTCTATGTAATTAGCATAACAATTAGTCAACTCTCTTTGCATCATGTGGGTATGGAGGAAAGGACAGAAAACATGTGTACAAGCCATTACAAACGCTGTATTATACATACCGACATGCAACGAGCGGAAAAACACTTTCTAAGCAATAATTCTACCACATTAGGTATGTGCTTGTGTGTTGTAATCCATATAGTGACTGCAAGGTCAACCCTCATGTCAATGTCGAAATACAAATATTTATAGGTAAGGTAGACATTCTTCTGGTTATGAATAGTTTAATATTTAGCAGAGACTCGCTTAGACTAGACTTTGAAGTAAGCAAAATTCAAGCCATCCGCATCTTTCAGAATAAAAATTAAAGATATCAGCACTTATAAATTTTCGGGCTCCACTAAGTTTTTAGTTCGTCGTTTTCTGTACAAGTAAGCTGTGATATATGTATAGATCTACTAGCCTATAGGAGTATTTGTTTGTTTTGGTGTTTGTGACAACAGAAAATTAATAAGAAGAGCGTGCATATCCTCTAGGAAGTCGAATCATCACACAGATATTTCCAGCTGGAGCAAAATACCGAGTTTTGTGTATATTAATAAACAGCAATACCGTGAACCTGAATCGTATAAAGAAATACAGAAACAGTGCGTTCTTTTTTTTTTTTTTTTTTTTTTTTTTTTATTGACGAGACTCTTGAATTCTTCACTCTCTCGAAAGACTGTAAGAGTTTAAAAATAATTAATTAGATAATTAGAAACTGAGTCTGTCCAATGACTACTAGCAATTTTATTTCATCTTGAACTTTTCACTCTTAAACATTGAGATATTGAAGTAGTTTAAGTGTACATGTACGCGATCGACCACAAATATTATCAGAAAATGCAGGCTCTAAATTTCTAAAATTTTATAAGGAAATGAACTCACAATTAGACAAAAATTACAAGGTACCACAACAAGACTTATTAGAACTTAAATGTCTGATAAAAGTATAAAAAAGGTTACTAATAATATTTATCAAATCACTTTTATCAAAGTATGAAAAAAAAAACGAAAAAATTCTGCTTTTACATTATTTGGTAATCATAACATTGTTATGGTCTCGCTGATATCTTTAATATTTTTCCTGCATGTAATAAACACTTATTTCTGAAAAGTAGACTACTCTCAAACATGTAGAGTTGTTCATTTTAATACAATTAATTTTTTATTTTTCCTACATAAAATATATTAAAATTTACATGATGTTTTGTGACCTAATTTTTCTATTTTCAAAGAAATGGGCATTATTGTAGTCTACCTCTTGCATAAATACATGTTAACTCAGTGTACAAAATTTCAGAATTCTACCTCTAATGATTGTGGAGTTATGAAATAGAATATGTGAAAATTTTCAAATTTTGGAAAATTTAATTTAAAGTAAAAAGTGAATTCTAAAAAATATTATTAGTAACCTTTTTTTAATACTTTTATCAGATATTTAAGTTCTAATAAGTCTTGTTGTGGCACCTTGTAATTTTTGTCCAATTGTGAGTTCATTTCCTTATAAAATTTTAGAAATTTAGAGCCTGCATTTTCTGATAATATTTGTGGTGATTCACGTACAATGAGGCGTATACTGGTTAAAGGGTTTGGGCTACCGCTGACCCTATTATTACACAAAATATATCTAACAATTACTTTAATTTTAATTACTATGGTAAAACTAATAATACAAAATTATTACATTATGTTATATTATAAACTTTTTCTTTTGTAATTTCCTTGGGCTACCGCCGGTAGCCCGCAAAATACGTCCCTGTCGTACATATACCCTTAAAATAATTAATTCGAAAACTGGGAACTGAGTTTGTCCAATTATGATTGGGAACAATTTGGTTTCAACGTAATTTTATTAATACATATTAAATTATCCAAATATTTTGTGTACAAGCAGGATATTAAATTGGAAGCTCGCGTTCCGTAAACAGCAAATTTATCAAAATACATCAATTCATACATCAAAATTTGTATTCACGTTTTTTTTAATAAGCGGTATCGAATATTATAGAGAATTTGCGTAGATGTTCTGTGCTAATGCGACAATCATCTTTGAGAAACGATCTGACGTGGTGAAGGGAAACATACATTTGAAAAGTTCGTAACACGAACTGCATACATGCAGTATATCTGGAAACTTTAAGGATCATTATAAATCACACTAACTTGAAAGTTATACGGTCAAGTTTAAAGAAACTTCTTAAGAGTCGGCAGTGTCATTTATCAACTTCACACAAGCACAATACCGATGTCAATATAAAGTCCGTGTTAAAAATATGCTGGCTGCATGTATGTTAATACGACACTTCATTTCAATGTACTTACTCTTTCCTTTGACGAACTCCGAGGACTTGTCTGCAAGAATAACGGTGGATGCCAGCGCTGCGGTGGACAAAACGAGCACCAGCCAATTGTTGCTTATTGATGCAATCATTGTCGCCACGCCTTGACAAACGAGTCAGTCTGTCCGTCACACAACAAACACGTCACACGAAACACAAGCATCAAGCAAATTATATCAGTGCAGCGAAAAATAAATTAAAAACCCATGCACAAACACATGCAGACATCTGAGCTCAATCTCTTCGAAACAGTCACATTGCAACGGACGACAGTGTTCTCCTCACACAGCCTCTGGATCGGGGGTTCGATTCCGTCGCGAGGTCCCCAGAGGGTTGGACGGCCGCTTTCCTGGGAGCGTGGCACCCCAGGTAACGGTGGCACGCCTCAGGTCGTGTTGCCATCCTAGCGCTCTGCACCGTTCACGAGGGGATCCTCCGGTGGTTCTGCCCCATGACGACGGCACCTCCACTCTGTAAGCAAGCAGGGTACCCACTGGTCAGCTCTCCGCACAGCCTTGCTGCAGGCACTCGAACAGGTTAGCGCCTTGCTTCGTACCAACGTTATTAATCAAGGTAGCGAGAAACGAGGAGAGGAGAATCCAGCCTCCGGCAAGGAGCTACCTGCCAGGTGGACGAGGGGCAGGGGAGGAAGAGGAGGAGTGGAGGGGAGAAGAGAAGAGAGGCTCAAAAATAAAGAAAACTAATGGAAGAAGGGCATAAGTATCCACGTGATCAAAGATTAGACGACTTCCCAAGTAACAACTTCATATATTTATTTACTCTTATTTAAATTATATTTGAAGAGTCCACTGCAAGAATGATGGATGTCACTTTCTTGTCGAAAATGAACCAAGACTGTTAATGCATAGCTTAAGACATATAGAATGTACATTCAGAGTTATATGGCATTAACACTGATAGTCATTGTCTAGTATTGATCGGAAAATCACAGTTAAGCTTTGAGCGCTAAGCATTTCAAACTTTCAATTGCTTCTCCTGCAAAATGTATTCCAAATGACATCCATCATTCTTGCAGTGGACTCTTCATATAGAATGTACATAGAGAGTTATATGGCATTAACACTGATAGTCATTGTCCAGTAATGATCGGAAAATCACAGTTAAGCTTTGAGCGCTAAGCATTTCAAACTTTCAATTGGTTCTCCTGCAAAATGTATTCCAAATGACATCCATCATTCTTGCAGTGGACTCTTCATTTATATTTAACTTTTCCCATATTTAAAATCCATTTACTTATTCATCCGTTTATCTGAACTGGGCACTTTATTATATGTTACTATGTAGCCTACGTTCTCATTGATTTACTCACAATGTTGAGTATCGGAATACTATTTCAAAATGGAAGGAAGGGGAATATTACTTCTACAGTTTGAAATAAGACATTCCTGATCTAAGAGAACTCTCAGAAAGCAGAGAATATCACTTTCAGAGACGGAATTCTTGCTCTATGGAAACTGACAAAGTGGAGAATATCACTTCAAGATAAGGAGTAGGACTACTGACCTAAGGGAACTGACAGAAAAAGTATGTCACTTCAAGGTAAGGAATTCCTGATCTAAAGTAACTGAGAGATAATAAAGAACATTACTTCAAGGCAAAGATGGTCTATGGTAACTGTCGGAAAGTAGAGAATATTACTTCAAGATAAGGAATTCCTGGTTTAAGGGAACTAACAATAGAGAAAAAACACTTGCAGTTAAGGAGTTCCTAGTCTAAGGGAACTGATAGAAAGTAGAGAATATCATTCAAGATATGAAATTCCTACTATAAAGGAAATGACAGAAACTAATATCACTTCAAGAATCTTGATCTAAGAGAACTGATAGAAATTAGAGAATATCATTCCAAGATGAGAAATTACTGGTCTAAGGGAACTGACAGAAAGTAAGAATAGACTCCGAGATGAGATACTGGTCTAAGGAAACTAAGTAGGTAATAATAAATAATACTTCAAGATAAGGAATTCCTAGTCTAAGGAAAATGACAGAAAGTAGATAAAATAACTTCTCTCTAACGATTTAACAATGCGACAAAGATTCATTTCCGTCACAATTGTGAAAAAATGAAGTGAAGAACTTAGACTCAGGTCATCTTTCGTCTCTTGTAAAGAATCACGATCTCCAAAATCTTCCTTACATTTTTTCCAGAAGTAGGCCTAGTTATGAAATAGGTATTGTCCAGGTATGAAGGTATGAATTGCGAGGGTGCTAGGAACAAGTGACTGTGCCAGTACTATTTCGCATTGTCTGTAATGAGGCGATATTAGCGATCCTAGTGGTTAGCAACTATCTATGGATGCATATTTACTACGTATTGAGCTACGATACTGTATATACTAGACTGTGCTTATACTTCCTTCTTGAAGTTGGGCGGTCTGAAGCGTTCTACCTCCGCTCAACTCCAAGATTAGCATGGAATGAAACCTCAGTCTGTGGTTGAAGAGCAATTATACTTCTCTCCTTCTCTGCCGGTAATGTTTACTTCTCCTGTCAGACATTATGGAACGAAGTATAGGTCTGAAATATTACCATTGTACTAATCTGAGCAAATAAATTTGTATTATTTTCCATTATCTGGAACTATAACAGTAGCAATAACAATACCAACAGTAATGTTGTGGTAGTGTGCAATATATTGTAGGTAGAACGCTGTAATAGGCTACATATTTACTATTTTGCTCATCCTTTTATATTATTTTGGTAATGTTCTTATGATTTCTTGTTTCTTATACAAGTTTAATTCCTTTTCTTCTTTCATTTTCAATAAGGTTCCTTATTTGTTATTTGTTGTACTAATTTAGATGTTTATAAGCTTAGGTACTGTTTTACTGCTGCTTGATGATCTAATTCTAATTATGCAGCACTATAAAATTTATACATAGTGCCTAAAGATAACACACTATTCATGTATAAATGCAGTGGCGATAGTAGCAATGATGAAGTATTAGCAATATTGATAAGTAGTAGCAATAGTAATTAAATGTTAGCAGTATCGATTATGGCGATAGTCCGAGTGTTAGCAATAGGCCTAATTGTAGTAGCAATGC
Organism: Periplaneta americana; assembly: GCF_040183065.1. NCBI lineage: Eukaryota > Metazoa > Arthropoda > Insecta > Blattodea > Blattidae > Periplaneta > Periplaneta americana. The sequence continues at coordinate 179,571,790 of NC_091117.1, forward strand.
AGTCGTTCAGCAAGTAGCAAAAATAGTAGACCTAGTATGAGAGATCGTATGCAATCCACTTTTCGTGTCTACAAAGATTTTATAGTCTTATTTAACGACGCAGCATCAACTAGGCCTACTAGGTTACTTAGCGTTGATGGATTTGGTGATTGTGAGGTGGCATTTGACGAGAAGAAAACGAGGATTGTCATAGATTACCTGACATTCACCTTATAGTTGGGGGAAGTGTCAGAAAAATCTAACCAGGTAATCAATCCAAGCAGGAATCGAGCCCACAACCAAGCGCATCTCCGACTCAGTATGCAAACGCGCTACCGCCTGAGCTACGCGGGAGGCTTCTATAAAGATGGAGCAGATTACAAAAGAGGGTACATAGGAACACGGTTATAAAACAAAAGAACTACCGGTACGTTATCTATTTGTTACGATATGACAGGTTTTAGTCACCTGCGCCGTAGAATACATAAAGGTTCATGTACAAAACTAGAAAATATGTTTTAAGTAAATCTTATTAGAAATGGTTCGTCCATCTGGCCCTATGACAGAGAAACCAGAATCTATGACTAGTAAGACAACTTGTTATATAGGGGAGATTTTAAGTGAAGTATCAGGATAGAGTCTAACAGACAAAAGGCAGTGACATCAGCACCCATAAGTTCAAAACACAGCCCACTAAGGATATGAAATAGGCCTAAAATACAGGCTATAAAAATACCTGATGCCTAGAGCCTAATGGGCAGAACTTTTGAACTGCCCGGAAAAAGTGGAAAGGCAATGTGGAAATGAAACAAGTTTCGGGTTCATCATCATTAGGTAAGAAACATCGCCGTATACAAGTATTATGCAATCAGGATAAGATAAAATTGCAAGAAAGAAATAATAACAATAATAATAAGTCTAATAGTAGTTTTAATAATAATAATAATAATAATAATAATAATAATAATAATAATAATAATAATAATCTGCGTCGGATAATTTAGCTCTCATTAAATCTTGACGTGTGTGAGAATTCTGAAGCAGTACTGGGCATAACAAGTACTAGTGGAGTCCTCAATTTCATCAGCATGGACCAAATCGCCGCATGTTGGGATCCTTACAGATTAGAACATATTAAGACACTGGAAAAGATTAAAAAAAAAACGGGCTCTCAAGTGTTGTCGGAAAAATTCACCATTAAAATGGGACACACTCACGGACAGGAGAACGCGAATTCGATTATGCGCACTGTTCAAAACATACAGAGGTGAGCCTGCCTGGAGACAAATAAAAAATAGGTTGCAGCCTCCAAATTACTCTTCAAGGAACGACCACTCATATAAATTGAGAGAAATAAGACAGAGGACGGACACTGGAAAGTTTTCTTTTCTCAATCGTACTATTAGGGACTGGAATGCTTTACCTGCAGACTTACTAAAGGCTTTACCAACAACCAAAAATGTATTTAAAAATAGGCTTAAGGACTTTACTAATAGACGGTAATTATACACAGTATTTAAATGGTGTAAATGATATTTTGTTATTGAAGTGTTGTGTCAGTGAAGTGTGTTGTGTAAGTGAAACGTGTTCCTGTCAGTAAAGCTTTATAGTTTATAGTGGCAGTGCAAAGTATTTGAACAGTGAAATGTTTTTGAAGTGTTAGTGAAATCAGGATAGAATCAGTGAAATGTGTCGTAGTTTCAGTGCAGTGAATGAGTTGACAGCGAAATGAGTGTAATGTTGAAAGGTACTTGTGCAGATATGAACATATCATTCTCGTGGTTTTAGTTCGAACTTACGTTTAAGATACAAATTAGATTTATTTTAAATGTTATTTTAAGTGATCGTGCTTAATTTAATTTAGGATATTCCCTGTTATTATTATTATTTTTGTTATTATTATTATTATTATTATTATTACTATTATTATTATTAATGTTAGTATTAATTATTTGTATCAATTATTAGTATTATTATTAATTGTATTTTTAATTAACAAGTTTATTATTGTCATTATTGAGTGTAATTAGTTACCACTGCCACCGGGTATATATACCCATTGCAGTGTGAATAAATACATATACATATACAAATACATGGAGAGAAACACACGCAACCCCGAGGGAATAAATTCCTAGAAATCTCATCAGTAAAGCCATAGCGCACAATAATAGCAGTAAATCAAGTATGAATAGAAATGACACCTAGAGAGGCAAGCAAAAGCAGATGACGGAGCTCTCTCTCTCTCTCTCTCTCTCTCTCTCTCTCTCTCTCTCTCACCAGTAACCATGACTGCGGTGGCACTTACGTTATTCGTGCAGTCCGGCCACCCGGCCAGCCGGCGGAGAGGCGACCAATAGCAACAAGTCTCCGTGGTTACAGCGACGGCGCGAATTTTTTCCAACATGTTTTCGAATCGTCACCGATGTTTCACTAAAGGAATTGGTAAAGAAGCCGGAGAGAGGGGGAAGGATCACAAGATAGAACAGGTGTTCGAGTGAGGGGAAGAAGGGGGTCTTAATAGGAAGATCAAAGCAGGTACATTACATCGGTCAGGTAACGGGGTGGACGTGGTGGGGGCAAGCAGACGAGACAGAATACTTAAGGGATGCTGTGGTACAGTTCGACCTTGCAGGACTGTGCAGTCAAGGTCGGAATGTGAAACAATCGCCCTCGTTTTATAGATCGAGCTTTTCTTTGTCCCCTCGGGACCAAGTGACCAATACAGAGCTCTGGTATTGGTTAGCAAGAAGTGACACAGTCCAACGCCCTCGATCAGAGTTGTTTCCTGTTTTTGGACATCAACAAGCAGGCCTACATTCTGCTCTACATGAATACCTCAAGTCTAATGATATCTACATTAAGCAAACACATTTCTGTGCATTGTTTCAAATAGCAGGATTGTATCTATTACCTTCACCGATCCTTTCCGTCCACATTCATGGGATTATAGATCAACATTACTCATTCACAAATAGAGACTCACTGATCAGTAGCTAGCAAGGTACAAACCCAATTATTATTATTATTATTATTATTATTATTATTATTATTATTACCACTACCACTACCACTACTACTACTACTCCTATTACGTAATTCAAGCAAGAGCCTCAATTTCTAAAGCCAAGAATGCCATGACTACACATTAGGGCAGACCTGCAGAACTGTAGCTCCTCAGAGCGACTGCCTTACTACACCTTCTTACCCCATCCACCTTTTCTACCAGTGCGGTCATAGCGTTCTAGTTACGCTCGGCTGCATCAACATTCATACAATACGCTATCAAGAATTACAACTGAACAGATAATAAAATCCTTAGAAACAAACCTTTTTTAAAATAAGAGAAAAATGAATGAGGGAAATAAATAAGTTAAGAGACATGTAAAATAAATTTTAAAATATGTGTGTGCATATAATGTAAGAAGGTCTACCTATGTATATATCGTCTATTAGGCCTACTAGTAAAGCCGATTAAGTCCTCTTTTTGTGTAAAATAAGTTAAGTACAGTCCCCGACTTATCTTTCCGTGCTCTGTTGTCTACTAAAATGAAATAAGTCCGAAATGTTGCATGCAGGCAACAAACCAATTATTTTATTTGAAGAATTTATTATGATTTTTCGTGCATTAATAATGTTTTAATTCCTATTTTTACAAAACTTGCATTGCTGCCTCCTTTTTCCCTCAACCCAATACGAGCAAATGCTGGGTAACTTTCGGTGCTGGACCCCGGACTCATTTCACCGGCATTATCACCTTCATTTCATTCAGACGCTAAATAACCTAAGCTGTTGATAAAGCGTAGTAAAATAACCTACTGCCTACTGGTCTTAACTGGTTTTACTAGTAATAGGACGATAATTTGTACGTTGATAAGTGTGTGATAGCTATATGACCGGATGTCAATGCTGTCATTCAACATTGTAACGCACTCCAGCCAAATAAATATATAAATGGATGGATGAATGAATGAGTGAATGAATGAATGAATGAATGAATGAATGAATCAATCAATCAATCAATGCACAATACGCGTACTGCAGTTTAAAGAGAACTGGAACATGACAAAATCTAAACTCGTGAAGAAATACTAATTCCAAAGGAAACGGGATTATGATTATTTTGTTCTTGAAGACGAAAAAATTGCCTGTTTACTGTGTCCCATCCAATTTATTTCTACTAGTCATTTCAATATTAAACTACATTTCAACAAAGCCCATATTAAGAATTATGGAATGCACAAACTTTCGGGTAAGTTCATTATTACGAACTGTATATATTGAATATTTAGTTATATACTGTTAAATTAAGGACGTCACTCGTTGTGTTCATTTTGAATTGAAATTAATAGTGACTTTCAAGGTTCATTACTTAAATACTATAAATTTATGTTTCCGTAGGTGATGATAGGAGGCAAGTTTTCGGAAATCTAAAGCAGGTTAGGCGCAAACAAATCTCAAAGAACCTGCCGACAGAAAATCTAGCATAATTGTAAACCTTGAAACGAGATAACGCATTATAAATACAATGAATTTATTACAATCCTTTTTGAAAATTACAGTGCTGCCACTGATGGACCTTGCACGAGCAGAAAATATAAACAACTCTACGCGGAAGTCGATCATCCCCATGAGAAGTGGAGTGAGGCTGACGTCATATTTCCCCTACTTACTGGTTCTGCAGACCAGCATTAGGGTATAATTTTTTTTACAATTAATCCTTATAGTTCGTTAATTTCTTATGAACCTTCAAAGGCGGACTTTAATCAAGCAGCCACCATCTTTCATTTCATCCCTAATCAGAAATTTTCTGACAATACGTGTTCTATCCAACAGGATCTGAGCCTCAAACAGATTCTTCATTGGCAGTTGCAGATATTTCAGGGCACGTTCTGTGTTTTTTAGTCGGTTATTTTACGATGCTTTATCAACATCTTCGGTCATTTAGCGTCTGAATGAGATGAAAGTGATAATGCCGGTTAAATGAGTTCGGGGTTCAGCACCGAAAGTTACCCAGCATTTGCTCATATTGGGTTGAGGGAAAACCCCGGAAATCGGTGTTTTATAATATTAAACAAGTCACAGAAATGACTACAGACGGATGATATTGCCACTGTTTCAGAGTGAAAAATATCTATGAGTGAGTTCAATGCATGGACATTTTCTCAAATTTTCATCGATACGAATAGCTCTGTCAATTATATCAACGCTTCTGTTTCGAAGATTTAAGATCATATATATTATTGTCATCCAATAGCGAAGATTTTATGAATAATTTTTGCGAAATTATGTCAGTTTGGGTATTCATACGATGTTAATGTCTTGTAACAAGATGTTATATGCTGAAGAGATTCGTATGTCACATAGTATAGACGGTATTTTTTTGGTAGGTTATTTTACGACACTTTATCAACATCTTTGGTTATTTAGCGTCTGAATGGGATGAAGGAGATAATGCCGGTGAAATGAGTCCGGGGTCCAACACCGAAAGTTACCCAGCATTTGCTCGTATTGGGTTGAGGGAAAATCCCGGAAAAGAACCTCAACCAGGTAACTTGTCCCGAACCCGGGCCACATGGTTTCGCAGCCAGACGCGCTAGCCATTACTCCACAGGTGTGGACTAGACGGTATTTGTCTGGTATTTCCTCCCCCATTATAATGACATGTCCTTTATGAAGCCTCTAATAATACCTGATCCTAAATAGATATCGCAAATCAGTCTGTTTCTAAAATACATTCTCTCGTTTTCACCCGTTGTGTCAACTGTTTATGATTTACAGCGTCACTCAGTAGAAGCGCCACGAGTTGTTCGTCACGCCATTCTGTGTTATTCTGTCTTGCAGCGTTATTTCAGGGTCAGACCTGCTATTTACATTTAGTGCAGTGTAATTCTTATTCAGCTTGCAGATCTTTTTGTATGATTTCAGAATCGTGATTCAGGCAGCTGGTCTTAATTTAAATTCTTGTTTGCGACATGAACAGATTATTATTATTATTATTACTATTATTATTATTATTATTATTATTATTAAGTTATTACTATTAAAAGTTTTGACTATCGAGTTATTATATACAGCATTAACTTGCTTGCTATGCATTAAAGAAAAATATAACAACTATGGTCTGTTCCAGAAATCTGTGGAGTAACTTCGCGCATATGGGGACGGAGTCTATCTGTGCCAGAGTGTATTGCGGGCAGCATCAGCTCGAGTTCGCTAAGGGGTAAGATGCTCGTGATAGAAGGTCGAGTAGAATATAGATAGAAATTATCCCCTCCTGCAAGCGATTGTTCGCTTCGTTCAAGCAATGCCTCCCACCAGAGCAGTGATTGGCCCCTTGCCCTCCCACGTACCGCTTGCGCAGAGGTCTTGTTTCGTATTTTTACTCCACAGATTCCTGAGACGGACCATAACCTGTTAGGAAGAATATGGTCCATAATTATGTTAGAAATAATACTAGTTTTGTACTTCCTTCTGCTACATTAAGCAAAATGCAAATGCGTTATGGTTATATAGGTTTTAATTTATTTAATAAACTGCCTCTATGTATACAGATCTTACTTATAAGTCAATATAAATCCCGGATAAAAGAATGGTTAAAAGACAATGCTTTGTAAAATTAATATTAGGAGCATAGAATGGTATAAAGGTTATATATATATATATATATATATATATATATTTGGCTTATAGAATATATATTCATCGTATAGGATCTATCTCTGTAATACAGATACAAATCGTATCTAGAATATATAGTAGTTTTAACACTGTTATATAGAATTTTACAAATATTTGTATTGTTTATTTATTTATTTAACTAGCTAGCTAGTGAGTACAAATTAAATTTATAAAACAAAAATGTATTTAGCCACTACCGTAAGAGGTAGGCTCGTGTACGGTGTGGTCTTAGCCAATAATATAACATAAAATTTACAAGGACAATTTACTAAATATAGTAACTTAATTCAAACCAATAAATAACACACAAGAGCAAAAAAAAAAAAAAAAAAAAAAGAAGAAGGAGAAAAAGAGAAAAAAAAACACATTTAATATAAATTGACAGAAGCCAGTGATATTCAATTAAAACATGAATATAGTCGACAGAAATAAAAAATAAAAAACAGACATTTGTTAATATTATATATCATGAATAATTCTATAAATTTCTTGCTTAAAAGGTTCAATTTTTAAATATTTCAAATTTGGAAAATGGTTTGTAATTTTATTATAAAGTCTTGGGCCAAAACTAGCGCCATGTTTAAGAGCTGCACTTGTATGACATTTAGGCTCAATTAATGGGAAAGCAGACTTTTGCCTTCGAGTACGATATTCATGTCGATTATATTTATCTTTTATTTGATTTCTTCTGTGGTACTAAGTTAGTAAACTACCATATTTATAAATTTCTTCAATAGTTAATACTTTAAAATCTGTATAAATTAAATTTGTTGGGTAATCCATATTTTTGGTTAGACAAATTTGTATTAATCTTCTGTGTAAAAAAATTAATGGATTAAGTACAGATGATGCTACTCCACCATATTAAAATTTTGTATCTGTAAATAAGAGAATTTATTTTCTTATATTTGTAAATATTGACAATGTCTATAGTGCTGTATTTCACACTTTGACAATAAAGAGATTATTATTATTATTATTATTATTATTATTATTATTATCATCATTATTATCATTATTATTGGGTATACGAGACCATCTCTGAAGCAGATCCGGAGAAAATGTAAATCACTTTCCGAAAGATATAATATGCAGTTCCATAATATTTTTATGGAATTTTAGAATTATTTCTCTGTCCTGATATTCTTGGCAGCTCCTGCGTCATTTTCTTGATAGGTCTATATAACCATGGGACCTATTTATAATCGAAACAACATTCTTCATGCGGCTGCCTTAATTGTAGATACTGTCGTCGTTCTCATCGTCATAATAATCACTGCACACTGTGTTCATAATATGGTTGTTCTGGTTCATTTACTTTGTATTACCTCAGTTAGTTTTTACATTACAAATTATTATGGTTGCTTCCTGAAAAACAAGTTAGACTTGGATACTAAATAGATTTTATATTAGTCTGGGAATGGCCCAGCCATTACAACCAATTTTGTCATCTCTTAGATTTTCTGTGAAACGTGTTACTTATTCTTTGACAGACCGGTAAAATAAGCAAGAAAGAATATCAACCTTAATTGCATTTTATCATAAAATAAACCAGCTTCCCCCCCCCCAAAATTCTTCCCATGGAACAGCATAAGCGCCTTTCGATATTCACTTGTTACCGATACTGTTTGATGGTTGTCGTCGTGGCACCGGCTTGATCAGAGAGTATAAACGCCAGAGGGAAAAGAGCCGGGTCGGCTACGATGGTGGACGGCTACATACTTTCCGAGTATATAAAATTACACGTGTGAAAATTATTATCCAGACTCTCCGCTTGAAATACCTGCAAAGTAAAGTTCTTTTGCTTTCTTCTTATTTTTCCTACACAACAACACAAGAATGTCGCTTGGGAACAGTTACAGCAACAGCCGCCAGATGGCTCAGAGAGATATTTGCGTGATTGTATATCTACAACTTTTCTTCTTCCAAGAAGATTTTATTTTACTTTATTTTTTGTTTCAGTCCTGCTGTGCTTGTATTTCTACCGAGTTCAACATAAATACTTTCAAAAAATTTCTGCCCTCAAATAAAAATATAGAAATTCCTGCGGCAATGCAATGACTAAGTCTGTTGGCCTGAGGACAGCTGAAGGAGATGCGGATCGCAAAGGCACAAATGTTCTCATTATTGCATTGAATCAAGGCTGACAATCTCAGGAATGCTGTTTTTATTTTCCGTAGAATTCTACATGTTAATGATGATGGATAAAGCAAACAACGACACAGGCGAATGTAGCAGTCCGTAATAAAATAAGAAGTATAAGATTAGTCCCTCCAAGTCTTAATTGCTCGACATATATTCGCGTGAAACAGGTTGCAGCCTCACCTCGCATGCCTTCAAAACATATTTCTGTACGCCTGAGTGAGGGCATATCTAAATATAACTACTTATAAGATATTTCCCCCAGAGTTAAAAAATGTTGCCCAGATTTATACATATAGCAAAGAAGCCCGACCGCTAGAGAAAGGCCAGTGGAACCTGAATACAACTGAAGGTTAAAAAAAAAAAACGATAATAAAAAAAATGCAAATTTGAAATATTAAGCATAAGGTAAGGTACTCATTTATCGTCCCCCATTTGGTTTTTTTCAGGTCATTAAAGTTGAAGAATTGAAAATTATGTAGTTAAGACCCCTTCAATATTTAGCTACAATGTACAGAATTCGAAATTTATAAATGTGGAAACAAATGGAATATAAAAAATGAAGAATTAATCATAATACAAAAATGTGAAATCTTGAATTGTTCAGTCTTTGACTTATTTTTTGTAATAAAATATCAAAAAGATTATTTTTGCTAATACATATTAGTGAACGTTTTCGCCCCTATTATGGGCATTATCCGATTAATAAGTAGATATCTATAAATCCATGTTAAACATACTGCAATAAACAAATTTGAAATTTAAAACAACCATCAATAAAAATGAATGATTAAAAATAATTAAAGGTTACATATAAAATTTATTAGAAATTATTTTATTGATGGTTGCCCAGGTTTATACATATCGTAAAGAAATCCGACCGCTAGAGAAAGGCCAATGGATCCTGAATACAACTGAAGGTTTAAAAAAAAAAAAAACATAGTCCAAAAAAAATGCAAATTTAAAATATTAAGCATAAGGTAAAGTGCCTATTTATCATCCCCCGTTTGATTTTTGCAGATCATTAAAGTTGAAGACTTTAAAATTATGTAGTTCAGCCCTTCAACATTTAGCTACAATGTACAGAATTCGAAATTTATAAATGTGGAAACAAATGGAGTATAAAACATGAATGAATTTATGCAATTTTTTGGCATTTCAATGAAGAAGACTAAATTTCGTCCCCTATGCTTTTAACACAGTGGAAATTATTTTAATAATACAGTAAAACCTCTGTTATCAGTGGTAATGAAGGGGATGGGCTGAACGATTAAAAGAAAAAATCTGATAATCCGTACCATGAAATATTTTCGTAAATTTAGTGAATAGCTAATACACTTTGGTAAATTCCTCTATAGCCTTTTATTACCAGCTAGGTAGTAGGTAAGAAGTTCACTAATTTAAGACTCATTGTCAACGACTGGTTTTGAAGGGCAAGAAAACTCCTTGTAATGACTGCCCGTGGAAAGTGAAGGTCTCGTGTTGTAGATTTACATACTTTATACACTCCAAAGTTGTATTCTGTTGCGAGATGAACTACAGTTTCTCTTTTCCCAAACCACTCAATTATTTACACATTTTTTTTCCCGCGATACTTAGCACAACAAGATTTCTTTTGACACCCGTAGAAGACATTTTATATAGAAGTTGTAAGTCCACACCTGTGGAGTAACGGTCTGGTCGCGAAACCAAGTGGTCCGGGTACGAATCCTGGTCGGTTTTCCCTCAACCTAATACGAGCAAATGCTGGGTACCTTTCGGTGCTGGACTCATTTCACCGGCATTATCACCTTCATTTCATTCAGACGCTAAATAACCTAGATATTGATACAGCGTCGTAAAATAACCCAATAAAAAAATAAATATAGAAGTTACACACTACCACAATTCGAATAGTAGACTATACTGTGTAAGGGAAAAGACTTAAGTAATAACATTGTCTAGAAAAAAATAACGTGCTAATACAATGTTCAGTACTTTATATATTTCTGCAGAAAAAAAAGCGAGACCAAGACCGACCAATCGGTTAATAGGGTGACGGATAATCGTGGTTCTACTGTACAGTGAAATTAAAAGAAATAGAACGAATGATCATCGAAAGTATGTAACAAAGCATTCTAAAATTATACTCTAAAAATCGCGTGGCTAAAGTTTGTATTAAATCGACTTTAATACCATAGGGCCGTATTCATAGACATTCCTAGCGCGGGCTTCCGGTGGATGATCAGCGAATTAACGTTTTTTCGTATTCATAAACCAGTGTTAGTGATATATGATATGATATGAATCCTGTACAAGTAATCAGTCAATGGCCGGGATTAGCTTAGCACGGTTGTAGTGCGGGCTAGCGAAATGTCTATGAATAGCACCCTTAATTTTTAGCAATTTTATTCGAATGGAATGCTGTTAATTATGTAATCTTCTGTTGTTGAAAACAAAACTTGATCGTCAGCTTACAATAAGGATTGCAATATAGTGAGCTGTATTTCAGTTTTTATTGCTTTCTGTAATTTCTAAACTATTCGGTTCATGTGAATACTGAAGAGAATTGGGGATAGACCACAACCTTGTCTTACTCCTTTATTTGTGTTAAATGACTGATGATTTATTTGAAACATATATTGACATAGCAAAGTGCAGGAGATCCACACGATGTAAAGAGACTTTCACTACGGTGATTGCCATTTCTGAGCTGCAGTCTTTTTCTTGCCACAAATTAAAAGCGAAAGAGCCGTGAGCACGCGTCGGCTTGTAACCTGAGGCACGCACCACTCACGCCTGGACGGGTGAGGGTCTTATCACCCCGGTATACAAAGTGATTTACAAGCGCAGGCGCAGACATGCCGGCCGGGTCGGGAAACGGAATAGAATAGCCACAATCCCTGGCGCCAGACAGCACCTACAGTATATTATTATTACAAGGGAAAGAGAGCAGGCAAGGTATTGCACTGCAGAAGTCCGTGACGCGGTATCAGCCCTGAAACACGACGGGACGCGAATATTAGAAGCGACTGAGATGTAGATCCTGGGTTGGGTTGTTGGATACAGGTTCTTATTCTACAGGGACATTTTATTTTTACTTCAATTTTTATTGTACCTGAGTTTTTGAATGTACTTCACTCCCACCCCTTCAACCGTCTTCCACACAGATCCAAGACCGCATATACACTCATAGTAGCCACAGTACGTTCCAAAAATATGTTCGCATTTTCCAGTGACGAAAGAGCTTTCAATATTGAATCATTTTCACACAGGTACTATCGTCCATTTGCCTACGTCGTATCCCGGTTTCCCCAACCAGCTTTTATTCGCCAGCTAGTGGCTGGGCTGTCTTAGCTCTTTTCTGAGAACATTAATTTCTGTTAGGAATTGGACGTCTACGTAATATTCCATACTTAACAACTGTTTAAAGTAACTTAAACAAAAGGGCCTGTTAAGTAATTAACTGTCACGTGATTTCCCTCCTTTCTACGACCCTACGACATAACCACTTGGACGGACAGTAGATAATATGTCTGAGTAATTTTATCTTTTCTGGCAGAAGTGAAGATTGAATTTACAATACGTAAGGTACTCTTTTATAGAGTAGGTACAGAATTATTTCAACATGAGTTACTAGTACGAAGAACTGGTTTTTTTATTTTTATTTGATTATTTAACGACGCTGTATCAACTACGAGGTTATTTAGCGTCGATGGAATTGGTGATAGCGAGATGAGGCCGAGGATTACGAAGAACTGGTAATTGGAATTAAGTACAATATGCTATAGTGCGATAATATGCACATTAGAACTGAAACCTGTATCGAAATGTGTTTAAATATCCATATTGTGATTATTTTTCAATTTGTACGCTAATGTGTTGTAGACAGTGTAATATACACTGCATAATGAATACGTCCGCATGGACAGCTCAGTTCGTGAGTAAAAACACTCACTGTTTATACTGTACTGTATTTTGATTAAACAAAAACCTAATGAAAATGATCAAAGTCAAAAGCGCAATATTTCCTAGTTTATGTAAATGGATGAACTACTTTTCTTCCCTCCTATACCTAGTAAAGTGATTTGTTTGTATATTACGTCAGTATCATCGAACTCCAGTCGTGGAAGGGGTAGCAAACGGCGTTGATCCAGAGGTATAGGCAAGTTAATATTAAAAATGTTAGTAAAAATAAAATGATGTCCCTGTACTTATTCTGACTTTCCGGTTTAGACACTTTGGCCCGATTGTATAAACCATTTAATCTTAGATCAGAGGTTAAATTGATACTTGTTTCAGCTGAACTTGAAATTTTATGTTGTATAAGTCTAATCTGAGATTAATTTGTCTCAAACTAAAGTCAACTTTGACTGAAGAAATTTCTCCGATTAAGTTAGATGATCCAAGTTCAGTTATTTCTTTTCTGTTTGAAATATACGAGTGACAGATTGTGCAAATAAACTATCCATTATTATTAATATTAATAGATATGATAGGTATATTTATATGTATTTCTTTCAATTTCTTGCCTTAATACACAAACAATCTTATATTTTATAAGGCTCTATCGTGTTCAGCAGTATCAAATAACATAACCAATAATTATATTATGTTTATAAGAACCATTAATTATTAATGGATATGATAGGTACATTCATAAATTTTCAACTAACTGTCTTACTAAACGAAAATTGTCGTTTTATAAAGCTTTATTATGTTTAGCAGTATCAAACACCATAACATGATAACAACTCGGAGAACAGTCAACCTTCTTCTTATTGTCCGCCATTATTTACATTGCACAAAAAACCAGTGTCTCCAACAGAGTGTACGGAAAGTCGCCAAAAATTAATTGTAGAGTCGCTAGATTTCTCATTATCAACAAAGAAAGATTAAATTTTGTCACTATGGGGTGCTAAAAAGGTCACTAAATCCATATTTATGCAATATAAAAGTTAAAAGAAATTGTTGTTGAAAAGGAGTTAAAGTCGCTAGATTGGCAACACTGAACAAACCTGTCCGCGCATCACGTATTTCACCTGTTCATGCGATGTTGCCAAATCCTTTTCACGTGAACTTAGATTGCATTTGAACCAAGGTAATTTGATCGCAGAAAAGTTTTATACAATAGAAGAAGTGTCTGAACTCGGTTCACTTTTCGATCTTCGATCAAAATTGATCTTTAGTCAGGGAGTTTTATACAATTGGGCCTTTGTCTGTTTCTGTTCACTGTTCTAACCATCTAGTTTGTGGTTTTCCCTGATCTATTCGTCCTATTGGTCCGTACGATAGAGCTACTTTCGGATAACTGGAATTTTGCAATCTTTCTACATGTCTCCATTTCTCTCTGTATTCTACAATGGTATTCTTCACCTAACACAATTCTTCTTCTTCAGGCTCTACAACTCTCAGATGAAAGTTTTGGCCTTCTCAACAACTTTCTTCCATTCCTTACGGCTTCCAACTATCTTTGTCCAATTCTCCACCTTCATCAATTTCAAATCATTCAGGACATCATCCTCCCATCTATTTTTTGGTCTACCCTGCTTTCTGTTAACTATTAGTTTCCATATGTATATTTGTTTGGCCAGTCTATTGTTCTCCATTCTATTTATATGACCGAACCATCCTAATCTTAGCGATTTTATATGATTTATTATGTCCCTATTCTTTATCAGCTCATTCAGTTCACTGTTATATTTCATTCTCCATGTACCATCATTCATTTTAGTTGGACCAAACATTTTTCTTAGTAATGCTCTTTCAAAAATTAGTAGTCTGTGTTTTATGGAGTTTTTAAGGACCCATGTTTACTAGCATTAAGTTACTACAGGTCTTATTGTAGTATAGTATAGCTTAAATTTGGACTGTTTAGATATCAATTCACTTCTAAATAACTGCAGGTTGGCATAGTATGCTTTGTTTCCCATTACAATTCTTTCTCTTATTTCTTCCTCAATGGTGTTGTTGTTATTAACAGTTGATCCAAGATATTTGAAACTTGGAACTTGTTGAATCATTATATCATTTATTTTAAAATCTTCTAAAATTTCTCTTTTTGTGCTGCATTTTAAACATTTTGTTTTCTTCTCATTAATTTTATCAATCCGAATTTCATTGCCTGTTCTTTTAAATTGTTCAATGTTTCTATCAAAGCCGATTTTGTTCTTGCAGTTATTATTATGTCATCAGCATAAGCTATACATTGCCTTAATTTTGTTGTAATGTTTCCCCTCATCTCCAGTTTCTTCAATATAAAGTCTATAACCAAACTAAATAATGTAGCTGAAAGCGGATCACCTTGTTTGACACCGTTTCGTATGCTGAACTTTTCACTTATCTTATTGGTCACCTTTATTTTTAGCCTCAGTGTTTCTACCTAACATAATTAAGAACATTAAATCCAGACATTTGAGATGGGCAGGGCACGTAGCACATGAGTGAATCTAGAAATGCATATAGAGAGAGGCCACAAAGTCCTGTTACCCCCTATAATAACCAACATAAACCCCTAAACTTAAGAAATAAAATTAACAGTTCTTTAGAGGAGTTTTCTTGAGATATGAACCATTACTTGTCTTAATTGTTGATGAGGTCAACGTCTTAACTCTTAATGAAGCTCTTCCTGGACGTTAGGTTGGTTGTGGTTCTCCTGCGCTGCCGACACCACCTGCCTGGCCACCACGAAGCCCAGACCTCACCACATGTGATAAGAATGGGGGTTCATAAAAGGTATCGTTTCACAAAACCGTTACAATACCACTGACGAACATGAAAGATGCTGTGAGACAAGCTTATAAGAATAGGCCTACTCCATTTCTATTGCACATTGTGATACTCAGAAAGTACACGTAAGGTGTTAACATAAGGGTGCGTGGAATCCAGTGAGCTGGATGGTTAATAGAACTTCCGAAATCGGTACATGCCAGTGGTATGCGGTATTTCTCGTTCAGCTAGTGTTTCAAAGTTCATTATCCTCCTTTGCATTGTCCGTGTGGATTTCATACTATTAAAAGCATAGATTATTCAAGACAAATAATGTTAGATTAGCGATCCTAGTGGTTAGCAACTATCTATGGGTACATATTTACTACGTATTGAGCTTCGTGACTGTATATACTAGACTGTGCTAATATCGTAAGGGTGAAACCTAACCATTTTCCCCCATTACTACATAAGCTAGTGAATTATGGTGATTTTCTAGTTTGCAGGTTGAATTTTCTTTTGCCAACTTCGTTTCGAATTTCGGTACTGAGAAATACAACTGGTAGTGATTGTATAACTGTTATGTTGGCAGCAGTGACACAAGTTGTCGGTAGTTTAAATTCTGAAAATTCAAATTGTTCTAGATTTCTGAGCCGATTAGTGGAAGCTAGTGAAATTTGAACATACTAATAATTAATTAATATCAGTATTAATGTTAATACATAATAATTATTGTATGTGTTGCTTTGTGTTGTGGTTACAATTTCAAGATTCGAGTCAGGTAGGCTAAGTGTAAATAAATATAACATATTTCGTGTGATATATGCCCTTGGGTAATCGATAGAAATATCATTTCACATTTTAATTAATTTCTTTCGTGTTTAGACTTTTATCACAATAATGGAGTAAATATTCCAAAGCATACATTTCAAAGTGGCATTCGTTTTCGAAATTCGTATCAATCATTTCACGTGATCGAACAAAATACATTTTTAGGTTAGGTCTCGTGAATCATAAACTGTTTAATCAAAGCTATGAATTCCATGTTGCCAAACAAAATACATTTTAATATTAGATCATACACTAATCTACAAACATAATATGCGAGAGGTTCAAAAGAAAAATACAGGCTACTCTTTTACAAATTATTGAACCTTTTAGAAAACACCTCCCCAACATAAAGATGTGGCAAATGAGTAAGATATCGTTATTGTTAATAACGTATTATTATTATTATTATTATTATTATTATTATTATTATTATTATTATTATAGTACATGGCATTGTGTGATTTTATCCTCTTTTGGTATATCTAGTATTAGTTGGCAACACTGAAGAGACGGCCAAATCAGCCTTCTAGGAACTACTCTTACGTGATCCTCTATCGTACATAAAGTTCATGTCGGGAATAGGACTAAAGATTTTCAGCGTACCGGTATCAGACTTGTTTCCCGTATGCTACAAAGTAGCTACATAGAATCGATTCAACGTCAACGATTTTTTCGTTCTGTAAAATAGTGTTGCTGACACTAGTGAATAGCTGGCTAACCGAGCGTGATTGGAGAAACTAGCATCCGCAGGTAAAATAACAAATGCACGTCGAAAAGCCCTTAAAACTTACTGCAAGACTCAATAATTCAACTGATAAGTATCATTGAATATACCGACGAGGACAAATAAAAAAAAATGGGCAACACTGACGGTTTTACAGCATGCTTCGTTTGGGAGACACTGCTGGGGAAGTAATTGAGAACGAGAAACAATTTTAGGACGCGGGCCTTGTAGCCAAGGAATGGCCCCCCCGTTGTGAAGAAAATAGTTTCATAACGGACCCGCAAGAGGAACAAATACCAACAGGCGCTAGCGTGCAGGCCGGCGCCCTTCAGACAAAAGTGACATCGGCACCGTCGCCGGGCACCGAATGTGTCCGTCAGAGGCTGGCACACAATGCTGTTCTTATCTCTATTATTAATTTTGTTGCTTACAAGAACTTTCCCCGACTGACTTCAAGGTTTTCAATAAGCAAAACTGAAGCTGAGTGAACAATGTTATCTGATTGTTTATGACCCATTTTATTTCCCGAAGTAAACCGAAGTTCTACACGGCGACATCGTACTTGCTGCTCTCTTATATAGGGAGAAATGAACACTTCTGCGTTTGGAGACAGGCCTGCTACAGAACTAGGCCAGGCAGTTCTCTGGTAGTCACCCAATTGAGACGCAAATCACGTCAGGTTTCGCCCTAGGCTTCTCCGACGTCGATCACTGATCCATGATCGGGAACGTTACAGAGATCATTGTCTCTAGTCTATTATATTGTTTATCTGATGTGCCATATTTCATGAATATAACAGAAGGGGATAACAGAGTGAATGAAGAAGACATGGTGGAATCCTCTTCTTCAGAATCAAAGAAAATAGAAATACTTCTTGATTATACAACTTTTAACACTATATCACTTCGGAATATGCAAGTTATTCTATGACTTTCTCGTGTTAAATTCTATCGAATCTGGTTAACATATTGCGATCTGTTATTGGTCTTCTTCAGAACTGGTTGTTGGTGGTCTTAGCGCCTCTTGTTTTGTTTCCTGTGGGGGGTGTGTTTGTGTAGTGTAATGTGGAGTCAAAGAGTCTGTGTGTGTTCTGAAATTGAGTTGTGTGTTGAGGATTTCACTTGGGTGTGTTTTTGTGTGTCTGTATATTTCATTTGTTCTGGAGTGTTTAGTTTCTGGCTTTTTGGTTGGATGTGTAGAATTTCCATGTCAGAGGCCTCTGAAACTTGACAACATTCTATTCAGAGTAATTAATAAAATTATAAACGATATTACAGTTTTATCATATAAAGTACCGGTAGTTAGTTTTCTAATTTCTTTTCGAGATACAGTATAAAAGATCAGACGAATATTTTGAATGTGTGTGCGCATTCCAGCAAACAAATTTAATGGTAGAACAACAAAAGTCAAGGAGTTGTTTACAGTGATGCGGCCTTGAGCATTTATCTGCCGTAGATGTTTGAGCAGATCAACATACGTCTTAACATGGGTTCAAGTTTTTGGGAACTTGTGCTCTTTAGACGCTATCAGCTCTCAACATCACACAAATCTCCGCCATTATATTTTCGCATGAAAAGCAACAAGACGCACATCTCGGGCAAGCAACCTATATACATCGTGACATGTCATCCGAGATCCAGTACTGGCTGAAATCACGATGCCAGATACTGCGAGATTCATGTTGTTCATTCTCCACACAGTCACACACGCACAATGTTTCCCGAATTATGATTCACTGGATTTTTTTTTTTTTTTTTTTTTTTTTTTTTTAACTTATGAGGACACTCCAGAGGAAATTAAATTCAGAATAAATATGGGAAATGCCTGCTATTATTCGGTTGAGAAGCTTTTGCCATCCAGTCAGCTTTAAAAAAAATTGAGAGTTAAAATTTTTTAAATAGACTAGTTATATTATCGCTCGTTCTGTATGGTTGTGAAACTTGAACTCTCACTTTGAGAGAGGAACAGAGATAAAGACTATTCGAGAATAAGGTGCTTAGGGAGATATTTGTGGCTAAGAGGGATGAAGTTACAGGACAAAGGAGAAACTGACGAGAAAGTTACACAACGCAGAACTGTACGCATTGTATTCTTCACCTAACATAATTAGGAACATTAATTCCAGACTTATGAGATGAGCAGAGCATGTAGCACGTAAGGGTGAATCCAGAAATGCATATCGTCGTTGTTCCTGCAATAACTCCTATGCGCAAAATATAAAATTGTTCAGTAGGAGGAAAAACACATTTATTGATCCTATGGCAGTAGTACATAGGAGATTGTGAATTCTTACATTTTCGAAAGAAATAAATATAATTACATATAGGAGATTTTATTATTTTCTATTATCAATATTTAAGTTATTTAATAGTGAAAAAATCTTAAAATCGATGAATATGTCACATAGGAGTTATTGCAGGAACAAGCCGATATAGAGTTGTGAAGTCTTGAGGGGGAAAAAGACCTTCGGGGAGGCCGAGACGTAAATGGGAGGATAATATTAAAACGGATTTGAGGGAGATGGAATTAGATGCTAGGGGCTGGATTAATCATGCTCGGGGTAGAGGCCGATGGTGGGCTTATGTGAGGGCGGTAATGAACCTTCGAGTTCTCTAAGAGCCATTTGTAGGTAAGTAAATTTTAGAAGAACTTCAAATAAAACTGATCATTATCAAAATATATAAATACAAAAATAACTGGATAACGCTGTGTTTTGAGAATGAACAGTAACGAGATTTAGGGCTGTAAAATAGTAGGTAATACAGTACATCCCGATATAGCGCGGCTGTTACGGAACATACAGTACTTCACCTCTGTGTTACAGCTTTTCCGCCGTACTGTATGGGACTTAGTTCACCGGCCCTGACCGGAAGGAAACATCACAGGGAAAGTTGGAAGTGAGGATGTAGTGGAACTGATAATTCTTCTTCTTCTTCTTCGTCTTGCATTGCTATCGAGTTCATTTGGTCTGTTACAACATCAAATGAAGTTTTCATTTTATCTGGTACAGGATCGACCCAAATCTGTAGGCTATAACTCTTTGTATATTCTTTTAATGTACCGAAGTACATATTATATTTCCATGCAGATATTCTGCGTCATCATACGATGAAAGAGTAATGGAACGGAGAAAAATTCTCTCCGGCGCCGGGATTTGAATCCGGGTTTTCAGCTCTACATGCTGATGCTTTATCCACTAAGCCACACCGGATACCCACCCCGGCGTCGGACAGAATCGTCTCAGTTTTAAGTTCCAACTCTTGGGTTCCCTCTAGTGGCCGCCCTCTGCACTACGTCATAGATGTCTACATATGTGCTGAGGTGCACTCGTTATGAGTGACTAGTTGGCCGGGATCCGACGGAATAAGCGCCGGAATTTTTCTCCGTTCCATTACTCTTTCATTGTATGATGACGCAGAATATCTGCATGGAAATATCATATGTACTTCGGTACATTAAAATAATACATAGGATATGATATGCGTAAATCACTTCGTCGGATCGCGGCCAACTAGTCACTCATAACGAGTGCACCTCAGCACATGTGTGGACTTCAGTCCTGTGTTCATAGACATCTATGACGTAGTGCAGAGGGCGGCCACTAGAGAGAACCCAAGAGTTGTAACTTAAAACTGAGACGATTCTGTCCGACGCCGGGGTGGGTATCCGGTGTGGCTTAGTGGATAAAGCATCAGCACGTAGAGCTGAAAACCCGAGTTCAAATCCCGGCGCCGGAGAGAATTTTTCTCCGTTCCATTACTCTTTCATAGTATAACTCTTTGGTTTGTAATCCATTTTAAGTTTTTGGGTTCGGTGATCTTCCATCCTCAATATTACATAGATAGACTACTAATAAAACGTTTTTTAAGTCTACAATTTTTGCAGTTCGATTAAAAGTATGTAATGGTACTCATATCTATAATTGTCACTTGGTCTGTGAGTAAATAACCAGCAGTATACGTTGTAAAAATCTCACTTTATCCGACTCGATTTTTCTTCTTTCTCTGGCCCATATGTTAAAATTGGGACAGTCATTGTTTTATAAAATTTCAGTTGCGTTGAGTTTCCGTCTTGTATTGTTTCGTAGGTTTTTCCTTATTGCATTACACATCCATATATATTGATTTATCTCTGAATCAATATCCATTTCATGCAAGTATGAATTATTTCAACCAAGATATTTCAGACTTAAAAATTGTAAATTTCAGTTTCCTCTGTATTTTCTCTCTTCCTTCTCGCCTCGGTCCCATAGTTATACCACAGTATATTCAGTCACGAAGCTCAATATATATTAAATATGCATCCATAGATAGTTGCTAACCACTAGGATCGCCTCATCACAGACAATACGAAAAAGTATCTGCACAGTCTATTGTTCCTAGCACCCTCACAACTCAAGCTTCGTGACTGTATATACTAGGCTATAGTTCTACGTATATACATAACCTCATTTTATTCTGAGAGTGTTCGTATCTATTACGAAAAAACAATGTAGTGAGCAGCAATAAAGCGCTTCCAAACCCAACAGGCAAAGCTACGGATCCTCGCTTCACGCGCCGTTGTGCCAGTTCCAGAAAACCATTACAGTGAAGGGGGGGGGGGGGGGCGGACAACACCTCAAAGTGGACCCCTCGCGCCCGGCGGCACCACCACTTTCCTTGGAATGGAAGAGCCTTTTAAAATTCCATCACCATAAAGCTTCATATAAAAAGAGAGCCGTACAGTAGTAAATAAAAGGTAAGGCATGATGGAGCCAACTCTAGTGCAAGTGTTTCTCACGGAACCGCACACACCGTCACCTTTTCTAACCTAGGTAACCTAGGACGGGTAATACTCTCCCATTTCAACTGAATATTCTAGAGAACATAAACAATACTGAAGCTTAAGTCACGTTATAAAAAAACAAAATTTTAAAACATTTAAGGGGCGTGGGTAGTGTTGCCTGTGCGATTAAAAAATATCAGTATAAAAGTTGAGTTCAATATTTCTAGACTTTTAGTGCTCAGAGTGGAATAAAAATTTCCATGTTTATATAATCAACCATTCTGAATTCAGTGGCATAAAAGGCAATTAATCAGTTTCGTATCCAAGTGGAAAATAAAGACCTTAACTGATAACCTGTTTTCCCACTTTGCTAAGTGTACCTCATTCTTCAGGTGCACATTACTTGCTACAATCTTCACTCATATACCTTGTATTTTTTAAGTTATCTAGTGAAATATATTGTAAATTCTAAAGCAAAATTTAGTTAAATATTCCACCCCTAGTGAAACAGAAAAAATATTGAACTTTGTTAAAGATTTTTTGCATTTTTTCAATGTATATATATTTTTTTTCCCTCATGATATGTGTGTGATATTAAACACGTAGGTTTACTATATAGAACACAGGCTGCAGAAAACACTGTAAAAATTTCTTGTAAATCGATTCAGTAGTTTCAGAGAAAAATGCACTTAAGTTTGAAAAATGTCAACTTCTGGAAAATTGCATTTAAAGAAAAAGAAGGATGTATGAATTATATGTACCGCCAAATTTAGAGACGCCATTTAAAGGGCTTATCTGCAGAAATACCCCCACAGTATTTATATTGTTTTAAAGAGCAAGTTTTATACTGTTTTTAAAACACAAAATAAAAAATCGGATTTTTGACCCCTAATAACTACCTGGTTCCCTTAAAACTCTAAAGGAAAAAAAATTCGTTAAACGAACTAAATTAAAAATATTATTTTTAAACTCTTCGATTTGATTTTAATTAAATATTCGGTGAGCACAGACAACAAGAAAAACTTATTTTACTTTATACAAATCTAATTAATGATTTAAAAAATCTCCGTTTGTCGTACTACAAGCATTTTCTTCAGGCAATTATAAATAGTTCCCTCCCAGTAAACCTACATACAAGAAATCGAATTTGTCTTAAAAGCAATTGTGTATGTTATGTTTACATTTCTCGTTGTCTCCTCTATCTCTCGTATTATGCGAGCTGCAACTCTCCAGCAGGCAATAACCTTTACAGGGTTGGGAGAGTGCATCAAGTTTCAAAATCCCTATGCAGAACGGAAAGTTACATATGTTGAGATCAAATTTCTGCACATTCAAAGAAATTTAGTTTTGTCCTTTAAATAATTTATCATCATAACACACTGGTGTCTTAAATTGACTGAGCATATTGGGAATTAATTCAATAGTTTTCTCGAAATACGCTATGAAATGTTTCATATAAAATAATTTTGTTCTCGAAAAGGAAGTAAAAGCGAGCAAAATTGTATTAAACCTTTTTGTTTGAAGTATCTCAAAAAATAATCCTTTGAAATTAATGGCATTTCTTATGGTTTACCCTGTACAGGCCTGTCGTTGGCTTACTTTTAAAACCTCATAACTGCATGTGAGGAAATTGTACAAGAGGGCAAAATAACTCCTTATTCTTTTTATATCCCAGCTAACATTCGGGAAAATTAGACTTACGGGTTTTAAAAGTAAACCGACGATACATTGTTCTAAATTGACGCGTCGTTCCATAGATATTTATTTTACAAACAATATGTAATACAGGCTAAATACTTAACAGCGTTTGGTGATGGCGACAAGAAATGAAACAATACGGAAAATCTTCCTTCAGCATTGTCTTTTTAAACGACGTGTTTAAGTCTCACCGATATCTGAACACGAGTCTCCGAATTGGAAAGCCAGTCCTTCATCAATAGCAAAACCTAATACTGTCAACGAAAAGACATTTTTAAGTTTTACATAACAGCATTTAAACACAAATTATTATACAGGGACATCATTTTATTTTTACTTCAATTTTTATTGTACCAGAGTTTTTGAATGTACTTCACTATCACCCCCTCTACTAGTAAACTTCCAACCGTTCTCCACACAGAACCAAGGCCGCATATGAGTTACCGAGTAACGAACGTTCTAGAAATATCTTCGCGTTTTCCAGTGACAAAACAGCTTTCAATATTGAATCATATCTTCGCAGAGGTACTGTCGTCCGTTTGCTTACGTCGCATCCCGGTTTCCCCCATCCGCTTACGCTCGCCCCTATGTAAAGGCTAGTAGCTGGGCTGTCTTAGCTCTTTTCTGAAAAAAATTAATTTCTGTTAGGAATTAGACATCTACGTAATATTATACAACTGTTTAATATAACTTAAATTAAAGGGTCTCGTTAAGTAATTAAATCTCACGTGATTTCACTCTTTCTACGACCCTGCGACAAAACCACTTGGACGGACAGTAGATAGCATGTCTGAGTAATTTGATCTTTTCGGATCGAGCAGGAGTGAAGATTAAATTTACAGTACGTAAGGTACGTACTTTTTTTTAGGTACAGAATTATTTCAATATGAGTTACTCGTACGAAGGACGAAACTGGTAATTGGAATTAGGTACAATAGTCTATAGTGCGATAATATGCACAAAAGAACTGAAGCCTGTATCGAAATGAACGGCCACCATTTTCAAAAATGTGTTTAAATATCCATATCATGATTATTTTTCAATTTAACTTCATTCTCTATATTGTACACTGACGTGCTGTAGACAGTATAATATAGGCTACACTGCATAATGAATTCGTCCGATTGGATAGCTCAATTCGTGAGTAAAAACACTTATTGTTAATACTGTACTGTATTTTGATTAAACAAAAACTTAATGAAATGAATCAAACACAAAATCGCGGTATTTCCTAGTTTACGTAAATGGATTAACTACTTTTCTTCCCTCCTATACATAGTAAAGTGATTTGTTTGAGTTTTACGGCAGTATCATCGAACTCTAGTCGTGGAGGGGGGTAAGTTAATCCAAAGATATAGCCAAGTTAATATTAGAAATGTTAGTAAAAATAAAATGATGTCCCTGTACATATTGGTTCCTTTAGATAAGCTGCACTTATCAAGTATAGAAAATGATTATTGAAATCAGTTGATCTTAAAGATATTTCTCACTAGGACGTATGAAACATCTATCGCAGGCGACTGATGTCATTAAAATGTCTCAGCAGGTCTACACTAACTGAAGAGAAAATAAGGAAGTTTAAAAATCGTCAATAGTGTAGGCCTATTTATACGTACGCACGTTATGCAGGCATGCTACTTATCTTTGTAGTCTCTCCCCTCCCGCGTCTCTTCACTACTCTCTCTCGCTCTCCGTACTTTCCCCTCCCCATTTTTCACCCTATGCGTCTAGTCACTTGTTGCCGCCATAATGATGATGTAGTAGAGAATTAGTAGAACAATGCCATAATAAACTAGAGTATCCCGATAAAATTGTCAATCAGAAATTCCATCTAGGCCCAACAGGACTTGGGACTATAACTTAGAGAGCAGCCAAGCTCAGCAAATGGTGCGCCATATTTTGGTTACCAAAACAATGCGCACAGTTTATGACTCATTATATTACGTCTTCAGTACTGCAATGGCAATGTACAACACACAGCAATAACAAGCTGAAAAAAGATGAGACGAACTTACTTTGCTCCAATTAATTCACACAGAAGAGTGCGACGTATATCGCAATGCCACTACACCAACTAGCTACAGCGGACTATGCCGTTATTCGCAAGCACACCTGAGAACACTACGTGCTTTTCGGGGGAATTTTTTAAGGTACGCTGTTGTATAGATAAGGAGGCAGAACTGAGTGTGTACTGTTCCCACTACACCCCATCATCAACAATACACAACATTCATCACTCTTATCTCGGCGACTCTTATTGTGGACACGTTTATTTGGAATGATCGCCTCCTCGAAATAATTCTATGTGACACAAGACTTCAGTTGTTAAACTCACAGAATGAAAAACCTGACTAAGATAACACAACGTGTTTCTTCCTAGAAACAAAATGGGTGGAGGAGGTATAAATATTTAATATCGCTCGACCTACAAGGACTTACGCGTTTGGCTGCTTACACTCAAACTCCGGGTTCGAAAGTTGAATCCGTAACCCAATCTCATAGTGACAAATTGGATTCCATGACGATCCTTTATGTAGAGAGTTTTATAGTTAAAAGACATTCTGGAACTGTTGACTTTGATAGATACCCAACACAAGCTTGAGTGGGAAGAGACCGACACTTAATGGACAAACCAACGAATGAACTGTCCGTGGAAATAGTACAAAAGGTAGAGTTGGTTGTATTAGAAAGAACAAACTCATCCTAAGTAGGTACAATAATAACCTGTAGTCCTCAACCCACCGCCGCCGCCGCCGCCACCACCACCGCCACCGCCGCCTCCATCACCACCACCACCACCACCAATAACAAATACTCTCGAAAATTCTGAATAGCTCTCTTATTCTGATCCCATACCCAGGTCGCAGTAACCTTGCATTTGACAGTTCTTATGAAAAAGTTGAACGCTTTGGGGTAGCCTTCTGAGCCAACCAGAACGTAGCATTTTCTATCAGCTGCTACTGCTGCTATGTGGAGCGCTGCTGTGTCCAGGGTTGCCAGATTGGGCTACTCCAAAGCTCTGTTTGCGATTAATTTTTACTTCAGGCGATTTTCGAATTTTTGGGCTATTAGAAATTTTGTTCGAGAGCGAAATTTGGGCGGATGTAAACTCCTTCTCATTAAAAAAAAATGTTATCTTCTTCTTTTGTTTTTGTTTGAGTTTATATTTGGCATGGCATGGGTCGCTTAAGCTCGAATAGCTCATGTTGTTCTGGGCGACTAAAAAGCCATGACCTCGATGAACTAAGTCGCCTCAAAAAGGCATTTGAAATATTGATGTGGAGAAGAATGGAGCGTGTGAAATGGACAGATAGAATAAGATATGAAGCAATACTAGAAAAAGTAGGTAAACAAATATGAATGCTCAAATTCATCAGGAAGAGAAAAAGAAACTGACTAGGTTATTAGCTAAGAAGACTATCTACTAAAGAACGCACTTGAAAGAACGGTGAACGGGAGAAAAGTTCGGATCAGAAGAAGATATCAGATGACAGACAATATTAAGACATGTGGATCGTATGCAGAGACTAAGAGAAAGGCGGAAAATAGGGATGATTGAAGAATGCTGGGTTTGCAGTGAAAGACCTGCCCTTGTACAGAAAACTATAAGCTAATTAATTATTTTC
Organism: Periplaneta americana; assembly: GCF_040183065.1. Taxonomy (NCBI): domain Eukaryota; kingdom Metazoa; phylum Arthropoda; class Insecta; order Blattodea; family Blattidae; genus Periplaneta; species Periplaneta americana. Next base: position 179,598,922 of record NC_091117.1, read on the forward strand.
TGTTTCATAGAGAATTTAGCTATCAAAACTAAAAGCGTCAAATTTTATGTACAGATACGAAATAAAAATTTGGAGCAAGTCTTGATGGGAATCCACCTGTATGTAGGCAACAATTTCGCACGATTGTCCAAAAGTAGGATATAATTATACAGGGGCTCTTGTTTACTGCACATGCGCAGTGTGTTTTAAGCGAAACTTACACAATACGGGAGCTCCAAATTTTATTTCCGTATCTGTACAAGGAATTCCCAACTTCATAAAAGTATCCCCCCAAAAGCACCATAAAGTCTCAAAGCCATCTTTTATCTTACACTGATTCCAGGAGTCTGTTCTTTAATCCATAGTTTCCTAAGTGTATCTTTTGTAATCAATCTTCCTGTTCATTTTCTAAAAGTATCCACACCTGTGGAGTAACGGCTAGAGCGTCTGGCCCGAAATCAGGTGTCCGGGTTCGAGTCCCGGTCGGGGCAAGTTACCTGGTTGAGGTTTTTTCCGGGGGTTTCCCTCAACCCAATATGAGCAAATGCTGGGTAACTTTCGGTGCTGGACCCCGGACTCATTTCACCGGCATTATCACCTTCATCTCACTCAGACGCTAAATAATCTAAGATGTTGATTAAGCATCGTAAAATAACCAACTAAAAAAATTATAAAAGTACTATATGCGCAACAGAAAATAGACATCTTTAGAGAAGTTAGGCTAATGCGCGTGGTAAGTCTCTTTCAGTTCTTGTGGATATAAAATAAGCTAATCGGACACAGTCACAAATTCGAATAACATGGCTACGTGGTCGCAATTGCGACCAACAGAATATAACTTGCAAGTTTCAAATTCTTTATCTTATAAAATATGTATTTAAAATGTAGATCTACTTTGCATAGACAACGTCAGAAGTAATGACTGGTGTTCCACAAATAGGAAGAATAAAGCTAATCTAAGAACATCTAAGAATAAGAAATTTTCTAAATGTCTCAGACTCTAGAATTAAAGGCGATTCTTGTACACGAGTGTCAGAAAGCTGCAAGGCATGAAGAGCTGTCTAATAAACTTCGAGAGTTTTGACGAAGCCACGAGGCAGTTCCCCATTACAAAACCCATTACAGCTAAGCCCGCCTTACCGACCATTAAATGCGCTAGGAGCTCCGGGCTGCAAGATGCTTAATACAGTGTGATCACAAGCCTGCAGTACCGCTGCTCGATCGCTCCACCCCCGAATGTTCGGATTGCCGTCGTGACGGCCCGGTAAGTGCATGCTCACAGCGTACGATGTCCAGTGACACTCTGGACAAATCAGTCACGACGAACGAGATGAAATCGTTATTACAAACCATGATGACCAATTGGACCTTTAACTAAAATTAGCAAAAAGCCGGGCGTTGAATTGCAATGTCCTTCAATATTACTATTACATTATTGTGATGTCCATAGATGTAACTTTTTTTTTTCTTAATGAATTAAAGTGAGAAATAAACTGAAGAGATCGTGTTCTGTGTAATAGAAATATTAAATTTATTAAATTTAGTCTATTACTTTAGCATATACAAAATATGTTCTGTGTAATAGAAATATTAAATTTATTAAATTTAGTCTATTACTTTAGCATATACAAAATATAGGTTCTTATTGACAACTAGCCGTACCCGTGCGCTCCGCTGCACCCGTTAGAAATAAATATAAAGTAATTACATAATTAAAATAGGACATTTGATCCAGGGAACATTCGTGTTTGATATAAGGATAAATCGTTTATTATGTTAATTTAAATTATATTTCATAATTAAAATGCGATCATTTTGATCCAGAGACCACTCATTTGGTCATAAAAATTATTTTAGGAAATACAGGAAACGAATGTACAGAATAGCCTATCAAGTTTTCTGTGCATAAGAAGCTATTTTAATCTTACTTGTCCTCGATTCACTCTGAAGTTACTGTAATAACATTATAGCATTATGTCCATCTAGAGAAACTGCACTTTCCAATGGTGAAATAATAATTAATCATACAAATCGGTTAATTTAGCTTCTGATATTACTTCATACAAACACAGAAACATTATCTGTAGGCTATCTTTCATAGATTTCGATTGTTGCTGTCCAAGGCCCCTTATAGACGAAGTCATTTGTTTTTTAATTCATTACACGGCCTTAGATGACAGTTATTTTAATTTTAAAACTCATTTATCTCATTAAATATCAGTCCTATCAAAATTTTTCAAGGAATAAAACTTATCGCAAATTATTTTTAAAGAAACTTTTGTTATGTAACATTTTTCACAAAAATCAATAATAAGCGAGATATTTCGATTTATTTAATTCAGGCCCCCTTATAACCCCCCTTTTAAAAATGTATTTTGAATGTCATATAGCCTAAAATCTAAGTTACAACGAACTTAATCTATATTCCAATTTTCATCGAAATCCGTTCAGCCATTATCGCGTGAAAAGGTAACAAACATACAGACAGACAGACAGACAGAGAGCCAGACATAGAAACAAAAGTTTCAAAAAAGCGATTTTCGGTTTCAGGGTGGTTAATTGTATATGTTAGGACCAATTATTTTTGGAAAATCGAAAATTACCAGAAAAATTTCGGCTACAGATTTATTATTAGTATAGATTAATGTCTTTTAATATTATTTGCTTATTGTGTTTCTTGTCCTATGGCCATGGAACATTGGCACAAGACAAGTTTGGTTACCACGCAACTGTACGTGTTTATTGTGCTGGTTTGTTGACGTTTAGACCTACCTCACTACTTTTCATTCGGTAAAGATATATATTCCTGGTTAGCTTACTTCATACCCTAAGGTTGAAACCTAACCATTTTTCCGCTATTACTACATGTGCTAGTGGATTGTGGTGATTTTCTAGTCTGCAGGTTGAATTTTCTTTTGCGAACTTCGTTTCGAATTTCGATACTGACAAATACTAAAAATGGTAGTGATTTTGTAACTGGTATGTTGGCAGCTGAGAAAAATATCGATAATATTTTGTCGGTATTGGAGTTCAATGAAATTAAAATTGTACTAGATTTCTGAGCCGATTACTGGAACCTAATGAAATGTTAACATACTAATAATTAATTAATATCAATATTAATATTAATACATAATAGTTATTTTATGTGTTGCGTTGTGGTTATAATTCAAGACTATAGTCAGGTAAGTTTTCGGAGTTGGTACTAATAATTTCATGTGGTCAAACAAAATACATTTTTAGGTTAGGTCTCGTGAGTCAATTATTTAGTCAAACCAATGAATTTCGTATTGCCAAACAAAATTCTTGACATGTTGATCCCTTTCTCGTATAGTTTGCCTACGAAAATATGTTACAAATTATTTAATTATTTAGAATAACCTTCCAACATAAAATACAGTAAGTAAATAAGTCAGTTAGTACGTAGGATCGTGTGATATCTGGTAACAGTTGGCAACACTGACAAGACGGCAATATTTACTGTTTAGGAACTGTTCTTATGTGACCCTCACTGTAGTCCAAGCTCACACAACTAACAATTTTGGTAACAATTTCTTTCTTTTTACGATAACAGCCAAGCATAACAATTGATATTTAGAGTTTTTTAATATCCCAGAAATCTTTCTCAAAATATCGAGTCTTGAGTCTTTCGGCAAGCAAAAACGCTCCTTTCACACGCCGTAACTCGGAAACCAGAAAAGATTTTGAATAGCGTCAACTTTTAAAACCAATTTCCATTATTCCTCAATATTTCTTTCGCTTTGACCCCCTATCTAAAGTGAAAAACAAAAAAGTTTGCCTTTTACCAACTTTTGAAGGTGTAAATATCTATTTTGAACATCACTTCGAAGTTAATTTTTTTAGTCTCTTTTCAAAAAAGATTTTGATTTCGAATTTTTTTCTTAGACATTGATCTATCAATCATAAAGATTAGTCTACAACGCGTTTGATTAACATAGGAGCTACGACATGATAAATGTTAACGAAGCCGGAAAATGGTTACATTCTCCCTCTCGCTTCGATATCGCGCGCTCTCTCTCTCTCTCTCTCTCTCTCTTTCGCATAATCCAGCGTCATTACAACGCCGCAGCGATATTTTATTGGTTCTCGTCATATGCAGGAGATTTGCCGCTGAGAATAGTAAATTTATCCAAGAATCATGCACATGAACAATAGTTATTTTTAGTGCGAAAATAACAGATCCTTATTTGAGATAGAGCTTTAATAAAATCAGTAAAAACTGCTTTGTATAATATCTCTATGGATATGAGAAGGTCCTTCTCAGACTGAATAGACATGTGGCCTAATTTAAGACTAAGACGATAATGACGACGGTGATTATTATTATTATTATTATTATTATTATTATTATTATTATTATTATTATTATTATTATGTAGTAGTAGTAAAATTGAAAGACATATTATCATAAGTGCAGTTAAAATCAGACACTATATCTACCAATGTACAGAATATTTCATAACGACACGATGCCGAACAGAATTTCTAGAGCCTAAGGATTTCAATATTTTTTTATTTTAGTAGGTTATTTTACGACGCTTTATCAACAGCTCAAGTTATTTAGCGTCTGAATGAGATGAAGGTGATAATTTTTTACTTGGTTATTTAACGACGGTGTATCAACTACGAGGTTATTTAGCGTCGATACAATTGGTGATAGCGAGATGATATTTGGCGAGATGAGGCCGAGGATTCGCCATAGATTACCTGACATTTGTACTACGGTTAGGGAAAACCTTGGAAAAAACCCAACCAGGTAATCAGCCCAAGCGGGAATCGAACCCGCGGGCGCAACTCCGGATCGGCAGGCAAGCGCCTCAACCGACCGAGCTACGCCGGTGGCTGAAGGTGATAATGCCGGTGAAATGAGTCCGGGGTCCAGCACCTAAAGTTACCCAGCATTTGCTCATATTGGGTTGAGGGAAAACCCCGGAAAAAAATCTCAACCAGGTAACTTGTCCCGACCGGGAATCGAACCTGGGCCACCTAGTTTCGCGGCCAGACGCGCTAGCCGTTACTCCACAGGTGTGGACGTTTTCAATTTTATTCGTAGACTATTGTATTGTGGTCACTCTTTGAATGCTGAATGCTGTGTTCAATAAGTATTGTTTTACTTTTGATAAAAATATCTGAATTTCTAAATATCCATTTCGATCACTGACTATACTTAAATAAAGACCAATATTGGTGTAGTTACCTTTATTCAGTTGTCTGGACTAGCAAAGTAGGCCTATAATTATAAGGGGTTGGGTGCAAGAAAGGCACTTCTCTCAAATGCAAGTTTTGATAAAATTGATGTTGAAAATTCAAATCGTAATAATATAATCTATGCACGCCTTTACATTTTGGGTACTCCTGACCTCTATGATGACAGTATAGAACTATAACTTTGTGATCATATCCATAACAGATCAGAGAACACAATAAAGCGGTTTACTCAAAAAGGGCACATCCTCAAAAATGCCCTTCTTGCATCCAGCCCCTCAATTTAGCAAAGAGATGATCCTTCCCAATGTCAGGGGTATGATCTGAGAAAGAAAGACATTTCCGAAACGAAAGAGGAATAATATGCCAGTATACGATGGAAAACTTTAAAATTGACCTCATCGAAATACTGTGAAACTTAGAAATCTCGTATCTCGATGAAGAACATCGAAGTGGCGAACTTAAATACAATGATTAATGATATTTGCAACGGTGTCGAATGCAGGCAAATGGTCACGGAACTGACAACTACGAAGCGCTGGGCTGGACCACTCGATGTCAATCCCGTCCGATACGTGGGACTCGTGGGAGAGAAGTGACCGTTTCAATTAGCCATCACCGCCGCGGCGGACATCTCTTTGACACGCCGCTACCCGTAATGATGCATGCTGGAGAATAATGACGTGGGGGGGCCGTGGTACGTGCTCCACTGCCTCCTAAATCCACAGCACAACTTGCATTACAAGGAAATAAAAAGGGCAGCCAACTAACCTGCAATTAGCGTAGGATTCCCCTACCTGTGGGCTTTTTTTCTTTTTGTAGGCTCATACTCTGGCCATGCATATATAAAGTAATTGGATCCCCTTATCATGGCCGTGATAGAAAATAACGGGTTACTCGAGAACACGACGGCGCTTGGATATTTGTGGCTGTGCATGGATGCTTTGGATTCGCAACGTGTCAACAGGTTGGACAGAAACAAAAGTCACTATTCGCGGAAAAAGTTCTTTTGAATTGGAATACATTAGAAATTAAAAAACAACGAATATAAATGAGAAAAGACACACAGAAGATCCAAAATTCTGTGAGGAAATCTGTCACGAACATGTTTAATCTAGTATTTGCATGAAAAGGTCCTTTCCGGGTGGCTGTAACGATGTAATACACTCCAAATGTCGGAGAAATAAATCAAGATGCCTACATCATGTAACAGATAGGTCGGCCTTATAGGCTTTAACGTTAACAACTTTTATCAGGTTTACTACGCTGCCATCTAGTTGTTACATAAGGAGTCACGTCATAATTTCCATTTGAATTGCATTAAGGCTGGTTCACAATAAACCGGGAATGGAAACGACAACGAGAACGAGAACGGAAATGTTAAAATAAATGTATTTATGCTCGACCATGCCGAAATGTAGTAATTATACACCTGGTAGCAGACCTTTAATGGATGTCATTAAAGTACACCTACTCATTAAAGGTCAGGTCTTTCAGCCAATGACGACTCAGGTTACAACTGTTCAGCCAATGACAGGTCAGCTTTCTACCGTTATAATACCGCAAGTATCGATTGTTCTCGGATATGCAATCGAAAGAGAATTAGCGAAAAGTCATGGAGGCTGGAAATCCAATACTGTCGCAGAAGGTTATGTTCTGTTACTATAATAATTAGCGTTAATTGTAAATAATATTCAAATAAATTCAATTTGTCATCTCGTTTTTCAATGTCTAATTTAATTTCAATGTTATCTCTGTAGGTTCTTATGGCCTAGCAAGATCAATGTGAACATCTGTTCCTCGGAAAAAATCGATACTTTCGCGTCTGCCAACATCTCACAACATACGGGACATTGGTCAAGATCAGATACAAAGAAAATTAATAATATCAAGTTAGAAATATGATCGAACATAAAAAGTCGTATGAAACTCGCCTATAATGGTAATTAAGAAGCTCGTATGAAAATTATGAAACTCGCTTGCGCTCGTTTCATAAATATCCATACTCGCTTCTTAATTACCTTCATTATAGGCTCGTTGCATAATGTACTATTAAATGTGAGCATTCACAATTAACTATTCCATTCCAGGTTTATTGTGAACCAGCCTTTAGCGACTGTACTGTCATCTCGTGTTCGTTTACGGCGGAAGGGTGGCGATCCTGGCGGTTGTTCTCTTCAAAGTGCTGCCGATTTTAACATAGCGATGAGTTATCTGTTACATATATGATCTGGGGTTATAATCGTGTGGATCCGAGTTCGATTCCCGTTGTACCCCCGATTTGTAACTTGTGTTGGGCAAACCTGTGGTCTAGGTAACACAGGATTTTCTCCGGAAGCTCCGGTTCCCCTGTGGCATCCCACCATATCTCATCTCTTCGCTTCAGAATACTAGCTAATATTCTTTTACCCTTAAAACTCAAGAATAATGGTATTTTACAAACAATTGCAAATTAGTGTAGTTCTGAAAATATTGAGATTAGGACAAATGTTTATATGACATGTTTTGCTCAGAATATCTTCGGAAATAAACTCCGTAAGGGACGGTAAATCCTCGTGAATTACTCTGTATAACAAAAAAAAATCACTAAATTTTTGTAGGCCAAAGGTATACCTCCACTCCTAAGGGCCGATTGTATAAACCATTTAATCTTAGATCAGAGTTTAAATTGATCCTCGTTCTAGCTGAACTTGGAATTTTGTGTTGTATAAAGTCTAATCTCAGATTGATTTGTCTTAAACTAAAGTCAACTTTGACTGAAGAAATTTTTCCGATTAAGTTAGATGATCCAAGTTCAGTTATTTCTTTTCTGTTTGAAATATACGAGTGGCAGATTGTGCAAAAAGAATAACCATTATTATTAATAGATATGGCACGTGCATTTATATATATATATATATATATATATATATATATATATATATATATTTACAATTTCTTGCCTTAATACACAAACATTCTTATATTTTATAAGGCTTTATCGTGTTCAGCAGTATCAAATAATATAACCTATAATTATATTATGTTTATAACAACCATTAATTATTAATGGATATGATAGGTACATTCATAAATTTTCAATTAACTGTATTACTAAACGAAAATTGTCGTTTTATAAAGCTTTATTATCTTTAGCAGTATCAAGCACCATAACATGGTAACAATTTGGAGAACGGTCAACCTTCTTCTTATTGTCTGCCATTATTTACAATGCACAAAACAAACCAGTGTCTCCAACAGAGTGCACGGAAAGTTGACAAAAAAGCAATTGGAAAGTCGCTAGATTTCTCATTATCAACAAAGAAAGATTAAATTTTGTCACTATGGGGTGCTAAAAAGGTCGCTAAATCCCTATTTAAGCCATATTATAAAAGTTAAAAGAAATTGTCGTTGAAAAAGAGTTAAAGTCGCTACATTGGCAACACTGAACAAACCTGAACAACATGGTCCGCGCATCACATACTTCACCTGTTTATGCGATGTTGCCAAATCCTCTTCACGTGAACTTAGATTGCATTTGAACCAAGATAATTTGATCGCAGAAAAGTTTTATACAATAGAAGAAGTGTCTGAGCTCGGTTCACTTTCCGATCTTCGATCAAAGTTGATCTTTAGTCAGGGAGTTTTATACAATCGGGCCTAAATGTGTTGCTACAGTACACCAAGGTATATGTCAGATTTTAAGGAAATAATGTATGAATTGAGACCAAGACAGTACCACGGCAATGACTACTTTAAAAATTGATACGATTTATAAGGACGTTTTTAACTGAAATCTTTATAAAACATCAGTGAGATGATATTCAAGAACTTTTACGTAAAGAAAAGAAAATAAGAAAAGATTTAGTTCGTACGACTGACGATGGGGCCAGGAGTAGCAGGCCTTAGCATGCGGCTTGACGCAGTCTGCAGATGACCTCACTGTGTTGTGCTCCAGTGCATACATGACGCTGCTAACGAAGATGTGCGCCGCTGACTAATTGGAACAAATGTTATTAGCACGTGGCACGAAGTCGCTGCAGTGTTTACACCGGTACCATGGCAAAGCAATGTCAACATAAATCTTTCATTTATACAAACACGATTTTATGGAGAAATGTCTTATTCCTAAGACGCCATGATAAATGTCGGGATGAGCCCTGAAAGAAATGGATCGTGAACCTATAGCCCCCAATAACAACATTTCAACTATTTTGGAAATTAATAGTTGCGCACTTATTCGGGCACGGAACTTGGCTGCCGTACGCTAGAGTTGCAATTTTCATCCCAATTCATGTAAGGCAGGGATGTCAAGACGCTTGCATGCTCTCAAGAACCCGCACATTTCCTTAGGAGCGATGATTATATTTTATCTTGACTATTACACTTTTACTACGTCACACTACTTTTGACCAATAAAACGGTGCGAAAGGACGTCTTTCAACCAATCATGTCTGCTTATCGCACAATTTTATCGCGACCCTAGCATTTGTTTAATTTTATCGCGTCCCTAGCATTTGTTTATTTTTATCACTACCCTAGCATTTGTTTCTTTGTTTGCCAACATTTCAAACTGCACTGGTCTGGACGTCAAAAAACAGAAAATTACAAACCACTCCAGTCGATGCACAGCACTTTCAAATATGACTCGCATTGGCATTCAAGAACAAGAATTAATAAATATCACTGGTCATATATGAAGAGCACCATTCGGAAATCCTGAATAAGTTGAGGGATACACCATGTACATCAACGAGTTCACTTCTTTTACGCACACGTCCAATATAACATCAACTGAACCACCAACCACTAAAACATTCAAATTTGAAAATTGTACTTTCAATCATTGTTTCTTTTAAAATTATTCATGTTTATTTTTTATTTCATCATCGTTAATTAAAACGTTTCTTGTTTATTTCATCATCCCTAATTAAAACTTTTCTAACACTTGTTTATATTATTTAGGTTATGTTTGTTATAGCTTCTCTTATATGATATTATGGATAGTCACGTATCAGAGATTGTTTAATACTAAGATTTATTGAAAATCATCTGTCAAGTGACGTTGGTTACTGGGATCCGAATGACTGAAGTGGAATGCAAATGTTTTAATAAAAATGAAACTCAACCAACAAAATATTCTTGACTAGTAACCGTCCACAGAGTTCAATGAAGATTCCATAGTTGGCACAACTGATAACAAGAAAACATAATCTTATAACGCTACTGCCATCTAGCGTAATGTTGAGATTGTACAATAATACATTTGAAGGCAGTTGTATTTTCGTAAGCCAATTAATAGTTTATTGTATTGGAGTAGCTACTTTGTTACTTCTAATCTTTATATACTTTTTTCTAATCATGTAATAGTCAATGAAATCCCACTCTAGTTTTGATTTTCTCTAGATATCGATAAAATCAAAACCTCTAGTGAGATTACTGTTGATAAAAAGTGAACCTTGCTGGATTTGTATTGATTTTACAGGGACATGATTTTATTTTTACTTTAATTTTTATTGTATCAGAGTTTCTGAATGTACTTCACCCCACCCCTTCTACTAGTAAACGTCCACACGTCTTCCACACAGATCCAAGACCGCATATGCAGTCAAAGTCGCCTTACGGTCACAGTGTACAGCAGTCGTGGCGAAAATGTGATCGTGCGCCAAGCCATTGTGTAACCTGCAACGTGCATAGCACCTATGAAGGAAGGAGGACACACTAAGGGGAAGTGAAGCAACTGTCTCACTTATTAACGGATTTCCATTTTCCTTACGTCAAGCATTTAAATATAATTTATAGAGTATAAGGTTACAAACTAATATGTAGTACGTGTAACGAAGAAAGAAATGAACAAGAAAACATGGGACACATTATCACAACCTAATATTAACTGTCTTCAGAATGTCTCTGCGACAGAGTTTCAAATCAGGAATTATGTCACTTTCTGCCAGTCGCAGTTGATCACGAAGGTGTTTGTCTGTCAGTAGTGATCTAAATTTGGTTTTTACTATTTTCATTGTTGAAAATAATTTTTTACAAACTCAAGTCGTAGCGAACATGGCTTCAACAGAGCAAGCGAAAGAACGAAGTTTCGGATATTTATTTTTTGGCAAAGATTTTAAAAGTTCAACATTTGTAAAGTCCTTACATCTAGCTTTCATTGTAACATTACATTGTAAATCTGCGAGTTTAAATTGAAGATCTAACCGCATTATCCATACATCTGCTGAAAAAGAATCGACGTACAGAGATAATAATAATAGACTACTTAACCGTTTAATTTTTCATGAGTAACATATAGTATAGTTCCTGTTTATGTTATACAACCGTTTTCCTCGCAATACTTGTGAACAAATGATATATTTAATATTATAATAATACTGGCAGCAAAAAAATGCGTCCTCCCATAATGTGATGTGTCCTATGTTTTCTTATTAATTTCTTTCTTCGTTACACGTACTAAACATTAGTTTGTAACCTTATACTGCATAAAATTATATTTAAGTGCTTGACGTAAGGAAAATGAAAATCCGTTAATAAGTCAGACAGTTGCTTCACTTCCCCTTCGAGTGTCCGCCTCCCTCCATAGGTTCTATGCACGTTGCAGGTTACACAGTGGCTCGGCGCACGATCACATTTTCGTCATGGCTGTACTAGACTGTGGTACTGGTTTAAATCTCGCGGTCGACAGTTGCTATGGCAACATGAACGCTTGGAGAACGTGTTCCAGAGTCTGACTTGTGTCGGGGCCGCGCTATCTGTCAACAGAGATGGGAGCATGATAAGCGGATTTGTGTATTAACGCTGCAACCCGTATGATGACTCTGCAGCCTGCTTGCTTTATTACTTGCACCTGCTTCGTGGAAAAGAAGACAGAGATGAATGTTTTACATGGATTCGTGCTGCATTATGAATTAAAAAGTCGTGATTCGCAGCCCACCGGCAGCGAGCATTGTCCAGGCAACTATTTTATAGCGCTTCTTAAGGTCGGGGCTTGTGCTGGAGTTAAGCTTCCCTGTACTGTACCTACATATCCCAACTATTGAATTTCACTATATTTAATGGCACTGTAACCACGGCTAATGTATCTTCATAAATCAGCTTTATTTAACGACGCTCGCAACTGTCGAGGTTATATCCGCGTCGCTGGTGTGCCGGAATTTTGTCCCGCATGAGTTATTATACATGCCAGTAAATCTACTGACATGAGTCTGTCGCATTTAAGTACACTTAAATGCCATCGACCTGGGCCATCGATCGAACCCGCAACCTCGGGCACAGGTCAGCACTCTACCGACTGCGCCATCCAGGCCGATCACAGCTAATGTTAAATGTGAAGCATTATTATTATTATTATTATTACTATTATTATTATTATTATTATTATCAGCCATCGTTGTTCAGCGGCTAGGGCGATTGCCTACCGCTCTGGAGTTGCGCTCGGCTGATTACCTTGTTAGGTTTTTTCCGAGGTTTTCCCCAACCGTAAGGCAAATTTCAGGTAATCTATGGCGAATTCTCGGTCCCATCTCGCCAAATAATATAAATCCCACCGACGCTAAATAACCTCGTAGTTGATACATTGTCGTTAAATAAGCAAGTAAAACACAGCGCCGAATCGGCAGGCAATCGTCTTAGCCGACTGAGCTACTCCGGTGGCTAATTACAGGACTGTATCAGTATGAGAAGATACTCTTTCGTAACGTTTCCATTTTATATATATATATATTTTATAATATCACAACACATTTCCATAGTGTTTGTATTTGTAATATCGCAAAATATTTATTTTTATGATGTTGTAAAGCATTTCCATGGTTTTTGACTTTTCTAATGTCGCAAAACATTTCCACGGTTTTATGTTTATAGCATCGCAATACATTTCCATGGTTTTTATATTTAGAGACTAGTATCTCAAAGCGTTTCCATGGTTTTTATTTTTACAGTGTCGCAAAACATTTCCAGTGGTTTTTATTTACTGGTATATAACACTGCAAAACATTTCCATGGTTTTTATTTTTATGATGTTGTAAAGCATTTATTTCCATGGTTTTAATTTTTCTAATGTCGCAAATCATTTCCATGGTTTTATGTTTATAATATCGCAATACATTTCTATGATTTTTATATTTATATTAGGGCCTATCTCAAAGCGTTTCCATGGTTTTTATTTTTACAGCGTCGCAAAACATTTCCAATGGTTTTTATTTACTCGTATATAACACTGCAAAACATTTCCATGGTTTTTACTCGTATTTTTATAATACCACAAAACATTTTCATGGTTTTTATTTATATAACATTGCAAACATTTCCATGGTTTTTATTTATATAACAATGCAAGACAGTTCTATGACTTTTATTTTTATATTACTGCAAAACCGATACACTGCAAAAAAGTTCCATGATTTTTATTTATATGACACTGCAAAACATTTCTATGGTTTTCATTTGTATAATACCGCAAAACATTTCCATGGTTTTTACTCGTATTTTTATAATACCACAAAACATTTTCATGGTTTTTATTTATATAACATTGCAAACATTTCCATGGTTTTTATTTATATAACAATGAAAGACAGTTCTATGATTTTTATTTTTATATTACTGCAGAACCGATACACTGCAAAAAAGTTCCATGATTTTTATTTATATGACACTGCAAAACATTTCTATGGTTTTCATTTGTATAATACCGCAAAACATTTCCATGGTTTTTATTTTTATATTACCGCAAAACATTTCCATGGTTTTATTTATATAACACTGCAAAACATTTCCATGGTTTTTACTTATATGACACTGCAAAACTTTTCTATGGTTTTTATTTATACAACACTGCAAAACATTTCCATGGTCTTTATTTTTATAATATCGCAAACCGTCCATGTTTTAATGGTTTTTACTTTTATAGTATTCTCAATACATTTCCATGGTTTTTATTTCTACAGTACTGCAAAATACAGTATTTGCATGGTTGGTTTTTATTTTTTTAGTATCAAAGCATTTGCATGGTTGTTATTTTTATAGTACGATATCGCAAAACATTTCTTTCTCCTGAATGAACTGGAAATTGTTGATGACAGATATATCAAAACTGCACAAGAATATAAGAAAACTAACTCAACTGTACTTAATAATTGCACCACGGAAAAAAACTGCACAAGAATATAAGAAAAGTAACTCAACTGTACTTAATAATTGCACCACGGAAAAAAACTGCACAAGAATATAAGAAAAGTAACTCAACTGTACTTAATAATTGCACCACGGAAAAAAACTGCACAAGAATATAAGAAAAGTAACTCAACTGTACTTAATAATTGCACCACGGAAAGTTTAAATAATGAAAATCTTAGGGGGAAAAGGATATGCCACTACTTTATAAAATGCAGATTATAATGAAGAATTGTATCATTTTATACACACATTAAAAATAAAGAAAATGGAAAGAAAAATTTATTAAAATTAATATTTTATAATAATTGGCAAATACTTGCTAAAAATTACTGTATATCACTAGGAACTGGGTCCTTTCATTTATTGCGCCTCAGTCTGGAGAGGAATTTAGATGAATATTACACATTCAAAAGTGGAACTCACTTGTCATGTGGTCAGTCTGTAGTAATAGGCTACCATTGCCTAGGGAAACGCAGGAAAGGGATACAGACATGCTGTACGTATTTTCTGAAGAAAGGAAATACATTATCACTTTTCTGTCTCGAATCGAAGTTGAATCTGTTGGATTTGTAAACAAACTCCAGCACAGGGATGTCAAAACGCCTGCACTGCGTGCTCTCAAAAACTCGCACATTTCCTTAAGAACGATGATTGTATTTTATATTGCTGATAAGTGAACCTTGCTGGATTTGTATTGCTTGTAGTATGAGCACGTAATTCAGGCGTTTTGACATCCCTGCTCTACCACCTGAACTATTGCGGAGGACTTAAGATTTATTCGCGCAATACCATAAATTCAATTCAATCGCCACGGCGGTTTCTAGAATACTGGACTTACAATCCTTTGGGCCTGGGTTCGATCCCCGGCGTACCTCCGATTTATAATTTTTGTTGAGCAAGCCCGTGGTCCAGATAACCTGGGTTTCTCCAGGACCTGCGGTTCATCTGTGGCATCCCAACAAATCTCCATCATATTTTCATCTCATTTCATCGCGAGTAAAGGGTAGACAGCCTCCTATAGCGTACCCTGGGTAACGTCTCTGTCGGTAGATTGGTCTACAGCAGCCGTGGCGAAAATGCCTTCGTGCGCCGAGCCACTGTGTAACCTGCAATGTGCATAGCACCTATGGAGGGAGGCTGACACCCGAAGGGGAAGTGAACCAACTGTCTGACTTATTAACGGATTTTCATTTTCCTTACGTCAAGCACTTAAATATAATTTTAGACAATATAAGGTTACAAACTAATGTTTAGTACGTGTAACGAAGAAAGAAATGAACAGGAAAACATAGGACACATTATTACAAACTAAAATTAACTGTCTTCAGAATGTCTCTGCGACAGTTTCAAAATCAGGAATTGTGTCACTTACTGCCAGTCGTAGTTGATTACGAAGGTGTTTCTCTGTCAGTAGTGATCTAAATTTGGTTTTTTACTATTTTCATTGTTGAACATAATTTTTCACAAACGTAAGTTGTAGCGAACATGGCTTCAACAGTGCAAGCGAAAGAACAAAGCTTCGGATACTGCATTTATTTTTTGGCAAAGATTTGAAAAGTTCAACATTTGTCATGTCCTTATATCTAGCTTTCATTTAACATCACATAGTAAATCTGTGAGTTTAAATTGAAGATCTAACCGCATTATTCGTACATCTGCTGAAAAAGGATCGACGTACAGAGTAGATGATGATGATGATGATGATGATGATGATGATGATGATAATAATAATAATAATAATAATAATAATAATAATAATGATAACAACACTTAACCTTTTAATGTTTCATCTGTAACATGTAGTAACTTATAATGCCGTTATATGTTATACAACCGTTTTCCTAGTAATACTTGTGAACAAATCATACATTTAATATTCTCCTCATATTGTCAGCAAAAAAATGCGTCCTCCCATCCTACTTGAAACTTTCGTTTTTATAGAGGTACATGGTTTCGAGAGAGACATTGCGACGATACGCCACTCGCAGGTCAGAGACAAATACAAATGGAACGGAGTTTGACTCCAGTGAGTGAGAGGGTGGGGGTTGTAGGTAGGAAGCAAGGGAAATGCACTGCGAGCCACAATGTGCTCGTGAGTCGCATTTTCGCCACGGCTGGTCTACAGAACTGGCTTCATATGGGTGAATGACGAATAGTCAAGTACCTGCCATTAGTAAAAAATAAATTCAATACAACACAATGACCCCGTACTGGATGGATTACCGTTCACCTCTGCTGAGATCTGTCGACGTAAGGCAGAAGTCAGCTGGTCGATCTTGGCCCTTCATGGGCTGTAACACCACGGAAAAAATAAATAAAAAAAAACATAAATTCAACAGTCACATTTTGTTTTAAGTCGAGCAATATAAAAGTAAATTGTTGAAGTGGCTGAAATGACGGAAATATTGAAGAACCTCATGCTCTTTGCACTTAAGCAGAGCCCCCTCCGATATGGAATGCTTTACAGATGGATGAAAGCGATGTTTAAAATATTTTCCCAGTACTCGTGGATAAGGCCGGGGGAAATGCACGAATATGCTATCCCGGAGACTGGAGTTCGTGATGTGATGATTCCATCAGGGCAGAATCACGCTTCATAGCGCCCAGCGTCCCAATTACTACGAGACTCAAGCGAAGTGAATGCTCAACAAATATCCCACGCCTAGCGCGTGCGTCCAGACTGCATTCCCGGGTTCAATTCCAAGCGAGAAACGAGTACTGATATACACCTTCCATACATTATTTCTTGTCTCTATGTGTGTATGCAGAGAAGTCAATGAAAGTCCTCCGTCATTTATACAGGGTGTTTCCGAGGTGGTGTTACAAACGTTCAGGGATGATGGCGAAGGGCACATGTATCAATTTGAGATAAGGAACCCTGGTCCGGAAATGACTGAGTCGAACGTTATAAGCAAAAATAGCTGTGTGGAACTGGAATTGTAATTTGGCACCACGTGCCTGCCCTCCTTCCCTTAACTTTTGGAAAAGTCATGGAAAAATGGTATGGGCCGGATGTCTCCTACGTGGGTACTTGCCCCGATACAATCTGTGAGCTTGTCTACTGTTTCCATTGGCTCATCCGTATTCCAAAATCAGGTCTGCTTATTCAACTCTCGTGTACTCCTCCATTTCTCTAGGACTGATCGACTGGACACTGCAACTTGTACACATACACTGCTGTCTACAGACGTGCATATCAGGACCAACCATGTCCGTTACACATTACGCTATCTGCATTGCTTTTATGTGGTTTACTGTTCCCATCCCTCAGACAGCGCACTGAATGGAATGCTGTAAGTAGACAACGTAAACAACGTCAGATGAATACAGCATGTGTAAGATGTACAGATAAATACACATAAATAAGGAGTACAGAGGAATAAAATTATTTCATTTCCACAGAACTATTTTTGCTTGTAACTTTCGACTCGGTCATTTCCGGACCAGCGTTCCTTATCTCAAATTGATACATGTGCCCTTCCCCATCATTCCTGAAAGTTTGTAACAACATGTATAATCACCAGGAGGTAGGGATAAAATTAGTGTAATTTCTATAGATTTGTCAGTTTTAGAATTACCACAGAGACAGGGAAATATAATTACATATAGGAGATTTTATTATTTGCTGTATCACTATTTAAGTTATTTAATAGATCGAAAATCTGAAAATTGATAAATACAGTAGAGCATCGATTATCCGAATACCGATCAACCGAAACATCGGTTAAACGAAAGTGTTCCAGTCGGCAAATTCAAATTTGAGCGCGTGCCATGTGAACGTTCCGCTAGTGCTGTTCGCGAGATTTGGCTGCAAAGAAACGAGTCTCAGCTCTGAAGTAACACAAAATTTCGGACTTTCTTTCCTAAACTGTAGGCCTACTTTAATTACCATTTTGAACTAGTCGAACTAAGCCAGTCAGTTCTCTGTTTTATTTGTAAGATGTATACAGTTTTGTGTTTAACAACGGCGTTTGTTTGTTTCATACAGCTCCTATTACACCGGTACAATCTGTTTTCGTAAATGATCGGTTATCCGCAAAAACAGTTATCCGAACACCCCCCCCCCCGACCCCAATTGTTTCGGATAATCGACGCTTTACTGAATGTCACATAGGAGTTATTGCAGGAACAACGACGATATTCCTGAACACCAGCGGGTCTGTCCACCGTCGAGTATCTGGGTCTGCCAACTATCAGCGTATTCCGAATCTCACCGGACCGGTGGACAACAATGACGTCACGCTGCAGCGAAATAGGAACAAAACTGCTGGAAGGATCGATTGCTGTCATGGCGACTGTATAAGTTGTTGTCTATGCTACGCTAGCAAAATTTTGCGAAATTTCCGTACTGCAATCTCGTTCAAAGAAAAGAGAGCATAAACAATTTGTTTCTTGAACCGGTAGTAATAACTGGTCCGTTGACATGTTCGCTCATAATCCATTAACATATTGTTTTTACGTCGTACCCTTTACAAACAATACAGCAGATCCAAAGCAGAACACACAGCCATGACACAACAGTACACGATGTCACTGTCTGCTAATTCGCGCCCTATACAAGAACCAATCAGATTCACTGATGGCGACTGATGGAGACTGCCACCACCTCTGCAAGCTGATGGCACCGGTGCGACACCGGTGGAGCATCAGTGAAGCCATCGGTGAAATTCGGAACACTGTGATGCCATCAGATTGCTCAGCGCTGAGATTCGGAATACGCTGTATGTGTACTCTTGCTGACACTGAAAAGAATTTTATGAAAACCGAATAGCACTTTCCCGGGTTCATTTTCCTTGAAATTATTCAGGGATCAAGAAGGAAATAAATGAGTACACGAAAGGAAGAAAGGAGTGGAGAAAGTAATTAAACAAGTAAGGTAAAAAGCGAGGAATATAACATTATTGTAGCATATTTTGGTGAGGCGATCAAACATTCTTTGATCCCAGACACCGAAGCCGTTCTAATGAGGATCGTGGTAATGACCACGCGTGACGCAGTGCTTAACCGTAGCTGCGTAGCGCTCGAATGTCTCCTCCGAGAGCGAGACGGAGTTGCCGTTGGCTGGAGCAGCGATCTTTCGAGGAATGCAACCTGCTGGGGAGCAGCTTTTTATTGTTATCGCTCTCTCGCTCTCTTGCCGTCATCTCCTCTGTTCTCCCAGCATCGCTGCTACAGTCGGTTCTACAATACTGGTAACCTAGCGGGACATGGCCGCCTCAAGGTTACCTGTCCCAGCCTTCCTCGTACTGCCCATGCATATGTGTGTATTTTTAGCTTCCCTCTTCTTCTGGTCGTTTTCTCTTAACTCATCTACATCTTTCCACTTCTCTCTCCAATTCATATACAGTATTTTCTTCATTCAGTTGCCTTTTTTATTTTCACTGTCTTCGTCTCCTTGTGCACTTTTCTTTTTTATCTTCGCTTTTTATTTATTTATTTTTTCTTCGTTTTCAGAGATTATCCGTCACCAACATATTTTCATGTATATATGATACATATTTACGTCACAGCACTTCTTTACATGTAATGGTGTACCTCACATTTATCTGTATCAGGTGCCCCCATTAACATATTATTACAATAACAAATTATTATCGTAAAATAACCCAATAAAAAAAAAACAAATTATTAGCAGTACACGTCTACACAAATCCTCCAATTTCCACTATGTATCTTTTTATTACTCGGTCTACTGTCTCCTTCAATATTTATCCTACATTTCCTTTGCTATTCTCTATTTGTTCACTAATCCTAATATCTCTCAATAATACAGTACATACTACTTTCAATCCCTCTTTTTTTCTCTAACTAATATTCACTAAAATCTCACTTTCACTTTTTCTATAGATTATCAAATAAGAAGATTAACTCCATATGTAGATGACATTATTGGGGATCATCAGCGTGGTTTTAGGCGTAATAGATCAGCTATTAATAAGATATTTTGTATTCTACAGATAATGGAGACAAAATGGGAGTATAAGGGTACAGTGCATCAGTTATTCATAGATTTCAAAAAGGCATATGACTCGGTTAAGTGAGAAGTTTTATATGATATTCTTATTGAATTTGGTATTGCCAAGAAACTAATTCGATTAATTAAAATGTGTTTCAGTGAAATGTACAACAGAGTCCGTATAGGTCAGTTTCTATCTGATGCTCTTCCAATTCACTGCGGGCTAAAGCAAGGAGATGCACTATCACCTTTACTTTTTAACTTCGCTGTAGAATATGCCATTAGGAAAGTTCAGGATAGCAGTGACGGTCTGGAATTGAACGGGTTACATCAGTTTCTTGTCTATGCGGATGACGTGAATATGTTAGGAGAAACTCCACAAACGATTAGGGAAAACACGGAAATTCTACTTGGAAGCGAGTAACGCGATAGGTTTGGAAGTAAATTCCGAAAAGACAAAGTATATGATTATGTCTCGTGACGAGAATACTGTACTAAATGGAAATTTATCCTTTGAAGAGGTGGAAAAATTCAAATACCTGGGAGCAACAGTAACAAATATAAATGATACTCGGAAGGAAATTAAACACAGAATAAATATGAGAAATGACTGTTATTATTCGGATGAGAAGCTTTTATCATCCAGTCTGCTGTCAAAAAATCTGAAAGTTAGAATTTATAAAACGGTTATATTACCGGTTGTTCTTTATGGTTGTGAAACTTGGACTCTCACTTTGAGAGAGGAACATAGGTTAAGGGTGTTTGAGAATAAGGTTCTTAGGAAAATATTTGGGGCTAAAAGGGATGAAGTTACAGAAGAATGGAGAAAGTTACACAACGCAGAACTACACGCATTGTATTCTTCACCTGACATAATTAGGAACATTAAATGCAGACGTTTGAGATGGGCAGGGCATGTAACACGTATGGGCGAATCCAGAAATGAATCTAGAGTGTTAGTTGGGAGGCCGGAGGGAAAAAGACCTTTGGGGAGGCCGAGACGTAGACGGGAGGATAATATTAAAATGGATATGATGGAGGTGGGATATGATGGCAGGGACTGGATTAATCTTGCACAGGATAGGGACCAATGGCGGGCTTATGTGAGGCGGCAATGTACTTGCGAGTTTGTTAAAAGCCATTTGTAAGTAAATGCACAATTCTACTATCCTCCCAGATAAACCCATGTTAAGGATTTTATCGCTCTTTAAATCCATTGTCTTCGCCCGGGTTTGAACCGGCGAACCTCGGATGCAACGGGTGGTATGATAATCACAAGACCACCAAGGACGACTGCAATAGTCTGAAGAGATCTATTTTTGATAGGGCACTGAACGCTTCCGTGAGAAAAATCTCTCGCATTCACCTGGTGTAGGACACGGATGTAATAGTTGCTATTCAATCGCTCCACAATCAATACAAGAACTCTTGTGGCCAGAAATTTTGTAACGTAATGCATATGTCTATAAAAATTTTGCCAGACCAGTCAGCGGATTGCATGACTGCAACTCAATATCATCGTGGTCGGCGAAAGGCTAACCACTCCAACATTAACACATCGGAAAATTACTTGAGACACTTCATGGGAAACACGTAAATCGATCGCCGATATAATTACTGCGTTCAAAGACAGCCTGCGTGACATAAAATGACATACGATCCAAAATTGGATAGAAAAATAAACAAGAAAGATACCGAGGTTACCGGATAAAGTCCAACCTATCTCCCAAGACTCATACATATTCAATAGCTTCGAAAAGGATGGGAGGAAAAAAAAACAGGCAATCACTCAGGTTTTGGATACGAGATTTAAATTCGAGACAAGAGGCGCGGCCAAAGACTATCACAGTGATCTCAATGGCTTGACCCAGCACAAACATTTACGTTTAACCAAAGGTCCCACGTTCGATGCCCGGCCCCGGAACAATTTTTCCCTCGAAATTATTCAAATCAACTTTACAGGGAGTTACACCTGAAAGCTTGATTTGCATAATACACGTCACTGTTCGTTAACAGAAAACCACAATTTAAGTCACACAGAGTTAGTGTGCACTCAATGTTGGTTGCTTGACGGTTATCAGCCCACTTTGAGGTCTGTGGATATGGAGGGAAAAATTGGATCGGTGTCTGGTAGAGTTCCCGGGTAGCTCAGTTGGGAGAGCGTTGGTACGTTTAACCAAAGGTCCCGGGTTCGATACCCGGCCCCAGAACAATTTTTCCCTCGAAATTATTCAAATCAACTTTAAAGGGAGTTACACTTGAAAGCTTAATTGACATAATACACGTCACTGTTCGTTAACAGAAAACCACAATTTAAGTCACACAGAGTTAGTGTGCACTCAATGTTGGTTGCTTGACGGTTGTCAGCCCACTTTGAGGTCTGTGGATATGGAGGGAAAATTTGGATCGGTGTCTGATAGAGTTCCCGGGTAGCTCAGTTGGGAGAGCGTTGGTACGTTTAACCAAAGGTCCCGGGTTCGATGCCCGGCCCCGGAACAATTTTTCCCTCGAAATTATTCAAATCAACTTTACAGGGAGTTACACTTGAAAGCTTGATTTGCATTCAATCTGATATTTGCCTCACTCGCGCGGTACACGGGAAACTGCTTCCAAACAACCTGCTAAGCCAAAGATTCGTTATATAAAACGTGAAAATTATATTATGATACTTTGCTTACTTATACTTACTTATAAGCTAGAATTCTGTAATACATATTCATGAGAAATCAGAAGCCCTTCCAGATATCAAAGGACATCAAGTATCTCTAATGAATCACAGCAGAATTTCGAACTAAAATTAATGTACACAAACCACAAGTTTGTAAGGACAAACATAATACTTTCATAAATTTTTAGTTGTTTTCGGTTATTTGATTTCTACCGAAAAATTACGTTTTAAACTAATTGACCTGCATTAACTACGACGAATAAATTTTAGAATGTGATTATAATTTTTCTCAAGACGGCATCAGGAAACTCCTATATTGGTTGCAGCTTATTTTTCCAAGAAGCACAACAATCCAGATTTTAAATTTACATATAGTCAGGCAAATTTCTTACCTATTACATGTAATTCTGTTTTAATAACTAGTTAAAAAGAATTCAATATTTTAATAAGTTAGTCTTTTTTCGTTACCATAACTTCCAGCATGAGGCAAGGATAACAAGGGAAATACAAGAACAATGGTAAGGCAAGAATAATAAGGTCACTAGAAGGATAACAAGGGAAAACAAGGAGAGCTAGGGAAAGCCAAAAAAGACAAGGAGAACAGGCGCAATACAATGAGAACAAGGGAGGGTTGCATTTTTTTTCTGACATTCAGTTCTAGGGAAATATAAGTAGAAGGGTGATACTGGGGAACAAGGAGTGTTATTACTTATTATTAAAGCCCGGATTTCTAAGCACAATCAAACAGTAAAATAAGCACGAAAAATGGTGAAAATAAGAACCAAAATAAGGAAAAACGAATACACGGAAACAGTAAAATAATCACGAAAAATGGTGAAAATAAGCAAAAACGAATACACGGAAATATTCTGATAAATTATTTGTTTCGTAGAACTCTTATCTTATCGAAGGCTGTTGCAGTATACAAGGAAGTTCATCCTGAAGTTTTCCTGTGTGAAGCTCCTGCGTCTGTCAGGGAAGAATGATTTGTACAGTGAAAATGTTCTTTCGACGTCGCATGACGTCACAGGAGCATGTGAAAAACACCACAGTTCTTCGGTGAATTCCTCTTCAATATCTGTTTCTTCACCAGAAAGCTTTTTGGAAATTTGACACAGTGTTTTGTAACCGGAATTTTTCTGTAATACCTGACTGAGTTTGTCGAACGCAATTTTTGCAACCCCATGTGTTTCTGAAGATACTGTTACCGAAATTTCATCTATCAGAGAAAGTGACTGTTTCAAGGAATAAAATTATTTCGGCTATTTTGGAGAAATGGTTATGGATGTACTGAATCTTTTCTTGGACGCCGTTTTAAGCAAAATATTCGTTGGTTGTGGCAATGCTGACTGCATCTTCTGCATCTAGGGAATTCAAAACATTTTTCACGTCACTGAAATGTTCCGCGTAGCATGACACAGCCTGTAACCACGTAGGTTTCCCATCGAGTTAAGACTGGCTGAGGAGGTAAAGACAAATTTTGAAGGAGTTCACGAAATTTTTTAATTATAATCGGTGACTTTATAAACACTTTCTTCATGCTGAAAACAGTAAGATCCACGTCTTTATACTGCCTAGTCGCAGAATCTTGGCGGGGAATCCCAACATTTTCTCCTAATTAGAACTACGCAGTATTTCACTACATCCTGGGTCATACTCTAGCATTGCTTACTTACGTATTCGACTGAAGGTAATTTTTTATTAGCCAATAAAACAGGGAATCAGTGATAAATGACGGATAGGAGTGAAATATGCACCTTTAAAATTACAGTTTTGAGTAAACTATGCTGTTTTATTTATAAATAATAAAATAAGTAAGCGAAAACGTTTTCCTGCGAAATAAGCATTTATAAGCACTAACATAGTTAAAACTGCTTTTCTAGGTGTGTCTTACGAAGCATAACCTTTCTGCTTATCTTTAAAAGTGTGGAAAAAATATGCATTTTGCTTAGAAATTCGGGCTTTAGTTGTTATTATGCGAAAGTCAACTGCTAAGATACCTCGTCTGTACCTAGTGAGGAGAGAAAGACATAGTTCTCGGGATATACTGGGTGTT
Source organism: Periplaneta americana (assembly GCF_040183065.1). Classification (NCBI taxonomy): domain Eukaryota; kingdom Metazoa; phylum Arthropoda; class Insecta; order Blattodea; family Blattidae; genus Periplaneta; species Periplaneta americana. Next base: position 179,623,972 of record NC_091117.1, read on the forward strand.
CATTTCAAAATGTGTCATGACGTCACTGTTGCTGAGTCAGCGATGTGAATCGAGTTTCAGCTTTTGTGTCAGAGAAGTTGCCTATTAATGAAGGCGTTCAATCTGAACTTGACAACCTGTACGGTATAACTTGAACGTTGTAGCAACAGATGGCGGTCTGTACGGTCTGTGTGCTACCATAACCTCTTTCGAACTGTGTTTTTCGCGGCCAAGTCGTACGCAGGGTATTTGTTATCGGTTGCGTACGGCAACATTCCACAACACAAATCAAATGCTCCGTGTCCATGTTGACCGTCCAAGTTAATGTCAACAAATACGTAAATAATCGTCTTAACCCTACTCCATATCCCGACAGTAAGAAAAAACTCACCTCAGTACATGTTTCGAAACAGTTCACACTCCTGCCACTACCGGCGTTACCATACGTATCGGTAAGTACTCTTCTGAATGAACGCGTACTTGCTAAGCAACTTCTCTGGGAAATAGCATTAATCGAGGGAAATAGCATTTAATCGAGGGAAATAGCATATCTAACATTAGTGCGACCGTTAATGGAACACGGAACTACATGTTGGGATCCCTATAGGATATATCAGATAAATTCCTTAGAAAGAATCCAGTATAGGGCAGCTAAATTTGTTAAAGGTCAAAGAGAAGATGGAAACGATACGATAAAAGAACTTAAATGGGAAACTTTGGAAAACAGACGTAGGAAAACTAGACTAACATCATTGTATAGAGCAAATCTAGGTCAGAAAGCATGGGTAGACATAACGGCTCGGTTAGAAAAGCCAACGTACTATGGTAGGAACGATCATGATTTTAAAATCAGGTGTAATTATTTCATTTATTTGAACTATTGTATCAGTGAAGCGAGGTGAGTCAGTGAAGTTATGGTTTTACAGTGCAGTGAATAGTTCCGATCAGTGATAATTTATAGCGTCAATTAAATGTGTTTTATAGTGTCAGTGAAATGTGTGCTAAAGTGTCAGTGAAATGCGTCATAGTGCCACTACAGTGAGTGAGATGAGAGTAAAGTGAAAGACTATTGAAACTTATGTACGGCTTATACATAATAATGTAGGTTGTAATGTAAAATCAGGTATTTTATTTATGTTTTATTATTATTGTGTTAAATTATATTGTGTATTCTTTTTGTATTGTGTATAAAATTGTAGGCCTATTGTGTATTGTATAATTGTATTGTGTATTGTAATTTTATTGCGTATTGTTTATATTGTGTATACCACTGCCACCGGGTGCATGCCCACTTGCAGTGTAAATAAATACATACATACATACATACATACATACATACATACATAAGTAATACACCTCTGCGGAAGTGTAGGAAGATTGAATTCTCTAGGCTCATCGACTAGCCACATGACGGCATACAGCGAGCCATGACACACTTTGAACTGAACACCCAGTATAAGTAGAACGGGGATAAGGTGAAAAAGGGGGCGGGGTTGCATTTTTATTCGACAGTCAATGGCTAAGGTACCTCCTCCGTGCCTAGTGAGCAAAAAGACGTACCTAGTACTACGTCAAAATTTTCTAGGAAAGGACTGGAAGTAAATCCTTAAAGATGTATGAAAGCCATAGGTACTAACACACATTATTACTCGTAGGTGCTACATTAATCAGTTTAGAATTTTATCCTTCCGTAAGAGTCTCGTGCATGACTTTCGCTTAACGTCTAGAGCTCTCAAGGCACAGTCGTAAAAATGTGAAGCTATGCAAAGAACCACACAAGTAGAGAGAGAAAAAGGGCTAATAAATATCCAATGAACAATACACTCGCGACGCTATAATAATAACTCATAGGTCTGTCAGCATTACACGATCGGTGAAGTACAGTTAGGTTGCAAATTACGGCGCGGTTCCCACCGAAACGCACGGAATCAATGCCGGATCCCGTCCCCCAGCTTCTCTATATAAGTCAGCCTGGGACGAGTTCCGTGTAAGGACTTCTCTGTCTGGGCCACTTGTCACGCAGTGTAACCGTGTAATATATGTGTTTTAATGGCCCTATATAAGCAAATGGAAGAAAGAGACCGTATCCATTTAAGATACAAATTCTTGAGTCCCCTCTATCTTCTCCCCCATTTCCACCGGTCTATCTTTGTTCCACCATCATTCTTTCAACTTATTTTCCAGTTCTGTTTTGTTCTACACGCTTACATCTTCGCATTCCTTTCCTAGAGCCGGTCCTACCGATATCTCGTCCATTTATAACTCACGGTTATTACAGTGGTACCACCTCCATCAAGTAATTATCTTGCGATAAAGCGTTCTTCTGCTCCAAAATAAAAGTTGATTGGATCCCGAGTAAATCTAAGAGGCTAAAGCTTCAGGTTTACTAGGATGACACAACTTTCTCTCTAATGCTTACGACCATCGAATGATGAACAATGTCGGACACACCTAGGGCGAGATCTAAGTCCTCAGCCGTGGCTGTCTTTAATGCGATGACTGCTAGCTAGGAAACTATACTAGCTGGTCTTTCTCCACGGCTGCAACTGCATTCGAGTAAGTATCACAGTCTACTATATACAGTCACGAAGGTTGAGTTTTGAGGGTGCTGGAAACAATAGACTGTGACGGTACTATTTTGCATTGCCTGTAATGAGGCGATATTAGCGATCCTAGTGGTGAGTAACTATCTAATGTTTGCATATTTACTACGTATTGAGCTTCGCGACTGTATATACTAGACTGTGTAAGTATAGTCATCCTCTGAGGAGTTCAGTGCTGAGAGGAATGCGGTTCTGACTAGCCTAGCGCGGTACTGGAGTGGGAGGGAACAGTGACAGCGCCAGTCTGGAAGGAAATACAATCATACTGAAAACATTTCACTCGTATATAGAGTACCTAACACGTGCATACAGTCACACACTACTACAAACTGAAGACTGCTCGGCTCGGCTTGGCTGTAGCAACAAAAGAATCTACCTGCAATCCCCCGCACCGATGGCAAGAATACCTCAGGTCCCAGCGCTAAACTCATCGGAGGAAGACATTACACTCGTACCATTTCTCCCTTCCGAGATCGTCAATAATAATAATATGGGTTAAGGTCGCAAGGCAGAAGTATTTCTGTTCACTCTCTTCGAAGATAAAATTGTTAATAAGACGAATCATATTTTCTCATAGGATTTAAGCTTTTGCAATAATTGTTTATTTATTGTGTTTTTAGTAAATCTTTCTGAACTATTGTTCAGTGGACATACCTAAATGGAATCCTGTAACGTCCACCCAAATAGAGCAGAACTTCCGTGTCCAAATTAGCCTACACGCAAAATGCATTCTATTTACAGCCAAAATTGAGACATTTCACTTCATTTAGAAACCTCATAAAAAGGTCTTTTGTAATTATTCACACTATGTATGTATGTATGTATGTATGTATGTATGTATGTATGTATGTATGTATGTATGTATGTATGTATGTATGCACGCATATTCTAGTTATGTATAATATGTATATGTGTATATATATATATCTCTATAAATATATATTTATTTATTTAGGCCTATTTATTTATTTATTTATTTATTGTCATCAAAATTATGTAGGCCTACAATTTGTGTATCATTCGTTAATGGTGATCCTTTTTTTCAGGAAAACACCCTTAATTACATTTTACTATTAATAACTATTATTATATTATATTTCATACTACATTCAATCATTCTAGTTATTTCTTAACAAAAACTCAGCCACCGGCGTGGCTCAGTCGGTTAAGGCGCTTGCCTGCCGGTCTGATGTTGCGTTCGGGTGCGGGTTCGATTCCCGCTTGGGCTGATTACCTGGTTGGGTTTTATCCGAGGTTTTCCCCAACCATAATACGAATGCAAAGTAATCTATGGCGAATCCTCGGCCTCATCTCGCCAAATATCATCTCGCTATCACCAATCTCATCGACGCTAAATAACCTACTAGTTGATACTGCGTCGTTAAATAACCAACTAAAATAAAAAATAAAATTAACAAAAACTCTTTCCCTTTAATTAAATCGAACTTTTGTGATATAATACTTTTCCTGTTCTACGTCGCGTAATAAGAAAGTGCAAACATAAAGAAGAGTGGAAAAAGCATTTGCAGCGAACGGAAGACGAAGAGGAGAACTATATTCGAGGAACCGACCCTAAACAGGAGAGGAAAATGAAGTTGAGGAACAGTTTATCCAACAATCCTATATAAAACGGTCGTTGTCCAACACAACTTCCACTGCCATTCTCTAGTATTCGAACCTAGATATTCTTAATGAAAGGACGTTTCAGCCGCTAGATTCAGTGGAGCTAGTGAAATCGCCAAAGGAGAGTTGATGGCTGCTCGTGTTTTCCATAATAACAAGTGAACACGGTATAAAGTTGACTGTACTCATTCTGCAAAGCCGTATATGGTGTAAACGCATTCCTCCCTCGGCTACAGACCAGGAAAATGGAAGTCGAGAGCGCCGGCTCTATCTTCCCTCAGATACAAGCTGCATTCAGTTCTTGTATTAATCTTTTCTTTTTCCCAGCACGATATGTTGTAAATATCAAGTGGCGGGATCCTGGTACATTCGCGTTCAGTAATTTATGGACCATCCTTCGAGCTTCGTGGAGTCTTCTACCCTCCTCGTTCTTTTAAAAATGTGTTGACTATTTTTATCACGACCACAGCAGATCAACGTTAGGTCTATATTTCTGATGACTCGGGTTTGATTCCCGGCGTTAATCGGCGTGATACTTGTGGCAGACAAGTTCAGTGGAAAAGAGTTCCCCTCTTCAGGTTCTTCGGTATCCCTCAACTTTATAAATTCCCTCCACAAAACTTTTCATTACATTTTATAATTCAATATGTTACGAAATGGTATAGGGTTTACGGGTGCGGAGATAGCCCACGACGGAGCCTAGCCAGTGTTGCCATATTTAGCGATAAGTCGCTAAATCTAGGGAATTTTAAATCAGTCTCGGCGACAAATTTTGTAAAACACGATTACCAACTTCTCTGCTGATTTTTATATCCTTCAATTTTTTCTTTCTTTTTACTTAAAACATTCAACTCAAGTCATGCACTTCTTAGTTTTAGAAGAGGCATGGGTGCAAGACTGAGTACAGTAGTTTGATTCATACGTGAAAGCCCTGATCTCATATATTTGTGATCAGTGATCAAGGGTGAAAGATGCTGATTCAGTGATTCTCACGGGTTAGGTCTCTCTCTCAATGCTATTGCTCCAATACCCATAAACGGTGGCAACTTTATTGGCACGTGACGAGTCGCGAGCTCCAGCTGATGTAATCTTGGTTCTTCCCCGCAATGCGGAGATTTTCCACTCCAAACCGATCCGAGGCAATTGAGTTTTGGAATTTTGTGTCGACAGTTTGTGTGAAGCAAATGAGACTGTAGTTTTTGTTGGTTTTAATATATTTTAATATATGTTTAAGAAGTACTAGATTTCACAAAAAAAAATTGTGGTCAAACGCTTAGGTGAAAATTTCCACACTTACAATTTGCCAGAAAGTGTAGTGTCAATGATCGGATCAAGTGCAGTGTATTCACAATCAGCTGTTCCCACACATTCACCTCAACATCACAGCGTTAACAATACAACCAGAGTCCGCAGAAGAGAGTGACGACGAGGAAATATTATTTTTCTTATTTTTGTTTAGTGATATTTATTACTAATTTTTAGCGACATTTCTGTGGATTTTATAACAAACAAACGAGAGATTTATCTACTTTTTGTTGAAAAGTTAGCGAGATTGTAGGGCGATATGATGGCAACAGTGAGCCTAGCGCCTCTGTTGGATGGTAAGTCGTCCAGACCCGGTGGTACACGCCAAAATTTCCGGCGCTAACCGATGGACATCCTGTTGGCAAGACTCGCTAGCATACTGAGATGATTTATAATATTTTGTGACTTCGCTATTGCAATCATGCATATTCGGATCTGAAATCCATCAGCAGAAATGTAATTCATTTCACTCCTTCTTCTTGGAGCTGTACGCATATTGGATCAACTATAAGTTAGTCTAAAAGCAGAACTTCAGTCTGTCTTCTTGTAAACACCCGTACGACACACACGCGCGTTCTTGTGAACACATAAATATAGCAGAGATACGACATACGATTTTATTGGATTCCTACACTCTGTATTAAGTAACATAAAGCCCAACCAGAATGGAGATATCGTGTGATTAGCACGATGACCCGCCTGTTCCAGCTGATTTTCGTAACCGGATTTCGCTACCTATCGTAGCTCCCCAAATACATCACGATGCTAAGTGGGCACCAGTCTCATACACTGGCCGGAATTTCATGAGAAAACTTCTTCCCCCATGAGGACTCGAATCAGTACGCGAATCCTAGGTAGGATGCCTTTTAGACCACGACGCCACGGAGCGGGACACAATATGATATGGTGGTAGTAATAATAATAATAATAATAATAATAATAATAATAATACTTACAAATGACTTTTAAGGAACCAGGAGGTTCACTGCCGCCCTCCCATAAGCCCGCCATCGGTCCCTATCGTGAGCAAGAATAACCCAGCCTCTACGATCATATTGATCCATTTTTATATTATCCTCCCATCCACGTCTCGGTCTCCCCAAAGGTCTTTTTCCCCTCAGGTCTTGCCTTTACCTTTATATCCATTTCTGGATTCACCCATACGTGCTATACCTTATTTTATTTCAAGGAGTGCAGTTCGGTGGCTCCTTTGAACACCGAACTGCACTCCTTGAAATAAAATAAGGTATACTTGCCCTGCCCATCTCAAACGTCTGGAATTAATGTTCCTAATTATGTTAGGTGAAGAAAGCAACACGTGCAGTTCTCCGTTGTGTAGCTTTCTCCATTCTCCTGTAACTTCACTCCTCTTAGCCCCAAATAAACAAATAAATAAATAAATATAAATAAATAAATAAATAAATACATTAATAATAATAATAATAATAATAATAATAATAATAACAATAATAATAATGCATGTATTTATTTACACTGCAAGTGGGCAAACACCCGGTGGCAGTGGTACACAGAATAAAAATATACAATAAAATTACAATACACAATACAATTAATACACAATAATTACAATTAATAATAATACATAATAACCTAATTAAGAAGTGAACCTAATTTTACATTTCAACCTACATATGCATAGATCCTACATAAGTTTCACATTGGTACTGATAATAATCTTTCACTTTACTCTCATCACACTTACTGTACTGGCACTATGACACATTTCACTGACACTTTAGAACACATTTCACTGACACTATAGAACACATTTCATTGACACTATAAATTATCACTGATCGAAACTGCACTGTAAAACCATAACTTCACTGACTCACCCTACTTCACTGACACACTTCAAATAAGACAAACAATTATACCCTTATTCATACTTATATATATTTTAGTAGGTTATTTTACGACGCTTTATCTACAGCTTAGGTTATTTAGCGTCTGAATGAGATGAGGTGATAATGCCGGTGAAACGAGTCCGGGGTCCAGCACCGAAAGTTACCCAGCATTTGCTCATATTGGGTTGAGGGAAAACCCCGGAAAAAACCTCAACCAGGCAACTTGCCCCGACCGGCCAGACGCGCTAACCGTTACTCCACAGGTGTGGACTATTCGTACTTATAAACAGAACTACATTTAAACGAAACATATCTAGTCTAAGACCTCTTACAAGCTATTTTTATAGTACATTATGCAATGAGCCTATAATGAAGGTAATTAAGAAGTGAGTACGGATATTTATGAAACGAGCGCAAGCGAGTTTCATAATTTTCATACGAGCTTCTTAATTACCATTATAGGCGAGTTTCATACGACTTTTTATGCTCGACCATATTTCTAACTTGATATTATTAATTTCATTGTATCTGACCTGGAGCAATGTCCCGTATGTTGTGAGATGTGCGCAGACGCGAAAGTATTGATTTTTTCCGAGGAACAGATGTGCATATTGACCTTGCTAGGCCATAAGAACCTACAGAGATAACATTTAAATTAAATTAGACATTGAAAAACGAGATGACAAATTGAATTTATTTGAATATTATTTACAATTAATGCTAATTATTATAGTAACAGAACATAACCTTCTGCGACAGTATTGGATTTCCAGCCTCCATGACTTTTCGCTAATTCTCTTTCGATTGCATATCCGAGAATAATCAATACTTGCGGTTTTATAACGTAGAAAGCTGACCTGTCATTGGCTGAACAGTTGTAACCTGAGTCGTCATTGGCTGAAAGACCTGACCTTTAATGAGTAGGTGTACTTTAATGACATGCATTAAAGGTCTGCTACCAGGTGTATAATTACTATATTTCGGCATGGTCGAGCATAAAATAATTTACAATTCAAACCCAGGGAATAACTCGTCAGGCTAAGTAAATACATGTCACCTTAAAAATAAACAATAATAATAATAATAATAATAATAATAATAATAATAATAATAACTTATTAGTCGCATAGTTAATAGAAATTATAATGTTCTGATACATAGAAAATAGGGAATAATAATTGTGTTATAAAGTGACAAAATCACAATAATATGGTTGTGAAGTGAATGCAGTGGGGATTTACCTCCAGAGTTGCAAAGTCTAGAGACTTTCCTTGTGAATGCTGTTCATGTAACGACAAGTAATCCTGTTACTAGAAAGGGCAAACAGAAGCGTCTGTATGGCGGTACAAGGAATCAAGGAATGACTGTACTTGAACATCACGTAGTACACAATGCAGTACATCAAATGGAGAAGGTTGCCGCTCCGTTTCAGATGCGAGCGGGAGATACAAGAGCACCCGCCCGCCAAGAACTGACTGAGAACAGCTGCGATTCGGAAACAGAACGATGCCTCATGATAACATTACAATTTAAACGAACAACGTGCGTGAAATTACAGATTCCAGACAGTAATCCGGTTTGTGGATTGAGTTTCGCTCCAAACTTTACGGATAATTGGTGTAATATTTCCATTTATATAAGAATCATCTAATTATCAGCTACAAGAATGAAAACATTTCTGAATTTTGCGGCTTATTTGAGAGGGTGGGAGAATACGCAGCACAAGTGTCAAAATTACTACACATTATTCAGTACAGAAGCTTCAAGCAGGAACCAGTAGTTTCTTGCAACAATTGCTTGAAATTAAATCAAGCAACAGAGCTTATTGAAGACCATGCAATTACTCCTGGAATGTTCGTATAGTACCTGCACTTAATAAAACAGCAAAAAACCGGTATATCTAGAGTACGTTAAACTTAATTAAAAATAAAACTAGCCGGCCTTGTTTTAGTTATTATCTACTGGCGAAAGAGTAATTGCAACAAAGTTTCAATATATTTATGTGAAAAATTGTTCAGCAAAATCAGTTTGAACTTCATATTTAACCAGCAACATCACTGTAATTACTGTTATTACCATTAAAAATAATCAAGCAATGTCGTTTCATTTCAATAACATCCTCTACCGTAAATACATGCATTTCTCGCTGTATCTGACAACATATCTTGATACTGTTCTTCCATAATAAAGATTTCCGTTGTATACATGTATCCATACCTCGTACAGGGGACATAGGAATCTCACAGATCTATAGGTTATGAGTAGAGCCCGGATGTAAGGCAAAATGCTTTTTTTAAATTGAGTGTAAGCATGAAAGACCTATTAGAGATAAACACGTTTCCACACATTTGGGGACGATATGCCCAATTTTTATTTTGTCTTTTTTTGCCTATTTAAGCTCCCGTTACCTATTTTGAGGTTAAATGCATTTTTTAGCCTTTTTACGTCGTTATTGTACATTTTTCATATATTTAATGCATTTAAAATAAAACGCACATAACTTATACCAAAAAAAAAACAAAACAGAACGGTTGTACAAATTAAAAATATATATTCACCTCACACAAATATTTATTGAGAATCCTATTCTCCAGCAATACATAGGCTACGTTTCCAAGAAGTCGTAAACTTTTCTCCTCTACCGATTCCATCTTTTATGTCACTTAACAAAGATGTTTGAACAGTATAACCCTCAATGCTCAGGTCACTTCGAGGTTTACCAGCGAAAGAAAGGGGATAAGGGAAGTATTAAAAGCAAGTCTCCAGATCCCGTTACTGTTGTCGCTTGCACGCACAAGTCACGCGTACTTCGAAGTTTCTAATCCCTTCTCACACCCTTCTTTTTGTGACAATACACAGTCTGTTTTTACCGATCTCTGAAAGAAAGTAGGGACAGTCCTTCTGAAATAAGTCGTTTTAAGTTTGCTCCAATCACTTCAGTAGAAATAGAAAGATCTTTTTCCACCATGAAAAACGTTATCTCTGACAGGCGGCTCACTATAACAGTTGACAACTGAAAAAAAGCATCTTGTTGTGACATGCAACCAAGGAAAGTGAGTACCGTATGGAACAGTTTATTATTTATCTATTTTTTTGTCTGTTTCCATGAATAATAAATGCCTTTTTCATTGCCTATTTTTACTATTTTTAGTGCCTATATTCCAGCCTATTTTAACCAAAATAAATGCCTAAACATCCGGGCTCTAGTTATGAGTAATCATATCCTTTTCAGGCAAGCACGAACCTTGAGGTGAAGTTTCAGGTACCCTTTACGCAGAACTATTGACCATGTAGAATCCATCACCACTGTCATCTTAAAATCCGTCAACAAATCGCAAAAAAGCACCCATCATGGCGGATGATCGATTCGGCGTCACGGAAACACAAGTGGTATTCTGTCTTTAGAAAGGGACATAGACATGAAAGGAGATTTGTAGAGTTTGTAGAGTGTGTTGCTGGAGGGAAAAAGGGAGAACTTCAAGAAAAGCCCACTCAACCTTGACTTCATTAACCACAAATACAACTTTGCCATCACATGGAGTTGAGCCCTGGAATCATGGTCAACATAAGCCAGCGTACTGCTAAGTGAGCTACCAAAGTAAAAGTGGTATGGCTGGTGATCGTAATGGTGGTATGTCTGAATGGCACAAAGACGGTATGTTGACGAGTAATGACGGCATTTGTTGACGAATAATGGCAATAATGATGATGATGATGATGATGACAGAAGAGATGAAAAGGATGGTGGTAGTGGTAGTGCTAGTGGTAGTAATGTGTGTGTTCAAGATAAAAATATTCTTAATGCTGACGTTGCTGGGAAATATACCACTGTCTTATGTGCGCTTGACTTTGATCATCGTTAAAATATTTTAGCAAAACCAGAGGCATTAAGATTGTCGAGACAGAATTAGGAATATACAAATGTACCTACTCCTTTTCTGCTAATTTAAAACATAATTTTTTTAACTCTGAACACCTTTCATCAGACTACTATAAAAATATGTAGCGTTGAAATAAAACCTCGCTGCGTCTGATACTGCTCAGAGTTAATGAGGCAGACACGTTCAAGAGGGGAAGAACGCCGAATACTCTTCTTGAGGAATGTAATAACAGGTGCGAGTGATGTCGTGAGTTTCTCCTAATAACAAAGCTGGATTTTCTCGCAAACAGAGATTTATCCCGTACTATTCCACTTCCACAAAAACTGGAGGCTGGTATGATTACACATCTTGAAAGATACGGTATGTTACAAATCTGAGTTCTAAACATTTCGAAATGTTTAAATTTGTCTTTACATCTTCAGTTGTATGATTGCACCTTTTAATGCTAGTGGATTATAGAATCTTTGCTTATCCATGAGCACAGTTATTAGGCCTATATTTTCTTCTAACGTTGTGCAACAATTTAGCTTAAGCCATCTGAAACTAAAAAGTGATAGCTAGCTATGTAACAATTTAATTTAAACCATCTGATATAAACTTATATCATCAATAACGTTTCAATCAAGGAAGGCACATTTATTCATGGCAATATACCGAAATATTTTGGACTTGATACTACTATGATACCTGCAGACTTAATAAAGGCTTTACCAATAACCAAAAATGTATTTAAAAATAGGCTTAAGGACTTTACTAATAGACGGTAGTATATTATACACAATATTTAAAGGATGTAATTGATATTTTATTATTGAAGTGTTGTATCAGTGAAGTGTGTTGTGTAAGTGAAGTGTGTTTCTGTCAGTGAAGTTTTATAGTTTATAGTGTCAGTGCAAAGTATTTGAACAGTGAAATGTTTTTGAAGTATTAGTGAAATCAGGATAGAATCAGTGAAATGTGTCGTAGTTCCAGTGCAGTGAGTGAGTTGTCAGCGAAATGAGTGTAATGTTAAAAGGTACTTGTGCAGATATGAACATATCATACTCGTGGGTTTTAGGGTTAAGATACAAATTATATTTACTTTAAATGTTATTTTAAATGATCGTGCTTAATTTAATTTAGGATGCTCCCTATTATTATTATTATTATTATTATTATTATTATTATTAATTTATTATTAATTGTGTTTATTATTGTCATTATTGAGTGTAATTAGTTACCACTGCCACCGGGTATATACCCATTTCCAGTGTGAATAAATATATACACATACATGTAAACTTTCGACTAGGGTCTATTACAGTGGCATAGGTATGGGGTAGGGGGCTCACCAGGCTGAAGCCCCTCCCTTAAGAAATATATTAGATTTACGAGTAAACAATGAAGAAACAATCCACCATTGACGCTGTAAGTGCGACACCGGAAGAAACACATTGTTTGACTCTTTTCCACCGATAATGACCAATATTTAGAACGATAAATCTTTTATATTTCTGTTGACAAGATGTTTTAAATTGATCGATTTTCAAAGAAATTACGTACGAAGCTATCGTTCTCAAAATAATAACTACATTTAATTTAGAGTCGGTGTCTGTTCATTCACTTTGCAACGACGGAGAATGGATTTTCCTTTATAACAACTTTCGGGGGGTCTACATTTATTTTAAATTTCATAGCATTAAACAATAATCCTAAGATTTTAAAGTTGTGTAAACTATGATCCCATATTTGTAATATGATATGCCATATACACATGACTTTTGTATTCAAAATATTTATGCATATATCAACCTGAAGATGACCAACATTTGGTCGAAAACGTTAGTGAATTAAATTACCTTATCTATACTAATAATAAATCTGTAGCCGAAATTTTTCTGGTAATTTTCGATTTTCCAAAAGTAATTGGTCCTAACATATATAATTAACCACCCTGAAACCGAAAATCGCTTTTTTGAAATGTTTGTTTGTATGTCTGTCTGTCTGTCTGTCTCTATGTATGTTTGTTACCTTTTCACGCGATAATGGCTGAACGGATTTCGATGAAAATTGGAATATAAATTAAGTTCGTTGTAACTTAGATTTTAGGCTATATGGCATTCAAATTACATTATTTAAAAGGGGGGTTATAAGGGGGCCTGAATTAAATAAATCGAAATATCTCGCTTATTACTGATTTTTGTGAAAAATGTTACATAACAAAAGTTTCTTTAAAAATAATTTTGCGATAAGTTTTATTCCTTGAAAAATTTTGATAGGACTGATATTTAATGAGATAAATGAGTTTTAAAATTAAAATAACTGCCGTCTAAGGCCGTGTAATGAATTAAAAAACAAATGACTTCGTCTATAAGGGGCCTTGGACAGCAACAATCGAAAGCTATGAAAGATAGCCTACAGATAATGTTTCTGCGTTTCTATGAAGTAATATCGGAAGCTAAATTAACCGATTTGTATAATTAATTATTAATTCACCATTGGAAAGTGTAGTTTCTCTAGATGGACATAATGCTATAATGTTATCACAGTAACTTCTGAGTGAATCGAGAACAGGTAAGATTAAAATAGATTCTTATGCACAGAAAACTTGATAGGCTATTCTGTATATTCGTTTCCTGTATTTCCTAAACTAATTTTTATGACCAAATGAGTGGTCTCTGGATCAAAATGATCGCATTTTAATTTTTAATTCAATTTAAATTAAGTAACATAATAAACGATTTATCCTTCTATCAAACACGAATGTTCCCTGGATCAAATGTCCTATTTTAATTATATAATTACTTTATATTTATTTCTAACGGGTGCAGCGGAGCGCACGGGTACGGCTAGCACATAATAAAATGACGAGTTGTTAACCTTTATTACAACTGATAAGTTTGATGACGGAAACAATATTATATTAGACAATAAATCCATGGAGATGTTATCGAGATTATCTCAGATCAGCGCCGCACCCCTAGCTTGCATACACGCGCGCGCATTATTTTCCTCGCAAACCAAGCTGAAAATGCCTTTGCTCGTTCCGTTTCTGGCCTCGCTTGGTGTCTGGATTCCTTTACGCCTCGCACAATTATGGAAAAGCTCGAGCATGCAATTATGGCATTGATCTATGACCAGGACGGCGCCTCGAATCCTCGCTGCCACGTTATCTGCACACTCGTAACACAGAATTAACTTCTAAAGCATAAACGGAACTGGAAAATTGATTTCTGGATGCTATCTGAACGCAGGCTCCTTTGTTGTAATGCGTACGCGATATTCTCCACGGCCAGCTCACGTCCCAGGAGAGATTTGTGGCCCCGAATCCATTGGAGGTGACCTACGTCTCTCGGCCTTGTGATTATCGAGTGGCTCACGAGTTCGTGCGCTCCACAAAACTGCAAGAGTTTCAGTTCATTAAACGCCTCATGAGATTAACATTTAGTTAAGCCCAATGCCTTGATAACTGGAAAAGAATAAAAAAAACTTAAACTTTTAGAGCGATATTCTATACAATCTCACTAAACAATTTTCATTTCACTGTAATAACTCTTCTGTTTCTTTGCGTTACTTTAGAATCATCATCCTCTGATCACTTTCACAGCCGTCTGTGCTCGGAACTAGTGCGCTGGTCGTGATGGAATTTATGGTGGACAAAGCAGACGTTGAAGAGGTTTTTTCATGGTACACCCGGTTTACTTCTTCCATTCCAGCAATCCTTTAATTCTACATCTTGATTACACAACTTTTAACACTATATCACTTCGGAATATGTATTACATGTCTTTCTCGTGTTAAATTTTACCGTACCTGGTTGATGTTTCGGCCTGCTATTGGCCTTCTTCAGAACTGGTTGTTGCTGGTCTTGGCGCCTTTTGTTTTATTTCCTGTGTGGATGTTTGTGTAGTGTAATGTGGAGTCAAAGAGTGTGTGTGTTCTGAAATTGAGTTATGTGTTGAGAATTTCATTTGGATGTGTTTTTGTGTGTCTGTATATTTCGTATTGTTCTCAATTTCAGAACACACACACTCTTTGACTCCACATTACACTACACAAACACACCCTCACAGGAAACAAAACAAAAAGCGCCAAAACCAGCAACAACCAATTCTGAAGGCCAATAGCAGGCCGAAACATGCCAACCAGGTACGGTAAAATTTAACACAAGAAAGACCTATAATACGTATTCCAAACTTTAATTCTATTTCAGATACAGGATGTTTCAAGAGTGATGGTAAAAAATTTAGGGATGGAAAGTAAAAACGAAGAGAAACAAAGAAGTTCCAGCAAACTGTTTACGATAGTGCTATTTCGTTGCTGCATGCTTAATATTAACAAGGAAGGAGTCCCAAGTGTTGTCGCAAGTTTTAGATTTCTATGCAGTGTGTTGAATTTACTCTGTTTAAAAAAATATACTGATCCTATTAATTATTCTGCTTGCAGTTATAGAACGTCATACGCTAATAGTTTCATCATGCAACGAAACTTCGTGCATTAATCGGATATCTATTGTTCTATAAAGTAACACAACCGCGTAAATAAAACCATGCCTCATATGAAAAAAAAAATATTTAATGTAGATCAACAATACTGACAAAAATGTTTTGTAAAATCCAAATACATAAATGCATTCCACTTACATTGTCATACGGTCTTAATCCATGAACTAGTCACTCATGAAATAAAAGTATAATTGCACGCACACTAGTATTAATCAAAGTTATACTAGAATTACGCTGGAGGTTATGGATCGATAATGGCGCAACCCAGCCCGACCATGCAGGCATGGCTCCTGCGCGTTCCCGACGAAAACCGAATAGGACGTTCTGTAGTTAGTTCATTCTCTTTCTCTTTCCTCTATTACAGCGCAATGTTTACTCTGAAGTTGAACAACTGGAGCGTTATTTCAGTTTGTAAAAACGATGCACTAGTAGCTAGAGTAGGCCTATACAAGATATGTTGTAAAAGATGTTACAAATAATGTTAACAAGTTATGAAATAAACCGAGAGAAAGCAATAGTAATAGAGTGAATAATACCAAAATAAAATGCAAATTCTAGATCAAAAGTGGGAGAAAGGGCGTTCTATAAATAAGAATAAGGCGGAAACTGATCAGAAGGTTTAACAACTTTGAACAGCACATAAAAATCAATTAAAAATCAATGTTGAGAGCGTAGTTCTTACTTTTTAAAAGTGCATGATGAATTAATGTACTAGTACTGATATATTTATTAGGATAAATTAAATGTCTTAAAATGATCACTTATTAAAGAATACATATAATTTATGGAAATAATTATCAAAGGAATATGACTTACTGTCTGGCAGTCTTCGGCTTAGACCTGCAACACAAAAAAAGAAAAGTCAACTTCAGAGTTTATGTCAGAGTTTATCAAAAGTATGATGGATTTTAATTTTTTTTTTTTAACAAATGAAAAATTTACAGTATTTCAGACAAGCGAACAGGTATGTTTTTCGATATCTCCACCATTTCAACATCAATTCACACACACATAAAACACAAGAAAAAATAAATTATCACTGACAATAGAAATTAAGTTGAGATAAATTTTGTATCATGGCAATGGAATTTACTCAAGTTTCGTACCTTATCAATATACCGAGGTAAATTTCGTACCATATCAATACAATGAGGTAAGTTTCGCACCACATCAATAGACCGTGTAATTTTTGCATCATACCAACAGACTGACATAAGTTATGCATCGAGATGAGTTTTGTACCACATCAATAGACCGAAATAAGTTTCGCATCATATTGATACACTGCAGTAAGTTTTGCACCATATCAATAAAACGAGATGTCTTGCACCACATCAATAAACCAAAATGTCTTGCAGAATATCAATAGACTGAGGTAACTTTTAAACCACACCTATAGCCCAACGAACGTTTTGCGTCATATCAAGAGATAAGAGATTAATTTTGCGACATACCAATACACCGAGGTAATTTTTTTGCACAATATCAATAGACCGAAGTAAGTTTTGCATATCAATAGACCGAGATATGTTTTGCACCATATCAATAGACCAAGTAAATTTTGCATATCACTATACCAAGATAAGTTTTGCTCCATATCAATAGACCGAGATAAGTCTTGCAGCATAAGAATAGACAAAAAAATAAGTTTCGCGCCATATCAATACACCAAGGTAAGTTTTGTTTTATAACACTTGACCGAAAAGTTTCGTTGAGTTTTGTACTACATCAATAGACCGAGATAAATTTTGCACCATATCTACAGACTGAAGTAAGTTTTGCACCATATCAATAAATCGAAATAAATCTTGCACCACATCAATAAACCAAGATGTCTTGCAGAATATCAATAGACCGAGGTATCTTTTAAACCACAGCCCAACAAAAGGTTTGCACCATATCAACAGATAGAGATTAATTTTGCGCCATATCAATACACCGATGTAATTTTTGCACAATATCAATAGACCGAAGTAAGTTTTGCATATCAATATACCGAGATAAGTTTTGCTCCGTACCAATAGACGGTAATTTTTGTACAATATCAATAGACCGAAGTAAGTTTTTCATATCATTAGACCGAGATAAGTTTTGCACCATATCAATAGACCGAAGTACATTTTGCATATCAATATACTAAGGTAAGTTTTCCTACATATCAATAGACTACAAGATAAGTTTTGCAATTTATCAATATACCAAGGTAAGTTTGGAGCCATAAGTAAATTTTGTTTTATAACACTTGGGACCGAAAAGTTTCGTACCTTATTAACAGATGAAGAAAAGTTTCGTGCTGTATCAATTCTTGACACATAAATTCCGCACCAATATCAAGAGATCCAGATAAGGTTTGCACCCTATTTACAAACTCAGATTGAGGAAAGTGAGAAATGGAAGGGAGACAGTCTAGGCATGAGAGAGAATAGAAGAGAATAGATAAAGAAGAATAGATAGCAATTCAGTTGAAACAGAAGAATAGGAAGTAATCAGGATATACTTGCCAAATGAACATATTGACATAACAGGTAATATTAAAGCGATGGTGGATAGAAAACCAGAAATGTAAAGATCCACCATAACTATGAATTCTAAAGTTGCCAGCAAATATCAATATCAATACACCTAGCCAGATTTATGCAATAAAGAACTGAAATAGGTGATTTGACGATTGGTATCAATCGAACTCCGATAAATATTGCACCACTTTGAGTCTTGATAGGCTTTGCATCGTCTCAAGAGACTTACAGAACTTTACTCAGTCGAATGTAGATAAGTACTGCAGCATATTAATTAAGCCCAGTTAAGATTTCTCCCATACAAACAGAGTCCAGATTGGTTTATCAAATAATCCAGATTATGTTCTTCATCATGTCTATCGAGTCCAAAAAGTTTTACTCAATCGAATGTAGATAAGTACTGCAACATATTAATTAAACTCAGTTAACATTTCTCCCATACAGAGTCCAGATTGGTTTATCAAATAATCCAGATTAAGTTCATCATGTCTATCGATTCCAAAAAGTTTTACTCAATCGAATGTAGATAAGTACTGCAACATATTAATTAAACTCAGTTTCTCCCATACAGAGTCCAGATTGGTTTATCAAATAATCCAGATTAAGTTCTTCATCATGTCTATCGAGTCCAAAACGTTTTACTCAATTGAATGTACATAAGTACTGCAGCATATTAATTAAGCCCAGTTAAGATTTCTCCCATACAAACAGAGTCCAGATTGGTTTATCAAATAACCCAGATTAAGTTCTTCATCATGTCTATCGAGTCCAAAAAGTTTTACTCAATCGAATGTAGATAAGTACTGCAACATATTAATTAAACTCAGTTAACATTTCTCCCATAGAGTCCAGATTGTTTTATCAAATAATCCAGATTAAGTTCTTCGTCATGTCTATCGAGTCCAAAACGTTTTACTCAATCGAATATAGGTAAGTACTGCAACATATTAATTAAACTCCGTTAACATTTCTCCCATACAAACAGAGTCCAGATTGGATTATCAAATAACCCAGATGAAGTTCATCATGTCTATCGAGCCCAGCACATATCAGTTCAATTCAGGATGTTTCGGACCGTGCATTTCTTTGTTCGCGCTTGACCATACCCTGACCTCTCGACCCGAGGTGCTTGTCCTTCAGATAGTATATCATAGCGGTGTGGTTCGTGCTGGAGGTGATAACGAGTCACCTTGGGGAGCCGAGATGAGCGAGTCGGTCCGGATCGTGATGCGGGGGCGGGCAGGCACGCATTCCAGTCACGGCTCTCCACTATTCGGAAGAGTCGTGCCGCCTCCAAACCATTATAATGGATTAAGGTTACAAATAAGCTATTAGCGAATCTATTGGCGCCAGTCTGAACACGATCCCGGGACTATCTCATCATCGGAGGTCCTCCGTGAAGTTTCAAATCGTGGCCAATGGCTAGCGTGGAATTTGAATTGTCTGATGGAAATTACGAGGCATGTGCCACGTTTCACGAAGCATTCTTGTCTCAGATTTGACTCTTTCAAGGATTTGGGGTTTTAGTTTATATCGCAAAATTCATCTAAATGGATCGATGCCACGAATTAGAAATCAACTGGAACTAGTCTGTTCGCTGTATTTATAATTCTTGTGTCAACAAATGCTATCTATTCCTTTGTCATTGGTTGAATGGTTTCTGCGAACGTGCAAACATGTCTCATAAAACTACAGTTCCATAATATGATACCGTTTTCGTAAGTGCATACACTAGAGATAAACAAAATTAACTGCCGCTCTCGCTCACTGTGTTCGTTGCATTTGTCTTTCGAGTCTCGTCTCGTCATTCTCGTGCGCTTCGAAACTCGCTCATCATTCTCGAAATAGCATTTGGTCGGCGTGGAAAGATTTCGTAACTTTGAATAACATACACCATTGAAATAAATAACACTATAAATGTTTAAATGAGACAAAAAGACAAAACAGAACAGCATCTCAGTTATCAAAATGTTCTGGTTCTATTATATATTACCTATGGTTATATAAATAGAAAAAAAAACAATTCTCAAATAAATTTGCATTTCTAAGAAATATAAAACATAACGTTAATATCTCTTTACTTGAGATTGCACACTTGATCTATAACATATGAAAAGAAAATTCCTAGCCATTTAATAAGGGTCTAGTAATTAAATATTGGGGAACGGATTATTACAAACTGAAAGGTAGAGATGTTCCAAGTAGGCTACTTGATTGTTTATACAATATAACAGTTGCAAAAGTAGATAAAAGTTCAGTCACGTAAGGCTGCTTGACGTTTGGGACTTCGGGAGTGATCAATCTCGACGTCTCGAAACACTCACAAGCAGTCTTTACATCAGCGACGCGACGTATAGAACATTGTCGTGCGGGTTTTCGGCTTTGCGGGCGCTGTTAGTCTTGCTTTCTCGATTGTTGTTCATCTCTAGTGCATACCTCTTCCGTTATTTTCATGTCTACTTCCACAGATAAATAAATATATTTTAGTTCAAAATAGGAAATGGAAATAAAGTTTTTAAAATACGTTACTGGTAGACGTTATTTCAGAATTTTGTCACAATGCGATCCTATTTCGATGAATGTTGAGTCGAGAAGAAGCATTTTCTGATCAGTGATGGTAAGTCTTTGGGAAATAAATTTCACTTTCCTTTACTTTATTTTCTCTGAATCATTAGATTGGTCAAGAACAATAACAAAATAGCCAAATTTGGTAACAACGAATCCAAGAGATAGAGCATTCCTTTTCGTGCTGATCTAGTTATGAAGCAGATATTTTCTCTCTAAACATACATGTTTCTCCAACTATAACAGGACGCAACAACAAAAAAATATCGCACCACCATTTTATAAACAATTTCACACTTTAACCGAAACCGAAATGCTGAACTATTATTCAATCACAAAATTTAATAAATCGATAATAAATTGTAGGACCAAAAGAAATAAATGAGTTATTCCAGGAAAAAATAAAACTGAATGTGTTACGATATGAATGACATGACTAACATTTTTTTATATAAATTTGGCTTCCAAATAATTTTTTATACCAATAAATAAATAAATTTCCTCACTCGGTGAATTGAAGTGGTTATCACTTTAATTAACGGTGAGTTCTTTTCTGGATATTCGGTTATTAAATAGCAAATTTGTTCTATATCTAACTGGAGGAATATAAAGCGGAATCAATAATATTTGTTAATGGTTTTCTTAGAAATATCATCGAGTAAGAACCTAAGAAATATGTTCTGCAATAACTCAACAATTACAATGAGGATTCGGAATTAATGTAGCATATTTCATCTAGCTTGTAATTAAGGGATTATAAAGTAAAATAAAAACAGATGGTTGCGACAATAGTTTCCAATTAAAAAATTTTAGTGATTTGTAAGCAGAATTAAATTGTTTTAATGTGGGGCTTGAAAATTAAATATTATTGTGGAATTCTATATCTAAATCTGTTATTCTTGAAACACGTTCCTTTTTTTCGCCATTAATAGAATAAGACGTGAAAATGTATTCTTTTTAGCTGAACTGTTATCACGTAACTTTTACATATTTATATTAAGTAAAAAGTAATTATTATTATTATTACATCAAGATTAGATATTATTTTGGTATCTTCTTATAAACATGCAACGTCATTAATACTGGTTATAGTTTTAAATAATATTAAATAAATAATCAGTAAACACTATGCAATCAGAATGAGATATAGTATTAGGTTAATCACAGATTGTAATTAAGAATAAAAGAAGCCCTAAGTTCGATCCTTGTGATACTCCAGAATAGCTTACAAAATATTCACATGGCTCGTTGTGAAACGATACGTATTGAGAACAGAAAAATGGTATCAATTTTTCTTAAATTAAAATTGTATCAATTTGCACAGTAGAATTTTGTGATTAACTTTGTCAAATGGTTTCGAAAAAAATCCATGTAAATTACATCTGTTCTTATATCCACATACAAATTGTTGTATAATTTCTGTGTGAAATAAATAAGTTCGTTAGAGTGCATCTTTTAGGACGAAAATCATGTTGCTGTTCTGATAAAATAGGATGGAATATTTTAATTATAATACTTGCACAAATACTTTCGCAGTTCAATTTAATAGGTTTTTTTTTTAATTTTATTGGGTTGTTTTACGACGCTGTATCAACATCTAGGTTATTTTGCGTCTGAATGAAATGAAGGTGATAATGCCGGTGAAATGAGTCCGGGGTCCAGCACCGAAAGTTACCCAACATTTGCTCGTATTGGGTTGAGGGAAAACCCCGGAAAAAACCTCAACCAGGTAACTTGTCCCGACCGGGATTCGAACCCGGGCCACCTGGTTTCGCGGCCAGACGCGCTGACCGTTACTCCACAGGTGTGGACTCAATTTAATAGGGGAAATAGGTCGATAATTAGATATGTTTTCGTAATTACTAATTTTCTATACAGAGGTAATATATGGAATTTTCCATGTATCTGAAATCATTAATTCTTTATTGACAGATTGAATATAAATGCCAATTCCTTTTACAATATTTCTAAACAGGCGTTTATGATGTATGATGACAGTCTATGCCATTTGGATCACTTGATCTTTCAACTTTTAATTTATCTTAATCTTACGGCGATTCTTTTGTGGGCCATTTTAATGATGCAGTGCTCGTACCTTGTCACATGGTATTTGAAGATGGTACCAGTATCCCCCGATGTTGCTTCAATCACAGCCAACGTTTGCAGATGAACACTTTTTTTACATCAGGATCAAAAGTGCAGTGAACAGACTTTAGAGTTTGGTACAGCCGAACAGCTACAAGCAAGTTATGACCGATGTTTGTCATCAGGAGATACGAGATTTATGCGTACGTTGGCCTTTGTACAAGACTGAGCAACAGTTCAAAATTCTATTTACGTACTACACAATTGTAAAGTAGATGTTTTGGCGCCAAACATGATGGTTACTTACTGTA
The DNA here is from genome assembly GCF_040183065.1 of Periplaneta americana. Taxonomy (NCBI): domain Eukaryota; kingdom Metazoa; phylum Arthropoda; class Insecta; order Blattodea; family Blattidae; genus Periplaneta; species Periplaneta americana. The sequence continues at coordinate 179,647,192 of NC_091117.1, forward strand.
TAATGCCCGTAATGATGTTCGTGCGCGCCACTTTCAACAGAACTAATGATACATAAAGAGAGATACAAAGTAATTTATGAGTAATTATTAATTTTTATATATTATTTTATTGTAATTTATTCATGTAAATTTATTATGTATCGAATTCTTCACCGAGCACGAGAAAACACTATTTCAGGGGAGTGCTAGAATTTTGTTAATTTACAATTTATTTGCATTGTATTTTTCTGGCAATAAACAATAATAATAATAATAATAATAATAATAATAATAATAATAATAATAATAATAACAATAAAAATAATAATAATGGTTTATTTAACCTGGCAGAGTTAAGGCCATACGGCCTTCTGTAACACTCAACCAGGAGTAGAACTGCGATACAAAAAAACAATACAAATACAAGTACACAACAATTTTTAAACACAAGTAGATAATCATAATATAATGTAAACAACAAGCCAGTAGAAATCAGACATAATATATAACATATACTGGGTGTTCAATTCAAAGTGTGTCATGACGTCACTGTTGTTGGGTCACCGATTTGAAGCGAGTTTCAGTTTATATGTTAGAGAAGTTGCCTATTATTTAAGGCGTTCTTCAATCTGAACTTGAGAATGTGTACGGTATAACTTGAACGTCGTAGCAACAGATGGCGGTCTGTACGGTCTGTGTGCTACCATAACCTCTTTCGAACTGTGTTTTGCGCCGGCAAGTCGTACGCAGGGTATTTGTTATCATCGGTTGCGTATGGTAACATTCCACAACATAAATCAAATGATCCGTGTCCATGTTGACCGTCGAAGTTAATGTCAACAAATACGTAAGTAATCGTCTTAACCCTCTCCCCATATCTCGACAGTACGTATTTCCAAACAGTTCACATTCCTGCCACTACCGGCGTTACCGTACGTATCGGCACGTACTCTTCAGAATGAACGCCATACTTGCTAGCCAACTTCTCTGCCTCTTAGATTATACACCTGAGCTGCGGAAGTGTAGGAAGATTGAATTCTCTAGGCTCATCAGCTAGCCACATGACGGCACGCAGCGAGCCAAGACACATTTTGAACTGAACACCCAGTAGAAAGAAAGGAAAATGCATAATAAAATGTGAACAGTAGGCTAAATCAAAATAAATGAGACATACAAAGTATAAAAATATAAGACAATAGTAATATTATTGATGATGATGATGATGACGACGACGATAATAATAAAATAGGGAAGTACAAAGCATACAATGAACACAATATTTTTAGGTACACACAGTAAGGAAAATTATGATTATACACTCAGGGACAAAAAAAACCGGACACTTTAATATTTGCTGGTATTTTGCAAAACATTATCTTCTCATACAATATTATGGTAGCCATCTGTTGTTATGGAGACGTGTATACATTGTTGATTGTTTTTTGTTTTATAAACAAGCCATTACAACCAAATATTCCAATTTTGCTTTCGGAGTCTCAGCTATAACAATTTTGTCTCAACCATTTTGTGCTTCATTATCGTTATCATTCGTTATTTCTTTATTTTTACATTTTCTGAGTTTAAGTGGGGTTGTAACATTTGTCTTAAAACAAGATGCGACCTGAAGATGTGGCTCGAGCTGTAGCCCTTTACGATGATGGACGCAGTGTACGTTACATTGCAAATGTTATGAATATGGCTAGAAGCACAACCCATGATGCCATAAAACGGCATAGAGAGACCTTAGAATATACCAGAAGACCAGGTTCGGGTCGTCCAAGGGCTACAAATCCAAATGAAGACAGGTATATGGTGTTGAGAGTTCTTAGGGAGCGCAACCTGCCAGCTACTAGTGTAGCCCAGCAATTTGTTAACATGCATGGACACCCAATTTCGGCCAAAACAGTTAGAAGGAGGTTGAAAGCAAGTGGATTGATATCAAGTAGACCTGCAACTGGTCCCAGACTTCTCAGGATGCATCGAGTTGAACGACTGCATTTTGCAAATGATCACAGGGATTGGAGAAATGGACAGTGGAGCTGTGTTCTGTTCACCGATGAGTCCCGTTTCAATCTGTGCTCACCTGATGGACGTGAAAGAGTTTGGAGAAGGAGGGGAGAACGATTTTCACAGTGTTGCATTTCTGAAAATGTGCCGTATGGAGGTGGTGGAATGATGGTTTGGGCAGGAGTGTGTACGGATGCTCGTACAGAGTTGGTTTTTGTTGAAAATGGAAGACTAACAGCTGATAGGTATATAAATGAATATTTGGCTGATCATGTTGTGCCATTTGGCCAATTTGTAGGCGATAATTTTGTTTTAATGCATGATAATGCACGGCCGCATATTGCCCATGCGGTCGGAGATTATCTCCAAGAAGTGGGAATCCATGTTCTTCCATGGCCAGCAAGGAGTCCAGACATGAACCCAATTGAACACGTGTGGGACATGCTGGGATGGCGTGTTAAGAATAGACGACCGAGACCGGAATCGTTACAAGAGTTGAGGCGAGCACTTGGCGAAGAATGGGATCTTATTCCTCAAGAAGACATTGCTAATCAAATTGAGAGCATGCCAAGACGTATGGATGCAGTTATTCAAGCCAGAGGGGGTAATACCCGTTACTAAAAAAGTTTTTAATGTTTAAGGCACCATAAAATGAAAAAACAGTTAGACCAAACGATGCCATAGTTATACGCCCTTTGTAATTTTTTGTAAATTTTCTCATCAGAGATTTTTTTTTTTCAAATGTTGTCGTATAAGGTTCTTAAATGAAACATTATTTTGTTTAAATGGGTTTTGTTTCATTTTGAAATAATTGGCAACAAAATACAAGCAAATATAGAAGTGTCCGGTTTTTTTTTGTCCCTGAGTGTATATAGTCAAGTTATTACATTGTAGATATACCATTATCGGGAAATATGATGAAAACAAAAAGATAAAATAAGTTAAATATCAATAGAATATAAAAAATTGTGAATACGTGGGAAACATGCAATACATTTCTATTCTCATTAATGTAATTACATCAAGAATTTATTGTTTTCGATCGCGAAAGACATTTCAGACTCTTTAAGTATATTATAAAAATATGGTCCGTTTTAGTATTCTCTACAATTTCTCAAAATGTCTAAAGTTATTTTTGCATGTTATAAAACTATTTCAATTATGGGGTAGACAGTAATTATGTCACCCTAAATCCATTATAATAAAATTTATTATGTAGGTTGTCGAGAAATTTATATGGAATGGGACATAACTGTAAGTTTTATTTTGCTCTTAAGACGTCGCACAATGCACAGCAACATTTATAGATCCTTAACAGTTTTCAGTAGTTATATTCAGTGTCTTTCTAGGAATACTTCCAAATACGAAACTAACAAGAAAATGTTTACCGACTGTAATTATGGTGTTCTGAATTGTATTAGGGTTTGGATAATTTTTCAAATTATACTAACAGAAACCCAAGCCGCTCTAAGGCATAGGAGTTTTGTTGCTCGATTTGCCATCTCGTACAAGCTATAGAAGATCGGCGTCTTGAAACGATGGCATCAGAGAAATTCTTGCTAGTTGATCCCAGGGTAGACTCTTGGTGAGCCCTAAACAGCAAATCTTATAGCACTTAGTTGTCGATTGGCCACCTGTTTTATGTGGATCACGTTCGATGAAATCGCAGATGATCAACTTGCAACTCCATGACAAGCAAATATGCCTCAAACTATAGTGAAACCCCAAGATATGATTAATGGTTCTCGTTACGGTACGATAGGCTGTCATCCTGCATACAGTCCCTTAGATTTGTACATACTGCATCTGCGTTGTTTAGCGGAAGAAAACCTCTGGCAATCCGTGCGTAACGATTCTATGTATATTTCATTAGAGGAAATTAACTTGGAATCATGTTAGAAGTAGTTACATGAAATAAATTTCTTTCAGCTTATTAAAGGGAATTGTTAATGAGCTCATACCGAAAACTCCCTTCAAATTGCGAACACAGATGTCCACAGCAGATAAACATAAAAAAAGAAGCTAGCCATACTACAAGTAACTTACTAGAATGTTACATTAAGAGACAACGGCGCGCACTTTAACAAAAGTTTAGTTAATACCATCTTGTATGAAAGCCTGTGTAGGCTACGCTGTAGCATGGCATGTGAGATGAGCCTGTTCAAAGCACTTTGCCGTTAAGTGATCACTAAGGAGCGGATTCCTATGTAATTAAATATTTTTCTTGCGTGTGATAAAACACAATTAACAAAGTTAAAAATTCCGAATGTAAAGTTTCAAGTTTAAAACCCGAATTTTATTTCACATAAAAACACATATTTTCACAAAAATTTATGTAAATACATATTTTCAGGAAATCTATTATAAACACATAAATATTGGAGTTTTTTACTTAAATAATTTTTTTACAAAACTTTTTAATATTTTAAAACTAAATCAATTATATCACTCAGAAATACGTTATCTTTTTAAGAATTCTTGGTTGCTTCGTGTTTCTAAGCGCTGTGTGGTGTATCCGTGATCCATTTTTGTAATAGTATCGCCTCAAGTTATGAGAACTGCAAGGCAGCATATCAGTGTTGTTATTAGAGAATAAATAAACATGGACAAGGAGGAGAGATTTTGCAACACATAATTAGGAATGTTCATTGTTGCTGAAGATGATTTCATTCCACGCTTTGTTTATGAAACACAACGGATAAGAGCTCGGGTATAAACATTATTTAATTTAAACAAATCTCTCACCTCTCGCTCAAGCCTATGAAGTGAGGAAATACATCTTGTTGTGATTCCCCGTTATCGGACCATAAGCATAAGCTGCGTAGTGTACTGTCGGTGACTCAGGAGAAGACGAGAGCGGACTGAGGAGGAAGGGATGTGAACAGATAGCGTATCACAACACGGGCAATATTTGTACTGCAGTAAGCGGAAAAGCTTTAATTTCCATACGCATTGTTACTCATGTTTCCTGCATGAGTAATAACCTGGCTACTGGGATGCTTATCTGAGCGATGTTTATAATAATCAACAGCGATAGTCAAGAAGGTCACATTCTTTCCGCTCGTCTTCTCCTGAGTAACGGACAATAGACGTGGTGGCTTTGCTATAGGAAGTTTTTCTCCGACATTGTCGGTCAGTAGCTAGAAACATTTTTTTTACGTTAAGACGTGTGTATATTAGCCTCTTAAGATGCCTAAAATCAAATCGAATTTAAGATCACATCTTCAGCAATATGTAGATAAATTTAAAAACATTTTTACTACCGACGGAAAAGTGTTATTTTGCCAACCGTGTGGTAAATCAGTAAGTGCAGATCAGAGCTCTCAGGTAACCCAACATTTTTTCTGGAAACAAGCACATTGCCGCTGCTTCACGCATGCATACACGGCAAAACAGTGGATATAAAAAAATGTGTAAAGTTGCTCAAGTATTGGAGGGTGTGCCTGTAGGTGAAATTGACGGCGTTTGTGTTTGTGACATTCCTCTCTTTAAATATGCACGTCCGACGTCCTGTGATGTGGAAAGATCGTTTTCACAGTGTAAGTCGTTGTTCAGAGATAATCGGCATGCATTTGTGATGGAGAATTTGGAGATGACCTTTGTTGTTCACTGCAATTCTCGGCCAACTACTAGAACTGATACTCAAGTGTGATTGCTGAGTACCTAGTAACATTTTTTTTTTTCAATCTAGGTAAGGTATTGTTGTCATATTTAAATATATATATATATATATATATATATTTTTATTTTAGCAAATATTTTCGTACTTTTTAGCACATAAAAAATAAATATATTTAAATTTTTAGCATATAAAAATGCGCTCCCTAGTAATTACTTTAACGATTTTTCAAATTTAACACATTAACAATTTTTAAGTCAAGAAATTTGGTTGTTGTTGTTTCTAATAGGGACCTCTTGTTAATTATATTGTGTTAAAGAGTCTAAACTGTTAATAACATTATCTTGGGGGATGTTCAGGTTATCAGTTATTGTAAGAAAAGTGTGTTAAAGTAACCTCAGTTTTTATCATAACTTCTGCATACAGAAATGGATTTATTCCAAATATCACGTTGGCGTATAGGCACTCAATAGTACATTATGCAACGAGCCTATAATGGTAGTAATTAAGACGCGAGTATGTTTATGAAACGAGCGCAAGCGAGCGTCTTAATTACCATTATAGTCAAGTTTCATACAACTTTTTATGCTCGACCATATTTCTAACTTGAAATTATTCATACGTATTCATGTTATTCTTATCTGACTGAGGAGCGGAACTGACCTTGTGCAATGCCTCGTAAACTGTGAGATGTGCGCAGATGCGAAAGTATTGATTTTTTCCGAGAAACAGATGTCGGCATTGACCTTGACATTGAAAAACGAGATGACAAATTGAATTTATTTGAATATTATTTACAATTAACGCTAATTATTACAGTAACAGAACTGACTTTATTTCAAATATAGGTGATTTATTGATTTATTGTTGTCTTTCGATTGCATATCCGAGAATAATCGATACTTGCGCTTTCATATTGCTACAATGGTATTTTCTGATTGGTGGAACACCTGAACTTTAATGAATAGGTTTACTTTAATGAGGTCCATTAAAGGGCTGCTACCAGGTGTAGAATTACTACATTTCGGCATGGTCGAGCATAAAACAATATACAGTACAGTATATTAAAAATAGCATTGCAAGCGTAAGGTGCTATAGCTCAAGACCTCCATTCAAGACATCAAAGAACAAGGAACATTCAGTCTCTACGGAGTGAAGATAAATATTTGTATTTGCGTGTCGATATTCAAAACCGGATCCTCTGTACTTGCAGCTAAACATATGATCACTCATGTTTCAGAAGTTCAGCTAAGATTGTCAAGTAAGAACAAAGCGTAAGGTGAAGACCATGACAGCTAGGTCATAAAGTCTACAGGTACAGACGTCGGTAACAGCGAGGGCTGTGAAGCTGCAACTCAGATCACGCCTGATCTATGTACGCGATTCACAAACAACTTTTGTGCCTTACTACAGAAGATTTTTTTTTTTTCAGAAACTTCTCCATTCACTTGCTGGCATCCACATGAATGAAACTGGGCAGTTCCCGTACCTACCCGTGGCATGTAGCCCTGCTTGTGATGTCATAAATTAGACAATAATTCTGTAGGTTTTCAGTATGCACGCCCACTCCTCCATCAGTACTAATCGCAGACTCGCTTCGTTCGACCTTTCAAGTACTTTGCTTGCCTTCACACGACGCCAGGCTGCTATCTTCTCTTGTACAAGTGCACTGTTATTATGCTTCTTGTTTTTTCTCTCTTGGTGCCCCTACGTCATTTCGGAACGTAATTTCAGTATGAATAAGTAGTGGTGGATCATAAGATGATACTCGGTTGCATTCCTGGATGGAGACAGTTGTATCATATGTGTTCTGATTTGTTATCTCAGTTGGTTAAATTGTGCACTACTATTTGCAGTATAGTATGTGTATCAAGAAGACCAAGATATCAATAAGACAACTCAGAAGACTCTGTTTACAATACAGAGTTCCCAGTTCCTGATTTAGCCCTTTGAAGTGCAGTGGTTACAGTACATAACCACCTTTTAAATTCGAGTTTCCTGCCTATTTACAGTGTGATTTTTATTTCAAAACTACTGCGCTGGGTTCACTGATCCCTAGTAACTGTAGAAGAATTTTATTTTTCCTATATTTGTGTTCCTCCACTAAGATGGCCGATGTTGTTGTGTATAGTTGGGGTGTGGAAGACTCGCAACGTGTTTTTATTTCAGATGTATGCTAAAATATCACAGTTACGTAAGTTTCTATTTAGTATTATTTGTCTTTCGGTCTTTTAGAACATATTTCAGTACCAAGATTGTAATTTCTTCGACGCATGTGGCGTCAATATAGAAATAATGTGGTGGTTTCAAAACGTAACCACTACGCAAACAGGGTAGTTATGCTTACCATAACCAACAAAATGTTCCATTTTTGTGTCAGTTTATTCATCATGGCTACAAGGAAGAGATGGTTGGTGACAATCACAAAGTGTTTTTGACAACTTTTTCACAAGTTTGAATCTGATGTTCTCTAAGGCAGCAAAATATCTATGCATGTGGTACAGTTAGACATGAGCGTATTGGTTTACCACACGACGACAGAAGACACCGCGACATGAAACGTGGTGAGAGTGATAGCCGTACGTCATATGCTGGAGTGTCCTGGCTCAAGTGAAGGATAGAAGGTCCATTCTTTTCCTTTCTAATTACCACGCAACATATGTGAAGTGGCACCTTGCCTTAATGAAACCAGAAACTGTTTCCTTTTGTATCATTCGCAATAAGTCTGAAGACATTGTGTTCTGCAGTATTGCATAGTGGTTTTACCATGAAACCACCCATTTTCTGTGTAAAAAATGGAAGTTTTTAAGATTTTTAAAATTTGAGGCTCTTCTCTTAGACAAATAAAAGTTTAATCTCATTGCAAACACAATTTTTTATTTCCTTCGCAAATGCGTGCATCAAAGGGTTAAAATAGTGTTGTGTGATTTAATCGATTAATCAATCGATCAATTCTGTAAGATTAATCGATCAAAAATATTTAATCGAATAATCGAGTCGATTAAAATTAATCGGTTGTAGGTGATATTATTATTTTGTTAATACAAACTCATACTAAAAATTCCGACAATATTCCTCTCTCGGAAATTGCAAAAACACAATAGTACTGTTATTTTCTAACTGCAAAGCAGGTAGCGTAAGGAAAATCTTTACATAAACACTTCAGAAAGAGATGGAGATTTGATGACTGACCTACAGTGCAGTATACCTCTATTGAAAGTTGAAACACAATGTGAAACCATTAATAAGTTTTATAGTTTTCCAAGAAAACTTCCACCTTGTTGTCAGCTCATTTTCCTAGCATATGAAATACATACTTTTCTGGGATTCGTCCCTCCCATCCCTTATAAAATAGCCATGTCTACATTGTGTGCAAGTGAGAGCGTAACTACCTTCTTCTCTTTCTAAAATCCGGTAATTCGATTACAATAGGGGCCAATCTTAAGTTTCGACTGCTGTACTTTTGCAGTTGCAGTTTCTGTACTGAGTTTGTACCTATATGAAGGGTGTGTGTTTAGTTTGATAAAGAAAAAAAAAAACATTTCCCGGAGAAATTGACACAATAATAAAATGTTATGTTTTATTTAACGACGCTCTCAACTGCGTCGCCGGATGTGCCGGAATTTTGTCCCGCAGGAGTTCTTTTACATGCCAGTAAATCTACTGACATGAGCCTGTCGCATTTAAGCACACTTAAATGCCATCGACCTGGCCCGGGATCGAACACGCAACCTTGGACATAGAAAGCCAGCTTGACACAATAAATTATAAGCCTCATAATACGTTAGTACATAATTAAAATAGTTGTTTTGTAATATAACGGTTTATTACCGAACACAAGTTAAATTTAACAACAATTGTGTGTTACAGTATATTAAAACATTTTTTTCAAATTGATAAAAACTCGATTATTCGATTAAATTTAAACAGTTAATCGATTAAATATTTTGGTCGTTCAACAGCACTAGTTTAAAACATATCCAGACTTTGTAGCATTATTTGCACAATCATTTAGAGTATTTCTGTTATCAACACTACTGCCTCTGTTATCAACACTAATCCTTCAAGTGTAAGTAACCAAGTAATACGTGATAGTAAAAAAATGAAACAACAAATCCACTGGCTGCATCACGAACCAATCAGAACTTTGTTCAGAACCTAAAATATTAATATAAATTAACAATATTCTTCAAAATATTCACGACTCATCAAATCATTAAAGCCTCATCAGCAGAGCTAGGAAGTTTGTACCAAAGCAGTAGATTTCAGTTGAGTACAGGGATGAATAAGTGGCAACACACTTAGCCATGATTCTGTTGCACTTTCACCGAACAATTGACAATGAAATTTCAACACTACTGCAAGATGGCTTCGCATTCACCGATCCGTTCTGGGTACCTTCTCCTCGCTAGGAAGTTGACTAGCATTCGGCACGACTCTTAATTTATTCATGAAACCTGTTATTGACATGTCACTGACTCCGTAATGAAAACGACGTTACAGTGTGCCAATGTACCAACATCCTGAACGTAAGTCTCATTCTAAGCTGATTAAGGTTTGTCTCGAGAAGCTGCGGCCCATCTACAGGATTGATGTCCAAGGGCCACGAGTTTAGTCCCGTCGAGTCATTCGTAACCTACCATAAGAACTTTCATCCTTTCCATTCGCCCATTTGGTATCTTCATCGTCCCATCAGATCTTCCTCTGACATAGATTCAACGAAAGTTTTTCTTCCCGACATTTAATTCTTATTTTCTGTCCCACTTCAAAACAGTTCTTGAATTCTATAAAGTGATGGCAATGTCGATAATAATAATAATAATAATAATAATAATAATGGTTTTATTTAAGGGGTTAGGTACAGCGTACAGAAGTAAAATTTTTGGAAATACTCAACATTTTTTCCTCCATTACTGTATCTTGTACAAAAATGAAAATTGCTATATGAAAAAAATATTTTTACGATTTATAAAAAATTATATATATATATATATTTTTTTTTTTTTCAAAATTAAAATGGTGGCAGTTCACTGTGCAGTGATAAAGCGTTTCCCTCACAACTCATAAACTTGTTAACTTTTTCATGTTCTCTCTCTTTTATGTTATTGCTGAAACTCATGTTTACAATATCATGCTCGTTCAACTACATTCCTTAACAAATAATATATATATATTTTTTATTTTGTGTCAGAAGAAGATACTGATATTTGACCATTTTTAAACGAATTTTTTTTTTTTTTTTTTTTTTTTTTTTTTCACACAATCTATCAAAGGTAGAGAAGTGATCTTGCCTCATATTGTTGATATGACATGCATAAAAGCACATAAAAAATTTCATCACAGAATATTGGTATAGTTTTTGAGTTAAGTGGGAAACGCTTCTTCACTGCACAATGAACAGAATTTTGAAAAGAAAAATGTAAAGTATTTTTTTAGTCGTAAAAATATATTTTTTTCATATAGCAGAAGGACAGTGTTTTAAACATACCAATTTTCATTATTGTACAAGACACAGTAATGGAGGAAAAAAAATGTTGAATATATCCAAAATTTTAATGCTGTAAGCTGTACCTAACCCCTTAACCTGGCAGAGTTACGGGCGTATGGCCTTCTCTTACACTCAACCAGGATTAAAACTTGCTCACATAGTTGAATATACAATGAATCGGATTTAAGTAATAATATGCAGATACAATTTACATAATGATATCAGAAGAGGCAGTAAAATAAAAATTTACCTAATAAAATAAAAATAAACACAATGGAATACATATTTATGCTGTCAGAATCAAATACATGAAATCAGAAGCCGATAATTCAATGAAATATACCTGATGAAAACATTGGAATACATATTGGTATTAAGTGATAAATGAACACGAATTGCATAATAAAGTCATAAGCAGTCATTACTATGTTATGTCAACACTAATTGAGAGTAGGTGACAACACTGGAGACACCGGAAAGAAATTCAACAAGCTGATAATGACGAGTTGGGACTTAGCGGCTGGGTGAAAGGTCGCACAGATCAGTACACTGCTCTGGGACAGATGATGTCAGCAGTGTTGCCAACTGGACGGAAATTCCGTCAAAACTGACGTAATTTCAACGCAGCGGACGGGAAAAGAATGGCTTTGACGGGTGACGGATTTTCTGGCGGGAATTACGATTTACATCACCTTTTGACTTTTTTGGCTGCTGTCATTTTTAATTGTGTAATTTTTGGGGGATTTTACTTTTTCTTTTAACAGCCCTCCCCGTGCCGTACCAGGTTACTTTTATTTCAATCAAGATTATTAAGTAAGCTGTGTTGAAATTTGCTTTTCATTTTAGATAGATGTACTGAGTGGGTCTTATTATTTTTATTTAATTCTGACGGATTTCTAGGCGTTAGATTGACGGGGATACAATGTATATGTTGGCAACACTGATCAGTACATTGCTCTGGGACAGATGATGTCAGTCGATCTACAGTAGTGGTTCGCATATTTTCCGCGTCGTCAGAAGTTTTGGTGCATGCGGAATCTCCTTGTGTATAGAAATGAACTCTTTTGTTCACATTGAGTTTATTCACATGACGTGAGTTTAAGCATTTTCATAATGACCGAAGTCGTATGACATTAATCTTTTCACTTTTTCTATTAATGTAGATCAAATATACACGTTACACGTCAAAAAGCAATAAATGACTCATGAATCGGAAATGTCATAGCCAGGCTGAAAGAGATTGGGAAAATCGGAGTTACCAAATTCGAGGTTTATATAAGAAAGACAGTAAGATACAGGAATTCGTTCGTTATCAGATAGAGAAAGACCTGACTGGAAAAACTATATTACTGTTGGCGCCAGCGTTTTTGGCGTGTCCCCTAGGGTATAATGCCCAGTTTGTGAGCATGTTGATAGTGGAGCTCAGAATGGTACCACTTCCTATGCACGTCAGATCAGCCATTTGTCAAACACAGTTGTCAGACTGACTGCGGAAAAGGTAAAACACTTGTACTTAACGTTCCTATTACTTATTTTACGAGCCAAAAACGGTGACGCGGACTGTGCAATGGGTTATCTGTCATTGGATCACGTTTAACTCGTACCCAATAACTATCTGTGTAAGTCTGGGTGAGTTATAAAGAAGAGAAATTTCAGATAATAATCAGACTGTTGGTCTGATTGTAAACCACTGCATTCTTAGCACAGAACACGTGTGTCCATGCGTTTACTGAAAATCGAATTCCTCTGTTCAGGCATTACTTACGACCATTTCGCATATCAGTCCATCTAAAGATCTGTACAATATTATATCCAATACGAGCAATGCTTGTTATTTACCAGGCCCACCTTGTACGAAAAGTCGTTTATTATTGTAGTCACATATCGCAGAGCCCCAGGCCGCACGAGCTGGCCATGGTGGTTGTTCGACAAAGTAACACCGATCAGGACATGAGTAAGCTCTCCAGATAAGAGAGTGCTACGTACAGACAAACCATACACCCTATTCAATCATAAATTGTAAGGCACATCCTCGTATCACATGAAATCGCTAAGTTTCTTGGCGTTACGAGGGAAGGGATGAAAAGTAACGCAAGCATACTGCACTGTGGTAAACCGAATTCCATTTCCACAAATTATATCTATTTACAGATGAATAAAGCAGGATTTATATGCAAAATGCATATTCCATGCCAGCTAATTTAAGGAGAGAGGATGGTATTTTTTTAAACTTTTTTCCTATTTGGTGTAAAATATTAATTTGTTTGTATGTAGAGAGCTCATAGCTGTGGCAACTCAACCAAATAAAAATATTTTGAAAAAAAAATCATTTGGGGGCCCAAATTTGAAAAAAATATAGCCTACCCAATGCAGGATTGTACTAACACCGATATATCTAAACAGTTTTTAAAGATAGATTCAAACAGCTTTTTGCAATGTATTTGCAAAAGAATGTTCTACAAACTGCCTGTAACAGAATTTTGATATTAGTCCCTACGTTTGTAAAATAAATAATTAAAATTTACTAACAATTTTCTGATTTCATTTCTTGCAAACAAACGGACGTATTTTTAAAATGAAATCAATTAACAAAATTCTGTTACAGAGAAAAGTTTCCTAATAGTCTAAAGAATGTGTGTTCTAAATTTCATGCATGTATCTTTAATAGTTCAGAAATTATATCCATTTTTGTCTGGCAATGTAGCAAAAAAAAAAAAATGAAGTTATTGGAAACCGATAAAAGCGGGCGTGTGATTTAAAAATCTATAGCGCAGGAAGTTTAAAAATGACGTCTCAACATCCGATAAGGGCATAAATACCCACGAAATGTTACGCAATGCATTCCACACATATTAAAGGGTATTTTAAGAAAAAAAAAAAATTTCAAATTATAATTTACCGGAAACAACAATAAAAGTGGGCGAGTGATTTAAAAATCCATAACGCAGCTAGTTTAAAAATGGCGACTCAACATCCGATAAGGGCACAAATACCCACAAAATGTTACGCAACCTCTTCGGATTCATCAGAGCCCTTTTTTTAGTACCCTCATCACAAAGTTGAGGGAAAGAAGACAGAGGACGGACACTGGAAAGGTTTTCTTTTCTCAATCGTACTATCAAGGACTGGAATGCTTTACCTGCAGACTTACTAAAGGCTTTACCAATAACCAAAAATGTATTTAAAAATAGGCTTAAGGATTTTACTAATAGACGATAGTATATTATACACACTACTTAAAGGGTGTAATTGATATCTTGTTATTTGAAGTGTTCTATCAGTGAGAAAGTGTGTTGTGTCAGTGAAGTGTGTAATGTCAGTGAAGTCTATTGTGTAAGTGAAGTGTGTTGGTGTCAGTGAAGTGGCTGTGCAAAGTATTTGAACAGTGCATGGAACAGTGAAATGTTTAGAAGTGTTAGTGAAATCAGGTAGAATCAGTGCAGTGAGTTGACAGCGAAATAAGTGGAGTTCCGAAAGGTACTTGTGCAGGTATGAACTTGTCACACTCGTGGGTCTTAGTTCGAACTTAGGGTTAAGATACAAATTAGATTTACTTTAAATGTTATTTTAAGTGACCATCCTTCATTTAATTTAGGATGCTCCTTGTTATTATTATTTTATTATTATTATTATTATTAATTATTGTTTTTTATTAGTTGTGTTTATTATTAATTGTCATTATTGAGTGTAATTAGTTACCACTGCCACCGAGTATATACCCATTTGCAGTGTGAATAAATACATACACATAAGTGTAACGCTCTCCATGCTTTTCCCGCTGTTTGTCGTCTTTGTTGTTATATTAACATATGGTCTTGCACAATAGGAGAGAGTTTCAAGTATTGTAAAAGTTGTTTAATTTAGCCAGCCTTAGGACGACAAAAGGCGCCTTGCACAATCGCTTTTTGTGCGCGAAGAATATTTGTTCATTTTCGCAATGCTACTCTACAAGAAATGTAATAATAGAACCCGCAGAAAAATTAAATTGTAAAACATCTTACAAATAAGAATTAATATAAATCTTGAGCACTAATTTGAATGTTTTTGCTGCTTCCCAATTACTCTGAATGTTTTAGGAAAACAAATTGCAGCAGCAGGCAAGCAGAAAACGAAATTTCCACTGGCTATTTTCTCATCCCAAAGCGAGGTCGGCGCACACCTGTTCCAGAACATGTAACGAGAGGGAGCGGCCGACCAGGCCCGCCGCAATCTGATTAGTCGCGCTGGAATTAAACGACAACGAAATTTAGAGGCCTTGCGTTCTCCAGCTTTAAATTCTCCGCATTTCCACACCATAAACATAAAAACGACACAACTCTAACGACATGATTACGTCGTGTTGGAAATCCCCATCTTTCCTTTTCATTCCGTTGTACATAACAAGCATTACAATGTACCATATCATATCAATTTATCATATATAGTGTTATAACAGAATAAACTATATAATATAATACAATATGATATGATATGATATGATATGATATGATATGATATGATATGATATGATATGATATGATATGATATATGACATGATATATGACATGATATGATATATGATATGATATATATTATTTGATATATGATATATGATATGATATGATATGATATGATATGATATGATATGATATGATATGATATGATATGATATGATATGATATGATATGATATACGATACGATACGATACGATACGATATGATATGAAATATGTGATATGATATGATATGATACGATATGATACGATATGATATATGATAGGGTAGACCAGAGTAATTGTAAACAATTTTCACTGATTTAAAATATATTTCAACATTACACAACCCTCAGTAACGGTTAGCATGACAAAGAAACATTGTGTTATTTTTAGATCTCTCTTTTCCCTGAAAATGGGTTTAAAACAATAAGGTTGACTTTTTTTCATCTTTTACTCCACCTGTTTACATTTACCTCTTTGAGAAGGGGTAATTGTAAACACCAATTTTCGCACGGTCTATCAGACACTGAACATTTTTTGTTCTGTTTCAGAAGAAAGAGCTGTACTCTTTCCAACTCCAATTTTGGTCACTGGTACATTTCGTCCCTTTAACCTATGATATATGACGATATAGGAACTCAGTATCTCTCCCGAGCTTCACGATAACTGTAGTTAGTCTACTATTTTTCACATCTGTGACAACCCTCTCTAAATCCTCTACAATGCAGTTGGGTGGGGGTCTCTTTGATTACTGAAAAGTACGAAATGTAACCATAGTAAAACATGTTTACAATTACCCCAAGCAATTAAAACTATGGGGAAAATGTAAATGTCATAATTTAATGAACTGAGGTTATGAGAGATCTCAAAACCATTGTAACAAATGTTAACTACTATACATTACTCACAAAAACAACATATTCTTAAAATATAGCACTGTACAATGCTTACAGTGCCAAAAATGAAGGTGAAGCAAAATTCTTTCTCAACTTTTTTTGTAGACTCTTACAAAACATTCGTTCACAACTAAGCAGTTACTCCTATTTGGCGCCAAACTGCTTTGTAGATTAGCCAACATGTTAATTTAAATATTCTCCCGAATTAAAAATTTCATATTGACAGTTTTGTATTTCTCACAGCATTTGTTTACAATTACCCCCTGTTTACAATTACCCTCATCTACCCTATATATGATATGATATGATATATGATGTATGATATATGATATGAAGGAGAACACAAAGAGTAGAACGGGAACAAGAGAACAAGGGAAAGACAAAGAGAAGGAGAAAACAAGGATAACAAGGGGAATATGAGAACAAAGGGAATAGAAGGAGAACAAGGAAAATACAAGGTGAACAAGGGGGATACAAGGAGAACAAGGGTGCGTTGCATTTTTATGTGAGTCAATTCCCAAATTACTCTCCTCCCACTAGGCTACCTAGAGAGAGAAAGACGTAGTTTTATCTCAAAGAAAAACGAGAAAATGTTTTCCACTACATTAAACAATTCCGAGGTAATTTTTTTTAAAAGGGCACAACTATTCTGTTCGTCAGATACCGCTAAACGCCACAATTTATTTCTCTAAAGATAACAAGAAATGAAAGATTCTTCTACCAATATCTCAGTGTACACTAGCAACTGTGTAGATATATTTATGGTCACGAATAAGGCAGATGGTGAGCGCTGTGTTGCTATGGTTACGACAGCAGGGATTGATCTCCAAACATCTGACAGTTGAGAAAAGAGCAGCGTTCTCAACTCACGCCGTAATAACAAGATACAGTGCAGCTATTACAGACCTTGGAAGTACGACTGAGGAATGTTCTCTCAACTCACGTATAAAACGAGCAAGGAACAGTGAAGAGAGCTTCGAAGTTACATTTGCCCATTTACTGAGGCTCCAATCCAGGGGCTGTGCCTATGTAACCACAGAAAGACTGAAATTAAGATAATAAACGATTATCTTACCACAATAATAATATAAAAATGTATGTATCTATGTATGTATGTATGTATGTATGTATGTATGTATGTATGTATGTATGTATGCATGTATGTATGTATGTATGTATGTACGTACGTACGTATTGTAACGCGTTATGGAAGCCTCGAGAGGGAAGTTAAGTTGTAGGTATATATGTATTTATTCACACTGCAAATAGGTAAATACCTGATGGCAGTGGGAACTAATTACACTCAATAATGAGAATTAATAATAACACAATTAATAATAAATACAATTACAAATAATAATAATAATAATAATAATAATAATAATAATAATAATAATAATAATAATACTTACATACTGGCTTTTAAGGAACCCGGAGGTTCATTGCCGCCCTCACATAAGCCCGCCATTGGTCCCTATCCTGAGCAAGATTAATCCATTCTCTATCATCATATTCCACTTCCCTCAAATCCATTTTTATATTATTTTCCTATCTACGTCTCGGCCTCCCTAAAGGTTTTTTCCCCCTCCGGCCTCCCAACTAACACTCTATATGCATTTCTGGATTCGCCCATACGTGCTACATGCCCTGCCCATCTCAAACGTCTGGATTTAATTGTCAGGTGAAGAATACAATGCGTGCAGTTCTATGTTGTGTAACTTTCTCCATTCTCCTGTAACTTCATCCCTCTTAGCCCCAAATATTTTCCTAAGCACCTTATTCCCAAACACCCTTAACCTATGTTCCTCTCTCAAAGTGAGAGTCCAAGTTTCACAACCATAAAGAACAACCGGTAATATAACTGTTTTATAAATTCTAACTTTCAGATTTTTTGACAGCAGACTGGATGATAAAAGCTTCTCAACCGAATAATAACAGACATTTCCCATATTTATTGTGTGTTTAATTTCCTCCCAAGTATCATTTATGTGATAATAATAATAATAATAATAATAATAATAATAATAATAATAAAAATAATAATATTAACGCGGAGAATCCTAAATTAAATGAAGCACGATCACTTAAAATAACATTTTAAGTAAATATAATTTGTATCTTAACCCATTTAGTTCGAACTAAGCCCACGAGTATGTTATGTTCATACATGCACAAGTACCTTTCAGCACTACTCATTTCTCTGTCAACTCACTCACTGCACTGGAACTAGGACACATGTCATTGATATTAATATTATTATTATTATTATTATTATTATTATTATTATTAATTGTAAACTGTCAAATTAAACACAGAATAAATATGGGAAATGCCTGCTATTATTCGGTTGAGAAACTTTTATCATCCAGTCCGCTGTCGAAAAATCTGAAAGTTAGAATTTATAAAACAGTTATATTACCGGTTGTTCTTTATGGTTGTGAAACTTGGACTCTCATTTTGAGAGAGGAATAGAGATTAAGATTGTCTGAGAATAAGGTGCTTAGGAAAATATTTGGGGCTAAGAGGGATGAAGTTACAGGAGAATGGAGAAAGTTATACAACACAGAACTGCAAGCATTGCATTCTTCACCTGACATAATTAGGAACATTAAATCCAGACGTCTGAGATGGGCAGGGCATGTAGCACGTATGGGCGAATCCAGAAATGCATATAGTGTGTTAGTTGGGAGGCCGGAGGGAAAAACACCTTTAGCGAGGCCGAGACGTAGATGGGAAGATAATATTAAAATGGATTTGAGGGAGGTGGGATATGATGATAGAGAATGGATTAATCTTGCTCAGAATAGGGACCAATGGCAGGCTTATGTGAGGACGGCAATGAACCTCCGGGTTCCTTAAAAGCCAGTAAGTAAGTAAAT
The DNA here is from genome assembly GCF_040183065.1 of Periplaneta americana. Lineage (NCBI taxonomy): Eukaryota > Metazoa > Arthropoda > Insecta > Blattodea > Blattidae > Periplaneta > Periplaneta americana. The sequence goes on from NC_091117.1 coordinate 179,666,535, forward strand.
AATTGTATACTGTTCCATTATTTTTGCAATTCGCTATTGTTCTAATACTGATTGAGTGGAAGAGAAGGCTTTATGGCCTTAATTCTGCAGTAGAAATAAATCTACTAAATAAATAAACAAATAAATAAAATACTCAGAGTCGGCTTGGGACCCATAAAGGCTTGCGATACAACCCCGGCGAAAAGTGAAAGCAGTTTTCGCAAAGTTGAAGGAATTATATCTTAACGCACGGTTGAAAAGCCCTAAACTTTCCGCTTCGGCTGATAACATGTGTAAACAAGCCACTATTCCAATCAACCCGTTCAGAAGTACACAACATCCGACAAGGAAGATGGAGTTGTGATGTAGAGCCAGGGTGGGCGTCACATCCGCTACAACTGCAGCGGACGAGAAGGTCGCCTCATGGCCGTCTCAGTGGCCGCCGGCGGTTGGGAAGCGCCTGCCAATAGCTGGCAATCTGCCGCACGTCTTTTTTGACACGCGAGAGACATCGTTGTTGTTGCCACCTCATCTAGGTTGTAGTGTTGCGTGAGACGCCCCCCACATCTGCACTCAAATCTGTTTACTGTACTTTTACATAGGATGAAAGCTTAGCGGGGAACGAGAGCTCATGTCGATGTTCTTTGTATCTCATAACTAGACTTAAGTGTTTCAGCACGAAATTGAGTATTAATAATAATAATAATAATAATAATAATAATAATAATAATAATAACAGTTTTATTTTCCCTGGCAGAGTAAAGGGTATCAGGCCTTCTCTTCCACTGAACCAGGATCAAATCACACACAGAAAAATACATGCCGGTATACAAATATTAACTTTAAAATAACAATAAACATAATTAAGTAAAAAAAGAGAGACTGAATACATATACACAATCAGTATTAACTTTAAAATAATAATAAAAATATATATAATAAAAAAGAGACTGAATACATAATCACAAACAGGAAAATACATTTTAGTATACAGTATTAACTTAAAAAAAAAAAGAATTAATACATATGAATATAATATCACAACTAAAGGAATAGTAGAATTAGTATGATCAGCACAGCATGTGTTACATCGAGACAATGACAATTACCTAGATATTAATGTTAATGAAAAAATAAAGTAATGACTGTGTAAAATAATAATAATAATAATAATAATAATAATAATAATAAAAATTATACCTAAAAAACTAATTCTTTGCATTTAAAATATTTCTAAACAACCTAATTTTAAACAACTGAGGACTAAGACTACTCCTGATTTCCAGCGGCAGCGAATTATTAGGCATCTAAGACGAAATTACAGGCAAAAACATACTGAAATATAGGTATGGTTTAAACTAGAAAATAAATAATTGTCGCAAAAATGCACAGATGAAAAATTATATTTGTGCAAATTGCGAATTGCTTGTGCAATATTATAAAAAATATGCAGAAAGATAAAATTAATAATGAAGTATGCAGAGACAAAAAATGTGTGTAATTTGTTTCTTGGAATTTTATTGCTTTCAATCCAGTTTATCACATTCTAGATATATGTATTTATGTAAGTAAATCATTAGACGTAGGTATGTTTAGAATCAATTACTGCTGAATTTACATCACATTAAAATACGTTACTTTATGGGCACTCTAAACATTATGCTTTATGTTTGTTTGTTGTTTAGTCAACTGTCCGAAGACAGGTTTGAATCTCATAAGTGACACTAATAAGAAGTCATTCGAGGCAACTGAGCCAGGAGATAGGCTAATGGGGGAGGGTGGCCACTTCCTTTCCTATGTTTCATGTGTGCATATAAAAGTCAGGAAAACAGACTGGAAATTAAATCAATGTAATGAATGAGCTTGCAAGGATAACTGAGAAAAATTCAAAATAGCTTTATTTTTTTTTTTTTACAATTCATTTTGAAGAAATTTTATCAGATAAGTCTTTCATATACAATGAATGATTTGACATTTTCCGTCAATGGCTTAACATCTTGTACCCATATATAGGTGTAAACATTTATATTACATATTTATTGAAGGTATTAACGTTTCCGTCTACCAAACGACATCATCAGACACATGATTGAATAACAATATAATAATCTCGTTTTATATACCAAATGCCCTTATTGCCAATAATTAAAACCTTAATCTGATGTGCATAAATAAATATAAAAGTACAAGTCTTCATAGTTTAAGAATTTTAAAAATTTGGGGAATATAACAGACACATCAATACATTATCAGTTTAAACGATATTTTATTATATCCACAGTAAAAGGTGTATGATAAGACGATCAAATCTGTGTATAAGCAAGTTACATGAAAAACAGTCAAACTTGTAAGCTAGTCTTCATACACAACACATATGATATTCCCCAAATTTTTAAAATTCTTAAACTATGAATACCTGTACTTTTATATTTATTTATGCAGATTTGGTTAAGGTTTTAATTATTAACAATAAGGGCATTTGGTATATAAAACGAGATTATTATATTGTTATTCAATCATGTGTCTGATGATGTCGTTTGGTACGACGAAAACGTTAATTCCTACAATAAATATGTAATATACAGTAAAGGTTCACACCTTATATAGGCCTACAAGATGTTAAGTCATTGACGGAAAATATCAAATCATTCACTGTATGTCAAAATAGCTTGGCTGTTTTCAAACAATTTGTTTTTTTTTTTTAAAGAAAAAATGAATATAATTGAAATTAAATAGGCTATATATTTAGTGTGTGAAGTGTAAAAAGTATTCAAATAACATTATCTTCAAATAAAACTTGAAAAAAGTCAATAAATGAAAAAAAAATGCATTAAATTTGCCTTAAGATAATGGCTCCAAAATGCACCCAGTAAGTAAAACTTAAAAAAAAAAAAAAAAAAAATAGCTCAGTAAACCAAGTGATAAGACTGCAAGCCTCAGCATCGCCGAAATACAAAGGAACACGGCAAGGGAAACTGTGTACGCAAACAGAAGACAGAAGAATAAGGTCATTGTTAGCGTGCAGGATGCTTGGCCACCAGGTCTCTACGGGGGGAGGCTTACCCTGGCTCTTAAGGCCCATTCACAATGAAAATTAAACATAACCGTAACATAAACACAGAATTAGCGGCCAGGTTACCAAATGATAACAATTATTCACATAAACACTGACATTAACATTACCGTTAGACGTTAACGTGAAAGTTTGCGAACTCCAAACTTTCATGGTTATGCTTACGTGATTTGCAAACAGAACACAATCGTGGAGCGCTGAAGTACACGACAGAATATGAGGAAATGGCGTCGTTGTTATGTTTCCATGGTTACCAAGTATCTTTGCGGTTATGTTTATGTTCCCATCGTGAATGATGGTATGACTTCTTGATTTTACCGTAACGTTTACGGACCGTATTCACAGATATTTTTAGCGCGGGCTTCCGGTTGATGATCAGCGTTTTTCGTATTCATAAACCAGTATTAGCGACATGATATGATTTGAATTCTGTACAAGTAACCAGTGGATAGCCGGGGCTAGCTTAGTACGCTCGTAGCGCGTGCTGCGAAATGTCTATGAATAGCACCCTATCATTAAGTTAACGCTTACATTATGTTTATTTTCATTGTCAATGAGCCTTTAGACTTTCCTCGCAAGACTTGATACACATTAGTATGTCCTGTGACTGATAGGAAGTCCTTCGCCGGGAAAAATATCAGGTAAAGGATGCAAATTTATCACCATGTGGAAACTCTTCGATTTCGTTTAGAATTTAATGAAGTAACCTTTTTCTGTCTACTTGCAATAAATAGGACAATTGAGGGGTTTGGGGGAAAAACCAGGCAACTCCAATTTTTATCATTTTTGAGCTATTTATGCACAGAGGAAGAAAAAAATACGCTCTATCGTTTGGTCGAAGAACCAGGTAATTCCAGATTTACATTCACAGTTATGATGGATTTTGGACCTGCCTTTTCTGTACATGCTTATTGTTTGGCCGTAAGTTTTTCTTCGTTATCTCGAAAAGTACTGAATTGGAACTGCCTGGTTTTTCTCCCAAACCCCTCAATTGCACCTATAACACCGTTAGAATTAGCGCAAATTCTAAAGTCATGAAACCAGGCAGCTTTACGCAGAGCACAACAGTATATACTATATTTACTCATTTTAGTAAAGAAACGTATGCTTTATGAACAAATCGTGATTATCAGCTGCGAAAGCACAGCGCCGGCTTATCTACAGCGTTCTGTAAGAACAACGCGCCTGCAGATAAGACGCGAGGTCCCACCGAAGCTACCCCGTCAGACGGGATGCTTGTACCTGGGCAGGCGGGAGGGGACGGCCACCTTCCCTGTCGACTCAAGGTCGGCATCGCTCTCCGCCAGCACGGACTGACTAATCTCAGCACGTGTATAGGGGGCGTGGAAGTTCTGTACTCACTTGAGCATAACAACTCTTATATACAGGATAATTCATGAGGATTTACCGTCCCTTACGGAGCTTATTTCCTAAGACATTCTGAGCAAGAAGTGTCATATAAACACGTGTGTTGCGTTCGGGAGCGGGTTCGATTCCCGCTAGTGCTGATTACCTGGTTGGGTTTTTTCCGAGGTTTTCCCTAACCACAAGGGAAATGTCAGGTAATCTATGGCGAATCCTCGGCTTCATCTCACCAAATATCATCTCACTATCACCAATCCCATCGACGCTAAATAACCTCGTAGTTCATACAGCGTCGTTAAATAGCCAAGTAAAATAAAAAATAAACATGTGTCCTTATCTCAATATTTTCAGAGTTACGCTAATTTGAAGTTGTTTGTAAAATACATTATTCTTTTGTTTTAAGAGTGAAAAATTATACCAGATAAAGATTTAACTACTCAGGAGTATCATTTCCTTAATTAGCTAGTATTCTGAAGCTAAAAATGTGTTGTGAATTTCATAGTTGCTTCGTACAGATTTTTTTTTCGATTTTTAATTACAAAATTACATTTTTCTTGCGGATTTATCACAGCAATTGTTACCAATCACGCAACTCTTCTAAATTCTTCAAGACTGTATATTAGTATGCATAATTAAACTGTAAAGGATAAAGTTCCTAAAGTCGTATGATTTATAACAATTTTATTTTTGTGGTAAGTGCATAAGAATGATGTAATTTTTAGTTAAAAATTGGAAAACAAAATCTGTATAAAGCAATTAGCAACACATTTTTAGCTTCAGAACACTAGCTAATTAAAGAAGTGATACTATTATCTATTTGTAATATTCTTTTACCCTTAAAACAACTTCAAATTAGTGTAACTGTGAAAATATTGAGATTTGGACACATGTTTATATGATATTTTTTGCTCAGAATATCTTCGGAAATAAGCTCCGTAAGTGGCAGTAAATTCTCGTGAATCACCCTATATATTCAAATCACGCTCGAACCGTCTCATCCATCAGTCATTGCATCAATTTAAAAAGGGATAAAATGGTGTCGTGCGAGATTTATGGAATTCTGCATTTTGTGATAGACGCAGAAAACAACCGTTTCGTAGCTATCGTACTTAGCAGCTTCATCAACGGAAAGAAGCGGAATCTATCTGTTAGATCTATCATTACGATCACCGTGCTGGTAAGGTTCTTATAGGCCTACAGGTACACGTGATGGAACCAATACATAAGTCACAAACGTTGGATATTGCAGGAACATCCATGACGCCGTGCGAATCCCAAAAATCTCGCACCACAATAGCCATTATAGGAAAGCCGTGAAATTCTAACTCAAACTACGGGAGGAAAGAAAATATTTTATTCTACTGTATCCCTTTTCATGCGATTTAGATCATACAAGGCGCGGCTTTATAGGCGTTCACAACACGAGCCATTCGCTCTTACGCAATGTTGCCTAGTTGCAATGTTAAGACTCAGTCGCTGTTAGTGGAGGTAATTTAAATATTAGACCTACATGTGCTCAGACAAAATATTGTAGCCACGAAGAACATGAGATATAAGAATTAAAAAAGCATTATGACGTCGTAAATTATAGCCCTGTGCATTGACTTTTTATTGGGAAATTTAAAATAGTAGGTATACTCCATGGTGAAATGGTTACGATTATTAGTACGTAAGAAATTTCTTCATTTTCATGGTCTTTCATAGACAATATGAAAATAAAAGCGTCAACTGAAAAGGGAAGGGGATTAAAATGCAATATTTAGATAAAATGCCATATTGCAGAATAACAAATCCATAATTTCATACAAATCATGTGACAGAAGAAATCTTAGGAGATCAGGAAATACAGACAAGCAATGCAGTTTATCTCAAACAGACGAAGGATCAAATTATTATTATATTTACGTAAAGACTTTGTTACTTTTATTTTTATGGTCATTCGTAAATGATATGAAAATTAAAACCTCAACTGAAAAGGAAAGAGAATTACAATACTTAGATGTAGTCCCAGACTACTTACAAATCAGTGTTGCCAAGTAAAGTGTACGGAAACTCGCCAAATAGTACGAATAGCCTAATTCAAAAGTCGCTACAACACTTAGGTATTCCTTTATGTCGATATAAATGTTTTATTCTTCTCGCTAGCTAGTGATGCTGAAATCGCCGCTAAATCCCCATTAATTTATTTTTATTGGGTTATTTTACAACGCTGTATCAACGTCTAAGGTTATCTACAGTCTGAAAGAAATGAAGATGATAATGCCGGTGAAATGGGACCAGGGTTCAGCAGCGAAAGTTACCCAGTATTTGCTCGTATTGGGTTGAGGGAAAACCCCGGACAAAACCTCAAATAGGTAACTTGCCCCGACCGGGATTCGAACCCGGGCTACCTGGTTCTGCGGTCAGACGCGCTAACCGTTATTCCACAAGTGTGGACTAAATCCATATTTAAGCAATAGAAAAGTTAAAGGAAACTGTACTCGAGAAACAGTTACCGGTGCAGTATAAGGTGAAACACTCTTACAAATTCACAATTTTCTACTAATCATGCGACACAAGAGATCTAAAGCGGTTCAGAAAGATAAATAAATACTCGCTGTTTACTTCAGACGAGAGACTAATACGTATTGAAGACGGTAGTAATAAAGTATATGACAGAGTATTTTCGATACTGATGAACTTTTATAGGATTGCAATCTGTTATTATTATTATTATTATTATTATTATTATTATTATTATTATTATTATTATTATTATTTCTATACTATTAGTATTAGGTAATTATTTTAATCGTTCAGAAATAAATTGCGTCGCAACATACACAGGTTAAAATGCGTGATGAAAGAAGTACCGTAATTCCACACGCAGAGCATCGAAAGTATAAATAGTATATTACGATACAAGGTTGAGAAATCCTTTTTTACAAAATCGAGATTGTGTATTGCACTTCACAAACGTGTATTATACAACACTTTTTGCAAGACCATATTTTTAAAATTGCAAATACAATATATTTTGCATTAACAATTTTGAGCAATATTATTTCAAAGCCTTAGCAAAACTGCACTGTAACAATAACCGCACTGTAATGGGTCTATTTCAGTATAGTTTTATGTTATGAAGAATGGTTTCCCTAGCAACAAGTTTCTGTGTAGGAATTCTAATTTTCAAGGGCTAACAACAATAGCTGTAAATAAAACAAAAAGAAACAATCGTGCAAAAAAATATATATTACTACCGACGTAATTACTTTTGCACTGACGGCCGCGCGTTAACAAAAATAAACTCGCGAACATTGAATTGTTGCTGCACAGCTGAAAATTTATTTTTGAAAGATTGCTACAAGTACCGCACATTTGTTAGGTCGCATTAAAACTTCCTGTTCAAAGCAGTAGAGGTTCCACACAGCTATAAATTGAAAAGAAAATTATTATTATTATTATTATTATTATTATTATTATTATTATTATTATTATTATTATTATTATTATAGATTGATTTTACTGAATTAAAAATGTGTTCCACCTCATGAAAACAAACTAGGATGACTCATTTCTGCTTAAAATGCGCCTACATCTTCAGCATACATCACAGCACATTTTTGCCACTTAAGACAAAGAAGACTCGACAATGGCAGGTAATGAACGGATGCGGCAGGAAGGGGAGACTCCGTACTGGTCCAGAGTTCCTCATGTTTGCCTCCAGCGGCCTGCAGCATCAGATTATTGCACGTAAAACAAAAATGGACTCGCTTGCTGTAGGGGGCGTGGAGTAGAGGTGCTAGCACGTTGCGGGGTGTGGATAATAACAGGGGGCCAGGCCCCACAACCACCGAGATAAGCTCTCAGGGGGCCATGCTAGCAGAACAAAGAACTCGGGAACAAAAGAAGGGCCAGCGCTGTTTCCATGGCTCCAATAAACAACTGGTTATGGAATGGAGGGCAAAAAACACAAAAACAAGACTTGAAATTGCCATTATTTACTAAAATACCCTTAAGTACTAATGTGCATACATCTTCTACACTGTTCCAGGCTTCGATTCCGAGTGATGCATGTTACGGCACCCGTTATTTATGGCCTATATCGTACATACTGTTCTGTATTTGAATCTCCTTATTAGGTGTAAACTTGAACAACAAAATCAACATAACAGACAAAGATAAAGGAAGCTGCATCATAATTACCTTATATAATTAAACACATGTAAAACATACACTGCGACGAAGTAAAGAGAAGCGACTACACTATATTGCTTAAATGTTATAGTAAATTTTATTTATTTATTTACTTCTTTATTTATTTCTTTACTTATTTCTTTATTTATTTACTTATTTCTTTCTTAATTTACTTACTCATTTCTTTCTTTATTTACTTACTTATTTCTTTCTTTATTTACTTATTTATTTATTTATTTATTTATTTACTTACTTAGTCACTTATTTACTTATTTAGTTACCTATTTACTTATTTATTTACTTATTTACTTATTTATTTACTTACTTAGTCACTTATTTACTTATTTATTTATTTATTCTAATTTCATTACCCTAATTTCTGTACAGATGTGACGCGCAATCGCAGGGATGTACTCAAATCCCTCGTCATTTTTTTTTTTTATTTACGTCTTCCTTTGTGTTATCTTTTCGTTTTTTTTTTCAATTGTACCTATTTTTCCTTATTGATATTATCGTCACTCTTTTCTTCATTCCCTGTTCCGCTCTTCTTTTCCTCTTTCACATTTTGTCTTATATTCCTTTCCTACTTTCCTTCCTTTCTCGATTCTCCCTCTTCTCTTCCTTTCAATTCTGCATTGTTTTCTGTTTCTGTATCTTTTATAACGATGTTTAAGGAAATTCTATAAGTGTTTCTATTTTCTATGTTAGTAAAATAAAAAAAAGCATGTTATTACGTTATGAGACACTCTAGTGTTAATAGTAGGGAAGAATTTTCATATTTTATTCCATACGGTAATAAATGTAAAATTAATATCACTATTTGTTGCAAGAAAATAAGTCTCATTACATACATGTTTTACAGTTTTGTTTTTCTTTCCATGGCCAATTATTCGCTCGCGACCCAATCGATTACAACTATACTTGTAAGGGAATTTAGAACTGAGAGGAAGAATTTACGTGAGCTCCAAGCCTGTTGGCCAATTGTCTCACTCCGATATTCGCCGTTATTTGAAGGAACATTAAAGATTTGCGAAGAGAAGACGAATGTGGACGTATCGTAATAGCTAACACATAAGAATAGAAATGTCGCAAACTCGACTGAAGACAGCAGGACAGAATAGCCGGAAATGTTGAAAGTGTGGGCACACCGAGTGGTCAGAGGAGGCCGTCGATGTCCTCGCTAGTCATCATTTTATCTCTAGTCAAAATTCAATTCTGAAAAAAAAAGTCGTCGTATCTCTCAGAAATTCATAACGAACAGTTCGTTCCTCTTTCCTAATTCTTATTAAAATTCAAGTTCCTTGTAGCTTATAATATTTAAGTTGTATTGCACAGACTTTTGGGATCAAACGTAATGCTTCAATTTCTGTAATCGCAATTTATTTACATTTATGGCTCATGTCTGTAGCAATACCTAATTGACCTTCAACATTCGCTACATATCGTCGCCTAGCAGACGAGATATTACTACAAAAAATCGATTTTAAGGGTACATCCGTCTTGAATACTTCCGTATGTAAACTACATACGGACGTGGTCTGTGGATAAACTTCGGGGTTTATAGGCCTACCGCGTTGTCTTGGTGTCAGTGCGGCTGACTCCAATATATATACAAGTTCGCATACTATTTCCTTATCCAACAGCTCTGAGGATGACCACAACACAGCGGTCGAAACGACAGCCACCAACACCAAGACAACGCGGTAGAAGCCCTGAAGCTTATCCACAGACCATGTACACTAGCCGCGGAAGCCTACGCGAACACTTAACTACATACGGACGTACTCAAAACCGGCGCTTATTTTAAGTATATCGTTGACTGTTTTTTTTTAATTCGAATTCTAATTGCAATAAACTCCAAAAATAGTGTCACACTTGTGAAATATCACATGATTGAGTTCGTGACTAACAGCCTACTGGCGAAAGGCAGTTTAAAACGCGACGTCACATTCTTAAGGGTGGTTCAGTGGTTCATAATAAACCGGGAACGGAAACGACAACAAGAACGATAACGAAAATAATGTTAAATACATTTGTTTTAACAGTATTTCCGTTCTCGTTCTCGTTGTCGTTACCGTTCCAGGTTTATTGTGAACCAGTATTTACGTTTCCCGTGTAATTTCTTTTAGGTGCCCTACCTGGCAAAATGATTGACTTAATCCTACTAAGCACATTTCCAGTGTCGAAATGTCCTTACACCTAGTATAAGTTTCTGAAAGGTTGGAATTACACTTCAGTAAACAGAAAGTTTTCTCCGAAGGATAAAAACATGACACTTCGAAAAGATATTAACACATAAAAAAAAACCTTGTAAACTTATTTAACTCTCCAAACAAATCACTGAAACGAAGATTCCAGAAGATTATTTAATCATTCATAACTGTAAAGGCTGGTTCACAATAAACCGGAACCGGAAACGAGAACGGAAAAATTGTTAAATACATATATTTTAACATTATTTCCGTTATCGTTCTCGTTGTCGTTTCTGTTCCCGGTTTATTATGAACCAGCCTTTAGTCAAAACATGGCCAACATTGAACCAGTTTATGTATAAATGCACGTTTAATACGAGTTTAATATAGCAATTCCTTTATTTTTTTAGAACTTGAAACATGTATTTATATTAGGCGATTGTCACGATGGCCATGATTAGACCGAGATAATCATGTGACTCCGATTCGTGCCGAAGCCTATCTTTCTGATTAGCAACGATTGATTTCCATGACTTAGTCCTGTCTGACACCGAAAAGAATTCAAATGAGACTTTCTTTAGATAAACAATAAGTAGTAAAGTCGTTGTTCTCATATGAGAGTCTTATGGGTTTCAAAAGCTCACTTCTTTTTCCTCAGAAATAAAGACAAACGCTAACTGGGATTTAATGGTCTCTGACCAGATTACAGTACGTGGAGGAATACATCTATCTGGGTCAATTGGTCGGATTCAAAAGCTGCAGGACGAGAGAACTAAAAAGAAGAATTGCATCAGCATGGAGAGCTTTCTGGTCACTGCAATTCATACTCCTTGACAAGAAACTGAACCGCAAACTAAAGCTGGAGGTGCTGCAATCCTGTATCTTCCCAACCTTACTGTACGGCTGTCAGACCTGGAAACTGACCGTGAACCAGAAGACGCAGATTCAGATCTGCCAGCGCAAAATGGAGAGGAAAATCCTAGGACTCTCCCTCAGAGACAAGATTTCCAACACCAGACTCAAGCAGATGACAAACACCAGAGACATGGCACACCAAGGGGAACGCCTGAAATGGAAATGGGGAGGCCACGTGTCGAGATCCAAGGCTGCAGATGGGCGCATATTTCCACCACGTGGGACCCACGCATCGGGAGGCGAAACCGAGGAAGACCTGGGACCAGATGGGCGGACTTCTTCAAGAGCCTAGCTGGACCCCTGTGGTCCAGAACAGCCAAGAACCGAGAAGAATGGAGATCGCTACAGTTTGCCAGTATCGAGTGAGAGTGCAAGTGTACACACACAAACGATGAACAAAACTTATATAGAACAGAATCTACCGTCATGCGGATTAGCTCACCGCATGATCTCTAAAGAGCTCCCCTTTTAGGAGGCCATAGCCCTTCACGGGAAATCCAAAGGCTATTTCATTCATTCATTCATTCGATCGGGTCAAAACGCCTGATTGAACTGATATTTAACCATTGTGGTAAATTTCGGTGAAGTCCGGAGGCTTAATTAGTCAAATCCACTCTTCTCACCCTCACTCTGGAACCCCCTAGGATCTTTTAAGGTACGAAAGAGGAAGTGGTATGCGGAAAGCAACGAGAAGCTACCGCATTATCTTTCCCAAGAAAAACTGCAAACTCGGTGCGCCGTTTGCTTAAAAAATGATTCGATCATATTATTTGGTGTAGGTTTGATCTTATCCGCTATGGGAAATATTTATTCCATAAGGGGCGGTATTCGAGCGTGAATGAATAAAACAGTATCTTATTGTTTTTATTTTAGTTGGTTATTTTACGACGCTTTATCAACATCTTAGGTTATTTAGCGTCTGAATGAGATGAAGGTGATAATGCCGGTGAAATGAGTCCGGGATTCAACACCGAAAGTTACCCAGCATTTGCTCATATTGGGTTGAGGAAAAACCCCGGAAAAAACCTCAACCAGGTAACTTGTCCCGACCGGGAATCTAACCCGGGCCACCTGGTTTCGCGGCTAGACGGGCTAACCGTTACTCCACAGGTGTGGACGGTATTTTATTGTTATGTGTAATAAATATACATAAAAAGTAGACATTAAAATGTGAATGGGTTGCAAATATTGCATGTTTTCCTTTTTATTGCATCTTGTTGTTTGAACTTATTCCTTATTGTCTTTTTAACTTTATAATACATTTTACTATTTTAACTACCTTTTGTCATTTTAACTTTCTTTTGTGACACTTTACTGCAGTTCTGTCTGTGTAGTTAAGTTTAAGTGCATACACATCCGGACTTTAGTGGATAATTTTATTAGCCCTAATGGTTTTGTCTGGGAACTCACAATTAAGAGGAAATCTGAAATCTGAAAATCCATTTCATCTAAATTAGAGCTTCATGCTTATAAATAAATATTTGTGCTAGTTTCGTATTCTTTCTAACTAGGAAATACAACGAAGATAGAAGATGATAGACAATATTAAGATACGTGCATCGAATGCCGGATTTGAAATGAAAGACCTGACCTTCGACAAGAAAGCTATGAACGAATGAAACTAAAATATTATAATCAGTTCCGCCATTAATCTGTTTTCATTTTTTGTGACGTCACCAAGATACGCAATCTGGCAGTCTCTAGCAAAAACGGAATGCTAGCATATGTAACGAAATCCGCCCACGTATTGTACTTATTCGAGGTGCACAAACTAAAAATGTATATAAATTAATACGAGACACGTTTGAGAAGAGCCAACGTTTTGGTTGTCAAGTGACTGGGATTGCAGAGTAGCAAAATATATTCCTAAATTACTGTTTTCCAATCAGGAGATTAACCGTGAAAGGAGTGTGCTTACTATTGCGTCATCTATTGGAGCGAAGTAGATAATATTACCGTTATAACGTCAGTTTAAAAAAACATGCGCTCTCCTGCATATGTTATTTCCTGTATGGAGGGATTAAAAGACCAGGGGTGCTATTCATAGACATTTCGCAGCACGCGCTACGAGTGTACTAAGCTAGCCCCGGCTATCCACTGGTTACTAGTACAGAATTGAAATCATATCCTATCGCCAACACTGGTTTATGAATACGAAAAACGCTGATCATCCACCGGAAGCCCGCGCTAAAAATGTCTATGAATTCGGCCCCTAGGTTCTACTAATGTTGAATTAATATTTCGTCTTGTGTCATAATTATGTGTCTGTAATATAAACATATTACGATTTTTATGATAAAACTTTAACAGCGTATACTTATAAATTTGTTCAATATTAAATACATTGAATTCAGAAGAAATTAATTCAGCTGGATAATCGAAACGTTTCTTCAAACAAATTTTAATTATTTCATTATTGAATAATTTCAAGGAAAAATTGTTCCGGAGCCGAGTATCGATCCCGGGATCCTTCGCTTAGCGCGCGAACGCTCCTCCGAATGAGCTACCCCAGGAACTATACACGACACCGTCACATTTTTCCTTTGTATCCACAAGACTCACATGAGCTGACAAGACGCCAGAACTCAACTATGAGTGCACACAAATACTGTGTGACTTAAATTGTGGCTTTCTGTTAACGTACCTCCAGTAACGAATGTATTACACAAATCTGGCTTTCAGGTAGTAGCTCCCTTTAGAGCAGGTTTGAATAATTTCAAGGAAAAATTGTTCCGGGGCCGAGTATCGATCCCGGGACCCTTCGCTTAGCGCGCGAACGCTCCTCCGAATGAGCTACCCCAGGAACTATACACGACACCGTCACAATTTTTCCTTTTTATCCACACGACTCACATGAGCTGACAAGACGCCAGAACTCGACTATGAGTGCACACAAATACTTGTGCGACTTAAATTGTGGCTTTCTGTTAACGCACCTCCAGTAACGAATGTATTACACAAATCTGGCTTTCAGGTAGTAGCTCCCTGTAAAGCAGGTTTGAATAATTTCAAGGAAAATTGTTCCGGGGCCGAGTATCGATCCCGGGACCCTTCGCTTAGCGCGCGAACGCTCCTCCGAATGAGCTAACCCAGGATCCGGAACAATTTTTCCTTGAAATTATTCAAACCTGCTTTACAGGGAGCTACTACCTGAAAGCCAGATTTGTATATTTAATTGTTTATTTATTTTGTTTTTCTTTATTAATTAATTTATTTGTTCACTTATTTATCTTAATTATGTATTCATATATTAAATCTATTCGACTACATGGTGCTTCATCAATTGATATTCCAAGTGCGCGGTGCTCACAATCTTGAAAAGATTGAGAAGCCCTGCTGTAACACATACCGTTTACATAGCGCCTTTATAGTTATGTTACTGATTACTGCACACTTGTTAGTCCGGTTGCATACGAAGTCAGGCAAGCGGCATACCGCAATCCAAGCCGTCGTACTAGTTCGCTTCAATGTAATTCTGCGCACATGTGGAAGCGGAAGCCAATAATTAATATAAGAATCGGAATTGTGCAGGCGTTTAAAAATAATCGATCATGACTGCTGCGTTCTACCGAGAAACCCGGCCGACATGCCTGCCGGACTGCGCCGACTCCCATACAAGGCGGTGGATAGGCGAGAGCGCCGAGCGGCAAAAACAAACTGCAGGAATTAGACCACTCCAATTACTGGCAAGCTCCTCCCAGCGCTGCCAATGTCACAGCATCTGCGGAGGGTCGTAGTTCGATGTCCCGTGTGCACATGAGAAGCAGAGAGGCAGGGTTGTCATCACCACGGGAAGAATATGAGTGTTCAGCTGTCCGCACTGGCTGATTTTGGCCTACTCCATTGAAATAATACCGACACTCAGGCGTATTTGACACGAGGCTGAGTCGATTTCAGAGCCTTCTGAAGGATCGGAGAAAGAAAATGTTCTTGTTTCCGTCTCTGTTGGAACCCACGCCTTCCCAGAGAGTAGACAGTTTTCTAATACAGTAGAGCGTCTCGTTTAGGCACAGTGAAAACGTAAACGAAGTGCAGGTAACGTAACGTGTTGGGGAGGGACGAATCGTACGATAAACACGAGGGATGGACAAGATTTTAGTTACACATTTATGGCGAAGCATTAATTCAAATTATATTTTCCAAAAACACACAAAAAAACACAAATTGCATAACGTTATCATCAGAGACCGTAACTTTGGCAGAATGCCTTTTTAAATGTGTTAAATCTATCTTCATTTTGAAAGTAAATCTGTACGAATTATACCTTTGTGATTGAAACGTCACAGTTTTACGTTGCCCTTTTCTGCCCTTTTTTAATATAAATGCCTAATTTACAAAATAAATCCTTTTTTCTTCTTCTTTATTTGATTATTTATCTATTATTTATTAATTTATTATTAAAAATTCCCTACAAATATATTTTAATATATTTCTATAACCGCTACAATGAAAGTGACTTCACCGAATGTATATTATTGTCTTTCAGTCAGTTCGTATTCTCTTTGCAAACAATGAGTGCTGCCGTGCAAAAATGTATAACAGTAAGCGTTTTAATTATCGCTTGTGTTTATTTGACAAGGCAACAATGAGTGCGGGTCTAAAGTTATTTTTAACGGTTATTTTTCTTTCAGTTTTCATTGCGACGTTGTTGTAACTAGCTAAATATTTCATATCGCAACATATCAGTACACCAAACACAAAAATGCACTTTTCAAGGCTACTGGGAATAAGATTTCTTTGCTTCCAACAGTAATTGCAATATGGAGTCGAAAATCTCAATTTGCATTCGACTTATGTAAAGCTTTTCTTGCTGCCGAAATCCCTTTGTGGAAAGTGCAAGGTTGTGGGTCTAGTGCAAGGTTTTTGTAATTGCCTTTTATTGCGTATTTTAGCTATTTATAATGCCTTTTTGCCTGCCTATTTTAATGAGTCATAATGCCTAAACTTCCGGTCTCTGGTTATGATATACACATTTTAACAAACAAGCAATTGTAACATTAAAATAATTCAAAATAACAAATCAAATTTTGCTACTTACATGATATTGCTTTCAAGTAGCATTTTTTGCGGTCACGAATTTCATTCTCTGTATCACTAACATAATATCACAATCTTTTGTCAGTACCTGAATAGATTGAACTTTAACAAGGGATAATTATGTTTAGGAAATAGTATTGTCACTTCAGACCAATAATACTGTAGTTTTGTTAATTCGGCCACAGAAGAAGGTGATATTATGTTAGTCATACAGAGAATGAAATTCATGACCGTAAAAAATGCTACTTACAAGCAACATCATATAAGTAGCAAATTTGATTTGTTATATTGAATTATTCCAACGTTACAATTGCTTGTTTGTTAAAATGTGTATATGATAACGTTATGCAATTAGTGTTCTTTTGTTTTGTGTGTTTTTGAAAAATATAATTTCAATTAATGCTCCGCCATAAATGTTGTAACTAAAACCTTGTGCATCCCTCGTGTTTATCGTACGGCTCGCCACCTCCCCCCCCCCACACGTTACCTTCACTTTGTTTACGTTTTCACTGTGCCTAAACGAGACGCTCTACTGTACTTGCCAAATCTAAATCTATGAGAGTATACAGGATGTTTAAAAAATACGGGGCATAATTTCAGGTATGTATTTCCCACATGTAGACAATCAAAATAGTTCATTACAACATGTGTCCGGAAATGCTTCATTTCCGAGTTATTGCCTTCACAACATTGAAATTCACCGGAACGTTTTTCTTTCCGCAGGTCGTTGTCACCTCCTGCTTGAAAACAGACCTCACATCGATGTCTCATTGACCTGCGAACACGATCCCAAACTCCAGGAGTATTGCGTATGTCCTCAGAACATGCCACAATTCGATTCCGAATGGATTCCAAATCAGGCACCGGAGACGAATAAACCAATGATTTTAAATGGCCCCACAAGTAGAAATCGAGAGGGTTCAGATCAGGTGAGCGTGGAGGCCAAGCAATTGGGCCACCTCTACCTATCCATCGATCAGGAAACTTTCGATCCAAGTACGCCTACACAACACTGAATGTAACCTTCGCCTCGGAATGAACTGTCAGAGTGCCCTCTTAATGTCTCCTTTGACGGCAACGACCTGCGGAAAGAAAAACGTTCCGGTGAATTTCAATGTTGTGAAGGCCATAACTCGGAAATAAAGCATTTCCGGACACATGTTGTAATGAACTATTTTGATTGTCTACATGTGGGAAATACATACCTGAAATTATGCCCCGTATTTTTGAAACACCCTGTATACAAGAAGCCGAACCCCACTCCTTGCTGAAAAGTCATCAAATGATAGAGCTAAGAATGAATCAAGAAAAAATACGCTAGAAACAAACAAAGAGGCAAAGAGTGTGATAAATCAGAAGTGAAAAAAAAAATACAAATGGATGCGCAACAGAGAAGGCAGTAACAACAACAAAACATCGCCTCAGGGCACTGTCGTGTTACATTACATGTTACACAGGAAGCTATTTGCTTAATGAAACTGTATTCTTCCTATTAACAGCCCGATGCTGACCGGTGTTCAATCGCTCAAGGTTGACCTTCAAGGCGGATCCCAGCTACAGGAAGTGAGTAAAATTCAACTTCTAGCTTGCAACTTATGTTAGAACTCAGTTCTACTCTTCATTGGACCTGAGATGCGTAATAATACCGATGTTGGGAAAACGGAAGTGTGCAAGGATGCGGAACACAGCCATTTAAAAACCGGAAATCATACCTGAAACCGTTCAGTGTGCGGTTTAGTCCAAAAATATTCATTCATTTTCTTCACGAACCATGCAAATTTAGTTCACAATTCACAGTTCAGTACTGTAATTCCCGTGAACACATAATACTGTCCTGTAAAAGTCGCCATTGGTCCGACAAAATAATGTCCCAAACTGTTAACGGAGTTGCCCAATGAAACCGAACTCATCAATTATGTGTGCATGGAAAAGACATAATAGTACATTATGCAACGAGCCTATAATGAAGGTAATTAAGAAGCGAGCATGGATATTTATGAAACGAGCGCAAGCGACTTTTTATGCTCGACCATATTTCTAACTTGATATTATTAATTTTATTGTATCTGACCTGGAGCAATGTCCCGTATGTTGTGAGATGTGCGCAGACGCGAAAGTATTGATTTTTTCCGAGGAACAGATGTCCACATTGACCTTGCTAGGCCATAAGAACCTACAGAGGTAATATTGAAATTAAATTAGACATTGAAAAACGAGATGACAAATTGAATTTATTTGAATATCATTTACAATTAACGGTAATTATTATAGTAACAGAACATAACCTTCTGCGACAGTATTGGATTTCCAGCCTCCGTGACTTTTCGCTAATTGTCTTTCGATTGCATATCCGAGAATAATCGATACTTGCGGTTTTATAACGGTAGAAAGCTGACCTGTCATTGGCTGAACAGTTGTAGCCTGAGTCGTCATTGGCTGAAAGATCTGACCTTTAATGAGTAGGTGTACTTTAATGACATGCATTAAAGGTCTCCTACCAGGTGTATACCCATTACTACATTTCGGCATGGTCGAGCATAAAATAAATTATTTTCGGTAACGAACAACAAACTGGTAAAACAAAGCACAGCGACCAGTACGACCAGCCTTTGGACGTCAGTTTCATGGGTCCACTCAGCACTTTTTATGGACAAGAAGTGAAATCATGGCTGCTAAATCATCCTGGAAAAGTTGTATCGCAATTTCAAATCGCCAAGCTTTTTGGCCTTGCATACGCTAGAGCAGCAACTTTAAAGAATGCCATATCCGGATTCCATAAAACGGGAATCTATCCATTTAACCCGAATGCATTCGACGGAGAAGATTTTGCTCCTTCATATTCTACCGATCGTGCAACTGCAGGCATCGAAGAACAAGTGCACCAAGAACCACAAGCAACCGATGAGCAACAACCTGGACCCTCAGGCCTGCAACAGTCATCTTCCTTTGCAGTTTCACCAAGAGATATAGCTCCAGTTCCATCATATCAATGACCGATTTACAAACAATCAAGAGGAAGAACTGCTATCATAACTGATTCCCCTTATAGAAAAGAGCTCATCGAAAAGGAAAACAGTAAGAAGCCTGAAAAAAGACAAGTAAATAGAAAGTTGTTCAACACAAACATAAACAAATCAAGGATGACGGAAAATCAGGATCCAGATAGTGACTCTGATTGCGAAATAATGGACGATAATGAATCAACTTGTCTTCTCTGCAATGAGCCATATGCATCTACAAAGCCACCGGCGTGGCTCAGTCGGTTAAGGCGCTTGCCTGCCGGTCTGAAGTTGCGTTCGGGCGCGGGATCGATCCCCGCTTGGGCTGATTACCTGGTTGGGTTTTTTCCGAGGTTTTCCCCAACCGTAATGTGAATGCAAGGTAATCTATGGCGAATCCTCGGCCTCATTTCGCCAAATATCATCTTGCTATCACCCATCTCATCGACGCTAAATAACCTAGTAGTTGATACAGCGTCGTTAAATAACCAACTAAAATAAAAAAATGCATCTACAAAGAGGGCGGACGGTTGGGTGAGATGTTTGAAGTGCTATAGATGGGCCCATGAAGGCTTGAGTTTCATGTCTTAGAAATAAACAATAATACAACCCGGTGTTATCCCATTGAGAATCCGGTCCTACCCCCGGGTATGGGGTACAACCGTATTTTGCAATGTCTATTGTTATTTGCAATAATGAAAAATTCAAACAAAATATTGATCTATATATGCTTATAGGCCTATTGTGTAGTTAACATTTCACAGCTTATGTACACTCAATTTCTGATACAAAATACATTATAATACCTATGTTTTGATTGTATTTCCTTAGCTTCCCGGTCCTACCCTATCTTCCCCTAAATAAAATTCTGAAACAATCATTATACGAGAATGTTTTCTTTCCTAACCACAAATTCTAATTACTGTGTGTCTCTTCCCGCTTACGCCCTCCGTCGCCGACAGAAAAAAAGATGCGTGTCTTTGCCTTCTTTATAGAACTGATCCGTTTTCCTTAACACTTTTTTTTTAAATAATTTATTGATCGATCAGCGCATTTAGCGCTATACAGATCATTTCTAAATAAAATATAAATACAATACATGACACTGAATTGAGGGCAGCCTAGATTGGGCTCCTCAATGAACAAAAATAATTGTTAATAAATAATTATTTACATAGGTTGGTGCGAAGATAAATTTTGATTATAATATGAGGTCCATTGGAAGTTGGCTCTTAATTCTGGTGGGAAATGTGGACTTCCTTCCGAGAGAATAGTGGATGGCGCCTGGAACATTTTCTAGGTTGTTACAGAACTTCTTAGTTTGTGAATGAATAAACTGTTTGATTGTGCCAATACCAATTTCTCTCTGTAGTTGGTTGTTGCGGACAAACCAAGGAGAAATGAGTGAAATTCGTAGGACTTTATTTTGAAATGACTGGATGTGTTTAATTTCACTTATTCAGCTCCTCCCCAGACAGGACAGGCATAAAGCAGTAGAGGTCGTAATAGAGATGTGTAAAGTAGCATGCAATTTTGTAGCTTTAGAGATGATTTCTTGTTCAGGAGCGGATAGTGAGTCTTGAGTAGGCCAATTTAAGTTTGTTGTTGATGTGATGTTTCCATGATAGACGGCGATCTAAGTGCACTCCAAGATATTTTGTGCGAGATCGTGCGTATTTGCTTGTTTTCCGCACAGAACCAATACGCGGTAAGTGTGAAATACCACATTCAGTATTCCCAACGTAACACACACAACAATTTCCCTCTTCTTACCGCTTAAGCGCGACATTCATTTTACTGCTTTAGGCTTTTAACATATTATTTTTAGAGACGTTTAACATAGTAATAATTATAAATTGCAAACTTACCACTGCAATTTCACCTAAATTGCAATGTTAATTATTGTTTTTAAATATTTGCAAAAATTAAGTAAAGTCTACTACTCCACGAAACTTATTGCATTCGTGATGCAAGTAACATTAAGGAAGCCGTGAAAAAATCAACAAGATTCCAGATGCCGATGTTATTACTGCAATATGTTATATAAATAATATTGTTAAAATATTAAAATGAAAAATAAATCATTACATAACCTTACCGTTTGTTTTAAGTTCGCATTTATAGACTGGGGAAAAAAAAAGACAGACGTATATCACGGCCTGCTGGAGTATAGTAAACACAGAAAACATTTTATAGCAACAATGTTGAAGAAAGATATTTTGGTTTTCCGAAGTTGGCGTCATTAAACAGAAACCAACATGGAGATTTCATTGCAACTAATTAGAAATTCGTCTTTCAGGTATGTAATAAACGATCTTCGTACAAAATAATGTACGATACACGAGCGGTATGTTTGTTTTCATGTTCTCGGAAATTAAAAAAGCTCAACTACGTTTCGCTTTTTCAATCTTTTCCTCGAACATGAAAACGTCAACATACCGCACTTGTAACGTATATTACTATTACAGCTTCATCCTTTGGTTTCCACGGTATCACGTTGGTTGAAAGATTTATGCATGGAGGATTAGCGGGAACCTTAACACTTAAATTGCCAGAACTTCATTTCTCACACTAGTTTATTAAACCGTGTCGGACTGTAAAGAAAACAACTATCGCAATGTCCATATTTTGTATCTTGTACAATATTATAGTATTGTGAAATTTTGGTTAAATTTAATTTTCCTACAAATTTTTTTTCTATTGTCCTATTAAAATTATATCATATAGCCTATTAACTTGTTGTATCCTATAGGATACTTTGTGAATTTAAGGGTTAAAGAACTCCACTTTTAAGAGTGCATAAAGTAGGCCTACAGTACGAGTATATCTCTGAAGGTGGACGAAGATCGTTCGCGCATAAAACAACGGTACAGTAGGCCTATACTCCAACCAGGAGAAAGTCTCAGTGGAATGAGACGCAGCGGGGTTATGCTGTGAATGAATGTTGATGTCATAAGATGTCATAAGGTCACACACGTGGGTACACGCATCTCCATTGGCTAACTCTCAAGGCACAAACGATAACACTGATACAGACATATTTATTTATTTATATATTTATTATTTTGCTAATAATCGTAACATAAAATATAAAATATACAGAGAAACTTTAGCTCGCCCCTGAAAGAGTAGAACTCGTGCTCAGGGGCGGATTCCTGAATTGAAATTAATAATTATACAATACAATTTGTCTTATGTCTACTGTGCAATTATACTGGGTGTTCATTTCAAAGTGTGTCATGACGTCACTGTTGTTGGGTCACCGATTTGAAGCGAGTTTCAGTTTATATGTTAGAGAAGTTGCCTATTATTTAAGGCGTTCTTCAATCTGAACTTGAGAATGTGTACGGTATAACTTGAACGTCGTAGCAACAGATGGCGGTCTGTACGGTCTGTGTGCTACCATAACCTCTTTCAAACTGTGTTTTGCGCCGGCAAGTCGTACGCAGGGTATTTGTTATCATCGGTTGCGTATGGTAACATTCCACAACACAAATCAAATGCTCCGTGTCCATGTTGACCGTCGAAGTTAATGTCAACAAATACGTAAGTAATCGTCTTAACCCTCTCCCCATATCTCGACAGTACGTATTTCCAAACAGTTCACATTCCTGCCACTACCGGCGTTAACGTACGTATCGGCACGTATTCTTCAGAATGAAAGCCGTACTTGCTAGCCAACTTCTCTGCCTCTTAGATTATACACCTGAGGTGCGGAAGTGTAGGAAGATTGAATTCTCTAGGCTCATCAGCTAGCCACATGACGGCATGCAGCGAGCCAAGACACATTTTGAACTGAACACCCAGTAGTCTATAAATTTAAATTTACAATTTTTCAATTTTTATAAAATCCATACATATCTTTTTAAATTTAATACTAGAACTATTCGAAATGACAAGATTAGGATATTTAAATATACATTATATATTCTTGGGCCTAAATTACTACTATGATTAAATACTTAACAGTGTTGCATTTTGGTTCAAACAATCTTAAAGAATTCATATCTTTTGTTTCACAACTATGAGAATACAATTCAAAATTATTTCGATTTTTATGTATGAATTTTATTAATACAATATAATAAATTTGTCTTACGTTAAGTACATTAAAGTCTGGAAACAAATTTTGAAATGAAAAATCAATAGGTTTATGAAGACATATTTTAATTATTTTCTTTTGTAATAAATAAAGTGAATTAAAATTGGATTTAAATGAGCTACCCCATCCTGTAATTCCATACATAATTACCGATTGAAATAAAGTTAAATATATTTTACGTAATAAACTTATTGACAAGTAATTCCTCAATAAAACAAAATAATATACTATTTTACGTAATTTATTACAAAGGTAATTAATGTGTTGCTTCCATTTTAAATGATTATCGAAAATTATGCCCAAATACTTAACTTCAGAGGACTGTTTGATAATCGGACATTTACACTGTATAAGACAACAATCAGAATTACGTAATTTAATACTTAATATAGATGTAGGAGATTTGTTACATTTTTCAGATAATGAGAATGGAATAATTATGGTTTTATTTTCGTTGATAGAAAGATAATTTATGTCAAACCATTTTTTTATTAATTTAAGTCAATTATTTGAATTATTATATGCGTCATACCAGGTTTTTCCACCAAAAAGTAAAACTGTGTCATCTGCATAAGAATAGTGAACACCATTGTATTGTTGTAAGTCAATTTTTAATAAGTCATTAATATATATTAAAAATAGAATAGGGCCTAGAACTGTGCCTTGGGGAACACCTATATTAATAATTAAAGGTTCATTTGAATAATTGTCAATTTTCGTTATTTGAATTCTGTCGTTAAGATACGATTTTATTAAGTTTAAAGCATTACCTTTGATTCCTAATAAGTCTAATTTCTCAATTAAGATATCATGTTTCACTGTATCAAATGCTTTTCTTATGTCCAGGAAAATACCAATACATTTGTTACCTTGATCAAATTCTCTAACAATTTTTTTAGTAACTTGATATATTGCATTATCTGTACTGAATTTTTTTCGAAAACCAAATTGATTATCACTTAATATATTATGTTTATCAAGATAATTCATTAATCTAACTTTGATACATTTTTCTAGTAATTTTGAAATACATGAAAGTAATAATATTGGTCTATAATTGTTCATATTTCTTCTGTCTCCTGTTTTAAAAATAGGTTTCACAATTGCATTTTTAAATGTGTTTGGGAATTTTCCACTTAGAAAATATAAATTAAAAATATGAGTTAGAGGTTTGGCAATATAATTTATAACCTTCTTAAGTATTTTAGCACTTATATTATCAGGACCAGGTGATACATTATTTTTTAAAGTTTTGTCTATATTGATTATTTCGTCATCTGTTACGGGGTAAAGATACATACAAGTATTTACTGAAGTTACATTGCTAAGGAAATTGTTATTTTTTATAGACGATACAATATCAAAGCCAATGTTTGTAAAATACGAGTTAAATTCTGTTGCAATGTGTATTTTATCACTTAAGATTAAACCATTGCGAGAAACAATCTCATTAAATTGTTCTTTTTTATTTACTTCAATATTTGCCGCTTCTCGCACAGTTTTCCAAAACATTTTAGAATTATTGCTATATTTTTCTAATTTGATGGAGAAATAATTAGCTTTCGCTCTCTTTATTACGTTAGATAATATGTTACGAAATTTTTTTAATTTGTTATTTTTAATAATATTAAATGGTTCTTTTCTTAATTTGCTATATACTACCCTAGTTACAAAATTAAATCACGGTTAATTTCCTGGTCTTTTAATTCCTCCATACAGGAAATAACATATGCAGGAGAGCGCATGTTTTTTAAACTGACGTTATAACGGTAATATTATCTATCTACTTCGCTCCAATAGATGACGCAATAGTAAGCACATTCCTTTCACGGTTAATCTCCTGGTTGGAGAACAGTATGCGACGACGTACCTACTCGCCATGGAATACAATTTACAGTTGTCAAAACCTGTGGTTTCCTTCTGCAGACTAAAGTGTTTCAATGGCGACCTAAAACAAGAAATCCTCTTAATGGGTGAGTTTTATATAGTCAATACTTAACAGCACAAAGGACTAAACATTTCTCACAGTTATACTGGGTTAAAAATGAGATTAAATTCCAATATATATATTGTTAAGTATTGACTGTATCAAACTCACCCATTAATTGATATTGTACTTAACGGACCAACATGCTTTTAAAATTAAGAAATCCTCTGTCACAAACAGCAGTTATAGCAGCTCTTGCAAATTTTTGTGCGAAAAGCAGAACCTGTGCGTTCAACACATCTTACGGTATTGGCAGATGCTAGGTGTTGAAATATTAGTAGGCTACGTTTAATACAAAACTTCTGGAGACTTTTTATACAGTAATACTACACATTTACCACCTTCCATTTCTTAATGAAAATGTGGACAGAACTTCAAAATAACAAGGGTAGCATGCATTAAAACGAAATGCAAATTAGAACCTATTATTACATTACGTTGGGTGAAGAAAGAATTATGCTGAAACTGATCAGGAACAGAAAAAGAAACTGGTTGAGTCACTGGCTGAGAAGAAACTGCCTACTGAAGGATGCACTGAAAGGTATGGTGAACAGGAGAAAAGTTCGGGGCAGAAGAAGATATCAGATGACAGACGACATTAAGATATGTGGATCATATGCGGAGACTAACAGGAAAACAGAAAATAGGAAAGATTGGAGAATGCTGGGTTTGCAGTGAAAAACCTGCCCTTGGGCAGAAAACTATGAATGAATGAACGAATCACATCACAAAAATACAGGGACATCATTTTATTTTTACTAACATTTTTAATATTAACCTGTCTATACCTTTAGAGAACCGGAAACACCGCTTGCTCCCCCCTCCAAGACTGGAGTTCGATGATACTGGCGTAAAACACAAATCACTCTACTAGGTATAGGATGGAAGAAAAGTAGTTCATCCATTTACATAAACTAGGAAATATCGCGATTTTGAGTTTGATAATTTTCATTAGGTTTTTTTTTTAATCAAAGTACAGTACTGTATTAAGAATAAGTGTTTTTACTCACGAAGTGAGTTATCCATGCGAACGTATTCATTATGTGGTGTATATTATACTGTCTACAGCACATTAGCGTACAATATAGAGAAAGAAGTTAAATTGAAAAATAATCATAATATGAATATTTAAACACAATTTTGAAAATGGTGGCCGTTCATTTCGATACAGGCTTCAGTTCTTTTGTGCATATTATCGCACTATAGACTATTGCATCTAATTCCAATTGCCAGTTTCGTCCTTCGTACTAGTAACTCATGTTGAAATAATTCTGTACCTACTCTACGTACTGTGAATTCAATCTTCACTTCTGCCCGACCCGAAAACATAAAATTACTCAGACATGCTATCTACTGTCCGTCCAAGTGGTTATGCCCCAGGATTGCAGAAAGGGAGGAAATCACGTGACAGTTAATTACTTAACGAGGCCCTTTTATTTAAGTTAAATTAAACAGTTGTATAATATTACGTAAACGTCCAATTCCTAAGAGAAATTAATGTTTTCAGAAAAGAGCTAAGACAGCCCAGCTTTCACAGAGGGGCGAGCAGAAGCAGGTGGGGGAAATCGGGATGCGACGTAGGCAAACGGACAGTACCTGTGTGAAAATATGATTCAATATTGAAAGCTCTTTCGTCACTGGAAAACGCGAACATATTTCTGGAACGTACTATATTCAGTAACTCAGTACTGCTTACTATCTGCGGTCTTGGTTCTGTGTGGAGTTGGAACTTCCTTAGTAGAAGAGGTGGGAGTGAAGTACATTCAAAAACTCAGGTACAATAAAAATTGAAGTAAAACTAAAATGATGTCCATGTAGAAGCTGAACGGCGCTCGCAGAGTAAGATACCGGAAGTCAATTAGTTTTGTACTAGTCGAAAAATGTAAACACATTAGGCTGCAAATAAATGTACACAGAATATGAATCAGACTATATGGAAGAGCTCTTGTCATTACATGTGTTCTCGAAAGGTTCTGTGTCGTCTAATGGTTTGATTTTAAAAAATTACACACATTAACTCGTTACTTCATGTGAACATTACAACACAATCATACGAAAACATCTCCCGTATCCACATTTTAAAAATTTATTCACTTTGGTTTAGCATCCACCGTGTTAATACATTTTAGAACAACTTTTGGTTATCGCTTAAGAAAGTTTCCATTGCACTATATTTGCATAGAATCTCGAGGCATTTTTCCGTTCAGCATCAATTATGAGGGCACGGAAGTTTAAGGCACCCAAAGAGTACTAAAATAATTAGACAGACAAGAACTATACCGGCCATACAGCACTTTTTCACGATCGAGTAGGTGGAATCTGTGATCGCGCAACCAGAGCCATCTGGTGGGAGCCTGAAGGGCAGGCTGGCGACAAGGCAAACCAGTCCTCCGCCAAGATGTGCTGCTTCTACTCTTCGCGGGCGCCAACATCAAACCTGTTCACAGAACGCCTTCCTACTTGATCCCAGTACGAGATACTGTTCCTGTCCATGTTACTGAATTATTACAGCGCCAAAGGGAAGTCGACATTCTTCGCTAATTTGCTGAATTTTCTGTTGATCGTCCTCTTCTCTAAGAAAAAGACTGAAACAGGCCTGCTCTTCCATAGGCTTTATTGAATCAAAATTATATCAATTTCTCGCAAACAGTGTGAGTTCGAAGCTCTGATTTTATGTCGAATACCACCCTACAATAGCGGCGGAGGCGACCTAGTGCAGAGAGTTCAATTACAAATTAACGACTAGGCTACCATGGCACAACATTGACGTCGTGTGGACACCACTTGAGAGTACCAATTTGTTGTTAGTTGTCCTGTGATGTCTTATAGGGATATATCACCTCGTGCCAGTGCTGTAGTTGGAAACAAATTTTAGGGGGTACTATTGAAATCTCCTTGGTCAGACTAGACTCTGTATGGGCTATTCCATATGAAATCGATCAGTAAAAAAACCTCGCATTTTTTTTAATACCTAAATTTTTTCCCTATTTATACAAGGTACTGAGGAGAGTGTATTTGCAAAAATATACTATCGAAAGTCAAACGGTTTTCGTATTGTTGAGCGACAAATTTAGCGTATTTTAGAAAAACAAGCATTTTTCAGCGGTCAGAACTCTGGAACCATTTACTCCAGAACATTGAACGGGAGCTCATTTTGAAGCTGACATTTGCTATGTTATGTTAAGGAGTAATTCTTATTTTTATTGTATACAGAAAGACAGATAATCTGATTTTACTTATTTTTAGGCTTTTTGCCCATTTGTAAAAATGTAAAAAAATATTGAGAAAAAACCTTGCATTATTAAGAGGGATTCGGCATTGTTTTCTTAGTGGCTCGGCAATAAGTTTCGAGGGTATTAAATAAATTATTTTCACACGCCTAGACTTGAACGACGCAGTACCGCATGCACTGGCCGAGAGATGAAGACAAGCGAGCGCTGGGCGTCATTTTACTCCTGTGTTTATGAAAACTTGTGATAAAGCTAGCCCAGCTATGCGCTACTAGACGAAACATCACGTGTTTGTCTCCTGACCTTGCTTCCCTCAGCTAGGTCCCGCCTTACAGTCAGCTGGTTACTTCACGCGCGTACTATTTATTTTCTTTATTTGATATTTTCAATGCTCTCTTAAGAACGGTGCACCAGTAAAAAATATGTGTTTATTTGTACTTTCAATGCGGAATCTAACCGTATATTTTAAAAATATTTTTTTCGTGGGCAAAGGCGTCTTAATGAAGAAAAATCTAAATTTCTCCATTTACATGAAAAGTAAGAAAAACTGTTTACATTTCAATATAAACTTTAATTTCTCAGCATCAAAATAAACCATGATTTTGATCATTGGCTGAAAGGGTTTCGGAGCCACAACAGTTTAAAGTTGCTAATTTTATGATAATACGATAAATTTAAATATTTTTAATTTAAACACTATGAAGTTCTGATGCCCCAAGCTTTGCACAAAGCACTGTATCACAGTTGTTAACGGACAGAAAAGTTTCATTGTATTTAAAAATTGCAAGGTCAATTTTCTCTATATTTCGGTCGATTTGAGATGGAATAGCCCGTATGGACTCTTACTCCACTTCTTTTCCAAAATTACATCTTCATAATGGATCCGCCTCTGCAGACCTTCCAGATCGCAGCCACAATTGCAAGTACGGCAAGAAATTACACGCTGACACTGGTGACTGAACGCTTTTTAGGATCAAAAGCCTAGGAACTCTTTTACTGGAAGAGTATTCCTTTTCTTAGTGCAGATATCGTTCATCACAGTAATGCTTCTTCACATTATTTAGTTGAAATTGCAATAGAATCTATAATTATGTAACCGGACTCAAGATTCATAAACGCACTTCAAGGAACGATCACTCATATAAATTGAGGGAAAGAAGACAGAGGACGGACACTGGAAAGTTTTCTTTTCTCAATCTTACTATCAGGGACTGGAATGCTTTACCTGCAGACTTACTAAAGGTTTTACCAATAACCAAAAATGTATTTGCAAATAGGCTTAAGGACTTTACTAATAGATGATAGTATATTATACACACAATTTAAAGGGTGTAATTGATATTTTGTTATTTGAAGTGTTGTATCAGTGAGGAAGTGTGTTGTATCAGTGAAGTGTGTAGTGTCAGTGAAGTCTGTTGTGTAAGTGAAGTGTGTTTGTATCAGTGAAGTTCTATAGTTCATAGTGACTGTGCAAAGTATTTGAACAGTGAAATGGTTTTGAAGTGATAGTGAAATCAGGATAGAATCAGTGCAGTGAGTGAGTTGACAGCGAAATGAGTGTAGTGGCGAAAGGTACTTGTGCAGGTATGAACCTACCATATTCTAGGGGTCTATTTCGAACTTAGGGTTAAGATATTAATTAGATTTACTTTAAATGTTATTTT
This sequence comes from Periplaneta americana, assembly GCF_040183065.1. Taxonomy (NCBI): domain Eukaryota; kingdom Metazoa; phylum Arthropoda; class Insecta; order Blattodea; family Blattidae; genus Periplaneta; species Periplaneta americana. The sequence goes on from NC_091117.1 coordinate 179,697,254, forward strand.
AAGTGGTCGTACTTCATTTAATTTAGGATGCTCACTATTATTATTATTATTATTATTATTATTATTATTATTACTATTATTTATCATTATTATTAATTATTAATGTTTTATTAGTTGTGTTTATTATTAATTGTCATTATTGAGTGTAATTAGTTACCACTGCCACCGGGTATATACCCATTTGGAGTGTCAATAAATACATACATACATACATACATACATACATACATACATACATACATACATACATACATACATACATACATACATACACGTACACGTAACAATATTTCCCTCCTTTAGCAAACTGTTAGCATTAAGCCTGAGCGAGTTTTAAAATTAGCGAATCAGTGCATCAGAATTCTTGAGGCGCCACATCATAAAATTAGTGTCATTCGAAGGCATTTACATAAGTTTTGAAATTAGCGCATCATGTAGCAGATTTCTTGAGGCGCCATGTTATAAAGTTAGTGTTAATTACTTACAGAAATGCCACGGCGTTATACAAGCTTGAAACTAACAAATCACAACTACTGAAGTGACAATAAAACAACGAATGGACAAGCGTTTAAGCAAAGTATATCAGATGCCAGCTGCTACTTTTATACCAGATATCAAAATCAAAATGTTTTACAAATAGTTAACATCCTCCATTTCAGAGTATATTAAAAGACTATTTAAACATAGTTAATATATTTTCGATGTGTCTCAGTCAAACGTACAGCAAAGTTCGTGTAGGTCACTTTCTATCAGATGCGTTTCCAATTCAATGTGGGCTAAAGCAATGAGATGCACTATCACCTTTACTTTTTAACTTCGCTTTAGAATATGCCATTAGGAAAGTTCAGGATAACACAGAGGGTTTGGAATTGAACGGGTTACATCAGCTTCTTGTCTATGCGGATGACGTGAATATGTTAGGAGAAAATCCACAAACGATTAGGGAAAACACGGGAATTCTACTTGAAGCAAGTAAAGAGATAGGGTTGGAAGTAAATCCCGAAAAGACAAAGTATATGATTATGTCTCGTGACGAGAATATTGTACGAAATGGAAATATAAAAATTGGAAATTTATCTTTTGGAGAGGTGGAGAAGTTTAAATATCTGGGAGCAACAGTAACAAATGTAAATGATACTCGGGAGGAAATTAAACACAGAATAAATATGGGAAATGCCTGTTATTATTCGGTTGAGAAACTTTTATCATCCAGTCTGTTGTCGAAAAATCTGAAAGTTAGAATTTATAAAACAGTTATATTACCGGTTCTTCTGTATGGTTGTGAAACTTGGACTCTCACTTTGAGAGAGGAACAGAGATTAAGGGTGTTGAGAATAAGGTGCTTAGGAAAATATTTGGGGCTAAGAGGGATGAAGTTACAGGAGAATGGAGAAAGTTACACAACACAGAACTGCACGCATTGTATTCTTCACCTGACATAATTAGGAACATTAAATCCAGACGTTTGAGATGGGCAGGGCATGTAGCACGTATGGGCGAATCCAGAAATGCATATAGAGTGTTAGTTGGGATACCGGAGGGAAAAAGACCTTTAGGGAGGCCGAGACGTAGATGGGAAGATAATATTAAAATGGATTTGAGGGAGGTGGGATATGATGGTAGAGACTGGATTAATCTTGCTCAGGATAGGGACCAATGGCGGGCTCATGTGAGGGCGGCAATGAACCTCCGGGTTCCTTAAAAGCCAGTAAGTAAGTAAGTAAGTAAGTAAGTAAGTAAGTAAGTAAGTAAGTAAGTAAGTAAGTAAGTAAGTAAGTAAGTAATATATATTTTCGAGTCTATTTTTTCAGGTATGGTAACAGCGAGTTTTTATTTTAGACGGTACGGCGTACCGGCCCGTACCGACCCAATTACAATACTGCCTCGTGCTGACCATATGAAAACTGCCAGAAAAGGCCATAAGGCCAAACTTTGCCAATGTGAAAAGTTCAAGTTAATAACGGAAGGACGCGAAACAGGATAAAAGGAAGAATAAGAAAAAGAAAGAAACGAAAGAATGAAGAACTCTATCCGACTCTTAAGTTCCAATGCTTTCTTTAACAATGCGATTGCTTTTGTAGGCCCAGAGCCGAGCTGACCACACGTCAGTGAGCCCGCCACACTTACGACGTGTAAGATTAAAACCATCAGAAAGAACAGGAAGTAAACGGCCTGAAGAAAGAATAAAAAAAATGTACACAGAAAGGTAGCTAGACAATAGCTAACGAGAGAGGGAGAGTAGGTGAAACCTGTGATCGCGCAATCAGAGCCATCTGGCAGGCACGCAGAGACATTAGACAGAGTACATATTGGACAGTGGAAGTCACGCGATGTTGAGTCAAAAATAACACGGGACACCACGCTCATAACAGAAAAATATTACAATTCTGACGAAGGCGAGGCACGACAGGTAAATTTTGCCCGGAGCCCTTTGATTATGGAAGAGAGATTTTGTGTGCCGTGGATTCACAACACTAGGCGCTAGGATGAATTTCCTTTACGAAGGAAGACATCTCATAGGCGAAGAGAGAATCGTTTCCTTGGGGGGGGGGGGCAAAGCAAAACCATAGAATCCCCATAAAATGGGGTTACGGGGGAGATCATTTGCCTCCTCCCCCCGTTATAGCTTGACCGTGGTACAGTATATCGGAATATGATTATTTAATAAAGGTATTTTCGGAGGGCATGTTTCTTACAGTGTTACATCCATATCCGCGATGTTTCGGACCTAATTGTATAGGGCTTGAACTGTAGGTCTACTACAAATTATAATAGGGCATAATTTAAAACAATCCCTCTCTTTTTCTCTCTCGTACAGAATAGTTTAATAGTTCATATTACATGTCTAAGAACAATATGTGTAGACAAGGTCAGATAAGCCAAGACAATTGAGGATCGTTTTTGCAAAACTCGCTAACTGTAAAAACTAAATTT